>NC_090321.1:4375000-5000000 GCF_040869045.1 Eurosta solidaginis
CTTCTATCCACGCCTTTCCTGCTTGACGGATCAACTGCAACTCCTATCTCCTTTTTATTTCTCCCAAACAGATTGGGACATCTACCGCCGATTCAGCGAGGGGCTGCATCCTCCTTTGCCAACTCATCGGCCTTTTCGTATGCTGTATTCTTTCTTTTTGCCCTGTAACCGTACAACATGGCGGTTCTTTGACACAGCTATAGTTGCTAGAGTGAAACGAATCAGGTATACTCGGTGGCCAGCCTGAAAAGCCTCACACCCTTTACTTCCCAAGGAACTTTGAACTGCTCTAATTGTTGTTGTAGCGATAAGGTTACTCCCCGAAGGCTTTGCGGAGTGGTATCGATGTGATGGTCCTTTGCCGAATACAGATTCGGTACGCTCCGGTAACACAGCACCATTAAGGTGCTAGCCAGACCATCTCGTAAACGATTTATATGGCCACATTAAACCTTCAGGCCATCCCTCGCCAGAGCCTCGTCTGTTAGTAAAACAGGATTCGGCGCGGTTAGGTGAGGTTGACAATTGGGTTTGGAGAAGATATATATTGCGCTGGCAACCTGAAGGGTTGCGCTACACAATCCCTTGAATCTGGTATTGTAGTCGCCTCTTACGCCAGGCATACCTAGCGCGGGTATATTCTGACCCCCTAACCCGCTGGGGGTCAAACTGCTCTAGTCAGCTGGTGTGTCTAGAAATGGCGTAGGGAGAGCGCTTTTTGCTAAATTAAACATTTACCTTGCTACGTTTTTAAGTTAAATTTGTTAAGTTTGTATTAAAACAATAATGCAAACTACATGCAACTCTCGCTGTGCACCGCCTGTCGTCCCTTCCTTTTATTGGCATTTTGTACTATACTTCAAGTGCGATTATTTGATTTGATGTGGCTTACTTTTGTTGATAGTGCAAAAAGAAATGTACGTACTAAGTGAAAGCTCTTTAGTACGCGTGTCTCAACCAACTTTGAAATGCCAAAAAACTGTAGTAAAATAATCAAATTATTTTTATTTGTTTACTTAACTTAACACTTGTATTGCGTGACTTCAAACCTTCACAATCATTGTTCGCGATGAATTTTCAACATTCATTTACTAATTGATTGACATTCAATCGTCTAACCGATCTTAGTCGAGTCCAAGAAAGTGTACCAGCTTTTTCTTATTTGAATAGAAAGACCAAGGGAAGTCAAGTATTTCAAAGCGAATTAGGTTTCCTACCCCTTTTTTCATTGGGTATCGATTAGAGTACTTGTTGGCCCAAAAAGTTATAATCCAACCGCATGACTACCTCGATGGGGCCGCACCGAAAACACACGAGCAAGCCTGGGATGAGAACCATTTTATGATGACAACCGCGACAAGTATTTTATGGACTATGTTTTGATGGCAAGTATGTATGGGATGTCCAAACCCATGTCAGTACAGCTGTCCGGATTTTTTGGTGCCATTATTAATTCTTCACCCTAAGGATATGAAAATAACGGAGCAATACTTGGAAACGATGAGTCATGGTGTTGTAGGAGTTGCGGGAAAGAGACCGTGCCGGCAAGTACTATTTTAACGCGAGTGGACTTTCTAAGCCACCTTTATTTGCGCAGAAGTGGAAAAGACATTTAAATATACACAGCATCGCAAGAAAAGTCTCCCGCCAAAACCGACAGCTGAAAACGTCTCCGCCCGACTCTCGCATCAATCGTCTTTTTGGTTTAGTGTGAGCATATTTCTCATTCCCTATGTAACGTCTTTGCGGATACTAACTATATAGCCCCAATGAGCTCAAAAAACAACTGTCATGATGAGGAGTGTCGCTTTGCTTTGAAAAAAAAAGATGCTGCCTACAGTGACAAATTAGGTTCGGGTCTAAGAGAGAAGCCTATTAAGTAGAAAGAAAATTTAGATTACAGGAGAGAAGCGTGCTAATAGGAATAATGCCGAATAAATCTAGCAGAACATTCGGCGGATGACGAAAGGTTTCAAGGGCGGCAAATTATTAGCGACCTCATTACAGACGTGTATTATCCGATAATAGGCATGCATCATATTTTGTTTTAAAGACCTGAAAGCCGCTTGTGCGGTGAATCAATACTCAAGTCATCGCTGTCATACTGTAAATGTGAAATTTCGCTTATTCCAAACCTTCTGCTAACGTTCGAATCGCAAAACTGTTGAATAAATAACTCCAATATTCAGTAATGGAAAATGGGCTTTGTCAGACTACTTTGAGAGTACTTCACAATAACTCTTACTTCACAACTAATTGCGTGTTTAAATCAAACTGCTTAGTCATGCCACAGCTTGCGCTGCTTTTATACTCTCGGTTTCCTCGCCCACCCATTTCTCCTTAGGTCTAGTAATTTCGCGAATTTCATGCTTGGTTACCAGCCATACCCATGTATATTTGTAGTTTGTAACCATATGCGTGTGTATATGTGACTACTACTTCGGCTGATGATTACATGTGTTTGTGCGTATCTCTCCGTTGCCTAGTATGTAAGTGAGTAAGTGATGATTGATTTGATGTACACAAGAGTGGCAGCTTACTTTATTGTTGCTGTGCCTTTATTTACTTAGTATCAGATTAGTGATGTGAGTATCACTTAGTGATGCTAATATTCGTCACAATACATACACACAGCTGAAGGATGACTTAATCTAAATAGGCTTTTCTAATTTATTTCATTGAAAGGATGACTGATCGTACTTTGGTGCACAGCGACCAAAATGAAAAGAGTGCTTTGGCGTCTATTAAGAATGACGACAATAACAATCGAACTTTCAGCACTGAATTTCTACACATTATCCCATCTATGAGTCGGCTATATTGTATTCAACAGGTCTTATACCTCACGTAATTTCTGCGAAAGCTGTATGACTAGATGCTGTTCTCTTTGAAAAAATTCTCAAACTCATAAGAGCTACCAGAAATTATAAGGCTACTCACGTATTTTACTCATAAATCTCAGTCTAACAAAGCCATAAAAACTGTTTCTTTGTATCGCATCAAACATGGTTATGCAATATGTACGTCAAACATTTAAGTTGCAGCTGTATTTGAATAAAGAAAAAATTGCATATTTTTTTAGTAAATAAGTTTGTTACGTAAACCATTATCCCACTACCTTCTCAGTGGCAGAACTGTGGGACGCTTGCGGAACCTTGATCAAAGCGGAACCAAACAGTCAGCTTGTACTCGGTCAAAATTTCTTATCGACCTTTTCGTTGTTCGTTTAGTAGCAAAAGATTTTGGGTAGCGTTACTTTTCACATTATACACTCGGGTACTGGAACCTTGGTGTTCTCAGAGTTGTAAGCAGAGTTTAAGAACTAGTATTTGTATGTGTTTTTGAGGCATCGGCAAAAAAATAAATTCAAGTTATGTGAAGTCATCTCGGTACAACAATCTTGTGTAATCTCTTGTAGAATGAGAGATCGACCTTAGTTTCGATCAATCGTTATGACTTCTTATGGATTTACACACCTGAAACATGTGAAAGCAAAACTGAGACAAACCAAAGAGATTTCCAATGAGAAGGAACTGGAGAAATCCAACTGCGTATAACACATTCAAGGGGTTGATAAGCGCAATACAAAGCTTTATAGCTTCAGAACTTCCTCAACTCAATTGCGAGGGAAATCTTGAAAGTATCATAAGCAGGCGAGGCTCTGGCGACCCCAAGTTCCTTATGGAGAGGGCGGTATGGTCTAGAAGATTTAATGTGGTCTATTAATCGTTCCAGAGATGGTTGGGCTAGTACGTAAATGGTGCTTGTTACCGGAACGTATCGGATCTGTATCCGACAAAGGACCATCAACATCGATAACACTCCCAAACACCACATGCGTACATCAAAGGCAAGTCGGTATACATAAAGAAAGCCGTGGAATATAAGGAGTATGCCTTAGGAGTCTTTCTCTAAATGGGCAATCATGGATGGTCTTAACTACATTGAAGTATGAGACCACGAATTCAGTGGACAGGGGCATGCCGCTGGGCTGGGTGGTATCACCTCTGCGGTTCGATGAGGGAGCCGTCAAACTTACGGAAGTGGAAAGTCGATCAGCTCTTTGGTGGATCGGGCGCTTCGGGATATATATACCTGGGCATCTAACAATGGGTTGACAACCAATGCAGAGAAGACGGGCATGGCCTTATTTACTTATAGGTACAAGGTCTCAAATTGGACCAGGCCTAAGCTAGGTGTGGTGACCTTACAGGAGAAAACTTGCACAAAATATCTACGAATCATTCTAGGCAGTAAGTTGTCGTGGAAGCTCAAGGTGGACGAGAGAGTAAGGAAGGCCTCGACGGCACTTTATGCATGTAAAAGAATGCTGGGATGTACGTCGGGTTTATCATCCTTGTTTGGTAGACAGCCATATAAAGAAGAACCTTCCCCCAAAAATTAAAGGGCGTATGCCCTGTATGCCATTCTGCACATTCCACTTGGAGACCTGGTGGCAAAGAATATAGCGTTAGGCTCAGTGTGTCAGGGCAGATTGAGCGTAGACCATACGGCAAAAGTAGTATAGCGTCGTCAATGGAGGGAGTAGGGTCTGCGGTATACTATGCTGATCCGGAAATAAACAGATCCTACAAGCTGCCAGATCAATGTAGCGTTTTTCAGGCGTTTTCAGTGAAAATAGATGGGAATAAAAAAGCAGATGAACTATCTAAAAAGTGCACAACGCTCGAAGCTTGCTCCGTAGACGTCCCAATTATTGGGCGAGATTAAAAGAAGGCGAGAGGTGCACATTATCGACAAAGCGGGATAGCCGTGGACCAAGCGCAGGGATAGCAGATGTAGGAAGTGCGGGTTGGAGGAATGAAACGATTGCCAGGCTAAGACTCCAGCTATTAGGATTGATATAGCAATCAGATCTAGAAGCAGCAAGTGGCATAGGTCCTAGAAAGCTTCTAGTACTAGCCAAAGGGATGAGATTATTTTATAACATAGGTCCTAGTTTTTGATAGGGTTTTTCAGTTTGGTCGTAAAACAAACTTCTGTAACGACTCATTCAGTCTATGTGAGGTCCTCATGGACCGGCCAGTTCAACCTAACCTAACATTCACACATCTGAAATGTAAATTGCTACATATTTACCCAGCTGATTCATCAATCAGTGTATCCTCAATCTGATTTCTCTGCCTGCATTCAGTTCGCTTTTGTTTTGCTTTTCCTTTTTCAATCTTAACAAATTGAAATTTGTCGCTACATAAAAATAAAAGCTTATCTGGCTATTGACTATATTAGCTAGCTCGCTAACAATTTTTTTTCATACAATGAGCAATGTCGCTGACGTCATTTCTCGTAAATCTCGTCCAATCAGCCAGAGGAAAAAAGATGAATCTACTATGTGGGCACGCGCCGCCTGCAGGAGCTCTATAACTACAAATGTTTGTATGTATTTATGTCTGTATATTTTTACGTATTCGTACCAACGGAGAGCAAAAAGAATGAATGAAAGGTAGAGAACACAAGCAAACAGAAATTAAAAAGCTACTTAGTCATTTGTTCGATATCGTTTAGCCGGAGACTTGAGACATTTTGCTAGTCTTATTTAGTTGCATCGTCTTATTTGCGATACTCACTCATTCTAGGAATGCCATTGTTATCGAAAATAATAACCCAGAATAGAATGAACATGTGGAGGTGTCTCTTCAGGTGTAACCGAACATTTTATACTCAGCGTGAGCTTCAATTGCACATTTCATTTCAGATAAATTACTTTTCTACATAACACGTGGCACCGCCCCTTTAAAAGAAAAATGTCTCCCCATTTCCTCTTACAGTAAAACTTGATAAGTGAAATATCATTGATTCAAAACTATTTTTTGCTAAGTTTAACTTATTATTCTAGTCTACGACCTTTTTAAACTTGTTGTATATCTAAGTTGCCGTGATCCTTAACCGATCCCGTCCATTTTTACTGGAAATATTTCCAGCTATAGGGAAAATTTGTGAACCCAATTTTATTACGATAGGTAATTTTTTCTTCGAGTTATGGCTCCCGAAACATAGAAAATTGCTTAGTCATAAAAGGGGCGGTGCTAAGCCCATTTTTTTAAATTTGAAGTTTTTCCTATTTATTGTTATAAATCGACTCCGGAATGAAATAGCATTTATATGAAGCTCTTTTTTGCAAAGATGTAGCTTATTTTATTTGTCCACGACCCTTTTAAAAATCTTTTATATAAAGGTGGGCGTAGTCTTTGACATATTTCGTAAATTTTTTCTTCAAAGCATTCCTTATAGTAAAGGCAACCTCCCTGCCGAATTTTGTTACGATAGGTTTAACGATTTTTGATTTATGATTAATAATATTTGTAAAATTGATTTTATCACAAGTGGGCGGTGTCACGCCCATTTAAAAAATTTTTTTTTAATTTTCATCAAGAGTCTTAATATCAGTCCACACGTCAAGTTTCAACATTCTAGGCCACCGTGGTGTGATGGTAGCGTGCTCCGCCTTCCACACCGTATGCCCTGGGGTCATATCCCGGGCAAAGCAACATCAACATTTTATAAATAAGGTTTTTTAATTAGAAGAAATTTTTTCTAAGCGGGGTCGGCCCTCGGCATTGTTTGGCAAGCGCTCCGGGTGTATTTCTGCCATGGAAAGCTCTCAGTGAAAACTTATGTGCATTGCAGAAGCCGGTGGGAGTCGGCATAAAACATTTGGGTCCCGTGCGGCCAATTTTTGGGAAAAACAAGAGGAGCACAACGCAAATTGGAAGAGAAGCTTGGCCTTAGACCTCTTCGGAGGTTATCGCGCCTTACATTTATTTTTTATTTTTATTTACTAAATAATCAGGTTTTTTTTGTTTTCCAAAATGTTATATATATAAAAAGTGGGCGTGGTTATCATCCGATTTCGCTCATTTTCAGTACCAATCTATTCTGGTCCAGATAAGCTCGTGTACCAAATTTGGTGAAGATATCTCAATATTTACTCAAGTTATCGTGTTAACGGACATATGGATGGACGGATATGGTTCAATCAAATTTTTTTTCGACAACCAACTGTTATCCAATCAAAGTTAATATACTCTGTGTGCAAAGCATGCTGAGTATAAAAATGTTCAGTACAGGATGCTCGTGGTAGTCCTTATATGATGACGGTCATAGAAATATAATACCAGGACCTAGCTGGATGATTTCCTCATGAAAGCTCAGGCGAACATTTCGATACGCCATCCATCGGGTCTGGGGATCATGTAAAGGAATGATGCCAAACTATTCAAGATCCATACTCAGCAGTTGATTGGTGACCTATAAGCCACTGTTCAGATTATACTCCATACAACAAACGCCAACCCCAAAATACAAACCTCACCAAATCGATTGAACTCCCCACAAGGTGGTAACTCTATATCAGACCTAATTGCTCCCGCAACGACGTCACCTCTGATTGTTATGCCCGCTTGCTTCAGTTGTTCGCTCTATCACTCTCTCAACATTTTCGTCATACATATGTAGTGCTGACGCTGCTGGTGATGGTTTCAATGATAATGATAGTTTCAGTTTGAGATTAGCAATGCAACATATCGTCAGCATTGTAAAGGTCGCTTAAAAACTCACGGAGCGTTTTGTAACTTGTGCGTTAAATGCGAATAGTGCTATGCAGTTTCGGAATGCGCGCGTGCGTGTTATGCGTTTAAAGTTTTTACGAGCGCAAGCGGCAATCCAAAATGTTTATTTTGTATTTAATGTGTTTTGCTAAAGCAAATGCATAAGTGAAAAAATACAAAGGTACAACAGCAACAAAAAATTATCGAAAAAAGACCACTTGGCACTTAACTGATCATCGCATCGCGTGTGGTGTGAATTTCAAAGAAATTCGCTAAAATAAATTGAAATTAAATAAAAGTGAAATGTGTACTAAATGGCCTTTGGACGTTTTGGGTTTTTATCAGAAAAATAAATAAATAATATGTAGTACCATTTAAATGTTCGCTCAAAGCAGTTGCTGCTGACTCACCTGCGCCAAAGCCAGGGGTCAAGAAAGTTTGCGTATCCTTAAATGTTTGAGAAAAATTAAACAACCATAGGATTGTTTCCGTCTTCAGTTCACTTACTACCTATTTCAAAAGCTTACCAGAGTTTCATACTCACCGTAACATACTCAACACCTACATACATATGTACCTATTTATCCATATTCAGACCTCCACATAAGAGTCGAATGTGCGTGTTTCTTCGACCTCTAATTTCTGATCTTAATGCGTTAATAGACAAGCTCCTTCTGCCGTCCTAAAAAAAAGTGGGTATCTAGATTCTTACTCAAATTGACATTTCATTTCATTTCATTTCTTTATTGACTCAATGGTAACATACCTTACTGACTAGATTACAGGTTTACTAAATTATTAATTTAAGTATGACTTAATGTGATAAATAGTAAGACTCAATGCATGCCTTGAAGAGAGACCTAGACATGACAAAGTCAAGATCTAGACTCCTAGATATGTGATTGAATTCTACAAGTCCTCTTAGAAGAGGAGCAAAGCTGAAGTAATTAGAACGCAATACTTCAATACGGAATGTATAGTGAAAGCGGAGGGCTCTGTTAGGGACATTGAAAGTTAACTGATAAAGAAGTTCAGTCAATAGCACCAGATATTATATCCAAAATAAACATTAAGCCTTGAACAGAACGCCTAACTTCAAGTGGCAAGACATTGATAAGCCTGCATCTCGCATTGTAGGGTGGCATGGGACTATCAAAGTGTAGAGGTTGAAGAGCAAACCGTATGAATTTGCGCTGAACTCTTTCAATTCTTAAAGAGTGTGAAGAGTATATCGAATTCCAAATGACTGAGGCATATTCTAACATTGAACGTACTAAGGAATTGTACAAAATTTTTCTGGTATACGGGTCTTTGAAATCCTTCGCATATCGTCGTAAGAAAGCTAAGTTGGTATAAGCTTTTGGTACAAGAAAGTTAACATGATTAGCAAAGATAAAAGATGAATCAGAAATTACACCAAGGTCAGGAAACTCATCAACTGAGGCAAGAGTTATTTGAGATCGAATACACAGACGAATGCATATTCATTGACTTAGTAAACGTTATGTGACAGCATTTACTAATATTGAGTCGCAGATTATTTTGTAAAGCCCAATCGTTAATAGCATTCAGATCTTCCTGCAGACGCAAAGCATCAGAAATATTGGTGATCTTACGGAAGAGTTTTAAATCGTCTGCATAAAGTAAATAATTGGAATATTTTAGGCAAGAACCAACATCATTGATAAAAATTATAAATAAAATAGGACCAAGGATGCTGCCTTGTGGTACACCCGAAGTTGCTAGGAATTTGTAGGACTTAGTTTTCTCGATTTCAACAAAAGATATCCTATTTTCTAGGTAAGACTTCAGCCACAACAGAAAACTTGAATGAAAGCCCATATTTTCAACTTAACTTGTTGAACTTAACTTGTTTGCAACTTTCCAACATGTGTTGCAAATTTTTTTTATTGAAAATAAGTACTTTCGACAAATTTGGATGTGATCTTTCTTCCCTTCCTACAAAAAGAACTATTTTTGAATTTTCTGAGCTCACAAACTGATTTAAAAAAAAAAACATATATATTAACAATTTGTGTTGTTACTTACTTACTTAATTGGCGCTTAACCGTCTAAACGGTTATGGCCGTCCAACAAAAATTTTTTTAACAATAATAATGATAAAAAAAATATTGTTAGGCCTTTTTTTTTTTTTTTAGAAAATTCAAAGACAAAATTCACGACAAAGTCTTACAAAAAAAGTTCAAATTTCAATTCATTAAACGCGAATTTCACGACTTTGACTAATGACTAATCTTCGAAAAAAATGCAGATACCCACATTCTTTATTAGAACGTCAGAATGGCAGCCTTAACAGACGTTGTTCCGCCGGAACTTTGGCTTTCATATATTTAAAAAAAGTTGCCTCACTCCCATATTGCTTTCAGGCCGAGAGGGGCTTCTACTCCCTCTCTCCTAATTCTCTGTCGATCTTTCTTCTTCCCCATCGCTTGTTGACACTCATCAATTTAAAAATGATATCTCCACTCATCTCGCTCTGCCTCTCACTCCCTGTCGTTCTCATTATTTACAACATTTATTTTTCCTCTTTCTTTCCCTCGTTGTAAGCTCTCTGGAAAACCTTTCAAAAACCTCATAATTGATCCTTGCAGTGGGTCAGCCACACCTCAAATATTCAGCCACCTCCTGAAGGTAAGGTCATGTGTTGTTTATACCATGTGTAGTGAGCTGTCAGCAATCGCACAACATGTCCGCAGTGCTAGCCAGACCTTCAAAGATTGATGCCATCATGAGTTTTACCCGCATACAGTCTCACGATGCATCTCAGTCTCGACTTTGTAAAATTTCGCAAAGTATCTGACAGTTGCTTCGATTGCCAAAGAAGGGAGTGGAATACCCGGAAGAAGGCTTGCAACATTTTTAAATCGCGACTGAGATTGGCGCACCAGTTTTTAGGTAGTTAAAAGATAAACCAACGCTTTTAATACAGTAATTGCGACTACATCTGGAATGTTTCGAGGCCGGGCTCTGTATGTAGATTAACCGGGAACCGTGTCTAAGGGAACTCAACATTCAACAATTCCTGCAGTAAAGGCAACAGTGGCATTGAATCTTGTGGCACTGAATAGACAAGGCAGTTTATATTGCAATGCCCAGTTTTATCCCTGTCACCTCACTCCGTTGTCTACTTACAGCATTGCATCCAGATCCCACGTTATTGATTTATAGTCTGCCTCATACAGTCAAAGAATTGCGAGCAGACTTCATCCTAGCTTCATAACTTGTGATCATAACAAACTTAACATACACGAACTGACAGCTACTACAGAACTCATAATTGCCATATTTAGCTATCAGCACAGAAGTCGACGTAGAATATGAAATAAACTCCCCTAGCAAAGTTTACAAGGTCACTACACCTTGGAGTATCAACACTGCACACCGCAAATAACTTATAGCAAAATTTCCTTTCTTAAAATGAAAACAATAAAGAAAAAATCTAAAAAGGAATGATTTTTGGCACACCAAAAAATTAGTAATAACAATATTTAGTTTTAATTGCAAGTATAAAGAAATAACGACAAGAGTTAATTAAAATAAATATAAGTAATAAATTACAACGAGCCGGACCCGTGCGCACTTGTACAACCAATATAAGTCTCTTATGAAATATCAACAGAAATCAGCTGTTCTATCAATCAATTAAAACAGCTTGCGCTGCCACCTGGCGTATGCTAGCAACTGTCGGTAATGCAGTGCAAATATTCACAATAGTGCCATAGTACAAATAGATTTTTTTGTGTGCTCACAATCGTTTATTTTTAACAAAATATGTTAATAAAATATAGCTAAACAAAAGCACTACGACCAATAATGCCCAAGGCTCGCTAATAGCCCGAATCTCCATCTTTACAACCAAAACTTTATTTATAGATTAGGATTCCAAATAAGAGCGAAAAAGGTCCTTCATAAAAACAGCAATTAGAAATAATATATATGATAATTGTTTTAGTTAAGTAAATAAAACATAGAAAATAGCGATTTAACTTGAATGAAAACAAATTTAAAAAATACTTGTGAAAATAATAAATTACATTTAAAAATTTATTATAGATTTATTTTAAAATTTATTAAAAAAATTGAAATTAAGTAAAACATTTTTTTCACAAATATCGTAGTCGTTACGGTCCCTGTACTCAGCGGGAGATAAGCCTTTGTCAATTATTTTCTCTCTCTCTCTCTCTCTTTCTCTACCTCAGCCGTAAACAAAATCTTAACCAGCAGAATTCTATTCTAAAAGGTTGTGCAATTGTTGTATGGATTTAAGTGAAAAAAAAAATGAATAAATGAGTAAGTTAATATTCGATTTGCACAATTAGTCAGTTTCAATTAGAAAATTCTAAAAAAAAACGTGTAAATCGAAGCAATAAAAAAACCACATACAACAACAAATATAAACAAAAAATCACGGCGACATTTGTCAACAAGCGTTTTGAAAGGTAAACACTCCAACAAAATATTTAATAGACAATCGACTTTGATGTCACATTAGTTAATCGATCTCATTCGACAAAACGCATCTTTGCTTACTCATACAGAAAATTGCGCCTTACAGCAGCAGAAATAGCATTTCAATGTATTACTTCTATATTTCAATTACAGTTTTTAAAACAGCTTATAAATGCTCTTAATATTTCAACTATAATCGTCTAACATATTTTCATTGTTGACTCATTTATATACATATGTATGTAGATACATATTACATAAACACAAAATAAATAAATTTAATTTTCACATGTGGGTTTGGTTAATTTTATGTTTATATATACATATGTATACTAGGGTGAGTCGATTTGTATGGACGAAAGTTAACCGATATCGGGCCATCGATTTTTCGATAGGATTTGGGCTCAGGAAAAAAAGTTGCATTACGCATACCCAAAAAAATAATTTTCGAGCCTGCGAAATTTTATTTTTTTGACTTTTTTTCGGCTTTGATTTTGTAGGTTTTTTTCATATCTTTTTATTTAAAGACATTTTCAATAAACTGTTATCGCCAACGTTTTTACTGTACATTTTTGGACAGGGTATACATGAAAATTTTACAATCAAATGAAGTTAGTAGGTTATGAAAAAACCTTAAAAATCAATGTCGAAAAAAGTAAAAAAAATTAAATTTCGCAGGCTCGAAAATTATTTTTTGGGTATGCGTAGTGGAACTTTTTTTCCTGAGCCCAAATCCTATAGAAAATTCGATGGCGCGATATCGGTTAATAAATCGACCCACCCTAATATATACCCAGTCGTGATAGCATATATCATAACATGAGAAAGTGAACCTTGGTAAAAAGTAAATTTGTCTTATTAAACTGGAGACAGTATTGTAAAAATATTTAATTTAATATGTAAATTCATTTTCAATACCTTTTTTCCTCTTAAAGTAAAGTGCTGATTTAACTTTTTCAATTCCGTTGATGAAATTGCTTGTTTTGAAAAAGCTGTAAAAATATGTGACTTACTCATCTTTAATTAATCGAGCTGATTTATAATCAAATTATACAAACCCCATATTCTTATTATTAGACCTATCGAATAGTATTAGCTTTGTCCCACCCATGACGTAAAAAGTTAAAAGTTAATATTCTAAATTTTGCAAATCGTTCTCTTATTTGATATTTATTATGCAGTGTTAAAAACGCGTTTTAAATATATCCAACAATTCATTCTTGACTTCTTTGAAGCTGTTAAGGAATTATTCAACAATGAAGTTTTTCCCACCCATGCACAAGTATGCAGAACCACTTTTTGGAAGTGAGTAGGCATTTCTAATATGTCTTACAACCTTAATAGCGATATCAAATAATTACGCCCAGTAGCAATGTAAATCAAAAGACGAAAATTATGATGTAAGTTCCTTCATGACCCTTGAATCTGCGTCAAACAAAGCCTTAGAAACTAAAAGTTCATGAAATGGTTCCATGACGTGAACCATATATATTTTAATTAATTAAATTGTTTTTACATTTGATTTCACAAATGTTGGTATTTGAATAAATGTTGGTATATCTTAAGGTACATATATACTTAATGTAAGTGTTTCAACATGCATATACATTAGGCCGGGTCGATTTGTGGGGAGGCAAAAAAATCGCCCATTGCTCTGTGAAAATCATATTCTAGGGATCAAAATAAGAAACTTTGCCGAAGGAACCATACCTCAATTTGGGTCGTAGGGGCAAATTTTGAAAAATCCCACTTTGAAATGCCTATGTTTTTTCTTTTTGGAGTTTATTTTTCTTTTTAGAAATTTATTTAGTCAGAACATATGTAAATGAAAAAATGAATTTAACTTAGTAATAGAAAAGAAATTAAAAAAAATTATTAGAAATTAGCGTTTTTACAACCCTCTTTTAAAACCAAGGCATCACTGTGACACAATTGCAGATCGTAAAATTGCTTGTGTTGTTTTTTTTAAGCCACCACAAGACACAGCAGGTAGAATTGAAATTACCCCTACCCAAAAGTTCGACCCAAAGGGGGGATATCAGAATTCGGTTTAGAGGTGTGGTTCCTTCGGCAAAGTTTCTTATTTTGATCCCTAGAATACGATTTTCACAGAGCAATGAGCGATTTTTAAATCGACCCGCCCTAATATACATATATTAGAACCAGAAATCCCCAGCTGATTTTATCGGACTGCTTCAAAAAAGATGAAATAAGGCGTACAATTGTCACACCCGTGACGATGGAACATCCCAACATATTTTTGAAAGATACAACCACTTTATGTTCAAAACTTCAGTTTCAGTTAGAATGTAGATAACCTCATTGTTTATTTGGACGGCAGTATAGTGCAGAGTCAGAACAGTCGCGGGCTATCGGACTAAAAAACTTCTTCAAATTTTGAAACCGTCGCCCAGTCTCATATTTTAAGTCCACTTAGTTGTCCCTGAGTCCAAGCCCCATTTTTTGCTATCAGATTGGTTTCATAGTTTAGCCCACCTACCATTTCTGCTACAACATTCTCGACTGTTATTTGGCATTCAAGCATTTTTCAATCTCTATTCCTTGGCATGGGCTTTTCGACACCTGAGACCAGTTCGAAAGCGCCCTAACGCGGAATTCATTCTTAAAGTGGTATCAATTTTTTTGGTTAATAAAACTCATTGAGCGAAAACTGAATATTTTAGTGGTTGGAAAAAAACTTCCGAAACTTTTTTTTATTTTACAAACTTTTGCTTCCGTGTGAAATAGGATTTTTTAAATTTGTTGTTTTGTTTTTACTTGTTGTCATTGTCATTTTTTCTAATATTTTGTTTTGTGGCGATGTTTATACAAACGATCAATACGACCTACGGTTGTCCGATCATATTTATTGTCTTATGATTGAGCAAACAACTGAATAATAAAAAATTTCGTTCCTTCCTTCCTTCGTTCAGTTATCTCTCCATCAAATTAGTGCTTAAATTCTAGGCATTGATTTGGTATTCAGAAAGAGTGTTTGCTGTTTAATAATGCGCGGGCTCACATTTTTTCAGGTTCAAATGCCTTTTTAGGGATTCACAACTGCTTTCCGCAATATTCATAAACAGTTCGTAAATGAAAAAAAAATGTATACCCTACTACCTGCTAGAGCTCGAACAAAACGGTTAATCGAATAAACCGGTTACGGTCGACGACTTTCCTTATTCGGTTAGCAGTATTCGAGTAATCGAAAACTTTAGACTTTATATAGAAGCTACAATCAAAAATAGGAGGTAGAGGAGATGAAGGCATAAGTAGTAGAAAAAGGAAGAATTAGTAGTTGGACAAAAAGAAAGACTATAAAAGCAATATGAAAGAGGAGAAGGGTAAAAAAAGTAGAGAAAATTAGAGGGATTAGCAGAAGCAGAAGAGGAAGACTAAAAAATGGAAGGCGAGGAATTTGAAGGAGGAGAGTGAAGAAGGCAGGATTATGACAATTAGGGAAATTTGGAAAAGGATAATGATGATGGGAAGCGAAGGAACCGCAGCAAGAGGCGAACGAGAGGAGGAAGCAATGAAAGGAGAAAAAGAGGAGTTAGAGAAGGATAAGAGAAACACGAAAATGAAACGTAGAAGAAGTAAAGCAGAATAAGAAGTAGAAGAAAGTAAAATAAAAGCGAAGGAGTAAGCACGCTACTTCGAAAAGAGAGAAAGAGTAGAAGTAGAGAAATATGGAGAAAAGGAATAAGGGGAAGGAGGAGGAAAATGAAAAGAGCAAGGTGAAGGAGCAGAAAAATTAGAACTAGAAAAAAAGTAGAGAGATGAGAAGAAAAACAAGGAGGGGAGATGAGGAAGTAGAAGGAGAGGAAGATGAAAAACTCTACTTATGTAGAATATTGGAATAAGGCAATAAGTATGTGAAAACACAGAAAAGTTTTCAAAACATAGAGATGAGCAAAAAGGAAAAAGAGGAAGACTTATCTTCCATTTGCGTATAACAAAGCATGCCCTCTAAGAAGATTCAGAGGAAAAGCAAAGCCGCCATGGTGGAGCAATGAGCTGAGTCTTCTAAGAAGACAGGTAAAAGAAATGTTTAAGCTCGCAAAGACCGCGGAAAGCGAAGCGTGTCGGGACGAGTACAGGGATCTACTGAGGATCTACAAGCGTGAAATTACCAGGGCGAAGAGAAACTCTTGGAAAAGTGTCTATACGGACATAGAGTGCTCCAGCGAAACACCACGGTTGAAAAAAGTCCTTGAAAAGGGAAACATAGTCCAGGGACTAATAAAGAAAGAGAACGGGGAATGGTCACGTAATAGTGAGGAATCCCTTGAGGTGCTTCTCGATACACATTTCCCATCGGGAGACGGTTTAGAGGAGCCAGCAGACATCACTCACACTTCGATCACGGAGCTAGTAGTGCCGGGCTTGGTGACCGATACCAAGATCGAGTGGGCAGTGAAGACGTTTTCTAAGTTTAAATCGCCGGGCCCAGATGGTATATTCCCGGCCATGCTACAAGTCTCAAGTAGGGCGGCCGTGGAATGGCTTAAAATAATATTCGATGGGTGCATACGACTGAATCATGTATGATCGGTCACGTGTATCCCAAAGACTATAGACCCATTAGCTTAACATCATTTCTGCTCAAAACCTTTGAGAGGCTGATAGATGTGTACATAAAGTCCAACGTGGATGAAAAGCTGCTCTCCACAACACAGCATGCGTACACCAAAGGCAAGTCGGTAGACACCGCATTGCATAGGGTGGTAATAAGCATAGAGAAATCCCTAGAATATAAGGAGTATGCTCTAGGAGTCTTCTTGGACATTGCCGGGGCTTTCAATAATGTTGCAAAATGGGCGATTATGGATGGTCTTAATTACATTAAAGTATATCCTGCCTTAATCAGATGGATCGGCTGCATGTTAAATTGCAGAAAGATTACATCACAATGGGGATTGTACGAGGCCATGAAATCAGTGGACAGGGGCACGCCGCAGGGAGGGGTGCTATAACCTCTGCTGTGGACGCTGGTCATCAACCAACTGCTCAGGCAATTCGATGAGGGACCCGTAAAACTTACGGCTTACGCAGATGACGTTGCAATTGTCATAAGTGGAAAGTGCCTTCCAACGATTAGTTCTTTGATGGATCGGGTGCTTCGCGATATTCATACCTGGGCATCTAATGTCGGGTTGAAAGTCAATGCGGAGAAGACGGATATGGTCTTGTTTACAAAGAGGTACAAGGTCCCAAATTGGACCAGGCCTAAGTTAGGAGGGGTGACTTTACAGGAGAAACCTTGCACAAAATATTTAGGAATTATCCTAGACAGTAAGCTGTCATGGAAGCTCAACGTGGAGGAGAGGTTCAAGAAGGCCTCAACGGCACTCTATGCATGTAAAAGAATGCTGGGGTGTACGTGGGGCCTATCGCCCTCTCTTTCTCATTGGGTTTTTACAGCGATTGTAAGCCCTATTCTATACTATGGAGTTCTTGTTTGGTGGAAAGCCACACAAAAAACAACATACCTCAAAAAATTAGAGGGGGTATGCAGACTATCGATGCTTAGCATTACGGGAGCCCTGAAAACAACCCCGACGGCTGCACTGTATGCCATTTTGCACATCCCGCTTGTAGACCTGATAGCAAAGAACAAAGCGTTAAAGACCGCAACCAGGCTCGGTGCTTCGGGGCAGCTTGAGCGCCGACCATATGGCCATAGTAGTATAGCGTCATCAATCACAAGACGAACAGACTACATGATTCCCTATCTGCGCTTCGAGGGAGATCTTAAGGCCACAATAGAGGTGGACGGTTAGCGCAAGGGTGCGCAAATGGCGGACGAGGCGATACATGTGTACACCGATGGTTCCAAAGTAGTGGAAGGGTCTGCGGTATACTGCGCTGATCCGGAAATAAGCAGATCCTACAGGCTGCCGGATTACTGTAGCGTTTTCCAAGCGGAAATATGAGCCGTAACCAAAGTAGTAGAAACCCTGGAAGAGAATAGCTTAAGCTGCAACCGTGTTAACTTCTATATTGACAGTCAAGCAGCAATTAAGGCAATAATCTCGCATAGCACAGCATCTAAATGCGTGTTAGAGTGTAAGCAGTCTCTGGAGAGAATCGGGACAGGGAGAAGCATACATCTATATTGGGTCCCAGGGCATATGGGAATAGATGGGAATGAAAAAGCGGACGAACTAGCTAAAAAGGGCGCATCCCTTGAAGCTTGCTCCGTAGATGTCCCAATTAGATTGGGCGAGATTAAGCGAAGTCGAGAGGTGCACATGATCGACCAAGCGGGAAAGGCGTGGGTTCAAGCGCGGGCTGTAAAGTGTCGAAGATTATGTGTAGGTCTTACAACCTTAGACTAACACAGTTGCTCCTATCATTAAAAAGAGAGGACTGTAGACTTCATGCCTTTAAACTAGGCTTGGTCAGTGATAGCAGATGTAGGAAGTGCTGGTTGGAGGAGGAAACGATCGAACACGTTCTGTGCTCGTGCCCTGCGCTTGCCAGGCTAAGACTCCAGCTATTAGGAGTGAACCAGCTGTCAGATCTAGAAGCAGCAAGTGGCTTAAGTCCTAGGAAGCTTCTAGTATTTGCCAAGAGGACGGAGTTATTTTATAACATAGGCCCTGGTTTTTGATAGGGTTTTTCAGTTTGGTCGTTAAAACAAACTTCTGGTAACACTACGGACTCAATCAGTCTATGTGAGGTCCTCATGGACCGGCCAGTTCAACCTACCTACCTAACTTCCATTTGAGTATTAAACTACTTAACACGTCTTTCATTGATTCAGGAAATTTTATCTGTAGAAATCAAGCAGAAATACATACAAAATTTCAATTTTATAATGTATTTGTTTTAATGTATAATAAAATTGATTTTCCATCATCCTTTGTCATAGTTAGTTTGGAGACAAATAAGCTTCTTGATTATTTCCAAGCAACGCCTTGGTACAACAATATGTCAGTTAATTGAAATCAATGCACATTTTCTTTTGACTTGACATTCGGCACGACTAATTGGGTTGAATTCGCTTTACCATCACTTTGTATAGATTCGCCTTGATACAGATTAATAAAGTTGTAGCGCTGTTTTACAATTTTTAATTAGACTTTACCTTAGTACATATTGGTTTTTTATTTTAACCACAATACTATATTTTATTACAGATGGCTATACCACCACCGCCTGGTCCTCCACCACCACCCGGGCCACCACCTCCACCAGCGATGGGAGGTCTTAAATTGGGTGGTGGTGGCTCCGGTGGGGGAGATATGCGCTCTGCGCTCCTACAATCCATTCAAAAGGGCACCAAACTGAAAAAGACTACAACAGTTGATAAAAGCGGACCAGCCCAAGCAGGAAAGGTGTGTCTCTTCTTTGATAATATATTGATGAAACTAATTTTTACTTTAATGACTTTGTGTACAATTGCAAGCAACCGTTAACTGTTTTTTTGTATTATATTTTTCCAATTGCGGCAGATTTGCGATTCAACGCCATCTGCAACGAGTTCACCGAAACGAATACACAACAATATAAGCAATAGCAATAACAATAATATTGTAGGTAACGGCACACCAAAACTGGGTGGCATTTTCGAAGGGCTGACCTCAATGCCCAAACTGAAGCCAGTCAATGGCAGTAGTCGTGGTGAGTAGACGCACGTTTTTCCCAATTCGTATGGTATCAACTAAATATTTTTTATCTGTTTTTTGTTTTCTTTTTTTATTTCGTTCCAATTTAGCACAAGCACCAGCAATACCAATAGCGTTGAATGACTCTTCGGCAGCGACGAGTAAACGTAATGATGCATCATCACCGCCTGCAAATGCTAGCAACAGTAGCGCCAACAGCAACAACACCAGCAGTAATGGTCCATTGGATTTCAATGCTGAATTAACAAAACATTTGACACTAAAACGTCAAAAACAACACCAACCGCCGGTTAATGCGACTGAGGCAAATTTACGTACAAATCGTGGACCACCGCCACAGCCACCGTCGACACCACCAAAAAATCTTTCAACGGTAAAAAATGTTGATGTTTATGCTATGCAACTGAATGAGAATGATAAAAAAAGGGCAGATTGCGCGAAAAATGTTTAACCACCATATCATAGGAACAATTTGCAATTAAATAGCCAGAAAATTTATCAGTGGCTAGAATGCTTTTTTGAATTTGATGTACTGAAAATAACTAACTTGCATCAAAATACGTAAGAAAAGTTGCTTTAAACGGGCTGACACCACGGCAATGGTTCGGTTCAAAGTACATATTAGCTCGACCTTCTCTTTCAATTTTGGTCGTGCTACTTTAATGATTTCCTACAAATTGGCGCAATATAGACTGAATGTGTCCAACCAGAATTTCAGCCTATGTTATATAATAACTCCGTCCTCTTGGCAAATACTAAACGTTTTCTAGGACCAAGATTGATTCCTGCCTCGAGATCTGGAAACCCTACCGCCCCAAAAAACCGAAGCCTTGACCTGGTGAGAGCAGGACACAAACACAGAGACCGTGTCTTCCTGCAGCTCGCACTTCCTACATCTGCTGTTACGGACAAGACCTCACTTATAAGCATGTGACGAAAGAAGGCAGTGTCCATTGTGAGCCTCAAGTCTACTCTTTAAATATATGTCATATTTTAGAAAATTTGCAGTTCCGTGTTCTGTCCACGCCTTTCCCGCTTGATGGACCTAATGCAACTCTTGTCCACATTTGCCAAGTCATCGGCCTTTTCGTTACCTTCTATCACTTTGTGACCGGGAACCCAATATAGATGTGTGATCCGGCCTAAGCGAAGTTTTTCTAATGCTTTTTTGCATTCCTGGACAACTTCTTGATGAAGTACTGTGTGAGAATGTTGCCTTAATCACCGCCTGACTATCAATATATACATTGACCCTACTGCAGCTTCAACACGCTTCCTCCAAAATTCCTGCTACTTTCTTCACGACTATACTTTTCGCCTGAAAGACGCAGTAGACCCGACCCCTTCCGTTAATTTAGAACCATCGGTATACATTGATATATGATTGATAATCTGCCAGCACGTTACCACCGCAGGTTTGGTTAACACTCCTATTTTTGTTCTGAAAAGCTTCTTAGCAAAATTGCATTTGTCTTGCCGTACCAAGTCGACATAAGGCACGCAGGTATCGGCGATATGTAGTAGACAATTTTAATTAGCATGCCACAAATTGGAATAGAACCTCTGATTTAGTCTCTTTGGAGGTATATGCACCGATTTATTATGATTATTATTATTGTTAACTAATATATTCAAAGGTCCAATAGAGACCCTAGAGTACTATGTCCACATACATACATAGATTGTAACATTCAGTATGGTTAAAAAGGAGGAACTCTATAGGTAGCTCGAGTTTGACCCTTCTTAAATTATTTACATTCGAAGCAGTCAATATTGCTATGAGGATCAATGTCGTCATAATGAAACATCAATAGGACATTTTTGCCAAATGCTTCTAATGAATTCTAATATTTTTTTTAAATATTAATTGGGTAATTAATTGCACGAAGAGCCCCCGATATGCACGTTTGGATTTTTCTTTTTTTTTACTTTACTCTGTACAACACTCTGCTAGGTATTTGACCAAACCAAACGAAGAGATTGATTCACAACCAACAAAATGTATTTCCGTGTTAGCCTCTAAAGCATAGATATTGCCGTTCGCAGTTTGAAATTGTATTTTATATACGTACATACATATCTAACAGATTAACATTAAAAACTACAAATTACCTAGGTACAAAAAACGATGGCGTACATTGTAATGCTACAAATTAAACTTTAACAAGTAAGGAAGGCTAAGTTCGGGTGTAACCGAACATTACATACTCAGCTGAGAGCTTTGGGGACAAAATAATAGAAAATCACCAAGTAGGAAAATGAGCCTACGGTAACCCTGGAATGTGTTTGTATGACATGGGTATGAAATGGAAGGTGTTAATGAGGGTTTTAAAAGGAAGTGGGCCATAGTTCTATAGGTGGACGCCATTTCGGGATATCGTCATAAAGGTGGGCCAGGGGTGACTCTAGAATGTATTTGTACGATATGGGAATCAAATGAAAGGTGTTAATGAGTATTTTAAAAGGGAGTGGCCCTTAGTTGTATATGTGAAGGCGTTTTTGAGATATCCACCAAAATGTGGACCACTGTGACCCAGCACATCATCTGTCGGGTACCGCTAATTTATTTATATATGTAATTCCACGAACAGTATTCCTGCCAAGATTCAAAGGGCTTTCCATTTCGCCCTGCAGAACTTTTTCATTTTCTTCTACTTAACATAGTAGGTGTCACACCCATTTTACAAAGCTTTTTCTAAAGTTATACTTTGCGTCAATAAGCCAATCCAATTACCATGTTTCATCCCTTTTTTCGTATTTGGTATATAATTATGGCATTTTTCGAAATTTTCGATATCGAAAAAGTGGTCGTGGTCATAGTCGGATTTCGCCAATTTTAAATACCAAGATAAAGTGAGTTCAGACAAGTATCTGAACTAAGTTTAGTAAAGATATATTGATTTTTGCTCAAGTTATCGTGTTAACGGCCGAGCAGAAGGACAGACGGTCGACTGTGTATAAAAACTGGGCGTGGCTTCAACCGATTTCGCCCGTTTTCACAGAAAACAATTATCGTCATAGAATTTATGCTCCTACCAAATTTCACAAGGATGATTCTAGACAAATTAAATGAAAAAGGGCGACCCACGCCCATTTTGAAATTGTCTTTTATTTTTGTATTTTGTTGCACCATATCATTACTGGAGTTGAATGTTGACATAATTTACTTATATACTGTAAAGATATTCAATTTTTTGTTAAAATTTGACTTAAATTTTTTTTTTATGTGGGCGTGTTCTTCATCCGATTTTGCTAATTTTTATTTAGCACATATATAGTAATAGGAGAAAGGTTCCTGCCAAATTTCATCATAATATCTTCAACGACTGCCAAATTACAGCATGCAAAACTTGTAAATTACCTTCTTTTAAAAGTGAGCGGTGCCACGCCCATTGTCCAAAATTTTACTAATTTTCTATTCTGCGTCATTAGTTCAACCCACCTACCAAGTTTCATCGCTTTATCCGTCTTTGGTAATGAATTATCGCATTTTTTCGGTTTTTCGAAATTTTCGATATCGAAAAATGGGCGTGGTTATAGCCGATATCGTTCATTTTAAAAAGCGATCTGAGATGAGTGCCCAGGAACCTACATACCAAATTTCATCAAGATACCTCAAAATTTACTCAAGTTGTGTCAACGGACAGACGGACGGACGGACGGACATGGCTCAATAAAATTTTTTTCGATACTGACGATTTTGATATATGGAAGTCTATGTCTATCTCGATTCCTTTATACTTGTACAACCAACCGTTATCCAATCAAAGTTAATATACTCTGTGTGCAAAGCACGCTGAGTATAAAAATTATTAATAGTCAGTCAGTTTTTACTATTTTTGAGGTTAGGGAGTAGATGTAGCGCTTTTCGATATCTGTCAACATTTTTTTATGTATGTAGATGCGTAATGTATCGATTTTAATTGTTTCAAAGAACTGTAGTTTGAAAAGTAAAAAAAAATAGATGGTAATTAAAGGAACATCTTAGAATGAGTCCAATTACGAACTTCGAGAAACGTAAAATCACTTATTTGCTTATCGATCAATCCTAACAAAAATATTGGTTACGTTCCATAACCCAGAAAAAAAGTAATTTTGTTAGTTATTCAGAGTTATGAACTAAATAATTTTCTTTTTTTCCTTTTATTCTTCCCCACCTTCATATAGAGCGCATCCGACTCGGTATTGGTGAAAACGAAAAATTCCAGCTCGTCTTCTGGCGGAATACGGGCTAGCCCGTTGGCGGCAAATTACCACAATAACAAATCCTCATCACCTACGCTTTCGGAGAGTAGCAATAGCAGCAATAAAATCACTGGCAGCAGCGGTAGCAATAATAGCATCAAAAGTAAAGCGGCTAGCTTGAAGTAAGTATATAATAAAAATTATTATACATTTATGTATGTAATAAAATAAATGAAACATGAATATGTACACTTCGGTATATACAGCTGACCACAAAAATACCTAAACTGTCATCATTCAACTTACAAAAAAAAAAAAATGATAAAAGAAATTATGATTTTCGTGTTTGTTAAAGTTCTGATAAAATTTCCTGCAGTAAAAAATAAAATAATATTGCAATTTTTTAAGGCTTAAAAACTTGCAAAAATAATTTAAATATTTTTCCTAGTTTTTTGCGTACAGCTGTATGTGTACATAAACTTAGGCAATTCACAAGGTCTTCTATTCGCCGTATATGGTATCCTTTAATCCAGGGCTCTTCATTTCATAGCACAATTGTGCATATTCGCCAGTTAATGTTAGCACATATTTTATTTTAATTCTCTGGTACTCTCATTTAATAAAATCATATTTTCATAACAAATTTGCGAAATATTTTTTTAAACGTTAGTAAGCAATGCTCTTCATTCTTCTTGTTTCATTGCTCTTTGATCAACGATCATAACCTTCTTACTAAAAGCTCCGCCACATAAGCAGTTTTTCATATACATAGTTGCATTTTACTCAATCTTTTGCATTCTGAGTAGATTGCACGTATTTTTATGGAGAACGTTAGATTGAGCGACACTGGCGCCATCTGCCATGGAAAAGTAGCCCACTCCCAGAATTTGTTGCAAGCAAAGCATAAGAACAAGAATTTGACATTTGCTTTGGCTAAGGGTGCTGGCACACTTTGCAAGTGATTTTATTTTTCCCACTCTTTGGTAACTTTTCTAACTTTTTTCGCAATTAAAAACTGCAAAATAACAAATGAATATAACACAAAATATGTAAGCCAGTATTTTTGTTGTATAGGGAGAAAGTTTATAACAGTGCTTCGCGAAATTTTGTATGTGAATGGGGAAGACGAAATAAACTTCAATTGCCAATGCCTGAAGTTCCTTCATATTTATAAACGCAACATCTTGGTTGATTGTGGCGGTGTTACTGGAATGCATAAGCTTGTGTTAAACGCATCTATATGAAAAATTACATTGTGCCGCAGCCTAAAGACAGTTTTAAATTTTATATTGGAAACCATGGAAACAACAGAATTCTTATAGCCGCGTCACAATGAACTTCTTCATATAGGTGCGTTCAACGCAATCATATGCATGACGATAACATCGTCACAATTACGAAAAATGTTGCATATAGACAGCACTTCAGACTCATCAGATGAAACTTATTTCGATTTGTCCATTCACATACAAAATTTTGCGAAGCGCTGTTAAAATCATTCGCACTATGTAAAAAAAATACTTGCTAACATATTTTGTCTTATATACTTATGTTTAAATGCAGTTTTAATTGTGAAAAAACGTTGGAAAAGTACCCAATAGTGGGAAAAATAATTTTGCTTGCAAAGTGCGTAAACACTCATAGCCAAAGCAAATGTCGAATTCTTCTTCCTATGCTTTACACGTAGCAAAAGTTGAATCATGGTTCAATTATGTACAGGTTGGCTCATCTCATCAGCTGATTTTATTTATGTCATTGCATGGTCGAAGGGATTGTCAAAAGGAGATGGCAAACTCAAAATGAAACCAACACATTGGCAACATTTTACTTACACATACAAAAACTGCTAAGTTTTATGTTTCCATTCCATACCATTCGCACCAACACCAATACACAGATTTTGACAATTTGAACAGACATATTTTGTTGCTTTACATATGAGCCAACCTGTATATAGTTGAACCATGAGTTGAATATTGCAAACTTGTACATGTCAGATGGTGCTAGTGTCGCCCGATCTGCAGTTCTCCATAAAAATACGTGCAATCGTATCATCGTGCATATGATTGCGTTGAACGCGGCTATATGAAAAAGTTCATTGTGATGCGGCCATTAAATCGTGAATTTCCAATTGAAATATATAAATAGGCAACTCACACCACTGGTGTATTTGTTGTAAAGTCATATGTTTGTAGTTGTATCCATGTTTTCAAATATGAAGTTTGATTAAAAGATGGCACAAGTAGAAGGCATTTTAATTGCCTAAATATGTAATATCTTGTTATATCGCAATTATTCTATAGTACCATTGACATTTACTTAGAAGCTATGTAGATCAGTAGTTGTATATACTTATGTACATAGGTATGTTCATACGTAATATTTATGTATGTTATTATAGAAAAAAAAAATCTGTCTATGTATTTATGTATATACCTATGTATAGCTATGCCTTTTTAACATTGAATTTATGCTGCGTTCGCTATTCACCTGCTTCGTTTTACAGTTTCTGTAAAAAAGATCATACCAACACATGCATTTACTGTAGATTTTTCTTATTTTTGCGGTTGCACCAAACCAGCTTCTGCAGTAACTCAAACACAAACACAAAAGAAAAAACCCAGTAGGAAAAGATAGAAGTAAGAACTTACAGAAGCTATTCTCCAGTGGCAAGCGAGAATTACCATCTAAATTTTTTCGTTAATTTGAGAAAATACGCCAAATTGCATGGCCTTTCCATAGCACTTTCAGCGAATTATTTCATTTGCTTAGCACTCTGTCTACACACGTTTCGAGACGGAGCAGCTAAATCACTCTCAGTGGAGCACAGATGTTATTGCTCTTACCTTATAAAGGAAAGAGCTTGACAACTTTTCTTCTGGGATTACATGCAGTAAGAAAAGTGCGGGTTAATTGATTAGTTTCAAAAGCTTGGTTAATGTTGGAAGAAGGTCTGCGAAAATATAACCACATCCGCAAAGAGAGCGCGCTCTCTCAATATTTGTGATATTTTCTCTCGTTTCCACTTATAATATTTTGGAAATAAAGTTTATGTATATGTCTCTTCTACAGGTTAAAATTGACTTAAAAAAGCACTTCGGTTTTGCCCGCTTTCCTTTCAGTCAAGACAGGGCACACTTACATACATTACCTCCAGTGAAACGCCGAACTACCCCAAAGAAATAACAGCTTGTAATTCGAATATTTCGTATGAAACTCATGTACACATAAAAAATATAATATTGTAACGAATTTAGGGAAATTCCGCTTATTCCAAACCTTCTGCTAACGTTCGAATCGCTAAACTGTTGAATAAATAACTTCAATATTCAGTAATGCAAAATGGTCTTTATTAGACTACTTTGAGTGTACTTCACAATAACTCTGGCGCTGCTTTTATACTCTCGGTTTCCTCGTTCACCTATTTCTCCTAAGGTCTAGTAATTTCGTGAACTTCATGTTTGGTTACCAGCCATATACATGTATATTTGTAGTTTGTACGCATATGCGTGTGTACATGTGAGTACTACTTCGGCTGATGACGACATGCGTTTGGAGTATCTCTCTGCTGCATTGTATGTATGTGTGTACATGATGATTGATTTGTTTACGTACATACGAGTGGCTGCTTAGTACCGGCTTAGTGATGGTAGTATCGCGTAGTGATGATAATATTCGTCACAATATTGATTTTTGAGAGCATCGAATTGAATTAGGTAGCGTCATTTTAATATTAGAATATTATCATAAGGACTTTGGAAACAATCAATTTAACTTTAGAAAGAATGAAATGTACTTCAGATGAGTCAAACGTCCTTCAGAAAAAATTAAATGTACATTAGAAAAAATCAAGTGTACTTCAGAGGGTGTCAAATGTACCTTTGGCAATATCAGATTAATGTGCATTCTGAAGAAGTTTTGATTCCTTCTAAAGTGCATTTGTTATTTTCTGTAAATTTTACGCCTTCGATAGAACATTTAATTTGATATTTTCGAAAGTATAATTGGAAATGGTGTAGTCTAAAACAGGCCTAAACTTAAGAGTTTGGTAGCGTACGCCATATTTAATATTCACTGCTAATGTCGGCCCCTACAGATTCCAATAAGTGCTTTTAAACACCTCAAAGGGGAATTGATATTACTCACATTTTAACTACTACGTTGCCTTGTAGTACTCTTGTCCAGCATGACCACAATGTATCTTACCTTTTCTGATAATAAGTAGACTTCAGTGGGATCCCTAAAACATTTCACTAGTAAAAGGCTTGCTGTACTTCTATTTAAAGCAGGCATGCTTAACCAACGAAACGATATCATTTCGTTACGATAATCAACGTTAATAAACGAAACGAAGTCATTTCGTTTCGTTTATTAACGTTAAGATCGTCAAATTAACGAAATGATTTCGTTTCGTTTTCTGCCATATCAAAACGAAATCAAATCGTTTATGTTGATTATTAATTTCAAACTATGCTGGCAAAGCTGATTGATGGCGGAGTCATTAAAGGTGAAAGCATTATCCAAGCTGATTGCAACTTTTCTCATGAATTTTGACAGTACGAACATTTCTCAGAGTATTTTTGACATTACCACCAACGAATTACACAAACAAATTACATAGAGTTTGTGTGTGTATGTGCGCTCGTTGTTGCCACCTTACGGCTTCACCATGGCTATAGCATTGCCAGCACAATTCAAACATAAAGTATCAGGTTTCTGTTAACGTTTTTAACGCTAACGAAAGCTTTTCGTTTCGGTTAAAAACGAGATACAATTTATCTTGATAATTTCTTTATCGATAATATTTCGAAGTGTTTCAACGGAAACGGTGGAAATTTTTTGATAAACGATTAGCTTAACGTTAAGGTGCATCCCTGATTTAAAGTAACTAATTAGTTACTGAAACCAAGGGATTTTTTACTCGCACACGAGCCCGACGGTCTCAAATATGCTTTCGGGGAGCATTGGCAATAATATTGTTACGAATATTAGCAACACTAAGGGGTACTGTCATATCTAAGCAATGCTAAGCAGTGACTTGTATGCACATCAATAGATCAATCATTATGTCTACACATATGTACGTACACGCAGCGGAGAAGAGACGCACAAACACATGCAGATATCTTATCTAAGATGCTCCCAAAAGTATGCAATTATAATTGTGGAAGTGTCGCTCACAAATACACGCGCATATGAGAAGCTATACACGTGCATCTGTAGTTATAATTTTATAGTTGATAACTAACTAGTAAGTTCCGGAAATGGAAGCCCCTAGAAATATGTGAACGAGGAAACCGCACAGTATAAAAGCAGCAACAGTAGAGGCGCGACAATCAGTTTCATTTAAGCAAGTTATTGGTTGTGAAGTATCAGTGTTATTGTGAAGTACTTTAATAAAGGCCATTTTACATTATTAATTATTGGAGTTATTTATTCAACAGTTTAGTGATTCGAACTTAGCAGAAGGTTGGAAATAAGAGGATTTGCAGTAAATTCGTTACAATATGCACAGACTAGGCTTGAAGAAGCAACCCGCCTTTTTCTGCACTCCGGTATTTTTCGTCGAAACAATGTAAAACTGCCATTTATTGGTTGTTAAAACAAAAAAAAAAAAAAACATTCACACTACTTGCAAGGTAGTTAAACACTACTTAGTTGTTTTGACTGCAAGATACATATTCTTAGGCTTTCCATCACACATAAAAACATTGCGTGTCAGCTGTTTTTCAATTTTTATATCACGACTCACCTCTAGACTATTCCAATCCTTTGCTTTACTTTCGTCTTCTGCTTTTTAGTGAGTATTTTCCAATTTCACATACTCGTTTCTCTGTTCTTAAGTTTATTTATTATGTGCGCACATCTTAATCCTTTGAAAAATGAAACTCAGTCTCAAAGACCTGAAACCCGAGTTCTACGGAACGCTGGGCTCTTATTCGCTGCACTCTGTTCATATCTGCGTAGAACTCGGTCGAAAAACTATAAATCTTACAACATCTATGTCTCTCGAATACACAAAGACCATCTGCATTTAGCAGGGCTCATAACTCCTGGCCACTCATCAGGACATTAACAATGAGCTACTTAAAGAGCGTGGTCTTTGATCGGTGAGGGAAGAGTTTACTGCCCAATTTGATGTTTTTTAATCGCTCTTTATTTATGCTGTAAATGCTGATTCCCAAAGAGATGAGCTCCTTCACAGCTTCAAATTTGTATGTGTCAACAGTGATGTGGCTGGCAAGTCACAGGTATGCCAATTATTTCGGACAGTAAGTCGGCGTCTCATCAGCATATGCCAGCAATTGCAGGCTCTTGTTGAATTCTGATACTCAAATTATTTATATCTCGCATATTATTTTTTATACATACCGATTCATCTACTATATATTTGTGAAAGTATGTCTGTATGTATGTTTGGACTTGCAGCATAAACCGCAGAATGGAATCGAACGAAATTTTGCCATGACATACCCTGAGTGCGTCAATCTATGGTAGGCTATATAAAAAAAGTTTTCGACAAGGGGGCGTGGCACCTCCCATACAACTGGAATTTTTCGTAGTCAATATATCTGAAAGTATTAAGGCTAGACGACTGAAATTAGGTGAGTGGTTATATGAGACCAATCCCTACCCCCTCCAGAAAAACTGGGTATAACGAAAAAGGGGGCGTGGCACCTCCCATATAACTGGAATTGTTCGTTGTCAATATATCTGAAAGTATTAAAGCTAGACGACTGAAATTAAGTGAGGAGGTATATAAGACTAATCCCTACCCCCTCGGGAAAAATTGGGGATAGCGAAAAAGGGGCGTGGCATCTCCCATACAAATGGGGGTTGGGATTAGTCTAATATATTAGTCTATATAGTACTGCTTTTATTTAAGCCCGAACGACGTCGGGTACTCTGCTAGTATTAACTATTAACACTCATGCACCCGGTATAAATTTCACTTATTTTAACCTTTTTATACCTTTCATAAAAATTGAATGATGTATTAAGTGTGGGCCAAATCTCGAAATTTTAAAGTCCTTAAAGAAAAAGTGATAGACCCACCAATAAGTGTACCGAAATGATCATGATGACAAGTTGAGTTGATTTAGCCATGTCCGTCTGTCTGTTCGAACGCAAACTAGTCGCTCAAGATATCTTCATTAAGTTCAGTGAGCCAGTTTAATTGGGTTTCCGGTTAATCATATGTAATAATTGACCGGATCGGACCACTATGGAAGATACCACTGATTTTTCGGATAAGAGTGTGTTCGTCATTTCTTCCCTATTTTATAAGCTAGAAGCTTGAAACTTCCCAGGTTGCATACATATAAGATATGCATTGTTGTCTAGAAAAATAGTTAAAATCGGTCATGTATATAAAATATATCCCATACAACCGATTGTTCAGATAAGAGGTTTTTCACCATTTCTCCCATACTTCAACAGTTATTTATAATATATGTATATCCTATACAACTCATTGTTAAGATTTAATGACTTTTTGAAATTTCATCAGATTATTGTTCAACTCAATTCATGAAAGGTATGAGATCTTCGGCACAGTCGATGACATTCCCGTCTTTACTCGTTCTTCATTATTTTATTCACACTAAGTTCTTGTTTTGCTTGCTTTGTTTTGTTTATTTACACATAAAATATATATTTATTCTTTTTCAACAGTTTAACGTTAGGAAAGTCAAATTCAAATTTTGTAAATAATAAAAGTAGTCTGTTTAATACAAACTCTTCTATAAACACAACAATAAAAACAACAACTACCACTTCTAGTACTATCAACAACACAACAACTACCACGAAAAACATATTCAACTCCAAAAGCAGCGTAAACAATAACACACTGTCCAAGACACAACAATTTCAGCAGATGCAACATCAACAAACATCGCCAGCACCCAGCCGAGGCACTATCCTACCAAACAAGTCGTCATTATTTGGTGGTACGAATGGTGTTGGTAGTACTGTCGCTGTTGGTGTAGCCACAACGTCGGGTAGCACCAATTCTCTCGCCACTAGCACACCATCATCGTCACCGGCAAATAAATCGCCGACGCTAAGTATGAAACCGGTGCCTAATCATGGCAAACCAAATTTTGCGCCTAAACCGCCAGGATTACAACAATTAGCATTGGCGAGCAGTCAACGACCGACAGTGTCGCGTCATCATAGCATGAAATCACCCAGGTATAAGCAATATAAATAGTACTAAGTACAAGAAGGTATAGCAATAACAAAGTATAGAAAGAAATCTTTGTTTTTGGGTTCATATTTAAAGGGTTAAGCTTAAATTACCCGCATTACGTATTAGGTAGGATAACATCGCATAGTCATTTAAAAATATGCTTAATATGTATCTTGTCAGATTACTAAACGTTCCGTGTTCGAAGGCGATTTTTAGCGGACTTTTTTTGGGTATGCGTAGTGGAACATTTTTTTTCCTGAGTCCAAATCCTATCGAAAAATTGATAGCGCGATATCGGTTAATAAATCAACTCACCCTAATGCACATACGTACCTGTGAACTAGTGACAACGCATGAAAATTTTTTTTAATCCATAATCGTTTGAAACGATACGGCCCTTTTGTTTAAAGTATCTTGTTCAGGTAAATTAGGATTCGCTATTAGCTTAAGTTAGATCAGATTAGGGGGCATGCATCAAATTTCATACATTTTCACTTATAGAAACTGCGGCACATAAATATGAGCGAAGGGTCCACTTGCCCAAACCCGTGTGAAGTTTCACTGGAGATTATTATTCTAGCTCCAACTTTTCCAACTTTTTGAAGGCGTAATAAGCGAAACTAGAAAAGATTTCAAGTTTTACACATACTGAGCAGTATTTTTAAAATACCGCTATACATATGTATATAAGTATGTTGTTAAGCTAAGAATGAGTAATTTATGATTTAAATTGAGCCTGCATAGTTATACGGATATAACTAATTTTTAAGTGAGGGCTTCCAAGAAGATGGGTGTGCATTTTTGTGGCCCTTATTTTCCAAAGTGTTCCGATTCTCGATCTCACCTCCTAGAAATATTGGAATAGCCCTAAAATTTTAGGCCAATCAAAAAAGATTTACAGGCTGCGCAAGGAACATGAATTACTACTTAGTTTTTACATTTCTTTTGGTTCATCGTAATCATTTATTGGACAAATGATATAACAGAGTTATATAATAGATGAGATGACAAGATTTCAATTAAGTTTCAACTTTTTATTATGATTTTTTAGAAATTTAGGCCGTTCAATTTGACTTCAACGACGTTCAAGTTTCAAAACGTTATCGAATGAATGAACGAAGAAAATCTGTGCATTCCCGAAATGGTTGGGCTAGTACCTTAATGGTGCTTTGTTACCGGAACGTACCGGATCTATATCTGGCAAAGGACCATCAACATCTATAACACTCCCCAAAGCCTTCGGGGTGTGTCTTTATCGTTAATACAACAACAACAACAACAACAACAAGAAAATCTGTTTCTATTTTTTTTTATATTTTGGTCCATAGCTGTTATTAATTATGCAGTATTTAAATATGTACATCTACCACCCCCACAAAAAAAAAAAACAAAGAATTTAAAAATATATTTATATTTATATAACGGCTTATCTTATATTACTATTTACCATTTTTTCGTTGTAACATTCGTTTTAATGGGTTTGAGATGTATTCACAGTAATTTCTCCATTTAGAAATTTTTAACGTAGACAGAAATTTTTAGAAGTCGTATTGTTTGGGTTAAATTTGTTTTTTTGGGTTAAATTGAAAATTGGGAATTTTAAACAATTTTTGTGGGAGTAATACTTTTTTGTTACGTAGACTTGGAAGAAAAGCAATAAAACAAAGCCATCCTGCTCTCCCAACCTGCGGCCTGCTAATCATCGGCATAGCTTTTGAAAATTACATACAAAGCACTGCCACCGCGCTAAATGCTATTAATATTCAAATAAATTGCGGATTGAACGAAGAAGTCCACCATATACGAGTAACACTACTGTCTAGACCTCTAAAAGCTTTTGACATGGTCAATCACGGCGCCTTACTGCAAAACCAGGAAGTGTCTATCCTTCCCCTTGTCTTAAAAGTTGCCGTAAACTATTTGAAGTGTCAAGTCCCTTGCTGGCAGCACTTGGGACAAAGACGGAGAAACACTAATAGCTACTCAAAAAGCAATTAGCCAGTCGGGTGTGCGCTAAGCGTCTTCGATTCGGTTGTTGAGCTTAAGAAAAATAAAGTGAAGGAAGCTGCAGGGCTGTTAAATCGCGGCGTTTAGAACTGCCACGGGATGTCTTCGTCTGACGTCAAACATCATCTGCACAACGAGGCGCGAATCCTCCTCATAAAGAGGAAAAAAGAAATGCTGAGCAATCAATTTCTCTTAGTTTCAAGTAATTTGGGGATCCTAAAACATCTGCACAATCACTACATAGAGATCCGGTAAACAAGAATCCAGCCGTTTAAACTAGGAGAGCTAAAAAGGCCCTTAGCCTCATTCACAAACTGTTGAAATGCCGATAAGTGTCCCCCGTTAACTAACTGATATACGAATACAAACACAAAAGTACCAGTAGGGTACTTAAGTATTAAATGGATATATTTACTTGAATGGTTATAACTTTTGTATTAGTACATCGATTTTGGTGAATGAAAGCTTCTTTTTTTTTGTAAGAAAACAGAGCTTAGAGGGGAAAAAAATAAAAAGTTTTCCAGATCCTTCCTCGCAAAGTACAAATTTTTTTATATTTTTACAAAAAAAAAAAAAAATTGAAAAAATCCGTAATGATTGTTCGTTATCTTTGAATCTGCAGGGTTTAGCAAAAAGTTTTGTATGAACAGTTTATAGCAAATTTTATTACCTTTTAAAAGCTTCAAACCGTTTTGGAATTGCTCAATTCGTTCTTGAGGTATATATGATTTAGTGGACCCAATTATTATTTTGTTTTTTTTTTTGTTTTTTTTTTTGTTTTTGAAAAAACGGTTATTCGTAAATATCTCAAAAACGTTACCATAGAATTAAAAATAACCTCGATTTTCGGAATCAGGAGTGATTTTACATAGGAATTTCATAATGGCGTCTCTGGTGCATTTTGGCTGTAAACCAGTTTTATCAAAATTGTTTTCATTTTCATCAATGTAGTTTTCAATGAATTTTGTTTTATTAATAATTTTTTTTCCTACCACGAACGTCAAGCAAAAATAAAGTGTTAATGTTAATCCCCCGAAAAAAAGTTCCAGAGTTTTTGCAACTATTTTGTCAGCTGAGTTGAGCATTTTCCTTCTTATAAAAAAAATTACCTTCAAAAGCTTGTATTTAGAAAGTGCTCCTATAATTTGTACAATTCGAATACCTTTCGGTGATTAAAAAGAGTTTTACAAACATCTCTTGGTATATTCTCACAAAAAGTCATTAAAATTCTAATAATCTACGACATTCGTATGTGATGAATAGATTTAAATGTAGTTTAGCTTAAAGCTGCTTTCTTCTTTCATTTAATCATACATATTTGAAATCTTATTCCACAGATCTCCACCAATAGCAGCGCCAGGTGCACCCACTTTTCCCACTCAACAGCATTTTGGCACGATGCGCGCACCACTCGCACAGTTATATCAGTCCCAAGAAGCAATTAATAATAGCGGTATGCGTATGGCACCAAATCCACCAATTGGTATGTTAAATATATGCAAAAATAATTATTTAAAAATATATATTTAATTTTCTTTGGTCTCTCCCTCTCCTTGTAGGACGTCCCACAGTGGCTCCACCAAAACCACCATCAGTCAAACCACCGCCACCACCAACACCAGCGCGCAGCATTTCCAATTCCAACCTCAATAATATTGTGGGTGCACAACAAAGTGCAGCGAGCGTGGCAACAACTCCATTTAGCGCTGTGAATACTGCGCTTGTTTCTTCCGTAACAAATACATATTCTTCGCCACCGACAACACAGCCACCTTCCAATTCTTCTTCTTCCAGTAGCGTATCGGCGTTACGCGATCAATTTCGAAGCGCTACTAATGGTACGCCACCACCACCACCCTCGGCTGCAACGAAAACCACTGTAGGTGATCAAGGTAGTCCAGGGAGCCCAGGTAGCAGGAAAATCAATCGTGCAGATAAATCCATAAAACCAATCGTATTAAATGGTGGACCATTGAATGCACCGCCATTACCACCACATCGAACGTGTCCAGCTCCACCCCCACCACAACGACAGACGAGTAATGTAAGTTTATATTACCCTTATTTATATATCAAACTATTTTCTCGGTATTTAATGCCCCGATATTGTCATTTTGTACTATGCTATGTTGGTTGGGTGTGTTTACGAATTTGCACGTGTGCTTTTGACTTAAAAGAGCATAACATGTGTATGTAAATTCCAACGTTTGCAAACTTCAGACCAAAATAGAATAAAAAAAACGTGAAAATAACGTTAGTTTGCAAACACAATGAATATCGTGATATGTATATGAATTCATTACTTCATATATTGTGATAAGGGTTGGTTTCTCTCGCTAGACTTAAAACACATGTATTGCTTTGAAAGGGTAGTTTTTCAGTGTTTTCATTTGCATTGTAAGGGTAAACCGTAACAATGGTGATTTTAATTCTTAAGGCCGCGGCATAATGATATTTTCATATACCTAGATGCGGTTAACGCAAGCTTATGCATTCCAGTAACATCGCCACAATCGACCAAGATGTTGCGTTTGTAAATATGAAGGAACTTCAGACTTGGCAATTACAGTTTATTACGTCTTGTCCATTCACATACAAAATTTTCCGGAGCACTGTTATAAACATTCTCCCTATACAACAAAACTACTTGCTTACATATTTTGTGTCGTATTCATTCGTTATATTGCAGTTTTTAATTGCCCATTGGGAAAAATAATTTCACTTGCAAAGTGTGCCAACACCCTTAGCTAAAGCAAATGTCAAATTATTCTTCTTATGATTTGCTTGCAACAAAATTTGCGAGTTGGCTACTTTTCAATATCAGATGGCGCAATATCAGGTGTCGCTCAATCTACCTTTCCCCATAAAAATACGTGCAATCTACTCTAATGCATAAGCTTGTGTTAAACTCATCTATATGAAAAACTGCTTATGTGTCGGGGCTTTTAGGAAACAATATGTAAAGGAGCGTTTAAAAAGGGGCTATCGTATGAATATTTTTATATGACTTTAGTTCATGCAAAAACCATGGTTGAGTCCCTGCTAAAAGCTTGGCTGAGCTCAAGTGGAATTTTCCATTATTATGAATTTTTGTTTTTTTGTATTCTACGAGTTTTGATTTCAATTTCTCGAGACTGTTCGATTCTATTCCGCAGAAGTTTATTAATTCAAAACACCGTCTTCATTGGCGGCTGAGAAATAGTGCTCGTCCTTCCTTTTTATAGGAGACTCATGCTGTTTGGGAGCACGAAAATATATGTATTCTAACAATATCTTCTCCCCAACTCAGTGGAAGTCCTAACCAAGTTCAAAAAAACACGACAACAGTGTCATGCACATGGCAGTAGGACTCTCTGCTTTCTCAGCCCACTACAATCCTACACATACATATATTATTATTGCTAAAAAAATATAGGTCAATTTTTAATTTGTTGTGTTATGTTTCTATAACACAGCGATGCTCACCAGTCCGGAAACATCGGGACATATCTGGAACATTAAACATGTGTTTTGATGCATGCTTTTGAGAGAAAATTTATATCCTTGTGTGGGGTTGCATTTCTTTATGTTACAGAATATTTAAAGGGGACCATTTGTGTACATGTAAGTGATGACAATACCGAAATATAGAAATATTGCAGACACGAAAGAATTTGATGTGGAGTTGCAAACTTTGGAAATGTGTACAAACAGAATAAATAGTGATGTGGAAATCTTCATTACATTCGATTGCAACCGTTTAATCCGTTTTATCAAAGAGCATACCCGACAGAGCAAAATGCTGTCACCTTTAAATCCCGGCAATCCAGACTAATTTTCTGTCATCAAAGAGCATATACCGAAGGTTGAAAATTGAAGAAATTCTTTAAAACGTGTTATTGGCCGAGTTTGGGTTATTGTTATTATGATTGGTCGATATTTGGTCGTGACTGTATTGTGATTGGCCGGTATTTTATTTAGGGTTACCACCCATCCTTAAGTATAGATTTGTATATATGTATTTATATGCGCTACAAACTTAAAATCTAATAGCGTTTTCTTTTCTGGCAAAAGTGTTACGCTTTTTGTACGCTGCGCAAGGGTTGTAAATATATTTTGTTCTGTTCTAAAATGCAGGTAACGCCTTTACGGGGTATTTCGTTCTTTTGTGAAAATTGTTGCCTGCTCGCAACGCAAAAGCGTTACACTTTTACCCTGCATAAAATGGCGGTGTGGCAGTGCAACTCTGCTAAACTAGCTGATCGTGACAATTTATTTTCGTAACTTCACATATTTTTAGGCGAAGAAATTGAAATGAAGGAAATAATTGCTAATGAATTTTTATTATCATTGAAAGCGCGTTTGTGAAAATCAGCTAATACACGGTATAGCCATCTATGTTCTTTGCATGCACTATAAATGTTCTGGGGGAGGAGTAACTCTATTAAGGATTTACCATTTACTTAGGCAACAATTTATTTCAGTAAAGAAAACGCTATAAATTATATGTATATATTAATGAGTAGGGCTCTCAGTATTGGCAACCGTACACTTAATTTGTACATATAAACCTATATAAATGCGCAGCTGTATATTTAATTTCTTATTCGCTCCTATCGTGAAAAATAAATAAATACTTATATACAAGTTGTTCCTTCGAAGAAATTTCGGACGGACTTCTCTTCCAACTTGCATAGTGCTTTTTTTTTTCCTACAAATTGGCGGGGCGAGAACCTACATGTTTAAGCCGACTTGGAACAGCATCTGGAAGACAGATGAGCTTTCACTGAAAAGCTTTTCATTGCGAAAATACCCTCGGAGTGGGTGCCAAATCACTTCCGAGGGACGCCCTAAATTTTTAATGTTGCTTTGCCCGGGACTTGAACGCAGGATCTTCGGTGTAGTAGGCGGAGCACGCGATCACCACACCACGGCGGTAGCGGGAAATAATCTACCGAATTTCACACTCCTTTCCGAGGTGTTGCAATTGACGATGCTTGTAGTAGTTTCAAGGAACCAAATGTTAGCAGGGTTGCCACCTAACCTCAACGATATATTTTAGCTGAAGGTTATGTGGCAACCCAGCTAAACGATACATTTAAGGTTGAAAATTAATCATCCAAGTTTTTATACTCAGCTCAGCAGAGCTCACAGAGTATATTAACTTTGTTCGCATAACGGTACCCCATCGAAATTTTCGAAAAACCGAAAAAGTGCGATAATTCCTTACCAAAGACGGATAAAGCGATGAAACTTGGTAGGTGGGTTGACCTTATAACGCAGAGTAGAAAATTAGTAACATTTTGGACAATGGGCGTGGCATCGCCCACTTTTAAAAGAAGGTAATTTAAAAGTTTTGCAAGCTGTAATTTGGCATTCGTTGAGGATATCATGATGAAATTTGGCAGGAACATTACCCCTATTACCATATGTGGGCTAAATAAAAATTTGCAAAATCGGATGACGAACACGCCCACTTTAAAAAAAAAAATGTTTAAGTAAAATTTTAACAAAAAATTGAATATCTTTACAGTATATAAGTAAATTATGTCAAAATTCATCTCCAGTAATGATATGGTGCAACCAAATACAAAAAAAAAGAAATTTTCAAAATGGGCGTGGTTCCGCCCTTTTCATGTAGAATAATTTTAATGCCATAAGTCGAACAAAAATTTACCAACTCTTGTGAAATTTGGTAAGGGCATAGTTTCTATGACGATAACTGTTCTGTGAAAATGGGCGAAATCGGTTGAAGCCACGCTCAGTTTTTATGCACAGTCGACCGTCTGTTCTTCCGCTCGGCCGTTAACACGATAGCTTGAGCAAAAATCGATATATCTTTACTAAACTTAGTTCACCTCATATATGTAATACTTCTATATCACTGCTACTGAACTGTGCAGCCTGTCAAACATTACAGTACAGATATACAACGAGAGAAGGCGACAAAATCTCAAGGCTGCCGTTAAATTTTTGTAAAAAAGGGCCTTAAATATATGTATATTTCAACAAGCCGTCTTGCTTCTATCAATATTGTTCATTAGGCATGCCCAATTGGAAATGCAAAATTAAGTTTAATAAATAAAATTTTTCAAAATACAAGTGATGCATTCTCCAATAGTATCATGGACGATCACATAGCCATCGAAAATTTATTTAGCAATAACATCTTTAACAATCACCGGACACAGCTGTGTAAGGAAGTAATAAGTTCTTATTTGGATATTTGTTTGTTTTTTGAAACCAAAAAAAGCACGGACGAAGAAGAGTTTGTTAGAAAAAAATTTACAAAATTGATATTATTTCAACACCAATAGCAGCCAGCCCAGTACTCATATTTTGTTTACTTCAGCAAAAACTTACTTCATTTAAAAACTCAAAATACGTAAAATTTTGAAAACGTTTATACTATATCGTTTGTTGAAACTAATTCACTTTAAATTATTTTTAAAAACGTTTAAAGAAATGCTTCTTGGGATGTATGTATAAGTATATTTTTATACATGTATATTTGAATTTTTTTTTCATTTCAAAAATATGAATTCTTCGCCTTGTTTTTTTTGCTATTTATGTAAATAATGTACTTTATGTGGCTGCAGCCCATGTTTAAATAATAAATACTTCAAGCCTTGTATTGTATTTGTTGGCCTTTTCATTGTTTAATCGACTAATCGATTTTATAACAATAAGTATGCAGAAGTTGGGTAAAGGGGATAGTGACCCGTTGTTACCCCTTTAATACTTTTTTTTACAAACGCTACTACAATTCACTAACACTATCAAAGCCCGCGCATGCGCAGAAAATACATTTGCACAGTTTCAGCAAATAATGATTGACAGAAAATTTGCACATTAGGAAGATAGGAAGGTATTGATATAGAAGTATTATATATATGGTTCACCTACTTATCTGAACTCACTTTATCTTGGTATTAAAAATGGGCGAAATCCGACTATGACCACGCCACTTTTTCGATATTGAAAATTTCGAAAAATTAAAAAAATGACATAATTCTATACCAAATACGAAAAAGGGGGTGAGAAATGGTGATTGGATTGGTTTTTTGACGCAAAATGTACATAACTTTAGAAAAAACTTTGTAAAATGGGTGTGCCACCTAATTTATTAAGTAGAAGACAATGAAAAAGTTCTGCAGGGCGAAATCAAAAGCCCTTGGAATCATGGCAGGAATACTGTTCGTGGTATTACATATATAAATAAATTAGCGGTACCCGACAGATGATGTTGTGGGTCACCCTGTTCCACATTTTGGTCGATATCTGGAAAACACCTTCACATATATACAACTTAGGGCTACTCCCTTTTAAAATACTCATTATCACCTTTCAGTTGATACCCATATCGTACAAACACATTATAGTGTCACCCCTGGTCCACCTTTATGGCGATTTCTCGAAAAAGCTTCCACCTATAGAACTATGGCCCACTCCATTTTAAAATACTCTTTAATACCTTCCATTTTATACACATGTCATACAAATACATTACAGGATTACCCTAGTTTCATTTTCCTACATGGTTATTTTCCCTTATTTTGTCTCCAAAGCTCTCAGCTGAGTATGTAATGTTCGGTTATACCCGAACTTAGCCTTCCTTACATATTTTTATTTAATTTAAAAAGATATGTTGTGTTATAAAATAAGGGGGCCCTGATCTTTAGACTTTCAATGATAAGCAGACTTTTCTGTTTATATTTTTCTTTTCTTTCTATTTAACAAAAAAAAAATCCCGAAATTCTAAAGAAAACAATCGTTTTCAATATTAACAACCCCCTCGCACCTAGTTATATGTTCTGCGTCATTTTACGCACATGGTTTTCTCAATTTATGCTCTCTGTCTCTTCCATAAAGAACGAATAATTTCTTGTCATTTACACTGTCTTGAGCGCAAAACAAAAGTAGTGGTAGCGTTACATTTTCAGGTGGAGTGAAAGCGCATAAAATTGTAGTATAATATTAGGCGCTGTAACGGGAAAGTGAAAATGGTGTTGCAAAGAAAATAATAAATTTTAAAAACACATTTTGTTGAATATTTGAAAATAAAAGTGAAGCATAAAAACAAGACTGTGCACAAAAATCTAATAATATTAAACTACGCAGAGAGGACGGGAGGACGCTGTGTTTTTGCACAAATTTGAGTTGCTGTTACGCGAATGCTGCTTAACTACAAGCGTGTTGTAATTATGCAATTTCCTTTGAAAATATTAACTAAATATTAGTAATTATTAAATATTACTAGCACTTGATTTACTTATAAAGCACCGGCTTATAATTTACAACTTTTTTAGTTTAAAAGTTTTTAATTTTTTTCCTTTTTTAATTTATGCTCGCTTATTTTAGGCATAGTGTTAGCTACTGTCAAGGTTAACACATTAAAGTCACCTGTGTGCTTACACACTGAAATGGAACAAAAAAACTATTTGTTCCGATATTCGAAATGTTCCTGTTTCCTTACACTATGCGACAAAATCAACGTTTCTTCTTAGTATTGTACCAAACCCACTTTTTTGTAGAGATTGAGGCTTAAGTAAACAAAGTACTATCTCCGTTTTTCGAAGTTAGCCTCCAAAAAATAGATATCGGCTTTCGAAGTTCGAAATTCTACATTTCGAAATTTTATTTTTTTGTTAACGCGTTCAGCAAATTAAAAAAGTAAAAATGAAGTCGTGGTCGGTCCGCCTTTTTCTTTTATTTGAATGGCTGAATTATTTTTTTTTTTACGAGAGACGAATCCCGTTATGAATGGCAATGCAGTATATGTACAAATATGTAGCAGCCCTGGCTCTGGCTACGACAAGTTCCTTAGGTAATAGAAGGTTCAATATGATCATATGAAATCGTTTCCAACAACGTTAAATCTATAACCTATGTTGCTAGCGCCGGAGAGTATCGGATCCACAGGTGCCAAAGAAGCCTACAACGGGAACATTCCCCAAAATCTGGAGTTACCCGCTGCAACGGAACTGAGAGGATACATAGTTCGAGGTGATAAGAATAACCAGACTACAATCGACCGTAGCACTGTTGATTTCAAAGGCTTAATGAAATTAAGTTAAACTCGCTGGAAATCTTTTCCGTCCACTTCATTTTTGATTGTGGCGAATTCCCCTTGGAAAACACTATCGTGATGGTGTATTCCGCTTAATAAGCACCACAAAATTTAGTCGGCTTGACCACCATTAATCCACCACAATTAACAACCGATGCCTTCTTCGCTATGTCTTCCATTTTAAGTTATCAGTCCATTTTCTGGACCAATATATTTCGAGATACTTAAAACTATCATACAGAGCCAGCTGTATTCCCATAATCGTCTGAAAGAAGGGATATTGTATATTCTCGGGAGAAAAACGAGTCCCGTTTAACTAGGGTTGGGAGACATATTCAAAGGCAGGTATGTTAGCCAATTTAAGGAAATCCGTGTAAATTGTTGACAGCAAATCTCCACAAAACTCTTGAGTTGACCGAGAATAATCTGATCCTGATAATGAGACTTGCAGGAGTACAAAGAATTGAAAGCTCCAACAGCTTGGTGTTCCAGCAGGAGTTTTATAGAGACGCCAATCGCCGACAGTGTGGAAAAAGATTCCTGCGTAACCGTGGCATAAGGGAAATTATTGTCCTTAAAAGGTTTTAAGCATTCCCCGCTACTCATCGCTTTGTCACTACCCACATTAAAAGACAGTTTGTTAACATGTAAATATTTTATATTACTTATGTTATTTACATGTAAATACTTATGTACTTATGTTTATTAACATGTAAATATTTTATATTACTTTTAAAAATAAAAACATGGCGGCCACCGTGGTGTGATGGTAGCGTGCTCCGCCTACCACACCGTATGCCCTGGGTTCGCACCCCGGGCAAAGCAACGTCAAAATTTTAGAAATAAGGTTTTTTAAATTAGAAGAAAATTTTTCTAAGCGGGGTCGCCCCTCGGCAGTGTTTGGCAAGCGCTCCGGGTGTATTTCTGCCATGAAAAGCTCTCAGTGAAAACTCATCTGCCTTGCAGATGCCGTTCGGAGTCGGCATAAAACATGTAGGTCCCGTCCGGCCAATTTGTAGGGAAAATCAAGAGGAGCACGACGCAAATTGGAAGAGAAGCTCGGCCTTAGATCTCTTCGGAGGTTATCGCGCCTTACATTTATTTTTTTATTTTAATAAAAACATTTTCTACATTGTAGAAACTTTTCGAAGCTTTGACTCGAATTCCGAAACGTCGAAATTTCCGATTGATGTAGAATTTCCATTCCGATCTGAGTTTAAACTGTTTGGAATCTGATTTGAAACAAAAGTCTACCGTTACAAAGGGTCTGCTGAAGTTTTGACAGTTATTAGATGGATATAATTTTACGTTAGTTTATGTTAGGTTAGGTTAAGAGGGCGTGCGTGGGTGATACCCACACTTCCACTCGGAGACATTAAATTTTACGTTAAGTATCGCAAATTATGTAGAATTAAATAATTTGTTCCACTATAGAACAAGAACATTTTTTTGTTATTTTTTATTCGGCATCCTTCTTACATTTGACTAGATAAGTATCTTTGTGCCATTGTTCGATTTTCGATATCCAATAAATTCGATTTCCGTTTCGGAAAACTCGATTCGTAATACCCCTACAACATAGTAAAGACAAATTTACTTATACATTTGTTTTCTCTTTTTTATTTTATTCACAGCAGGCTGGCAATAATAGCGCGCCACCAGTGCCGCCGCAGCGACACTCCTCAATACGCGCCAACGCACCTGTAACACCACCTACAACAGCAGCCAGCAACAACAATACGCCTATGTTTGGCAATAATTCAGGCAATTTGGCACATGCCAATTCAGTCAGCCGTTTAGTAACCGATTTAGAGTCAAGATTCGGTAAACGTTTTCATAATGTCACCGAATTTCCAAAACCGCCACCTTTTCTCAATATACCCAAAGTTTATTCAAGTCGAGCAGCCAAAGCGAATGGTATGTAATATATAGATATGGCAAATAATATACCTAGAGAAAGGATAAAAACACGCCGAGACGAAGAGAGAGCGTGCGCTTTAGAACAAGAAAGCAATAAAATTGCATGCAAATATGTATAAATTTAAAATATATAGGCTACAGCTGACTGGATGTGGAAGCAAAGCGAACCAAAGGCAAATGCAGACAGTCAAGTCAGGTCGTCACAGGTCAATGTAGTGACCGTGAAATTTATTGTAGAATAGAAGTAAAAACAATATGCGCGGGAGGGAGTAGATTATAAAAAAAAAAAGAAAAAAATATTGTGAATGCATACGTTTATGTTGATATAGTACGTACATTAGGGTAGGTCAAATTTATTGTTGAAAATGCATATCCAGTTTCTGAATCTATGGGTCATACTGAGTAACATTGTCCATGGAACCATAGGTCTGAAATGAATTTCGGGCCTGCCTAAGAAAATTGTATATCCTAATCCGAAAAGCGGCTCTCACAAATAAAATAAATGGAAATAAATGTCAAATTCGGATTCGGATTGGCATATACAATTTTCTAACAAAATTAGGGAGGCTCGAAATTCATTTCAGACCTATGGTCCCATGGACAATATTACTCAGTATGACTAATTAGATTCAGAAACTGGATGTGCACCTGAAGTTTTTTCCCCATTTTTCCCCATACAATTTGACCCGCCTTAACGTACATATATTATAGATTTATAGTATACATACACATATACACTTGTTGTGTGCTCTCCAACTTAAGCGCTATATGAGCCGCTTTATATGTAAATTTTTGTATAAGCCCACTTTAGACAATTTTTGATTTTTTACCTAGTCGGCTTTAACGCACAAGATATAACTTTGCTCGCTTTACGCTGGTTTGTATGGGCTTCAACGAATCAAGATAGATACTGATATATATTTGTCAGGAAAATCGACATATAAAAAATAAATCGATTATGTAATGTTCGACCATACTCTGGTACAATCTTATATCTAAATATGTTCCCACAAGATCCAAATGAAATCAGTTATTTGGACTGGCTCCGAGGGATGACTGAATTTGTACAAACAAGGAGTGTGGCTAGTTATCGATTTTGCCCATTGTTGACCGCACACACTTTCGCATATGGGCTTACGTAGGAGCCTTGTGCAGAGGGTACTTGTTGGGCACATAATATCCTGTGATGACTCCGTACTCACACTGCATATTTGTTTTGTTTTAGCAGGAAGCTCGTTCTTTGTTATCTGCTTATTACCATCGGGACCTTCAGATATCCTTGTCTTCTGCTGTTGTTTCGCAATCGTACGGAATTACCGCTTCGTTTATATCCATTTCGAAACCTGTTCTAACCATCGCCACAAAATTATTAAAATTATGTATAGCACAAAGAGTCATTTTTTCTTGTGTGAACCAAAATTCGTATGATATATGCAAGTGCATTCGTTCACATTTGAGTGACAGTAAAGCTGAGTAACTGCGACGCAAAGTGTCACGGCGTCATTCATCGTCTGGCTTTTAGAAATTCGATGCTTTTAGACAGTTTTCGGGTCAAGGTTAGGTTACCCCGTTTGCGGCACCAAAGCTGATTTCGATACAATACTGGACATGTCATAAAAACTATACAGACCTACAAACGATTCAAGGAATCAAAAGTGGACTTATTCCATTATTTCTAACAAAAAGCGGTTCATATGAACTTAAAGCATTTCTTCATTTATTGGAATATTGTTGTCAATAATAGTCGGTAGCTTTTTGAATTTTTATTTTTTTTCACCTAAATTACTTTACACTTATGGAATGCGTATGCGAATGCTGTGTATGGAATGCGGTTAAGAATTATTTTAATTATTATTGTGTATTGTATTATTATTATTTGATTAATAATTAGCTTATTTTTAAAGCGAAAATATGAAAAAAAAAATCATTTTAACATCCTCTAGTTTTAAATATGTAGTTAGCTTTTATTTGAAATTTTAAAATATTGAAACATTAGATGCACAAATGAATTTAAAATAAAATGAAAATCTAAACGATGTATAGTCTATTTCGAAATTCGTAATTTCTGCTTTTATCTAAATTTTAATTCTACTCATGGGAAATTATAAATTTCTTTAAAATGATGATGGACATAGGAAAAGTTTGTGAATAATGGAATAATCGAATTTATTAAATCGCGCAAATATCCTGTTATCGTGAAACCTCTTAATCAAATCAGTTTTCATATGAGCTACACAAGTCACAAGCTGAACAAGGCACGTGCGAGTTTAAAAAAAATTTTATTTTACACCAAACTAAAAAAGTTATGGCTTTATACGCCAAAATTTCCATTGTATGCCATTTCGAGATGTTCGAACTATTTGTATGCAATTATTTTTGTTTTGTTCCACTCCATCGTCGATAGGTACATAATAGTCCAGTTGTGAGGTCAGTGTCGTAAAATATGTACTATTGCTATTGTCGATTACGAAGAAATTAATAAAAAAAAAATTTATTGAGAAAACTTAAATGTTTATAACTTCGAAAAATGTTCGAAATATTTTCAAAGTTGTAGTTTTCAGTTTTCCAATGTGAACGAAATTCAGTCAATTATCATGTTAGCTCTACTGGTACGTCAATTAGCTTAGCTAGTTTATTGTAAGCGTTTTTTTAACTTATTAACCAAAACATATCAATAAGAAATATAGTTAATTGTTCGATTGATGTGGTCCAAAGAAAAATTACAAAAATACTTTCCATCATTTAATTACCTCCACTTATTTAATATCCCTATACTCAAAACACTGCATACTTACACACATCCGAAAAAAAGAAGAAAAAGTTTATATGGCTTTATAATTTTATTTCATTAACTTAGTAACATGTATTTCTTTTTATTGAATTTTGCTATTTTTTATAAAACAAATATTGTAAAAGAAATATTATATATGAAATTAACAAAGTTATAAAATGTGTTAATAACAATTGAAATTTTAGTTTATAAATAAATTTAAAAAATAGTTAATTACACTTTTTATTATTCTTCACAAAACACAATATTGTCTAAATATGTGGTTATATATATATAATATAAATGAAGTAACTTCAACACTTATTATGAGAAAACACAAAATATATCTATTATTTATGCTTTTGCATATTTACATTTAGCGCAGTTCAAATATGTAACTCACTCTATATTGACATGTTTTGAACATTTATACAATTTTGTTTTAATTTTAATATTCCATTTATTATTATTTATTTCGTATAAAATTAAGCTAGAAAAATGTTTGTCCTTTTTCAACATATTTTAAATTAAAAACAGAAAATACAGTTTTGTACCCATAATTTTTTTTAATTGCAACTTTTATGTGGTTTAAAAGTCGCCTTGAATTTTTAACACCGCATTTTTCTCTAAGTAAATCTTTAACTAAATTAATTAATTAACTTGCACTTTGCCAGGTCTTTTGGTTTAAATTATGCACAAATTATTTAATTTTCGAAACTGTTTCTGTATTATTCGTCCGGAAAAATCATATATTCGTAATATTTTTTCTATGTTTTTTTTTTTCTTTTTTCCGTTTTTCTTCATTTTGGACGAAAAAATATTTGTTTCCGCACGAATAGCCACTTAAGAAATATATGCAAAACTTGCAACGTATATCGACTATAAAATAATATTTCTTAGTGAAAAATGCTATCATTAAAACAAAATTCGGCCTCTCTCTAATTGTCGAAACGAGGGTGTAGAGAAAAATGGTAAAATTCACCAATATTATTTTATTTTTCAATCTAACGTTTAAGTGTGGAACAGAGAACAGCAAAAATCGAACACAACAACATTCGATTACATTCGGCAACATGATCGCGTTCAATGATCCAACTTGCTTAAACGAACATAATCGACATTGATTTAAAATCAACCAACTTATTGCATGCGTGAATATAATCAATTCAGGCGTTTGATCTTTTGCCTCCATGCGTCTGAATATTTGCATTATTCTTCTGCCCTTATGTCACGGCGACAAGCTACATATAAACATCGCTTACGATTTTGTTTGTTTGCCGAACTAAACGATACTAATTCTCGTGCTTTGATTTTATTCTCCGCTTGCCTTCGTTTGATCAATACAATCGTACGCAGAACCTGTTCGGTCATTCCATCGCAATCATGCTAACGGAGTCTAGTAAAGACAGATGCTGAGTTTATTCAATAATGAGTTTATTCGCATGATTTAATGTGAATGCAAGTTTTAGTGTTTGATTAAATCAAGAATATTGTGATTTTTGCAGTTCTCTGGTGTGGAAGTTAAAATAAAAAAAAAAAAATAATCGTCATTGTAGTTTGCCTATTTTTTGACCGACTCTAATTTCGATAATTAGAACAAAGCCACCCATTGAGCGTTTCAGGCTTTGTAGATTGCTGTTTTAAAAAGCTGAAAAAACGGCATGAAAAGTCGCGACAGAGAACAAAAGTAGTTAAAGCGTAAGGCAGATTATATGAATAATTAAAACATGTCAATTCTAAGTGGGTCGTATAGGGAAACGGTCAAAATTCTAAAATTAAAATTCTGAAGTCAAAATTCCGGTATTTCAAAAACCTCATAATTCCGGAATTTACGTTTTCCAGAATTAATTCTGGAAATTTTTTCCCCAAAATTTGAGCAAAATCGTGTATTTTATATAAATTTGCATATACATACAATTTGTCCTTGAACAATAAAAAAAATTAAAGGGCCAACTTGCCCTGCAATGAAACACAGAAAAGTTAGATTTACAGTAATTTATTGAAATAGAACAAGCGGGTTAGTAGTGCACGATGCAACTGCCACTTTGATACGCGCTGCTTCCTTTTATAGACGTGTTGCTCTGCTGCTTTGGGGTGCGCAGTATTTGGTACGGTGGCTTAGGCCCTAGCTTCTTACAGTTGACATGCACTGAGGGCATGTGCAAGTATTTCACAATCGTGCGAAACATAATTTGCTGACGCTACTGTCTGGCTCTGTTGGTATGATTCTTATTACGTAACCATTAGTACGTGGTACTAATCATGAACTTGGTTTCCCACAGGTTTATATGGTGAAATATCATTGGACTTGAATTAGGGTGTTGGGTTGCAAAATGAAATGACTGCAATTATGCTGATACAGCGGCACGTGTACAGGTAGAGAGTGGGAATGGAAACATAACCTCCAAAAATAATTCCAAAATTCAAATATGTTTATCGGAAAACAAAAAACAACATTATTAACAAATAAAAATCAAATACATACTACAATAATGTCATGCTTGAAGCAATACGCTTTAAAAACGCTAAGTGACTTAATTCTAATCTTTTTTTCATTACTTTTGTAATTGGTTTGCTTTTTTTAATGAATTTTTTGTTTTTTTTTTTCGCCGTTTTTTACTTTTTGTACTTGTGTTTCAGCATAAATAAGCTTTCTTTGTAAGTCAGATATCAATTTGTACAGGGTCGCACGACTTTTTCCAACTATGACTTTAAGGCGGCGATGCCAAGCTTCCACACTGTTTTGCGTTCTTGGAAAAACTTTCGATGTAGGGTCATCGAACACGGACCAAAATTGTGTTAATTATTTAGGCTGTGACTTTTTACCAAACACATAATTTTTTTCAAACCATTTTGAAAGTTTTTGCAAATCGCTGTCGTCCAATGAATTACGCAAACTTGCCATATTTGCGGCTTAGTCTGAAAATATTTAATAATCATTTTATCTTAAATGCAGGAAGTTGCAGTTATGCAATAAATTTACCCTTATTTTTGAACTTTTCGCCAAATATTTTTCCCGAAGTGGAAGAGGCAACCACTCTGCCGTGCAAATGGGAAACACTCCCTTGCTGCAAAAATAATAGCCATTTCAAAATCACTAATTATACGCGTCGAATTCAGTTGGACACCATAGTTCAATGCGACTTTCTCCAACTCAACAAAAAAAGAAATATACATTGACTTTGATTTTTTGGTCATAAGACAGAATACCAGCGGAACAATTTCTCCTTCTACTCTTCCGTGTATGGAAAATAGCTGCCTCATCATCGTTGGAACAACGTCAAATATACCGTCCATAAACCAGCAGTCGCTCTCATTTAACAACTGCAGTGAAGATTTTGTTCCAAATATAAGAATGCATTCGCCATCAATAACTTTCTCACTTAAAATAAATAGTTGACCTTTCAAAACATAAAGTGATAAAGGAATGTCTATTTCATCCAACTTGTGTTGTTGGCTCTTTGCAACATTTCAAACTGTTCCGTTGTCTTCTAATTTTTAACTTAAGGCCATTTCTTGATGGCAGATAATCTCTAAAAGTGCGCACTTTTTTTGTTATGAACACGCATTTTTAATCATTAATTACAGAATTTTGAATTTCATAATTTTGGATTCCAGAATATTGACTTCCATAATTTTGATTTCCGGTGTTTCGACTTCCGGAATTATGAATGCAGAATTTCCAAAAAAAAGCAGAATTTTTCGTATATATATATATATATATGTGTGAATTTAGCTATATGTATACACCGTTCATCCTCTTGCATACCAAACACAAATACATGCATATATAATGTGTGTCTACCGCATGCTCGCACAATTTTTTTGCAATCATTTTGATAAATAATAAATTTTTTTTTAATAAATATTTAAATTTGTGCATACCTTGGTAATAAACCTTAAAAGAGCTCGCTGTACGCCTGTAAATGTAATACATTTACCAGTCAGTGATTTCCGAGTTAGTTTTTATTTCGGCTTAATATAAAAATTTAGTGGCAATGAAAACATGTTTTAACTTATCCTAATAGAAATGTCGCAACTTGAAAGTTTTGTTAACAAGGATCTCAACGAAGTCATTAATAAAGTTGAATTTCAGGGCGCCTGTTGAATGGTTGTATTTACAACTTATTAGAGTACTTGCAGAAGCTGGATTCGGTCGCGCTTACCTTTGCAAAACAAATGATCCTAGCAACCAGCATTATGTTTGCGTGGAAAAGGATAAGAATTCGGCAGCCTAATGTTGAAATGAAAATGCTGATGCAGGAGATTTATATAATATCTCGACTGAAGCATCCGAATAATGTAAGATTCTTTTGATCCTTCGTATACCTCAACAGTTTGAATATAGTGATGGAGTTTGCCGCAAACGGAACAATACGTAATGTAATAAGCACACATGATAATTATCGTCCTTGCATACCAAGAAAGATATTGTGACGAATATTAGTAACATTAAGTGATACTCACATCACTAATCTGATACTAAGTAAATAAAGCCACAACAACAATAAAGCAAGCTGCCACGCTTGTATGTACGTAAACAAATTAATCATCATGTACACACATACATACAAGCAGCAGAGAGATACTCAAAAACGCATGTCATCATCAGCTACTACTTCGCTCATATATACACACGCATATGGTTACACACTACAAATAAACGTGCGTATGGCTGGTGACCTTGTAGAGGATTCTAGAAGAAGAAACGTCTAGACAGTTGGGCAGAGAGAATAAAAGCAGCAGAAGCTGAGTAGTCCGTGATCAGTTTGATTTAAGCACGCTATCAGTTGCGAAGTATAAGTGTTATTGTGAAGTACTTTCGAAGTAGCCTTATAAAGACCATCTTGCATTATGGAATATTGGAGTTATTTATTCAACAATTTAGCGATACGAACGTTAGCAGAAGGTTAGAAATAAGCCGAATTTCACTAAATTCGTTACAATATTTATTTCTCTGATGTACGGGATTCTATAAGGACTAGAGTATTTACATATACGGCATGTAATTCACAGAGATCTTAAGCCTGAAAATATTCCTTTAGACAGGGCAAACCGGATTAAGATAGCAGATTTTGACATTTCAACTATACACACTACGGATAAACCACTAGACGGCCTTATCGGTACATATCTTTATATGGCACCAGAAGTAATGGGAGGAGAAAAGTATGAATTTAAATCGAATATTTGCTGGGATCTATATTGTATGAAAGGTGCATAGGCACTAATCCCTTCAGTCACGGTCAGAATTTACCTCATCTCAAATACATGATACAGAGGAGTGTTCAATATGGACATAATATTGGCACGACAAGTACTTACTATGGAGTTGAATGGGGCAAGCTCTGCGAAAAAATGTTAAAGTTCAGCCAAAAAAACGCATATCGATTTCTACCTACATTAAAGATAATCCTAAGATTGCAATTTCGTACTACGTTATGTATTTTAATTATAGTTATTACAAGTACTTATACTATTGTGGCATTTAATGTTCACTCGCTAACTTAATGGTCCAAAATCTGAAAATTTATCCATTTATTTTAGGTCCTCAAATGTACACAAAGATAGTAATAAAGCTTACAAGCATACAAAAAAAATAAAGATATGAAATCGATTCGTTGCTCCGCTTACTGGCAATTGGTAACACCATGGGAATTTAAATCGTTTTCCATCTGATCCTTGCAGCGGAGTAGGAGTCGCCCTCTTCCTTTGCTTCCGTAGGTGGGCTCCAATAAAAAGCAAACATCATCTTTCATTCGCATTACATGTTCTAGCCAGAGTAGTTGCTGTGTTTTAATTCGCATGTTGGCATTGTCCATGGTTCTGCGCCATATAGCAGGACGGGTACGATAGCTGGTAGAGTATGGTTTTCGATTACCGAGAGAGGACTTTACTTTTGGATTGACGACCTTGTACAAAAAGGATTTATTGGCAAGAGTGACTCTTTGCTGGATTTCAAAGCTAATGTTTTTATTTATATTAATGCTTTGTCCCAAATAAACGAAGTACTTTACTATTTCGAAATTATGACTGCGTGGATTGCCAAGGCGCAAATGCGCTGACAATTTGTTTGATGGCACTAGGTACTTAGTTTATTCCTCACTCACCATCAAAACCATCTTTTCCGTTTCTATTTCCCAGTTTAGAGCAAGCAGAACTTACGGCACGAGTGTTCAGGCCAATGATGGTTAATGTCGTCAGCATATGCCTACGCTTTTATAGAAGGAGGGAGAGCGGTGAGTAGAAGTCTCACACTCCAATGAAAACGGCCTCCTGAGATTCTACACTTTGAATGACTTGTCTGAGACATCCTAGTTAAAAAACACTTTTGAGCTACGACATTTGTATTAGAATAGTCGATATATTAAACTTTTTCGGTTAGCATGCACTGCAAATTGACCTTTAGATTTGTATTAATTTTGTGTATGTATGTCATTTAATCTTTCATACTGCATAAAATGTTATGTATGTATGTATGTATATGCACTAGGCCCGGTCGATTTGCGGGGAGGCAAAAAAATCGCCCATTGCTCTGTGAAAATCATATTCTAGGGTTCAAAATAAGAAACTTTGCCGAAGGAACTATACCTCTAAAACTGATGTCCCCCCCTTCGGGTCGTAGGGGCAAATTATGAAAAATCCCACTTTGAAATGCCTATGTTTTTTCTTTTTGGAGTTTATTTTTCTCTTTAGAAATTTATTTAGTCAGAACATATGTAAATGAAAAAATTAATTTAACTTAGTAATAGAAAAGAAATTAAAAACAATTATTAGAAATTAGCGTTTTTACAACCCCCTTTTAAAACCAGAATTCGTTTTAGAGGTATGGTTCCTCCGGCAAAGTTTCTTATTTTGATCCGTAGAATACGATTTTCACAGAGCAATGAGCAATTTTTAAATCGACCCGCCCTAATATGCACGTATTTATGGTTATGTATACATACATATTTATATCTAATTCTTATTATATTACAATAATTTTAGTTTTCTTTCTGTTTGTTAAGCAACAAAATGTATTTATGAAATTTTTTGAATAAAACCTTATTTTATAATTTTACTTAATTATATCAACTATTCATTTGTATTTTTAAATTTTTATTTATTTAAAAATTGAGTCCTGAGAAATTAGAGCTGGATTTCGATTCAATTTTTTTTCTAGAATCGTTCGATTTTTTTAGCCTTCGAAGTTTTGATCATCTTACAGTTATAGTGGGTACAATTTAATATTGATTAATCAAAATGGACAGAGAATATATTTATTGTAATTTTTTATAAAATTTACCTTCACCGGCTCATATTCATAGTCAAAATAAAATAGTTTCGAGTGAAGGGGGAAAATGAAGATTAGCGCTCAACCGCCTAGATGGTTTTGGCGTAGAAAAAGAAATCACGCCAGCATCCCTGTTTCAACATAACTAACACAAAAAGAGACCAAGCCGTCTTGCTGAAGGTCTCCCCCTTCGTCTGCTTTAAAATACGGGTGCCTATAGATATAATATCTGTGCCAGAGCATTAGAGCGAGGACCATAAATCGTCGCCAGGACTAGAGTTGTGCTTTTTCGTTCATTTCAGAGATTCCGTTCTCTCGTTCTTTTTCTGATGAACGAACAAGTTGTTCTTTTTGTTCATCTGTTCCTTTTTTTCAAGCTAATTTGTTCGCTGCTGCTCTCACCCACGAAAAAAGTCAACAAGTATAGATGGGGGTGTGTATGCAGCAATGCTTTGTGTAGGTATATTTAAATGTGTTATGAATAAATAAGTCATAATTAACTTCAAAAAAAGTTACAAATTTCGGAAGATCCAGGAAGTTGAAAGAGTACAGGCACAAATTGTAAATATGAACTTTTCAAGTTTAATAAATGTAATAATTAGTTTCTTACAAAAGATGTTTTTATAGATACATACACACATATCGCATAAGTGGCATCATCGACATTTGTGCTCACTGTGAATTTCTACGTATGTATGTATGAATTTACAGTGTTCGCGAACGAGAAGAGAAAAAGATCAACATTAGATAAAACGAACTAAAAGAACAAATAGAACCGAAATCGAAGATCTAGTTCACTTGTTCAGTTGAGAGATCCGGTCAATTGAACAAGTTCAGAACGAAACGACCCAACTCTAGCCAGGACTTTTCTCTCGTACAATGGGGCATCCCATTGTCTCTCGACACGGTCCATGATTCCGACCCATACAATAGGAGAGATACGATGAGAGATTTATAGAGCGTTATTGACAAGAGTGATTTCTAAGCTAGCATTGCAAAGAAGGCAGAATTTACCGAAGAAATTTTTTGTGTACAAAATGGAATATCCTAAACAAAAATCGTTCATGCTCCCAGGTACTCGAGGTTGGTTTCTCTACTACTGCTATAAATTAATTTGAAAAAGCACAAAAAATAATGATATGTCAGTATCAAATACACTAATAATCGCACTCCGATGGGAGGACCAGGTGGTGCCCCTTGATTTGCGAGTTAGTGCCAGTTAACGAAAGAGTAAGAAACTGTCGAGCTTTTTTAAACAGTGAAAATCGTGTAAACAATTAAGAAGCAATCAAGTTTTCTCGACTCGATTTAATCGATTTTTTTTGAGAATCAAAAAATCTAATCGAATCCAGTTCTATTAGAAATTATTAAAGCAATGCTGATTCAGCTTTTATATAACACAGAAGAAAAGAGGCGAAAACCATTTTTTAAAGCACGGTAACTCGGAATTGGTTAATCGAATTAATGAAAATTTTTTTACACACGCGTTACATATGAAAGCTCAACCAAATCAAAATACTTCTTTATTCTAAAAAACATCCTAAAACTAAAATTTCATTTAAAGTAACATCTGAAAGGCAGTGGAGAAAAATCTTTCAGACTCCACACTAGCACTAGCAAAATTGTAATTATACTCCGTTTCTAAATGTACACCACGAAATCCATAGTGTTACGGCGGCAAGACCAGATATAAGGCGTGCTCGCAATAGTGGTGGGGAGAAAAGAAAGGAAAAAACACAAACGAATTCGTTATAAAAGGATACACAATAATGTTTATTAAGGTGAAAGTAAATACAAATTCAGAGTTAATCCACTTAATCACAATTCAAGATTTCCGATGACGGAAGTATAAAATGAATTTTATAATTTTTAGTATTATGGAAAGACTTCGGTGGCTCGGCTGCTGGCGGTTTCTTAAACGTTCGCAAAAGAAGTGAAAGAGGTAAAAAGACTTTAGTTCGCGGTCACCGCCGAATCCTAGGCTTAACTATTATCCGGCGGGGTAAACGGTTATCGGTATAAACCGATAGAATGAATGAAAAGAAAAGTAAAACAATACGAGGGTGCACCGCCATATTTAGGCTTGTGGCCTAAACACATAGCATAGAAAAATATCTGTCTCTTTGAAAAGATGATTTCTTGGGGTTTGAAATTGACACGTAAACCAATTAACTAAACCAATGTAAGATATTGAAATTTGCAACATGAAATCCTAAAGAAATCCCGGAATCCCGGGATTTTGGGATAGCAAAGTGGCTCGGGAGGCTCTGGATTCGGGATCGGAATTCCAGGGACTCGAATTTATTATCAGTTTCATAAATAATTTGACAGATTCATAATTATGAGTGGAATGAAATTAGTTTTCGATCCGTTATCGTACAACACGATATGGGCACTATTAAAGGGTTACAATAGCTCACAACATTCAAATAAAAACAGTTATTTAACCCAGTTTTTAAAAAGTCGCATAAGATGCAATTGAAACATTATAAGTCGCTGCCTTCGACCTTTCCTTAAAGTACAAAGCTATAAACCTTTGGAAAAGTGGAGAGTCAAATTTCCGAGAATACTCTACAAAGAATATTTAAAGGGCCAATTAATGGTGACTTATAACCATAAAACCATAACCAGTTAAAACAGCTGATCGAACCTACCTTATGAAAATCAATGTAATCGATTAATATATTAATTAATAAATTAATATTAAGATGCCATACCATAACGCTAACGCCATAACCATTCCATAGTCAACCAATTGGTTTTTGGTTTGTCGCCATATCCATAACCTAAAAATATTTGAGTTGGTGAATTTAATAACTTTTTGTAGATTTTATTCGTTGTATTGGATACCTTATGACTAATGGACTTTCTTTTTTGTGGTATATGCTTGTAATTTTTGCGTTTTCTTAATTTTTATGAAATTTTCACGATTTTTAGGTTAAGGCACCATTAATCGATCACATTGGAGATTGTTATGGATATCGGTATTGTTAAGACTATGGCGTTAGGGTTAAGGAAGTTTAATTAGCCCTTAAATGTGTCCAATTTTATATTTCAATATATTTTGCTACATGAAAGCTGCCAGTTCATTTTTTAGATTACCAACCGATTTATCTCAACTAAGCTGCACATTAGGATGGATACAGCGGTCTTTGAATATATTCGGTTAACGCTAACAGGCACTTTATTTCCGTTAATATCAAATGTTGAAAACGTCCCTTAAAGTAGGAAAGTAGCTCATTGTTATATTCTGCTACTCCTTGTCAATTTTTTGTAAAAACGTAACGATTAGAAAGTCGGAGAGTTAGAATACTTAGACTATACAATTACCAGATAGCCTGGGAACGGAATTTTATGTTCCTGTAATTTCCGCTCCTTCAAGCGTAGTTGCTCACTTTAACCTTTTCCATTTTTATTTTGATAAAAAGGCCGGTGAAAACTACTTTTGGATATTCGGTATCGAGTTAGTATACTCTATAAAGAACTAGGCCCGTTTTTTTTCTCAGTGAAAGTTTCAACTACAGTTAAAGTTGGCTAAAGTTTATCCGACCCACTTTGGCAGTTAAAAAAAAAATCAAGAGCTAAATTTTATATAAATGGTCAAAGTAGCAAGAATGAGCAAAGTTTAACAAAAAATGGAACTAACTGGTTCCTATGTCCCCATGTGACAAAATCCATAGTTCCAGGGATACTGGTGTTTTTTAATTACTATTACATGTCACATGTCTACAGCAAATAACATTGCCTGGGGTATGATTGGTCAGTGTACTGATCGCGTAGTCATCAGAGAATCTTTATAGATTTGCTATTGACTTTTTCTACGGGGTACATTTGTGAAGAGTTTGGAGAGTTAGAATGCTTGTAGCATTTTGGTAAGCCGTTACAGCTGCGCTACCTGGCTTAACTTCTCCTTCTTCGCTGGACCGTGGAAAGCTCCTTAAGAGCTACAACTTAAGGAAATTGCACCTACAATATGCGAGTTATTTAGAGTGGAGATTTTTCTTGCCGGCTGGTTGATGTCTCCATGAATATAAAACTCCACATCGCAAAGCAATCTTATTATCAGCAGTTTCATAGCAAGTCACGCTAGCTATTCCTGTTTCGCGGTAGCTAACGCCAATTGGGAGTACGAAGGGAGACCAAGTCTTCCTGTACCTGCTAACTCAGTGGGGATCTCCCCCCTTCTCTTCTTCCAAATGCGGGTGTCGATTGAAATACTTTCTTGGCCGAAGCGTGATCGTCTATTCGCGCAACATAATCTAGCAGCGAAGCCTCTGGGCTTTTATCCGTCGTTATAACAGACAACTCATCTTCTCTCGACACCGTCCATGATTCCGGCCCATACATCCGGACGGGTATGGTATACTGAGCTTCAAGTAGATTGATTTTTTGTTCGTCTAGAGAGAACTTTTTGATTGCCTACTCTGGAACTTGGTGGCAAGTGTTATTTTTCGTTTTTTTTTTTTTGCTAGCTGGTATTGTTTTCGCTGTTAATGCTGGTGCACAGATAGACGTGGCTTTCAAAGTGTATGCGCTGATTCCTTCGTTTCCCCCTTACCGACTCCTCGCCTCTATGTATGAATAGCTCGACGGACGTCCGTCGACACCCGGCGTCTTTTTATTCGCAGGCCGGGATATTACCATTCTCACTTCATCTAATTCGGGTACTGCAACGTGTTTTCTGTCATCAGTTATAAGGTATCGGGTTTGTCATTTTTATACTCAGCTGAGCAGAGCTCACAGAGTATATTAACTTTGTTCGCATAACGGCAGTCCGTAACGGCATAAACTAATCGAGATAGATATAGACTTCTATATATCAAAATGATCTGTGTGAAAAAAGAAATTCATTTAGCCATGTCCGTCCGTCCGTCTGTAAACACGATAACTTGAGTAAATTTTGAGGTATCTTGATGAAATTTGGTTCCTGCGCGCTCATCTCAGATCGCTATTGAAAATGAACGAAATCGGACTACAACCACGCCCACTTTTTCGATATCGAAAATTTCGAAAAGCCGAAAAAGTGCGATAATTCATTACCAAAGACGGATAAAGCGATGAAACTTGGTAGGTGCGTTGAACCTTATGACGCAAAATAAAAATAGAAAAAGTTTGAACAATGGGCGTGGCACCGCCCACTTTTAACAGAAGGTAATTTAAAAGTTTTGCAAGCTGTAATTTGGCAGTCGTTGAAGATATGATGAAATTTTGTAGGCACGTTACTCCTATTACTATATGTGTGCTAAATAAAAATTAGCGAAATCGGATGACGAACACGCCCACTTTTAAAAAAAAAATTTTTTTAAGTCAAATTTTAACAAAAAATTTAATATCTTTACAGTATAAAAGTAAATTATGTCAACATTCGACTCCAGTAATGATATGGTGCAACAAAATACAAAGATAAAAGAAAATTTCAAAATGGGCGTAACTCCGCCCTTTTTCATTTAATTCGTCTAGAATACTTTTAATGCCATAAGTCGAACAAAAATTTACCAATCCTTGTGAAATTTGGTAGGGACATAGATTCTATGACGATAACTGTTTTCTGTGAAAATGTGCGAAATCTGTTGAAGCCACGCCCAGTTTTTATACACAGTCGACCGTCTGTCCTTCCGCTCGGCCGTTAACAGGATAACTTGCGCAAAAAACGATATATCTTAACTAAACTTAGTTCACGTACTTATCTGAAGTCACTTTATCTTGGTATAAAATATGGGCGAAATCCGACTATGACCACGCGCACTTTTCCGATATCGAAAATTACGAAAAATGAAAAAAATGCCATAATTCTGTAAAAAATAAAAAAAAATTGGATTGGTATATTGACGCAAAATATAACTTTAGAAAAAACTTTGTAAAATGGATGTGATACCTACCATATTAAGTAGTTCTGCAGGGCGAAATCAAAAGCCCTTGGAATCTTGGCAGGAATACTGTTCGTGGTATGACATATATAAATAAATTAGCGGTACCCGGCAGAAGATGTTCTGGGTCACCCTGGTCCACCTTTTTGGTCGATATCTCGAAAACGCCTTCACATATACAACTAAGGACTACTCCCTTTTAAAACCCTTTTAATTTGATACCCATATCGTACAAACACATTCTAGAGTCACCCCTGGTCCACCCTTATTGCGATATCTCGAACTAAGGCCCACTACGTTTTAAATAATCATTAACACATTTCATTTGATACACATGTCATACAAACACATTCCAGGGTTACCCTAGGTTCATTTTGCTAAATGGTGATTTTCCCTTATTTTGTCTTCAAAGCTCTCAGCTGACTATGTAATGTTCGGTTACACCCGAACTTAGCCTTCCTTACTTGTTCTAGCTAGTTTCTTTAGTTGCCGAGGCTCTGGCGGCCCATCTTCTATTAAACTAGGTAGTGAGAGGAGGTTCAATGTGTTTATATTCCATCGTTCCAGAGATGGTCGGCCTTGTGCCTGAATGGTGCTTGTTACCGGAACGTGCCGAATCTATATCCGGCAAAGGACCATCAAATCGAGAACACTCCCAAAACCTTCGGGAGTGTATTTATCGCTAAAACAACAGAGCTACCCAAAGCCTTCCTAATCGGTAATCGTGGCACCAATTCGTGATCGACGACATACATATGTATATACATACATCCAGTTTCCTAGATGTCAGTACTTCTGTTTTGAACATCATAATTTAAACCTGTTCAACTCAAAGCCCATTCATAAACTTGCATCTATCAATATAACGGTAACTGTATTTAAATAAAAATTCTGTCAGAGTCAGTGAGCATCATTTTTTCTTCAGAACGTAAAGGCATTATAGTTGAACCCAGAGTTATATATGAGTTGCTTTACTCTTTTATGCTTTTTTTCTTCTGGCTTTTGTTGCATTTTGTATTTGCTTGGATGATAAATTGTAGTAAATATTTCATTCCCAAATTATTTTTTTTATAAAATGGACTTTTGAGGGAGAGGTCGCCCTATCTTGGCTGCCAGTTCAGAAACGCCCTATCACAGCTAACAATTGAAGGACCCTCCATCTTAAAAAAAGACCTATCTCAAAGTTATTTCAATATATACTATATAAAAAATAAATAAATGTAAGGCGCGATAACCTCCGAAGAGATCTAAGGCCGAGCTTCTCTTCCAATTTGCGTCGTGCTCCTCCTGATTTTCCCTACAAATTGGCCGGATGAGACCTACATGTTTTATGCCGACTCCGAACGGCATCTGCAAGGCAGATGAGTTTTCACTGAGAGCTTTTCATGGCAGAATTACACCCGGAGCGCTTGCCAAACGCTGCCGAGGGGCGACCCCGCTTAGAAAAATTTTCTTCTAATTGAAAAACCTTATTTCTAAAATTTTGATGTTGCTTTGCCCGGGGTGCGAACCCAGGGCACACGGTGTGATAGGCGGAGCACGCTACCATCACACCACGGTGGCCGCCAACTAGAAAAATTCGTTTTTAAAACTAAATCCTGAAATAGGACATTGTTCTAAGATATTGTCATAGAACCCTCTTTATTAACTGGCAGGCAAAAGAGAGAGGATTATCTTCCACGTAGCCATCGATATGTATAAGTACTTACTTTTTCATGACAAATGGAAGATTAAAGCAATTTTTTTAATATATCCGTTTTTTTTCGTTAGTATCTCGGCTAGACGCATTGCCGATTTTCAGTTCCGATCTGCTATCTCCTGACCTTCCAATCCGCATCCACCCGACAGTCGATTTACAGGTTGCGAACCCATTAATCAGACATTCAACTCTCAAGCCTAATTTCATTGTGCTCGTATTTCTCTCATGAACCATAAACATAGTCTTAGATTTGATTAAGCTGGTCAACACTTTTTGTATATGTATGTAATAGACATAGGCTGCAATGACCAAAATTTGCTTAAGTGCAACTCAAAGGACTCCACTATTCAAGCCCTGCGTTTCGCTAATCTTCTTAACTTCTTCAGGGGCAGAAATTTATGTGTATAAATATGTAATTATAATTTACATAATGCACGGTTGTCATTAATAAATAAATTAAATTCAAGTCAAAATTTTGACTAAGAAGATTAGCGAAACGTAGGGCTTGAATAGTGGAGTCCTTTGACTTGCACTAAAGCAAATTTTGGTCATTGCAGTCTATTTCTATTACATACATAAACATAGTCATTGTAAAAAACTCACAACCTTCCTAAAATTTCTTTGTCATATAATATAGCGCCAATTCCAGGAACCAACAACAACAACAATATCAACAACAGCTCAGATGGGCCAAGTAATAATTCCGCAGCTTCTGCAACAATACAAGAAACTACAACACCTGCAGATGCATTAGCGCTTCCGACGATACGAAACCCCCTACAACCCGTTTACCCTTTGGGTGTTAAAAAACATCGAGCACCACCCCCACCACCACAAGCGGGCGTAGCTGCAGCAACGGTATCTGTGATAAGACAATCAAGTTTCCTATATGGCAGCGCAGGTGTTGGACAGCAATGATAAGGAGAGAACGAGGGTAGCATGGGGAATTACTAATGGTCGCAAAGGATATTTTTTGGCAAATGTACGTATGTAAAAAAAAATGGAGCCAAACACACACAATTATAGAATGATATATTCAGTATTAAAAAATAATTATATATAGATGTGAATAAGTGTGTATGTATGTATGTAAGTCTTTGAAAAAATAAGTGGGGCAGTAAAAGTCGCTGTCTGTCTTCACAAGTTTAGACAATAAGTAAAGTTATTTGAGTGTGAAAAGGAGAATATTAATACTATGTGACGATTACCATCGTGGAGAGCATTCATTAGGAATACCTGGGGAAGAGCTCTGCCTGTTACAGTCTGCGAACATAATTTGCAAACAGTGTTGCTCAACTAAGACATAATCGCTGGTAGATAGGTATGAGTTAGTCCTCTCGCAATTTATGCAGTTTAAGCTCTGTCTGTCGTTCGTATGGTTGGGAACTGCTTTAAATAGACCCTCACCTTGTATGTTTTTTTCAGTAATGTTCGGCCTGATTTTTCCACTGACTAATTTTTAAAAGATTTTCCGAAACAAATCAAAGATCTCACTAGTGAACGGATGACTGAAATCCTTTCTTATGTATGTATATACATAAATACACCAATAATACTGGATCACAAATTACAATTTTTTTCTGCACCAGAGACGCCATTATGAAATTCCTATGTAAAATCATCCCCTGATTCCGAAAATCAAGGTTTACCGTTTTTTTTTTTCAAAAAAAAAAAAAAAAAAAAAAAAAAAAATGGGTCCACTTAATCATATATATCTCAAGAACGAATTGTTCACTACATCATAAAGGATTGATCAGAACGAATCGAGTTTCAAGTTGGGGTGGATAACATAAAATACTCCCCACCTATAAAGAAGGAAACAATAATTCTACCTCTATAATTCCTCCACATCAAGCTCGGCCTTATCAAAAACTTTGTCAAGGCTTTGGACAAAGAAGGCGAAGCTTTTCAAGACAAAGGCTCAATTCCAAAATACTTATAGTATGTAACTTTCAAAAGATTTGAAAACACACGTCGTATCCTTTTAACGATAAATTGATCACAGATGAAACAGAACATATCTGGATCATTTGTACATTCAAACTCTCGCGCCCTTTTATTCATATTACATTTTGAAGTAAATGACGGCTTATAAACTGCAATTATAAACTGAACAGTATCCGGCGAGCCTTGCAGATATCATGAATGAACAAGGGGCATGTACTATTATTTATACTTAGATCAAGTAAAAATTCAAGCCTACCTAAACAAAAAGGTTCCCTAGTTCTACAAAGAAAGCACTACCTGCCTTAAAAATATGCTCTTGCTTGAAATGTACCTGGGTTCGATAAAACGACACTAACAGTTTTTTGTATCTAATAACCAATCGAAAATCTACCTGCTAACTAACTGATATACGAATACTAACACATATGTTCCAATAGGGTACTTAAGTAATATATTAACTTGAATGCATATTTTTGTATTAGTCCATCGATTTTGTTGAATGAAAGCTTATTTTTATTGTAATAAAACAGAGCTTAGAGAGAAAAAAATCTGCAAAAAAAATAAAAAGTTTTCGAGATCCTTCCTCGCAAAGTACAAATTTTTGTATATCTTTACAAAAAAAAAAATTGAAAAAATCCGTAATGATTCTTCGTTATCTTTGAATCTGCAGAGCCTAGCAAAAAGTGTTGTATGCACAGTTTATAGCAAATTTTATTACCTTTTAAAAGCTTCAAACTGTTTTGGAATTGCTCAATTCTTGAGATATATATGATTAAGTGGACCCAATTTTTTTTTTTTTTAAACGGTTATTCGTAAATATCTCAAAAACGTTACCCTAGAATTAAAAATAATCTTGATTTTCGGAATCAAGGGGTGATTTTACATAGGAATTTCATAATGGCGTCTCTGATGGATTTTGGCTGTAAACCAGTGTAATCAATACGGCATTTTCCAAGAAAGAATTGCTTGCTAAGCATAATGTGTTCTCTCATTGCGATAACACTAACTTTAAATACGATGGTCAGAATAGATCAAAACTTCCTAATTGTGAGTCTACAAACGGGCAGAGCTCAGTTCACTTTTCAATCGCTGTAGAAATACAAACTTTGGACGTTTTTGACCAATAAACCTTTATCTAGTTCGATGCAAAGTTTCAGCGACTGCTGCGTCTCTCCGCGCTGTAAATCAAAAACGGTTGATCCCACAAAAAAATACTTTATGCTGGAATTGTGGAGAATTACATGGTGTTCAGCTTCTCACTGAGCGGGAAACACGAGTAATGTATAGGAAGCGAGATATTTGCGAAGAACTAAATTTGGCGACCTTTGACTTCGAATATCTCAAGACTAACACATGTTATTCAATCTGACTCGTCTAGCACTCCGAGGGTCCTGGATTCAAGACCCGGAAAAGCGACATCATAATCTTTAGAAACAAGTTCTTTTTTCTTTCTCTTGGCAAACATTACAATTGAAATTTAGAAATTTTCAATTGGTGCAACCCTGGCGGAACCATAAACGGTGTCCGCAAGGCGTTATACATACAAACAAATATGCACTTTCCAAGTATTTTTGTTTTTTTTTTTTTATGGTTTTATGTCGAACCGTACTGCGCCAGAAGTTGAAATGTCAATCAGACAAAAAGTTTCAATTGGCTAAGCAGATTTTCGGTCATCGCCTGTATGATTCCGCCATGGTTGCAACCATAAATTTAAGCTTGTAACATTTCTCGAGCTTTTCTCGTACCCTCGAAGAAGAGTTCAAGAAATGTCCAAGAAATCATTGCAGGCTTCAATTTATGCACGCAGAACACATTTTGAAAGTGGTTTTATAAAGAAACTGAATAATGAAAAAGAACAATGTACATTTTAAAATTAAAGAACTTCAAGTTTGGCTTACAAAAGGGAAAGAAAAAAAATTTTCAGCGCCTTATGATCTGGATACCGCGCTAAACCCTAGAACGGATAACCGGGTACCCGTGTGGCCAGTTGCGACTTTAAACTACTTTAGTGAGAAAACCACTGTCACTAGAGTGTTGAACCTTCTAATCTAGGAAACTACAGTACTTCTAGTATCAGTTGATGGGTTCCCCAGATATAAGTTTCCAAAGTCGACACCTACGCGAACGCATAACCGGGTACCTGTGCACCCTTCAAATATTTAAAAATTTATTTGTTTTATTAGGAAATTTTTATTGCGGATTGTAAAAATATATTAGAAAACATGAATCTTTAAATAAAAAATATTGTATTTTGTAGACATAAACTAATTTTTCTGCTCGCAAACGGTGCAGATACAATTTGTCACCGAATGTACCAGGCACATTGGCTTTTTGCATATGCTGCATGCTTTTGCGTTTTTTTCTGCGTTTGGGGGTTTCAGTATAACATAGGTAGCAGGATCCAGTTACCGGGTTTCTCGAGCTTGTCGCAGTACGTAAGTAACCCACAGATCAGCACACAATCTGTAATAATTTTTACTTATGAATTTTGTTAATGTGCATTTGTAACGGTAAAAACTTGTAAGTGGACACACGGGTACCCCCGTTATGCGTTTGAGTGGTATTTTTTTGTTATGCGTTCTACGGTTAAATCAGAAAAAGTCACATTATCAACATTCCAAGCACATAGAATTTCTTTTACACATATTGCCTTCATAAATGTATCTATGTATGTACTAAAAATAAAAATATTAATATTGTATTAGATAATTTTGTCGTGTCTACTAAATTCATAGCAAATTAAAAATTTAACAAAAACTTAAAATAAATTACTAATATTATAATTAAAGAGATATGAATCAAAGTTTGAAAATTCATAAATGTAGGAAAACATATTTGCTTTTGTAAAATGTTGTTGTTTAACTAAATTAATACTTTTTAATATCCTTAGCAATATTTCAAACTACGAACTAATATCATTCATACAATTAATTAGTTTTTTATTAAACATAAAAAAATAGTCAGTTTTATGTTGGTATATTGAAAATAGCGCATTATACAATGGTTTAGAAAACCTAGTAAGAATAAAAATATATACAATATACTTATTCATAAAAAATAAAATAGTTTTATAAAGCTCTTGTAATTTGTAAAATGTCATTTCAAAAAGCTTTGTAAACCTTTTGTAGTTTCCTTTGAATAAATGGGTTGAAAATAAGTTATCTAGCACAACTTAGAGAATATTAAAGAACGCATTTAAAAAACACATAACTGAACTTAACTGTTTTTGCAAAAATAGACTGAATGGGTCCAGTGGCCCGGATGGCGAAACCAGAGCTGCACAAAAAATTCGTCTATCATTTCAGTTTTACTCATTTAAAATCCGTAATCTATATACATAAAAATCAAATTGTGTGTGTATGTGTGTGTTCGCTATGGAAACGTATTTCCATCACCAAATTTTGGCTATAGGTTCCTTCGATCGACACGAAGTTTTAGGCTAAAAATAATTTCAATATATAAAAGGGGCGTGGCACCTCCCATACAAATGGAATCTTTGGTACTGCATAACTCTGAATGTATACATGACAGAACATTGAAATTCAGTAAGGAGTTATATGAGAAAGAAAATGTGAAATTAGGAAAAAAGGGGCATGGCACCTCCCATACAATTTGAATATATCATACTACATATCTCTGCATGTAGTAACGGTAGGATAATGAAAATTGGTAAAAAGCTATATGACGTTAAGTCCTACACCTCCAGCAAAATGTGAAACTGGAAAAAATGGGCGTGGCACCTTCCCTACAAATGGAATTTTTCAGAACCATGGCTGCCGTACAAACTTAGGTTATTTTAACACCTAAAGTTTCACTGCATTGTTGAGTTTGACTGTTATTCCTTTTAGACGATTAGTAATCTGCGGACTTTAAAAAAATTTGTTAGCTTCAGTCTATCTACAACTTCTATAAAAATCAAATTCTGTGTGTGTGTTCCCTATGGAAACGTATTTCCCACACTTAAATCATCACCAAATTTTGGCTATAGGTTCCTTCGATCAAGACGATGGTTTTTCATATTTCACAATTATGAATTTTAAATTAAATTTTTTTTTTTTGGCTATGTGAACGAGCAATCTTAGCTCCCAAAAATGATCATGTTAACAAAATTAATGATCGCACTCAAAAACAAATTCCTGGTGAAGTGACGAAATATGAATCGATCGACACAGTTACAGATGAAGATCAAATTGTGAATTATCGAATTGAATTTCTAAATTGTATAGAACCACCCAAAATGCCTGCGCATATATTAACTTTGAAAATTGGCTCACAAATCATGCTTCTTCGGAATTTAGACCCACAAAAATTTTGCAATGGAACCAAACTTTGGGCTAAGAAGTGAATGCCGAATGTAATGGAAGCAACAGTCGTCAGCGGTAAAAGCAAAGGTGAAGATGTGCTCATAACACGGATCCCAATGATTCCTACAGATTTGCCATTCAGTTTTAAGCGCTTACAGTTTCCTGTACGCCTTGCTTTTGCAATTACAATCAACAAATCACAAGGACAATCGCTTAATGTTGCAGGTGTGAATTTAGAAATTCGGTGCTTTTCCCATGGCCATCTATATGTTGCTTGCTCTAGAGTTGGAACGCCAAAAACATTTTTTACTATATAGTTTGGCAGCTTAATTCGAGGTTATGTTGCGAATAGAGTGGAAGGCACTCGCAGGCCGTGAAAATAGGCACTCGGATGGAGTGGAAAGAAGAACAGTAGGAAGACCAGAGTTGCATTGGATCAATCATTGTATCAATATTAAAGATAAATTTAGAAAAATTAATTAAATACTTGAGTATAAGCAAACATTTTCTTTCAATTACTGCAATTAAGGTGTCCTAGATGCTACATATTCCAAAATTATAACATTTTATGTCTGTTTAAAAATTTAACTTCAATTTCCCTAAGATTTCCGTAATATGGCCATTAGTGATGTTTGTGTGTGTGTGCAAATTTTGAGCGATCAGCTGTTTGTTGCGCTACTTGGTAAAGTTTACAATGATTGTAAAGGTCTACAAGTAGGATATGTAGCAGCACGCACATACACAGCCACGCTCACCTGATAAAATGCTTGTTCTTGTTCCTTTTACGGGGATGATTGCTAAAAAACGACCAAAGCCGTAGAGTGAGGTATTAATAGACACGTTTTGCCTCGCTTCCAATAATTCGAATACTTTTTCGCCTTTGGACTATTGAAAGCAGGACAAAACGCGTCTTTTCATTTCTCTTTCAACATTTTTCGACGGGTTATTGCAGTCGACCTCGGTTTCAAACTGTTTTTCGCGGAGAACTTTTGAACGGGTAGAAAAACTTAGCACCCATGTTTGTATTCTTAATGCTGGAATAACTACGCGTCTTCAGATACCCCAATTCAAGACTTTTGTATAATTTTCTGTAGGACCCATATAGGTGCACTACATTTTCATACTAAATTCGTTCAAAAAAATTTACCATCACAGCAACCCTTATCTGATATTCCGCTCCTGTACATTATCATCATCATTTATTGCAAAAATAGTATTAGTACAATAAGATCTAGGATCTTTTATAGTACAACAAAAAGATAAATCGCAATGTAAAAAAGAACAAAAGTCATAACAGAGGGTTATGTAGGTTAAATTATCACATTAAACATAGAGAAGTATCGTAATTTACTAGTATCTAAAATAAACAAGTAATTAAATTCAATAAAAAAACATTGTATACACTCATACATATTGATGGCGAAAACTCAAGAAGTATAATGGTTTCAACTAAAATGAGCATAAAGAACATTTTTAAAGTTGCTTTTATTTAGACTACTACGTACGGATACTGGAATAGAGTTCCATAGACGAATAGCATTGACAAAGAATAGCCGTCCAGATGTTAGATAGTTATAAGTTGGTACTATTAGGTCGTTGATTCGAGCAGACCTGGGGAATATTAGCTTATCATATAGGTAACTAGGCTCCTTATACATGATAAGTTGACAAAGGAAAATGCTGTTTCTAGCTTCCAGATATTCGAAGATTTCACAGCCCAGTGGACGCACTCTCCAGCTGGATATATGATCAAATCTAGCTAAGCCGAATACATAACGTGTAACATGATTAAATGCTACATCAATTTTATGAGCAGACTGGGAGCTCAGTTTACTGTACACTAGCTCAGAGTAGCAAATGATCGGCATAATCAATTGAATTGCAAGTTTTCTTCTAACATTGACCGGAGTATAAATAGCAGACATTCGTAAGTTTCTTAAGATATTGTATACTTTCTTAACCACCGAATTTACATGACATCACAGGACAGCGTCGTGTTAATAACAAAACCAAGATTATTCACTTTTGAAACGAGTTTGAGACATTTACTGGCAACGCGCAAGGGCGGAATACTTGAGAAACTTATTCGTTTTTTAGATATAGGCAACACGTGTGATTTCCCACTGTTCATGCATAAGTCATTTTTCCTAGCCCATTCAAATAGGGATGCTAAGTCATTATTCAATCTTGAGCATAAATCGTTTGTCCCCTCATGATTTCCCGACAAATATAGTTGGACATCATCAGCATATGCATGCATATGAGCATGCTGGCATGTATTAAATATGTCATTAATAAAAATAATAAAAAGTAGTGGACCCAAGATAGAGCCTTGGGGTACCCCTGCCAATAGTGGTTTTAGACCTGAAGTTTCGGAGCCGACTTTGACAAGCTGGGATCTACCCGTCAGATAACTTCGCATGAGCCGCACTGCGGAGTCGTCAAAACCAAAATAATTTTTTAATTTTAAGCACAGCAGGTCATGGTTCACAGAGTCGAAGGCTTTTGAGAAGTCAATTGGCATAATAAAGTCAACTGGTTTTTGTCAAAGGGTGCCCTGATGTCGTCTAAAATTTTTATGATAGCCGTGGAGCAACTGTGCTTTGATCGGAAGCCTGACTGGAATGGTGATAGCAGACTATGTTTGCAAAAATGGTCTTGAATTTGTTCCGACAACAATATCTCAAAGATTTTCGAGAGTGCTGGTAAAATGCTGATAGGCCGAAAGTCACTAGGACAATCTGCAAACTTCGTTTTTGCAATGGGTATAACCGTGGCAATCTTCCACATATCAGGGAAGCAGGGGGTAGTAATACTGTGGTTGATAATATGCGTCAATGTAGGAAGAATGTACGGGGCAATTATTTTAACAAATTTGAGCGGTATATTGTCCTGACCGATTGCGTTTGACCTTATTTTATTTATGCATCTCGCCACATCAAGTTCCGAAACAGCTGTAAACTCGAATACGTGACAACCAGGAACCACATATAAGGGAGGGGTTGAGAAACTGGTATTAAGACAAGACGGGTTAGCTTGGCTCACAAAAGCTGCATTAAGATCTACAGGATTAAGGGAACAGTCAGAACTCTCACTCACATGTACACGAAGTTTTTTCAGATTACGCCACAAAACATGATTAGGCAACGATATATTCAACATTTTACTGTAGTATTTGCATTTTTCTCTCCTAATATAGGCTGTGGTTTCATTTCGTGTAAGTTTGTATGCACGCCAATTTGCGTCGCTTCGGTTTTTCTTCCAAAGGGAATAAAGCTTATTGCGCTTGATAATCATAGCACGGACGGATCTATTAAACCAAGGGCAAGAGGAAGATCTGTTGCTATATACCCGAGATGGAACGTGAGTTGTATAGAGGTATAAAATAATTTCATTTAAAAATCTCAGCTTTTCATGCACCGAACTCAAGCTCCAACAAGCAGACTAATTTATGCTGGAGATGTCTCCAAGAAGGTTATTTACGTCCGGTCGTCGATAATCTGGTGAAATGGATGGTCTAGCTACTGCACTGTGGTTATCGAGCACTACATCAAATGAACAGAAAATTAGATCATGGTCTGAGATAAAGGATAATTGATCAAACTTTAAGACTTTAGACGTATCGGACACAATGAAATAGTCAAGAAGGCTGGGGCAGCAGTTCTGTCCATACCTTGTTGGTACGCACACATTAACCACTTCAAGACCAACACTTGAAACATCGTCTAACAAACGGCAGGTATACGGGTCACTACATAAGAGATTAACATTAAAATCTCCGCAGATAATTATATCAGTGTAATCAACTGCGACCGAGGACATTGTAAAATATTCCTTCACGTTGCACAATTTATTAGGGTTATAGACGCACGAAAAAAGGACTTTGGACATTGAACTAGACACTTCAACTAGCAAGTTCTCAATGACGCCAACAGCTATACTTGATATGATTTTCGACTTGAGATGTTTTTTACAATACATAGCAACACCACCACCTTTCTTTACCCTTCTATCCATCCTATAGAGTACGTATCCCTTTATGTCAAAATGGCCATCAAGTATTTCAGGTTTAAACCAAGTCTCGGAAACACAAATGATATCAACACTAGATTGTTCAAATATCGCTCTGACTACATCCATCTTTTCACCATTTAAACTACGAGCATTAAAGTGCACCACGTTGAAACCTTTATGGTGCCTGCATAGGACACTAAGCAAAGCTAGGCTATTATTCGCAATGCCATTCGCATTTCTACTATCTCCAAACACTGAGTACAATCGAATTAAAAGCAACTTTAAAGTAAGGTATAGACCAAGCCGAAGAAAAAGAAAAACAATAAATTAATCTTTGCGCCATCTTTACATAACAAAAAACAATGAATAAGCATATGAACTTAAGGTTGGCGAAATCGATCCAGATCAGCCTCACTGGTAACTTTTGTTGGCTGTGCGGATGTATCAAGTCCATGCCTAACGTAGACGCAGCCACGGAACGTGAATGCCGCCTGCAGCTTTCCCTGCCGCCTTAATTGGATAGCCGCTTGTAGCAAAAGCCTATTTTCCTTGGTAAGGCTCTCGTATAGGTGGATGTTTCCCTGGATACCAAGTGGTTCCAGAGAAACAGCGCTTTTCATACGCCTACGGTGATCCCCAAACGCACGCAGAGTACGATTGCGATCCAGCGGCGAATGGAACTTGATCACAATCGCACCGTTGTTGCCTGCACGTGAGGGTCTCGTGCGGAAAATGTCCCTTATTTGCGGTGACTGAAAATCAATGGAAATGCACACCACGTTAAAAATACTTTTTAGGTTTTCGCCCTTCTTATACGGGACACCAAAAGCGACAGCCTCAGCAGCGATATCAGCAGTCAGTTTTTGCTGAAGTCCTTTTGCCTCCTCTTTTTGTTTCCCTGCGTCGCTTTCCGCGACAGCAACCACAGTAATTTTGACACTTCGTTCAGTGTCAAACGCATGTTCCACGCAGGTTCCACTGAGTTCCACAATAGTTTGACACTGACCGAAGTGTCAAACGGCAGTGTGTTAGAAAGAGAAAGGAATTGTTTCCTTCTCATACATATCATACTTGTAAACCTGTACTATGGTATCTGGTATGCATAAGCTTATTTTAAACGCATCTAATTATATGGAAAATGTCATTGTGCCGCGGCCTTTAACCACATGTATATGAAAAACTTATGTGACGAGGCTTTAATGAACTAGGCAACCTTTGCATCTGTTTTATTCATTGTGAATTTTTCACTTGTTCATGTTATTGTGAATTTTGGCGGCAGCAAGCGGGCATTTTCGCTTCATACAGCAGCTAAAATTGTGTAAAAAAGCTTGGGAAAGGTGATAAAAAACAATTAATGATTTCTATGTTGTGCGCAATTAGGGAAAAATTATTGTTTCAACAAACTTAATAAAATATTTAAGATGGTAAGTTTTTATAATTATTTGAAAAGTATAAGATTTCACCATGTGTGCCATGAAAAAGCGATAAAGATGTGGTGCTTGCTCGCCTTCCACGCCAGGCCCTTTGTTCTTCCCACATACATACACAACATCCGTATGTACGTCTGTGCCGAAAAGTTGAACATTAAAAAATGCAAGACTATTGAAATTGCAAAAAACTATATTTTCTTACGAATAATGGAAAATAATCTGCTCAACTAACATAACCTCACTAACGGGACCAATGAAATAAAGCTGCGAATTTGTAAATCAAGAATAATTATAGAACATGTATTTATTTTCCTTTTACAGAGTCCTCGTTCGCGTAGTCGTAGCATTTCACGTCGCAGCTATACAAAATCTCCAGTTCGGCGCACTAATGGACGGCGGTAAGTAATAGTTGATTTGGATTATTTCCATATATTATTAATAAAATGGTTTTTCGGTATCTATGTAGTCGACACTCGAGAGATAAAGCGTACAGATCTCATAGCCGTTCAGTTTCACGTCACCCGCCTTCACCCCCACGACCACCATCAGGACGGGGTGGACGTTACTCGGCAGCCAGTAAAAGTTTATCAACGTAAGTGAAGCTAGATTTCATTCTAAATACTATTTATTTAGGTGTTAAATTAAATAAATGCTCCCATTATATTTATAAGTAATTTTGTTGTTATGACGACCATTATTGTAAATTAGATAGTAGATGGGGCCAGTTTGATATCTTTATTTTCGCATAATGTCTATCATTCCTGACAACTTAATATTCTAGTACTTCTTGTATGTATTCGAAGATTTGATACAGTTTTATGAGTGGTAATCACCACCGGGCAGGGCTAAGTATAATAAGAATAACATCAAGAACCGAAACCAAGTCTATTCTGACAGGCAAGCTACAATTTATTTAATAGACATGTACTCTGTACACAGAATACCACTTTCAATGTAACTAGGTTAATCTAGATTAGATGGTATAGTGATATACACAGTGCTTAGCCAACACTTCCATTCATGGATCGAGGTTATTCCTGTCCGTAGAACTGGATATCGTGGGAATGACTAATGTAGCATCTGTAATTATTGTTCTAGGTCCTATTATCAGCACACGATAACGCTTATATATTATGTTTCACAAATATAAATTAACTAGCCTATCGTTAAATAATATAGTACTGTGAAGCTTTAAAATTGTTAAAAGCAACACGTCAATACGATTACGGGGATTTTTTTTGGTAGTAGATCAGGATTTGTTTAAGCTTTACATTCGTGAAGTATTGCTTTACGTAGTGATTATTTTTTCCGTTTCAGAATAGTGATTTTGTAGCGAAAACCCGCACGCTTTCACAGTGAAAATTGAAAAAAAAACCTTTAAGACTTAGATATGAATGAATTTAATTGGACGGAAAAATAACTATGTTAGAATCGAAGAAAAAATGAATATCATTGAATCCAAACAATTTCTGGAACTCAAGTTGCAACAGCATTTATCAAACAAACTCTGCCCTCTAAATGAAACACAATTCTGTGCATTGCTCGAATTTAAAATTTGAGATTTTTCAATACTAAAAACTCAGTTCAAACAAGATATATCAATCAAACATAATAGTTAAATCTACATAAGCTATCAAAAATTAGCAAAATAGTGAAGACAGCAGAAGAAGCGCAAATTTTAGCAAAATCATACACAAATTTCTCAATCAAAACCCAAGCTTTGAAATTTATGTTTACAAAACCAAGCTCAACTGGCATACATATAAACTTGAAAGTCGAAAAATGAATCAAGCAACCAATAAGAATATTTCTGAAAGAATATATATATATATATACACTACTTATAAAGTACAAAAACATACAAGACATATTTATCGTTGGTTATCCCCATCATCTTAAAATATTTGAATTTTTTCTTCTTTCACATACCAAAAAGATCACTCTCACCACGAAATGGACGTCGCTCTTCACGTTCGCGTACACGCAGTCCGTATGAAAACCGCCGAGGCAATAGAGTAAATGTAAGCAATATTGGGATTATTATTGTGCTAAAGAAAACTTATTTATTTTTTCATAGGAAAAGCCTTTACCAAATCGATGCATTGGAATATTTGGACTGAGTGTATATACAACACAACAAAAAATACGCGAAATATTTTCCAAATTTGGACCAATCGAACGAATACAAGTGGTTATTGATGCACAGGTGTGTCGTACTATTAGGGTTCAAAATATGGATGTAATGGTGCCATTTTTAAACATTTTCAAATTAATATATTGTTAAATGGCGAAACAAAAGAAATGGCTAAAGAAATTTATGTATAAATTGGAGATAATGAGTAGCTCCCCAAAAGCTTATAGGTTTGCGCACTAAAGGCTCTCCAATACATTAATAAAATTCCCATTAAAATTACTCGTATTTTGCGTATTCTATATAGCTGCATTATTAATGTGGTTTAATTTTTTCACCTATCCATAGACTGGGAGATCACGTGGATTTTGTTTCATATATTATGAGGATTTAAATGATGCTAAAGCAGCCAAGGACGCTTGCTCCGGCATGGAAATCGATGATCGTCGTATACGTGTTGATTTCTCGACAACACAACGGCCACATACACCTACACCTGGCGTTTATATGGGACGTTATATTAGGTGCGTATAACATTAAAAACGTGATAGAACATAGAAATATAAATTAAAATGGCGAAACTGAAAGGTCGAAATGTCGAATATAGAATCAAGGTGTTGATAAGCGCAATACAGATTTTTATAGCTCCAGAGCTTCCGCATTTTCAACCTCACATACGCGAGGATAATCCTTTTACAAATATTAATGTATCATATACATATTTAACAGGCGAGGCTCTGCCGACCCCAAGTTCCTCATGGGGAAGCCCTTAAGGTTAATGTGGCTATGTTAATCGTTTCCGAGATGTTACGGCTGGTACTTTAATAGTGCTTTGTTACCGGAACGTAACGGATGTATATCCAGCAAAGAACCATCAACATCGGTAACACTCCTAAACACCTTCGGGGAGTGTCTATCGTTAATAAAACAACAATAATAATAAATTATTTAAAATATGAGCGGGAGCATACATTTCACATATCCTCGAAAATGTTTTAAGTTGTTCCTATTTTAGCGGAGGCGTGTTTATTCCTTTATATTGTATACATATGTATCTCATTCAAATTACCGTTTTAATATATTTAATAGGCGTGGTGAACGTGATGATCGAAGTGATCGCAATGATCGTAAAGATCGTTATCGCGATGATTATCGTGGTCGGCGTCGTTCAGTTTCACCCTACAACAATCGCAATAATTATCGCAGTGATCGCAGACGTCGCTATGATCGGAGTCGAAGTCGTTCCTATTCACCGCGTAAGTAATGAATGAGTGAATAATTCAATTTGGAAAAGTGGAAAAGAAAATAAAGTTCAACATTAACAAAAAATGACCGCCATTCTTAAATATTTTTTTTTCTTTTTCAGGGCGTAACCGCTATTAAATGACAAAAAAAAAAAAAAAAACGCTGAATAAAAAGAAAATATATATGTATGTATGTACCCAAAATAACCCACACCTTAGCATGTGCTAAAAATAATGTTGGCAGGATAACCAAGAAATGCGTTGCATATGTACAATTTCAAATGAATTTTATGCAGAAAGCAAAGAAATAAATTACAAATTTTAATAAACTCAGTATACAATTTGATGAAATAATAATTTGTGTGCAAATATTATCAAGTAACATAATAAACATACATATTTGAATTACATTATTTAGCGATGTGAGAGGGAAATTCATCAATGTTTTTTTTATAAATCATCGAATATTTTTGACCCATTACACTACACCTAATTGGTTAATATTTTTTCACAAATCGTATACATTTAGTTAAAAATTTATTGAATTTGCGTGCTCAGCTCACCTAATGGATAACAACTATAAATATATATATATGTGTGTGTGTGTATTGAAATAATATACACATTAGGGTGCCTAGTCAAAAAAATTTTTGGGTTTTCAAACTGAATGATTTCCTTATGTGTTTCGACTCATGAAAATTTTGTTATTTTAGAGCTGGAATGATATAAAAACGTATCTAAAATTTAATTTTCCGTTAATAACGAGTATTACATCAAATTAAAGATGTCGAAGTACTTGTAAAACTTTATTTAAATACAAAATACTTTTTGTACATTTCATTATTTTTTGGGAAAAGGGCATTAAAAAGCTTTAAATTCATAGACATTTATTTGCTGTAGGTATTGCTAAGTTGGTCTAGCTCGCAAGAATGTCGAATTATATTCGAAAAATAAGTATTTCTTGATTACATGGAGGAGGCAGCCTAATGTACAGATACAAATGTTCGAGCGTATTTAAAAAAACCATCGACAAAAAAAAATTGTTTAATTTACTTCTCATAAAATTACTTCCTTAAGAAATTTAATACACTATTCTTACTTTTTCAATAATCTTAACAACGTTCTTTGCATACCAGTAGTTTTATTAGCAATTAACCATATTTTATTTATATACTTTCAAATGTTATTACATTATCTCTCACTTCTGTTTAATGTAAATGCAGTTTTCTTTAAGTAAAGAAATAAAAACAAAGTAAAAATTAATTATTTGATGGAATAATATTTGCATTGAACAAATTTTTAATTACTATTTATATGTATGTATGTTTGTACATTAGACTTAATAACGGATCAATCTTAACTGTGGTGGAGACGGTGCGCAACTATTCAATTTCATTTTTATACATATTATAGAAAAAACCTTAAACTTACTTTTGTTTACTTCTATTTTTAATTAGTTTTTAATGCTTACTGATACAAATTGAATAAAAGGAAAGACAAAACACAAATATGCGTTTTCCGTTAAAAATGGCTGTGAATTTAACAATTCGACGACTCATTGAAACGCGACGACCCCGTTATTCCTAGTTCACATATCTCAATCCCATTCAGTACTTCGAAGCTATTGCCATTTAAAAATGAATATCGGTCACGAATCATGAACCACGATGCGGCCATGATATAAACACGTCCTAAATCAATATAAAAACCAATAAATTTTAATTTCATGTATTTTTGCCAAAATAACCAGTTTATTGTTGTTAAGCGTTTCTCAAAAAAGTTTAGAATGCCTTAGCTTCGAATTAAATATGTTAATCCAAGAAACCATCAATTCTCAAATCGCTCACAACTGAAAATATTCCGAGTTTAAATCGCTCTTACCATTTATCACAAAAAAGGTATATTTAATATAATTTTCAATCAAATCTCAGCTTAAAGCTGAGGATCGGCTAATCAATCGACTTTTACTCAATAATGTCTTAAGTTTCGTTTTGATATTGTGCAAATTAAGCGCCAAATTTTATACAACTGTTAGATTATTCGAAGTAGATTTCGAGAGTTCTTTCACTTTTCTATTTAGCTATGAGCATTCCACGGTTGGTACTAGACAAACCGTACCCATGCTTTCAGTTTTCGACACAAACTATAACCAGCAAATTAAGCAAATTATATGTATAGTACATTAATACTGTGGTACATGGCCAAAAAAAGAGAAACCTGCTCATGAAATATTTGTATATGTATGTAAAAAATCGAAAACAAAAAATCATTGAATTTTGTGGGTACAATGGTGAAACTCGGCAGTGTCTGGCAAGCGCTCCGATTGTATTTCTGCCATGAAAAGCTCTCAGTGAAAACTCATCTGCCTTGCAGATGCCGTTCGGAGTCGGCATAAAACATGTAGGTCCCGTCCGGCCAATTTGTAGGGAAAAATCAAGAGGAGCACGACGCAAATTGGAAGAGAAGCTCGGCCTTAGATCTCTTCGGAGGTTATCGCGCCTTACATTTATTTATTTATAATGGTGAAACTAATAACATTTGAAGAAACCTAAAAATTAAAAGGTATGTTAAAATAACAAAAAAAAAAAAAAATGATTTCAGCTACTTTAAAGAAGTTCGTTCCCTGGAAGGCAGCATTGATACCAAAAAGAAATGCATCAAGAAACAAGTGAGGAAGGCTAAGTTCGGGTGTAACCGAACATTACATACTCAACTGAAAGATTTGGAGACAAAATAAGGGAAAATCACTATTTAGGAAAATGAACCTAGGGTAACCCTGGAACGTGTTTGTATTACATGGGTATCAAATGGAAAGTATTAACGAGTATTTTAGAAGGGAGTGGGCCATAGTTCTATAGGTGGACGCCTTTTCGAGATATCGCCATAAAGGTGGACCAGGGGTGACTAGCATGCGTTTGTACGATATGGGTATCAAATGAAAGGTGTTAATGAGTATTTTAAATGGGAGTAGCCCTAAGTTGTATATATGTGAAGATGTTTTCCAGATATCGACCAAAATGTGGAACTGGGTGACCCACAACATGTTGTTGTTGTTGTTGTTGTTGTAGCGATAAGGTTGCTCCCCGAAGGCTTTGGGGAGTGTTATCGATGTGATGGTCCTTTGCCGGATACAGATCCGGTACGCTCCGGTACCACAGCACCATTAAGGTGCTGGCCCGACCATCTCGGGAACGATTTAAGTGGCCACATTAAACCTTCAGGCCATCCCCTCACTCCCCAACCCCAAGTTCCATAAGGAGCTTAGGGTCGCCAGAGCCTCGTCTGTTAGTGAAACAGGATTCGCCGCGGATAGGTGAGGTTGACAATTGGGTTTGGAGAAGCTATATGTTGCGCTGGCAACCTGCAGGGTTGCGCTACACAGCCCCTTGAATCCGGTATTTTAGTCGCCTCTTACGACAGGCATACCTACCGCGGGTATATTCTGACCCATCCTAACCCGCTGGGGGGGGTACCGATAAAGTCGCTAAATGCCATGTATGCATATAACTTCACACAGAATGCTCCGATTTTAAAACGGTTTTTTGCATTTGAAAGCTTAGCTACGTGAGATGGTACAGTTAATATAATTTGAAGGTATATATTATAGGGGCGTGACAAATTGCCAAAATGTAGTAAATCATAAAATTTTTGTTTACACAGCTATAACTCATAAACGGATTGATGGATTTAAAAAATTCTTCTTTTCAGTAAAACTTTGAAATATTCCTTCGATCTGCATCAAAAAAAAAACTCGATTCCTTTCTTATATCAGCCAAATTGTTTAAACAAAAGTAACATTTTTATCAAAAAATGCGTATGAATGTTTGTTCGCTGTGAACTGTTCGCGCTAATTGAGTGAGGATGATGCGACACATACGTACATATATAGCATTCGCTGCGTTATTTAGCTTCGGGCGAAGGTTTATAGGAATGTATGGATGTACATCACTACATAGTATAAAACAAAATCGCTTTTTCTGTCCCTATGTCCCTTTGAATTCTTAAACCGTTAAAAATACGCAACGGATTTTGATGCGCTTTTTTTTAATAGATAAAGAGTGATTGAAGAGGAAGTAACGGATGAACATGTTTGGCTGAAAATTGGTGGAGGGGTAGCTTAGAAACAGGAGACAGACATAGGCTAATTTTTATCCCGTTCTGGATAGGGCCTTAAGACCAAAAGTGGACCTGGGTAATCCTGGGATATGTTTGTACAATATGGGTATCGAATGTAAGCTGTTTATGAGTACTTTGATACGAGGTATTTTTCGTACCCGCGGGTAACTAGGGTCTCGAGATATAAGCGAAAACGTGGACGCGGGTACCCCTAGAATGCGTTTATAGAATATGGATAACGAACGAAAGCTGTTGATGAGTGCTTTAGTACAGGGTAGTTTTCATACCTATTGGTGACTAGGGTCTCGAGATTGAGGCCAAAACGTGGACCCGGGTACACCTAGGAAGTGTTTATACAATATGGATAACAAATGAAAGCTGTTGATGTGTTCATACCTATTTGTGAAGGGTCTCGAGACATAGGCCAAAACGTGCATCAGGGTAAAACTAGGATGTGTTTTTACATTATGGTTATCAAATTGAAGCTGTTGATGAGTGCTTTAGTACAGAGTAATTTTAATACCGCTGGGTGACTAGGGTCTCAAGAACCTGGACCCGGATACCCGTAGAATGTGTGTGTCATATGGATATCAAATGAAAGTTGTTGCTGAGAGCGTTAAAGTAATTTTTATTGTGTTATTCGATTTAGTTGCATTAACCTGGCAAAACTGATAAATGGAAAAAGCTTATTAAAATGTGTGGAGATAGACCTAATTTAGGGCAGAACAACGTCTGACGGGTCTGCTAGTTTATTTATATATGTAATATCACGAATAGTATTCCTGCCAAGATTCCAAGGGCTTTTGATTTCGCCCTGCAGAACTTTTTCATTTTCTTCTACTTAATATGGTAGGTGTCACACCCATTTTACAAAGTTTTAAGTTATATTTTGCGTCAATAAACTAATCCAATTACCATGTTTCATCCATTTTTTTCATATTTGATATAGAATTATGGCACTTTTTTCGTAATTTTCGATATCGAAAAAGTGGGCGTGGTCATAGTCAGATATCGGTCATTTTTTTATACCAAGAAAAAGTGAGTTCAGATAAGTACGTGAACTAAGTTTAGTAAAGATATATCGATTTTTGCTCAAGTTACCGTTTTAACGGCCGAAGACAGACAGTCGACTGGGTATAAAAACTGGGCGTGGCTTCAACCGATTTCGCCCATTTTCGTAGAACACAGTTATCATTATAGAATCTATGCCCCTACCAAATTTCACAAGGATTGGTAAATTTTTGTTCGACTTATGGCATTAAAAGTATTCTAGACCAATTAAATGAAAAAGGGCGGAGCCACGCCCATTTTAAAAATTTTCTTTTATTTTTGTATTTTGTTGCAGCATGTCATTACTGGAGTTGAATGTTGGCATAATTTACTTATATACTGTAAAGGTATTCAATTTTTTTGTTTAAACTTTACTTAAAAAAATTTTTTTTTTCAAAACTGGGCGTGTTCGTGTGTTTGTTGTGCCAATTTTTATTTAGTACACATATAGTAATGGGTGTAACGTTTCTGCCAAATTTCATCATGATATCTTAAACTACTGCCAAATTACAGCTTGCAAAACTTTTAAATTACCTCCTTTTAACAGTGGGCGGTGCCACGCCCATTGTCCAAAATTTTACTAATTTTCTATTCTGCGTCATAAGGTCAACCCACCTACCAAATTTCATCGCTTTATCCGCCTACCACACCGTATGCCCTGGGTTCACACCCCGGGCAAAGCAACATCAAAATTTTAGAAATAAGGGTTTTCAATTAGAAGAAAACTTTTCTAAGCGGGGTCGCCCCTCGGCAGTGTTTGGCAAGCGCTCCGGGTGTATTTCTGCCATGAAAAGCTCTCAGTGAAAACTCATCTGCCTTGCAGATGCCGTTCGGAGTCGGCATAAAACATGTTGGTCCAGTCCGCCCAATTTGTAGGGAAAATGAAGGAGAGCACGACGCAAATTGGAAGAGAAGTTCGGCCTTAGATCTCTTCGGAGGTTATCGCGCCTTACATTTTTTTTTAACCTGAAGGGTTGCGCTCCAAAGCCCCCTTGAATCTGGTATTTTAGTAGACTCTTACGACAGGCATACCTTCATAATCACATATTCCAAAATTTTGTTTCACCGGGGGTCACTCGGCGATGTTTCGGCCCTCCCAGAAAAGTGTCGTGAAAATGTTCTCTTGTGAAATTCATTTGCCAGATGTAATTTCCCAGATATCGTGTGTATAACACGTACCACTTGCACAATATATCTGCACAAAGGTCGCAGTGCTTCCAGACCTATTAATAACACTTACCAAAAACTTCAGACAGCGTGATATGTAAAACTTACATCTTTGATGGGTTCTTTGAAAGGACAACAACGGCATTTAATTATTGAAAACAGGTTTATTAGCGTTCCTATTTTGCAATTAAAAAAAAGTTTACTTTTAAGTTAAAACACAGCATCGGCAAATAATTTTTTTTTTTATCAAATTGGAGTAAAAACAAATTTTATTTTTATCAAAACAAAGTTAATAAAACCCACGCAGTTACCTTAAACTTTTGACTTTTTTTCTAAGCCTTAAAAGTTTTTATTTAGCTTTTTCTTTTTGTCCATATAGCCTTTCTCCTGAAAAAGTTCTGGCAACGTTGCTTCAGAGCTTCCGCAACCACATTGTCCACCTCACCTAACCGAGAAGAACCCTGTTACAAATATGAACGTATCATACAAATATTTAGCAGGCGAGGCTCTGGCGACCCCGAACTCCTCATGGAACGGCGGTATGGCCTAGAAGGTTTAATGTCGTTTTATTTATCGTTCTGTAAATGTTCGGGCCAGTATCAGAATACTTGCTACCGGATCTATATCCGGCAAAGAACCGTCAGTATTGATAACACCCCAAAACCTTTTGGGAGTGTCTTTATCGTTAATAAAAGGCCATAAGAACTCTGCCGAAGCAGCCCAGCCATGATTTGGATGCTAAAGTTTAATTTGTTAGATAATAATGCATTTATTTATTCAGAAAAAAATTTCTTATATCTATTTCAGTCCCTAATTCGGAAAAGGTTTTTAAAAGAGGTCTTGGTACTTTTTTCATTCTAATCTTATACATAAAATTTTGGTAATTCTTCAGAACTCCTCTCCAAAGGTGTGTATGTTTGTGCAACAAAGTCATCAAAATTAAAACCGCATAAATGTTTTAACTTTTGCACATATTTCTCGATTAAACAATTACAAAATGCTTTTCAAAGGATATACTTTGGTCTAGGTATAATAAACACTAATTGCTAGGAGTGTTGTGTTGCTGTATCTGTCGTGATGTCTTATAAGCTATTTCCAAAGTATTTTGTATTACTTGTATATCACCTTCTATGCTCCGTGCCCAATTTTCCACATCACCCAATTCCTATATGAGAATAAAAAGCATGACGAGAATACTTCGCTTATCAAATTATATATATAAATGAAAAAGCCATTGCTTACTTTTAATGCACTACTGAAATTATCAATTAATTGGATCCATTGTTGTGTTTGCTTGGCGAAGTTAGTCGCGCCAACATGCAGCTGCTTTGCTTCAGCATCCAAACGTTTTTGATTTAAATATGCTTGTGCCACACTTTCAATTCAGAGAATTTTAAAAAACCCAAATACATAGAAATTTTAACTCTTACCCAACATTTAAATGGTCCACAATAGCTTGGGTGAGCTCATTTGATGATTCGACCAAATCTTTTCGACGTATTTCTATAGAAAATTTCAATACTTTGTGTTTAATAAATTAAATGTTGAAATAATATCCTATTTGTACCTTGTTCCTGCTTTCGTTTCGCCTGTTTAACTTGGTATTCTTTTACCATAGAGGTTAACATCTTTTGCAGTTCTTGATCTACCAATTTTTTTTTTTTTTTTTTGTGAATTCATACAATGCAGCTGATTTAAGTATTCACAATAGTCTATAGCGATTATTGTGAATTCATGAATAGGAGCTCACAATGGCTTTGGTAGATTCAATGCGAAGAAAGCGACATGGAGTTTCATCATTATCTTTTGGCGCTGTCAAAGCGTTGGTGGAATATTTAGAATAAGGTGCCACGATTTTCCAACTTTTCTTTTTTTCGAGGTGTGGCGGGGGTCCTAAAAATCACAAAATTATCATCCGCAACTCTAGGAAACTCTTAGTTTATGAAATATAAGCCTTTTAATTTCCAAATTTAGTAAAATTTCAACTTAAGTCCTGCACTTAAAATTCGGGTCGCACATGTCGATAGCGATATCAAAAGACGCGTATTTGCGTCAAGATTCAGAATCCGACAGCAGAAACTACATTTTTTATCTCGTTTAAAAGTTATTCGCATTGTAAATTTTACCAAGTAGCGCAACTAACAGCTGATCGGTGAAAATTCGCATATTCACACGAACAGTTCTCGACTCAGTTTCAAAACAAAACTTTAGATTATTTAACTCAAATTTTAAAGTGAGATAATCTTTACAAATTTATGTACATAGAATATATAAGGCGTTTTTCTTGTTATTAAAACAGTAGTTTTATTTTTATTAAAGCTTTTATCAATTTATTTTTTTTAATTTTGAAAAAACTCCGAACACCATTCCTTCATTTTATGACATTCGACTGCCTAGTCCACTGCCTTCCACCCTATTCGCAACATAACCTCTGTTTAAGTTGCCAAACTATATAGTAAACAATGGTTATTCGCGGAAAACCCGTCGGTACTTTTGTCGCTTTTTTCGTTGTTGCAATTAAGCAAACGAAAACAAATGAAGGTTGTGAATAGTGTTGCCAGCTCCGCAACAATATCTTTTTACCTTGGTAGAAGATTATAAGGTGGTGACACGTCGACATAAATGCAAACAAACATACACTATCAATGTATTTTGTTTTGTAATTCTCTGAATAATTTGAAATTTATGTATTTAATTGAAACATGTGCAGAATACATACATTTGTCAAAAAAAAATAAAAAATTGGACTTTATAGAGATTTTTATGCTGATTCCAACGGTAATTCTGCGTAGAACACCTTTCTGCATAGGCGGCCTTCGGCCGCGCTTATAAAAAATAACCCTGGGCTACGCCATGCCAAGTCCGGGTGTGTGGTATAACCGTGGCTACCGCCACGGTGATGTCCTTCTGCGTAGTACACCCTTCTGCGCAGCACCCCAAATAATATTAGACTACAATTATTAAAAGTGTTTTACAAAAACAAAATACATTAATAGTGTATGTTTGTTTGCATTTATGTCGACGTGCCACCACCTTATAATGTTCTACCAAGATAAAAAGATATTGTTGCGGAGCTGGCAACACTATTCACCACCGTAATTTGTTTAATTGCAACAACGAAAAAAGCGACAATAGTACCGACGGGTTTTCCGCGAATAACTTTTAAACAAGATAAAAAAATGTAGTCTCTGCTTTCGGATTCTGAATCTTGACGCAAATACGCGTCTTTTGATACCGCTATCGACATGTGCGACCCGAATGTTAAGTGCAGGACTAAAGTTGAAATTTTACTAAATTTGGAAAATAAAAAGCTTATATTGCATAAAAGAGTTTCCTAGAGTTGCGGATGATAATTTTGTGATTTTTAGGACCCCCTCTACCCTTGCAAATCAACAAAAGTTTGAAAATCGTGGCACCTTATATAAAATCCAACCCCAAAAATTTGAAATCGAGTTAGGTTTTCACGTAGAAAATTCAATTTCAGTTGCTCTCATAAAAAGTTGTATGTGCATGAGACATTTTTGACAGGTTGATAGCATAGGTTGGCATTTAGGTGCACTGCGCTACGGCAAAATATTCCTTGCATCAAATATTTGAACTTAAACTGTATTTATTTATTTTAATAATTGATGGGTACCAAAGATAAATAAATATCTATCCTCTTTGGTGAGGTCGACAATTGGGTTGCGGAAGCTTTGAACTATTGAATAATACTATGTTCAAACAGAAAAATAGATTAAGCAATTTCGATTTAAATTGTGTGGTGTTCATACAACCAATTTAGCTTACGCAATAGTAATTTGATAGCTGGTTGGCTCATCTCTGCAGCAACAGTTCAGACTCAAAATATGCATGTTTGTATTAGGTAATGGAATGGAATGAAAACATCAAACTTTGAAATTTGTGGGTGTTGAAAGAAAATGCATTCAATATTTTGGTTTCATTTTGAGTTTGCCATCTTATTTTGACAGTCCCCACCCAAGTGAAATGAAAAAAATCAGATCAGCTGATGATATTCGCCAACCATATAGTTGAGCCATTCGTAACTGACGTTTAAATCTGCTCAATAAACACACTTTACAAGGTTGCATTTGCAGTTTGAAACAATAAGTTTTTTTTAATTGGCAATTTATTATATGATAAAATGCGTAACAAATTGCCCAACTGGTATAAATTGTCAGTTTGGTGTGCGCTTGTACATAGTCTTCAGCTGGAGACATTGGTGCTTTATCGGTAACCTTTTAACAGCTGATTCGACCAACCTTATGGGAATCAATTATTGGTGCCGCTAACGTCGTAACCGTATAGTGGCCTACCAATTGGTTTTTGGTTTACCGTCGTAACGATTAACAGCTGATTACGTTAGGGATACGACTACAGCGATACGACAAACGGCAGTCGCTTCCCAAGGCAGTCGGTTCTATGTACCGGAGCGACTCGGGATTTTTCCCGACCAAGGACTGTCATTTCAGTGTGACCCCATATAATTTGTTTCGTCCCTCCCACAAATTGTCATTCTCCCAGCATCTCCTTGCAGCAGGACTGCTACATATTCTCTTACTCCGGGAAGGTATCGAACCCAATCCGGGTCCGTCTCCTGACCCCGGTCCTGAGAAATGGTTTTGCTGCATTTGCCAGAAAAGAATCTTTTTAGGACGGTCATACTCTGTTCAGTGTGTCTCGTGCAAGGGATGGTTGCATGGGACAGGTTGTTCTGGGCGTGATCCCAAAACCCGACGTCCACGTAACTTTTATAAATATTTTGTGGCTCCTTGCTGCTCACGCCCAAGGGCGTCCCGTAGTCTACGCCTAAGCGCCCCCCCTACCTTCCAGCAGCCTCGCTGCTCAGCAAGCCACAACAAGTACCCGCTGCTGCTCGCGTCCCACGGCGCCAACAACTCAAACAGCTGATACCACTCATAACTACTACCTTCGTAGTAGAGCTGGTAGCAATGCTGAGCATCAGCCCCTGCCCCCGTCTTCCTCTCCTCCCCTCTTTTCTGGCAGCAATCGTGCAGGTCAAGGAAACAGGCTCTTAGTCCCTACCTCCGTTTGCACCGTCTGCCAGCACAGAATATATAGGTTTGCGACATCCGCTCAATGCAACTCCTGCCTTGGGTGGTGCCACTTTCCTAGATGTTCTGGTCTCCGCGACGGCAACCCCTTGACGGGTTTCATCGCGCCATGTTGCCAGGTCGCAAACCCAAATCATCCGGGTACCCCAATGCTTGCCCAAGGGCGCCCAGTCCCAAGGCCACAACAGCAATTGCGTCCTGGCCTTCCACAACCTAGGCGTAGTCACCCGTCACTTACCCCTAGAGTGGCGGCGTCACCCCTCATGCACTTCAGAATTCTGCAGTTAAACTGTAATGGACTAACTGGGAAGATTACGGAGATAGTCGATTTCATGAAGCGGCACAACATCCGCATTGCTGCGATTCAAGAGACTAAACTCACAGCGAGATCTGCATTGCAGACCTGCTCTGGGTATAATGTCCACAGGAAGGACCGCGAGAGCGGAAATGGAGGCGGCCTCGCGTTTATTATACACCACTCTGTGCAATATCATATATTTGATCCTGGCATCGACCGCAGGGACAATGTCTTAGAACGTCAAGGCCTATCTGTCCGGTCAGGCGATGCAAATCTAGAAATCATCAACATCTACATCCCTACTGTCACCTGTTGCCCCAGTGCATACCGCCCTAAAATCGAGGCCTTACTCACTGGCAACAATCGCATTATCTTAGGCGATTTCAATGCCCATCACGACCTATGGCATTCAAACTTGCGGGCGGACAGTAGGGGTGAGATGTTGGCGGATCAAATAGAAGAAACGACGTTCTGCACAATAAACGGAGACGCCCCCACACGTATGGTAGGAAGCTGTCATAGCTCGCCAGATATCTCAATCGTGAGCGCAGAACTCGTAAACTGCGTCAACTGGCAGCCGATAGTAACATTGGCATCCGACCACCTGCCCATACTTATTTCGTTGGAGTGTACCGCCGACTTCATCGTCACCGAAAAACGCACTTTCATAAACTTCAAAAAAGGAAAGTGGGAAGAATATAAATCTGCAACAGACAGCAGCTTTGCTGCCCTCCCTATCCCAACTGATGCCCGCCAAGGCGAAATGGGAAGAGCACCTAAGAGGTTGTAACCTCTCTACCGGTGTAGGTAAACTTTGGTCCACCGTAAAGTCCCTATCGAATCCGACTAAGCACAAAGACAAAGTTTCCATCGCCTTTGGCGATAAGGTGCTGTCGGATGTGAAAAAATGCGCGAGCGCTTTCTGCCGACAATATATAATGCATCCTACGGTCGACAAAGATAGACGGAGAGCCAATAGACACGTACATAAACACAAATTCAGCGCGTCACCAATCACCATCACCGCTAGAGAGGTTGAGGACGCCATTGGTCGCGCTAAACCATCCAAAGCAGTGGGCCCAGACGGCATAGCCATGCCGATGCTTAAAAACCTAGGGAAAGAGGGTTTCAAATATTTAGCGCATGTCTTCAACCTGTCTCTCTCCACCTTTGCCATACCCGAGAAATGGAAAATGGCCAAAGTGGTCCCGCTACTAAAGCCTGGGAAACCAGCTAACGTAGGTGAGTCATATCGTCCGATATCTCTCCTATCGCCAGTGGCAAAAACGCTTGAAGCTATTTTGCTCCCTTATTTCCAAGCACATTTGCAGCTAGCCCCTCATCAGCATGGCTTCAGAAAACTCCATAGCACTACCTCCGCGCTAAATGTCATTAGCACCCAGATAAATTGCGGTTTGAATCAATACCCCCACCATAGAACAGTACTCGTAGCGCTAGACCTATCAAAAGCCTTTGATACGGTCAACCATGGCTCATTACTGCAAGACCTGGAAGGGTCTACCCTTCCCCCATGTCTTAAAAGGTGGACCGCAAATTATCTGGGTGGTCGGCAGGCATCGGTGCAATTCAGAAACGAAACATCAAAACCAAGGAGAATTAAACAAGGGGTGCCACAGGGTGGTGTCCTATCCCCACTTTTGTTTAATTTCTACATATCTAAGCTACCTTCACCACCGGAAGGAGTCACAATCGTTTCCTACGCCGATGACTGCACAATAATGGCCACAGGCCCAGGCCCAGAGATCGATGAGCTATGCAATAAAATAAACGGCTATCTCCCTGATCTCTCCAGTTTTTTCGCCTCGCGAAACCTGGCATTGTCACCGACTAAATCTTCCGCGACCTTATTTACAACATGGACGCCCCAAATGTCGACCATATTGAACATCCACGTCGATGGCACTACGCTACCGACTGTCCTACACCCCAAAATCTTGGGTGTGACGTTTGATCAGGATCTACATTTTGGTGCGCACGCAACCGCAATTGTTCCGAGAATTCAGAGCCGTAATAAAATCCTCAAATCCCTTGCTGGCAGTACCTGGGGAAAAGATAAAGAAACGCTCATGACCACATACAAAGCAATTAGCCAGCCGATTACGTGCTACGCGTCACCCATATGGTCGCCAGGCCTAAAAACTACCCACTGGACGAAACTACAGGTCTGCCAAAATACTGCTCTCAGAATCGCCACGGGCTGTCTTATGTCCCCAGAACACCATCTGCATAATGAGGCGAGAATACTCCCCATCAGGGAGAGAAATGAGATGCTGACCAAACAGTTTCTGTTGAATACCAAGAAACCTGGGCATCCCAACAGACATCTGATTGAGGAACCAGCACCGCCTAGGGGCCTAAGGAGTCATCTCCGTAAGCATTTTGAGGAAATACTGCACCTGAGAACCCAGCCGTATGAAGCGAAAAAACACAAGCAGGTCCTTGGTGAACTCCATAGACAGGCGTTGGATCTTTATGTCGGGAATTGCCCGGTGAATCCAGTACTTGAAGAAAAATATCCAGAACTCGCGGAAGAGGAACGCATACTCTCCAGGGAAACGCGTGTCACTCTTGCTCAACTTCGTTCTGGATACTGTAACAGGTTAAACTCTTACCTATCCAGAATCAACCCCGACATACAAAATGTATGTCCCGCTTGCAATGTGTCCTCACATGACACCAACCATCTCTTTAATTGTAATGTGGAACCAACGCCTCTAACACCCCTTTCCTTATGGTCCACCCCTGTTGAAACGGCAAGTTTCCTTGGACTTCCGTTAGAGGATCATGGCGCAACGATACAAGGTGGCAGCATGGGACAGCTGATTATTAGCTTTTTTTATTTGATTTGATACATCAAAATACGGTGCAGTACGATTTTGACATTTGTCCATCGAATTTACAAAAACAAAGTACACGAAATTTTTATTTATGTGTGTAGGTATGTCACCATGCTGCCACCTTGTATCGTTCCGCTATGTAGAGGATATTGATGACAATTTGTGATCGGTCGCGGCTATTAGGTGAGGCGAGCATTGCTACAACAACAACAACAACAACAACAACAAACGGCACCAATGAATCCCGCTCAAAGCCGTGTATTGCGCTTGTCAACCCCATGAATCCCCAAGGCCATTGGTGCTAACTAAATACGATGAAAATGGACATGGATTTCTTAAATTAGGCCTTAAAATTTTCCCTTAGCATTTTTTAAATTTTTACAACAAAAATAGCGGATGCATTTTATGCCCACATCAGGCAGCTGTCAAGCAAGTGTAGGCATTATTGAAATCCATGCAAAAACAACAAAAATTTTGTGGATGTACGCGCCGCTTTGTCTTTTGATGAAATTTGGCGAGTTCAGTGAAAAGTGATTTTATGAAAATAATTTTTGCGATAAAAGTGCATTATCAGTGTGATTAAAAAAATGGTAATGTTGTAAATTGTGGATTATGTGTTAAGAAAAACTTTTGTGTATAAGAAAAAATAAGAAAAAGTTCGCGTACAGTCGCTGCCGCAGCCAGCTTTTATACGTTTTCCTTATACTGAGTGTTGGTCAAAAAATGCAGGAAAAAATGGCGTAACCGAAAAGCCAACCATTTTTACTAATAATTGTGCATTTAGAACATGGACGAAATAGAATATCTTGAGGAGTACGAAGACTTGATATTACCAAGTAAGTGACATTATCTAAAGTTGTAAGTAAAGCAGAAATAAAATCTGCATGTACATACGTATGTATATATGTAGCATTGTATAAGTATACCTACTTGTTCTACAGAATACGATTATCCTTAATATTCGTTCTACTTCACATTACCTAGCAATGAGCTCTCACTCCACCGCAACGAAGAACCGCTCCAATACCAATCAATTAACAACTAATATGGCGGACGATGAAGATTCCTCATCGATCGATCAAGATATATTTGAAAGTTTATTTGATGACCATTCTGATGATGAGTCAATAATGCAGAAAAAGTGTGAGTACATGCTATTTTAATATAATAATATAAATCCTTTAATCAGGTTTAGACTATAAAAATAAAAAAAACTAATTATTTCCTATTTTTAGTACCAGCTAAGTTGAGCCAACGGAGTGAACGTAGTTCTCGCGTTTCTGGCATGTCTATGGATTCGCTTGATATGCTCGTTAAAGATTTGGGTAAAAAAATGCCAAATAATAAATATTTTTCTAATATTCATATTTATGTGTTTGGTTTATCAATATTGAAAATAGGTGAGCCACTTAATTCCGCAACTGATCAACAATCCAAAGCTACAAATAAACCTATAATGAAACCAAAGGGTAAGTATAGCTTTTAATTTTGACGTACGTTTTTGGATCCACACTACTTTCCGCAAAACATATTACATCCCTTGGCGGCCTTTTACCGAGCTTAGAAAAAATGGAACCTGGGAGGGTCCAACACCGTTCGAACCAGGCACATACAAATTTTTAATATTTTCACTAAATATCTCTTAACTGAGTTAAAATTCTTCCGCCTTTTAAATTTCTAGGTCTCTGCTTTACGGTTATTGCTTCCTTGCAATTCTGATAAGGTATTTTTTTTTTTGGCCGATCCGAATAATAGTCTTGATTTTAAGTTGCTGGATTTTTTTATGTCATTCGTTGGCTTCCAATTGCTTTAGCCTTTTATCATTTGACATCGTGTCACGGAGGGCTTCGTGTCACTACATTTAAAACCAGTGTTAATGAGGTTTATTTATCATTGTACATTTATCTTGTGTGCAATTTAATATCGCAAACTAATTTATTTTTTTTTTTTTTTTTTTTTTTGATAACGCCCATCTCTGCAACGAATCCAATTGCATTTATGCAAATTTATAACTGCAAGCATTTGCACATTCCTTTTCTTATTCATAAAAAAATACAGGCATATCATCAAATCCTCCAAAGGACATCAATAACAAAACAGCCAGTAAATCAGATATCAATGCACACAAATCATCAACCGCTGATGAACGTAATGCTAAAACTAAATCCGTGGCAACTGTTAGACCAACGGTACAACAACATACAGCACAAGCGCCAGCTAAACCAACAAATTCAAATTCTGTAAGTTCACATATTATGCGCTTTAGCATTTTAGTATATTTAATATTCCTTTTATTTATATATAAGGGTGCTACTTCTTCAACATCGACAACCAATCGTACACTAACCAGTACTACAAGTGTTAATAGTAAGCAAGATGCTGCTAAAGAAGATGGTGCGTCAATAAGCACTTCCGGCAAGCCCACAGCTAAACAAGTGACAGCTGCTACTTCAACAACTAGCGGCAGTTCTGGTAGCAATAACGTTGCAGCGAGTAGTAATAGAAAGACCAATTCAGCATCTGACGTAACAGCACAGTCCAAACATATCATTGAACGTGCCCAAACGACCATAATAAAGCCAGAGAAACCACAAATTAAAGATCCTGCTGAAGATCCACTGAGTAAGTACAATAAACTCAATATGCCTTTATATTTATACACATTGTCATACACGATATAATATACAAAGGACCTAAATTATATATTTTGTTCAAATCTAGATTGTTTATTCAAGTTAATTACTTCAAAAACACTGATATTTCAATTTTATATGAACAAAGGGTTAATGTTTTCAGTATTTTTCGTTACTCGTTCAGACTACATAATTATGATCTATGCCTTAATAAGGTGATGGTTTTATGAATCATCGACATTTTTTTTTTTGTAATTAAAGTAATCAAAGTTGGACAAACGGGAAGTTTTGATTCCGAAGCTCATTGCTTTTTAAGGAAGGGTTGGAGAGGAAAGCGGATGGGCAGAGTTCCTTGTGAAAGGCAAATTACTTCGTGTTGTCTTTCTTCTGTTGTCAAACTCTTTATTTGATAATTTTCTATAAGTAGCCATGATTGTATTTGTATGTGATTCAATCACTATAGGTTTGTTCTCATGATTCAATTACTAGAGGTTTGTTCTCTAAGTGACAGCAGAGCTTTGACACTCCCAAAATTAAAAATCCGGATGGGTTGGTTTTACGAAGCAAGGAAAGCGGTAGTAGTAGAAAATTACCTTATTTATTTTTTAATGTAATTTATTTATTATTACGGCTGTTTTAGGCCTAACACTTAAACTACTAAGTACAATTCATTATTATAATCACTTATTTCTATTGTATATGCTGTTGGAATGCCATGTGATTGGAAAGGACGCGTTTCCAATCCTCCAGTGCTCCCAGCTTAAGGCAACAAAATTTTGAACTTATATTTTTCAATTATATTTGTATTTTAAGCTGTCGGAATATATTGGTTAACATGTGTTTGGATGTTGGAATTTGAAAATACCATGTACCCAATCACCCCTCAACTTTGTTTAGTAAAGACGCTGTCGGAATGCATGAAGATTCCGATCAGCACAGCTCAAAATATAATGGGGGGTTGAAAAGGACGTGTTTCCAATCCCCCCCGCTCCAACTTTTGTTTGACCTTATTTTCGTTACACATATAATATTATTGTTATATTAATGCTGTCGGAATGCGAGTGATTCCGATCAGCAACAGTAAATATAGGCTGAAAATACCGAATTCCAGCGAAATTAGTTGTTGGAACTGTCTGGAGTTACAGGTGGCGACTGATTATCTTTTCCTTAGGGCCGGGTGCATTGTATTTTGCTGCTACCAATATTGCCATTCCCTTTTCGCGCTCCAGTATCGGATATATCATGTAAAAAAATAAAAGAAAAAAAACTTTATCAAAACTTTTACAATGCTCCAATAAACTTTTTTTTAAAAGTATTGAAGTTATTACTACTTTTTATGTGATTAGGAAGTTCATTGAAATATTTCAGGTTCTTATAAAATATATTTTGCTTGTCCACTTCTGTTTTGAAAAGAGGTAATCTGAAATTATTGTTTTCTCTGATTACGTATGGATGCGCATCATTTACATATATAAGCTTTTCGCTGAGGTATTTTGGTAATTTACCGTGCTTAATATTAAATACAAATTTCATACTGTGGTAGAATATAAGCTGTTTTATACTCAACCAGTTTAGTGCTTCTATCATGTTATTAATGGGAGTATCATACCTCATATTTAATATAAATGTCATAGCTTTATTTTGCATAACTTGTAGCTTATCTACCTGAGTTTCATTGGCCATAAATAATATTGTGGGACAATATATGAAAGGCGGCTCTGAGATGGATTTATACACTTTCAGTTTGTATTTTCTACTGATAAATTTGCATGACCTCTTCCAAAAACCAATTTCTTGCTTATTTTGGCAACTATATAACCAATATATCATTAAATTTTAATTTATTATCAATCTGAACCCCTAAGTACTTGAAAGTTTTAACTTCGTTAATGTTTGAGTTCATTATTTTTAGCTCGATATTACAAGATTCCTTATTCATCGCTCTAGATAAGACCATAAAACGGGATTATTATTTGTATTTTTGTATTTTGTATTTTATTTATTTATTATTAACATTAAGTTTAAGCTTATTGTTACAAAGCCACCTGTATAGGGAGTTCAAGTCTTCCTGTAATATGCTCCTAGCTAACATGATATCAATTTCACTTACTTCGAGCAATGCGTCATCCGCAAAGAGCCTTATTATATATATGTTAAATAGGACCGGTGCCGATCCTTGTGGCAATCCAATTCCTGTCCATACCTCATCCGAGACAATAGACTCAATGGCTGTTTTTTTGTCTTCGTTGCCCCTAATTCCAATTTTTTCTAATTTTTTAATCATTATATTTCTGTCTATAGTTTCAAATGCTCTCTTTAAGTCGATAAAAACCGCAAGTATACTTTTCTTTTGATTTAGTTCTTCTTTTCAACTCGATATTACATAATTTAAAGCCGTTTCACAAGAGTGGCCTTCTCTGAAACCGGATTGTTCTTTAATTAGTATTTTATTTACTTCCAAGTAACTTATGAGCTGATTTTTTACTACTGTTTCTAGAATTTTTTCGATATTCGGCAATGAGTTCTTTACCTTCTTTATTGGCGCTATTGTTGATATTTTCCATGCGTCGGGCACTAGTCCCTCTACTAATGATTTATTTATGATATCCGCATAGAAATGTCCCATGTATGACACCGAATCCTTAATTACTCCTTCTGATAGTAAATTTGTTACTCCAGTTTTATTTTTTAACCAATATGACATCATCAATCGTAACTTCTTGGAATTTCAGACATGTGCTAAGCGTGTATTGCACACTGTCACCACACACTGTCAACACAGAAGGAATTCAATGTTGGAGCTATATCTTCGGGTGTTTCATATGTTATACCATTTACAATCACTGTCAGGATATTGTCTCGCACCTCAGTTAAGTTTACTGCTTGCTGGCTTGTGAGTGCAATTGGATTTTTAATTTGTTAATTTCGGTCAGTTCATGATCGTACCACTTATTTCGCAACCTCACTACCCTGTCTTGTTCTGATGTTAATAAACCCATGCAGTGTGATAAGCAGGTATTCATATATTCAACCGAGTCATTGAGATGCATATTTATTAATACGCTGAAATCATCGTATCTTAATAAAGCGCCAAATACACGAAACGAACATTTCCGCGAACATTCCCGTTATGTCATGTTTCTGCGACCTTTTCTGTCGTGTATGGTGGTGTTTGCCAGTTCGCGCAAATGTTCGCCAAAAATCAAAATATTTTAGTTTAAGGCGAACATTTGCGCGAACTGTTCGTGCGTGTATGGCGAAATAGCTCATAATCGTAGTAATTTCTGAACGGAACAGACGTGCGCGGAAAAGTAAAATGGACAACAAAAAATTTCTGAGTGAATTTATTGAAATGTATAAATCTTTGCCATCATTGTTGCAAGTAAAAAGCAAAGATTATTGTAATAGAATTAAAAAGAATAATGATTATGCGACTTTAATCGAAAAATTAAAAAATTTTTTGTAAAAGTTGGTCAAATGTTGCCTTGCTCATACGAACGTAAGTTTTAAAATCATTTTGTGGCGTGAATTCCAGTTCTTTAATAAGCTCACTTTGTCCAAGAACTGCTCGTTTTTTAAACCATTCTTTGCACCAAATTCTTTTTTTGCGATCTTCTCTCTTTTTTTACGCTTAATTGCCACAGCGAGCAATATTGCTGCAGCACAATTGTTTTCCGTATTCATCGCTGTCTGAAAGAGAACTAATGTTCGGCCAAAAGTTCGTATGGTGTATGGCCAAAGCTGCGAACAAGATTGCGGAATGTTCGCGGAAATGTTCGTGTCGTGTATTTGGAGCTTAAGTAAATGAGGTTATCGGCAGAATAATTCTTCCAACACATTGTGGGTATCATTCTCCACAGAGGATTTTAATTACACACTTTGAAAGCAAATGAAATGATTTCGTGATCAGAAATTCCGTGATTTTCAAGATTAGTACAGGACAGTACATCAGCATTTGCATATAATAGATCTATTCTCGTTTGAGACCTCTCAGCAATTCTTGTATTGAAAGTTGCCATTTGCCTCATCGCGCTACTTGAAAATATCTCATTGAGCTTAGAACTCGTTGCGGTATTAACATTCATGTTAATGTTAAAATCCCCAATTAACAAGGAGTTTGTACCACTCTCCAGTTCCTCAGAAAGTATAGCTTCTAAGTGATTTAAAAATTTGATATCACTAGAGCTTGGATAATGGTACAACACACCTATTTGCCATTTAATGTCGAACTTTTTTAATTTAATTATAGCACACCAAACATTTAAATCAATAGATCTATTATACCTGACTTTGTACTCGATACCTTTTTTTAATAGTAAGACTACACCTCCTGTGTGTCTGCTATGAGAATCGCAACGAACCATTGTATAATAAGGAATGTTTATTTCCGCATCACTAACATCCGGTGTTATACATGCTTCTGAACATAGAACAATGTCCGGATCTAACTCTTCTATAATTCTTTCGAGTTCAGCTTTGTTGGGTAGAAAACTACAAATGTTTAGGTAAATGCGCTGTAAGTTAAAAGCTTTTATCCCCCGATCAGCTAGTTTTGGTGGCTAAAAGCCCACGCGTTGTCTTTCCAGCTTAAGTTTCCTTAAATAAACTGGGCATTCATGTCTCATGATGTTGTGTTCTGTATTAATATTTAAACCTAACCGATTATTGGTATCTATGCAATTACCACATTTATTTAGGGGTACACTCTGTACAGTCTTCGACTTTATGTTCCCCGCTGCTACACCTCTGTTTAAGTGTACAAGTAGCTATATGGTTAAACCCTAAGCATTTATAAAATCTTTTTACCGTTTGAGCATCGTAAACTGGACAGCGGTCCCAACCAATATTGATTTTCTTGCATTTCAACACGTCTTCAAAGTATTTGTGCTCAATCTCAATGACTGCATTGATATATGAGGCTCTGTTTTCCTTCCTTGATTTAATAACTCTTACACATTTCATTTTAGCATCTCGCAAAAACTCATTTGGTTGGTGCTCAGTACTAATAATAATAATATAATAATTTATTTATTTACGGTCTTTAAGACCTAGTTCAAGGTAAAAAAAAAAAAAAAATATATATATATATATATAAATAAATTGTATACATTACATGCTTAATGACTTACAGTATAAAAATAATTTTGCTTTAAACTTATTAATATTTTCACAGTCTTTTATCGCATTTGGTAATTCATTGTACATTTTATAACCTATATATTCTAAAGTCTTCTTCGCGAACTCCGTTCTTACTCTAGGCAGTCTTATATTTCCGCTGCTTCTAGTTCCATAGTTATGTATTTCATGATTAAAATGTATTCTCCCGTTCAGATAATTCGGTGTTATTCCTAATTTCATATGATGTATAAATTTCAATGTGAAATAATATATCGACTGTTTTACACTGAGCCAGTTTAACATATTTAGCATTGTAGTTTTTGGTGTTCTAAGCGAACATTTTAAAATTAATCGCATTGCCTTGTTTTGTTGTATCTGCAGTTTTTTTATTTGTGTGTCATTTGCTAATAGCAGGATTGTTGGACAATAGATAAAGTGCGGTTCAATAATTGATCGATACACTAATAATTTGTGTCGTTGACTAATATATTTACAAGTTCTGTACATAAAACCAATTTTTTTTGCAATTTTGTTTTCTAAATAATTTATGTGTTCTCCAAATCTAAGGTTTTTGTCGATCCAGACTCCTAGGTATTTGATCTTGTCTACTTGCTGAATTTCAACATTTCTTATCTTCAGAGTAATATTGCTAAGGGTATTGGCACCCATAATGCTTTGATTTTTGCAAAATATCATACTTTTGGTTTTATCCACGTTCACTTTCAACTTTCTATGGCATAGCCATTTGTAAAGGGAGTCTAAGTCTTCTTGCATTTTCGATACCGCAAAGCCCTCACTTCTTTCACTAATGGTTATCAATGCATCATCCGCAAATAGTCGAATATTGCAATATTTCAAGCATTCTTTAATATCGTTAATATATATTGTAAACAATAGCGGTGCCAATACTGAACCTTGCGGTAGCCCAATATGTACATCAGCAACCGGTGAAACTGCACTTCCAATTATCGTCTTCTGTTTTCTATTACTCAAATAGCTTCTGAACCATTCCAAGGATTTTCCTCTTATCCCATTATTAAACATAACATTCAGCAGTTCCTCTCTATCCACAGTTTCAAAAGCACGTTTTAAGTCTAAAAAGACTGAGATCACAACTTTCTTATCAGTTATATCCTCTTTCCATTCCGCAATAACCATATTCAGTGCGGTTTCGCAAGAATGGCTTTTCCTAAACCCAGATTGTTCAGGTATAATAATTTGGTATTTATCTAGATATGCCACTAATTGAATTTTAACCACCTTTTCCATAATTTTTTCATCTGCGGGTAGCGTATTAATTGGGCGCAGTTCCTCTGGCCTTACGGTATTTTTGACTTTTTCCGCAGGTACTATAGTTGATACTTTCCAGCAATTTGGAACAATGCTACTGTTTATTGATTCATTTATTATATCTTTGTAGAAGTGAGCAATGTAAATCATGGCATCTTTAAATACCCCCTCCGACAAAAGCTTTTTTCCACCATATTTGTTTCTAAAAGATTTAGAAATGTTCATTATATCATCTAACTCTACGTCGGTGAATTGAAAAGTTTCAATTGCATTATTTACACTTGTTTCTGCCGCAATCGGAATTATTTCAATGCTATCATTAATTTCAGCTATGCTCTGTATAAAAAATGTATTTAGGGCATTGGCTATATCGTATTCCTTCTCGAGGCATTCACCGTTAATTACTATTTTGCTAACGACCTTTCTGTCATCGGTGAGCTCAGCAAGATGTTTTAAAGACTTCCACATCCGCTTCATGTCTCCTGCACTATCGAGCACTTTATCTTCCATATATTTCTTCTTTTTATACATAACAGTTTTTTTATATCTTTTTTTTATGCCATTATAATCCACCCAGTTGCCAGTATTTCTAGCAGTATTATAGAATTCAATTTTTCTTTTGTGCAGTTCCCTTAGCTCACGGTCATACCACTTATTCCTCAGTTGTATTTGGATCCTCTTCTCATACGTCAATGCTTGCATAGCTCCAGTTAAAATATTGTTCAGGATCTCAGTTCTACGTTCTATTCCTACATGAGACACAGAGCTAAAGTCGCACGTTCGCAGCAGATTTAAAAGATTTTCTGCGCTATAGTACTCCCAGTTGGTGACAGTAGCAACTTTTCTCATTTTGCAATATTTAGCTGTTGGTACTTTGAAATGAATTGTTTCATGATCGGAAATTTTATATCCACTTACATGTTCAGTTTTAACTTGCTCATTATTGCTGAAGAGTAAGTCTATTTTCGTAGAGGAGTGCTCAGTTATTCTTGTGTTGAAATTTATTCTTTGTACCATAGCCATTTGTGCAAATAAACTTATAAGCTGGTTTGAGTATGTTGATGATATATTCATATTAATGTTAAAATCTCCAACTATTATAATGTTGTCAGATTCCCTGAGGTGTTCATTGATGACATTGTTTAAGTATGTCATGAAGTCAGCATCACTGCTATTTGGTGAGTGATAGAGTACGCCAATTTGCCATTTTAACGCATATTTTTTAAGTTTTATGACAATGCACCACACATTCCTGTCAATAGCTTTATTACACACTATGCTATATTGTAAATTTTCATGTACATACATTAGAACACCACCTGTATGTCTACTGTGGGAATCGCAGCGGATGAATTTATATGTGGAAATGCATAGCTCAGAATCCATGATTTTATCTGTTGTACATGTTTCCGCGCATAAAACAATGCTGGGTTTTTTTATTTCTATAAGATGTTCCAGCTCTAGCTTATTTGCTGTAATACTATTAATATTAAGATATATACAGTCCAAGTTGAGCACTTTGTTACGCAGGTTTGTTTTAGTTTTTGACTTGTGCTTTGTGGTTACAGATTCCCTCGTTGGTTGCTAATAGCCAATCTTCCTCTTCCTTGCTATGAGCTTTTGTTGATACACAGGACACATTCTGTCCATGGAATCGTGATTTTCGTCCAGTCCCAAATTTAATTCTTTATTTGCCCTGATGCAGTTGATGCATTTATTTATTGCTTCTTTATTGCATACCACATATTTGTGCTCACCCAAGCATTTCGTGCATACTTCTTTTTCTTTGCAGTCACTGGCTTTGTGATTGAAGCCTTTGCATTTGAAACAACATAGTACTTGCACTGCATCATATACTCTGCACCGCTCCCAGCCTACATTGAGCCTTTCTCCGGCTAGTATATTCATAAAAGCTTCAACCTCCACTTCAAGTACGGCATTATAGTAAATTTTCTCATTTTTTTTAACTTCATACTGCTTGACAATTTTTATATCTGTTTCGGATAGACAATTATTCTGACGTTTAATTCTCTGGGTAAGCTCATCATTATCATACTTGAAATTTATACCAGTTACAATAACGGTTGGTTTCACTTTCATAGGAATCTTCACATTGTAGTTATTTCCGAGGCTGTTCTCAATAGCATTTTTTATTTTCTCACGATCATGGTCATTTGCACTCTCTACAATCACTACACCGCTTTGTCTTGCTACTATATTTGTAATTTGTAGCTCCTTTGGATCGACATTCAAGTTTAGATCATTTTTGGTTTTTTCAGCACCTTGCTTTGTATTTGGCTTAACTATTAAGGGAACAACTTTTCTAATCTCTGGCAACGCTTTTGTTACAGCTGCATACGATGCCTTGGCTTCAACATTGCTGTTTCTCTTTATTTCTGTGCATATTTTTTTATTTTCATTACTAATTGTTTCAATCATTTTCTTATTGTCATTTTTATTACTTTTTAACTCTTCGCATACTTGCTCACTGCTTCGCTTGAACCCTTCTGCTATTTCACGGATTTTGTTTACTTCTTTCACACTTCTTTCGCAAGATTCTTGAGCTTTTTGCATTGCTTTGATTCTTTCACTAAATGCAACTTCCACTGCTTTAAGTACTTGTTTAATCTCTCGCTCATTTTTCTTTAGTGAATTATCAAACTCACTTCTATACTCTGCTAATTGTTGTCCATTCTGCTTTACCACCATTTGCATATCTTTAAGGATGTCATCAACGTTATGTACATACTGCACACAGTCAGTACACATAAACCTAAGCATCTCACATTCTTCAAGTTTGGTGACGCTGTATTGATCCAAGCCTGAGCATTTTGTTGTTAGGTGGTAATATTTACCACACACCCCTTCACACCGAATTTTTGACGCTTCTCCTCGTATATTACTTTTGCATTTGTCACATTTTTTCTCCATTCTTCTTTACACATATACAAAATTTATTATAAAAGTAGTTTACAATGTTTTTGCATCAAATAACTGCAGAACATTTATGTCCGCTAATTGTAGTTGAATTTTAGAGTTTTTATGTATATTTCTCACAAATATTTAGTGCGTATAACTAATTTAAAAAGATTTTAGAATATGCGCATATTTTTCACCGCTTTCTTTCACCGTTTCTTTCACGTGACTAATGTTAGTCACCATGATTTTAGGAAAATATACTTTCGGTTCAGCTATGTTGTATTTACTTTTATCTAGCCTTTCTGTTAGAGTGTCCTTAATTTTATCCTTATCACTAGCTGACTTCGCACTAATAATTATTGTACCATTGTATCTATTTTGGACCCTTACTATATTCAAATTAGATGAATAGGGTTGGGTTATTATTCCAGTCAATTTAAAATGGTTAACTTTCTTTAAGTTTGAAACTCAGGCTTTGAATTTGAGAGAAGAGTTAGCTTATGTTGGGTTCTGCTACACAGGGGGTTTCTTATTTATTCTGTAACTTCGGAAAATTCTATTCCGTTAGTTTGGAATATTCGTTTGATACTACCTCATGCGGTTCGAATATTCCAGTTATGTATATAAGTGATATTACCAATAGAAAAACGATTCCATTAATAATTATTAATTAAATATTATAATAATTATAATTAAATATAGACGAATGTTCCAAACATACGCAATAATAAGTTCTAGTATATGTGACCCGGCCTATGAAAATGAGGCTTATGACTAAAAAAAAGGAAACTACTAAGAAACTGAAGAAATGCATTGTTTATCTTTAACAGCTGTTTCTCTTAATTTCTTTTTTGAGTCATAAGCCACCTTTTCATAGGCCGGGTCACATATTACGGCATTTTTATATGAGTCCACTTTCTGCTCTAGTTTTTGGCGTACAACCATGAATTTAAATTTTTATTTAGCTTTCGTATGTTCGTAGGTTTACGGAAGTGCACCTTTTCATAGTTTTCAAACAATTTCATTTGATCATCCTCACTAGTCCAGGATATAATACTACAAAATCAGAAAAATACTAAGGAAGTTTGCTTTATTCAGCCACGTAGTAGGTCCTGATATATTTCTTACATTTACCATAAAACTAGAAAAATTACACAGCTCAGTACGTATATGGCAATTGTAAATATTGTAACGAATTTAGGGAAATTCCGCTTATTTCCAAACGTCTGCAAACGTTCGAATAGCTAAATTGTCGAATAAACAACTTCAACCCTCAATAATGCAAAATGGTCTTTATTAGAGTACTTCACAATAACACTTCTACATCACAACCAATTGCGTGTTTAAATTAAACTGATTGCCCATGCCTCAGCTGGTGCTGCTTTTATACTCTTCGGTTTACTCGTTTGCTTATATCTAGGCGTTTCTCCTTCTAGAATTTATTACTTGTTTACCAGCTATAAACTACAGATGCACGTTTATACCTTCTCGCATAGCAATATGCGCGATGATTGCATCCTTTTGTGAGTATCTCAGATGTATGCATGTATATGTGTGAGAACTACTTTGATGATGATTGCATACTTTTGTGAGTATCTCTCCGCTGCTGGATGTACATATGTGTAGACATAATGATTGATTAAGGCCTAACGTTTCGCCAACTTTCCTTGGCATCTTCAGGGGCGGATCTATATTTTTAACAATAAAACATACCAAATAACAACAGTTAATGATTTACAATAATCACGAGAAAAACATAATTTCATACACCAATAAATTGAAAACCATTCACTTATATTGATATTTATTAAATTGAAGTGCCATGAATGGTACATTTGTGTTTCAAATCAGCTTTTCTTTTAAATGTCTATACAGAAAATCAGACTACATATTAATCAGCTCTATTCTGCATTTCGACATGGATTGGAATTTTTTCGATTTGGCAATTTTGGTATTCTGTGTTTCAATCTCTTTCGATCCAACTTCGAATCGTTCGATTTTGTGTATTCTGCATTTCGATCGTAGTTCCGTTTTTCTAAGTTGCAAATTTGTTGGCGGAAAATTATTTTCTTTTTGTCTTTTTCTTAATTTATAACAGAATTTTAACAAAAATGTAGTAAAACTTGTTGAGAAATGTAAAAGGCTTCATGGTGATTGTTTTTTATATGTTTCCAACACAAGTGCAGTATGAGACGTTGCCTAATTTAATGGCAACAAAGCGGGATATGATGAGTCCTGGGAAGCTAGCCCTCGCATAAAATTCTTGCTTCGCTTGTATATTCTCCTCTTCACTTTGTTCAAATGTTATCCACTGAGGGCATAATTTTGGTTGCATTACATCCAGAAACATAGACAGTGACTTTGACACTGTTGACTCTCCCACTCCTACGTTATAATCCGCCCCTATTTCATGCTGGTGGCCACCGTGGTGTGATGGTAGCGTGCTCCGCCTACCACACCGTATGCCCTGGGTTCACACCCTGGGCAAAGCAACATCAAAATTTTAGAAATAAGGTTTTTCAATTAGAAGAAAATTTTTCTAAGCGGGGTCGCCCCTCGGCAGTGTTTGGCAAGCGCTCCGAGTGTATTTCTGCGATGAAAAGCTCTCAGTAAAAACTCATCTGCCTTGGATATGCCGTTCGGAGTCGGCATAAAACATTAGGTCCCGTCCGGCCAATTTGTAGGGAAAACCAAGAGGAGCACGACGCAAATTGGAAGAGAAGCTCGGCCTAAGATCTCTTCGGAGGTTATCGCGCCTTACATTTATTTTTATTTTATTCCATGCTGGTAACTGCCATCTGCAAAAAATTTCAAAGCAGCTACTACAATATTAAGGGCAGATGTCGATGCCGAAGTCCTTGGACGAATTTGCTCCGCAAAAGTATCTAACACTTACTTGAAAGCATCCTTATTAAGTCGACAGTTTTTTTTTGAACCTAAATAAGAAAATAAGTCATTAAACTTTACCACTTTTAAGTTCGATTTCTTACAATTCGTCACTCATCTCAAATGGATTACACAAATCTTGCAATATTTGCCTTTCCATTCTCGCCTGGCCATTTTCGTATGCGTTGCTTTCCAACTCCACAAATAATGCCGCGGCTATTGATTCCATTATAATAGACAGTTATAATTTGTGTCTGTTCGTTGGGTTCAGTTATATGCCAAAGCAAGCTGCCGGAGTAGAGGAAGGTGAAGAGAAAACGTAAACAATCCTTGCGGAGAGAATAAATAAATCTTTATAAAGTATTTTAGGCCACTGCAATGAAATTAGCATCTATAAAATTCAGAAAATGTCAGCTATAATCGTGCAGGAATCCGTTTTTAACAAAACTTGGTGGCCACGGCAGGGTATTGCCCAAAAGAACGACAAAAGCACACTTACAATTGTGAAAGCACTTCACTCAAAAAAATATAACACTGCGGCAATATATTCTAGTTATTGCTTTTTTTTGTACAAAATGGCGTGGATAATGAAATATAAACGTTTTTCCGTGTTTTTTACAAATTTTCTTAAATTTATTTTGTTCCAATGTTCACACATTCCGTACAAACAGCTGATTTCGAAAAATCATTTGCTCTTCCTCTTCTCGTTACGATTCCGTCGTAATGCAGAATACCAAACTTTGATTAAAGCGGGGCGTAGAACGGGAACGTAATCGAAATGCAGAATAGGGGTGAATATTCATTTCTAAAATCTAGTTAATAGATTCAGTTTGAGCAGCCAGTTATGCACACATTTTAAAATATGTAAATAATGAAATATACCAGTCGTCTACAAAAATGTTCGAAGAACACTATTGAGCAAATAATTTAAGGCCCCAATTATGAGCATTATTCGATCTTCGATCGTCGCTGGCTATCGAACATCGAAAATCGAATTTGAAATTGGTATTATGACACCTCATCTCTGTCGGAATTTTCCTTGTGAATCTAATTTTCAAGCGAATAGAAATCTGTTGTCGACGCTGTATCGAATAGAAAAAGAATTGTTTAAAATGTAAGTTTTTTGTATTTATATTCTACTTTTTTACTACCTAGTAGTAATTTTAAACTATTTGAATTAATTTTATATAGGTCCAAGGTCGTGAGTACAAAACAACAGCTTGAAAGAGTGGTTTCAATTATGGAACACAATCCCCATATAGCAAAAGGAACTTGCACATTATAGAAATGCAACTTTGCTTGATGCAGCTCAGCCTCCTCGTAATTCAATTTTATCAATCTTTCACAAATAAAAATTTCCAAGACATTACCTCTGATAGTACCACAGACACAGTCGGCCGGGCAAGTCCGAGTGCATTTTTGTTTCCAATTCTCAGTTGGTAGGATCCCTGAGCACAAAATCGGAGGACTGTTGCCAATTTTAGAATAATAGGAATAGACTTGGCTCTTGTGCATTGCTGCAGCAGTTCATCTAGACTGGACAACAAGTCCATGAACGCTCCTTTGGACAGTCTGAAGTTTTGAATTAATCTACAAAGAAAACTTATAATTTCAATAATTTAACAACTTATTTAGAAAGCTACACTTAAGTGGTGGGATTCATTTCCCAAGGAATTGAAGCATCCCTCACCCGTCTTCTTCTTCTGGTTAGCTCCAGGAAGCTTTCTTCCTCTTCATCTGACGAATAATCAAACCACAATTCCGCCATAGCATACTTATATTTTTAATATTTGTATTTAATAACTAGTTCTGCTTTTGTTTATTTATTGTATTTTATTTGACAGAGTATTGGAAATGTGCTATTGTGAACTTTTGAATTTATCGAAATTCACAATAACGATCGCCTTCATCGAACGCGCGTCATAATACCAAGAGAAAGTTCGTTCGATCAGCTCTTTCGACCACAGTCGAAGATCGAATTTGTCTCATAATAGGGGCCTAAGTAATCGAACAGCGATTGAACAGGTGATCGAGGCTGCTTACTATTGTGAACGTTTTTTTTCAAACATTCGCTACTTGTCTGAATTCACAATGAATAAAACCGAACACATAAGGCAAGGTGCACACGAGGCTACGCGCCATAGACGCGTACAAGATATTTTATGTAGCTACAATACCTCTACGCTTCAAGATCTGCATACGTAGCTACTTCCAAGCGTCGCTACAAAAAGAAAAATATTTCTAAAAAAATTAAACAAATTAATTTAGGCGGTATAATTGCCATTATACGAAAGTTGATTGTGTATAAAATTAAAAAGGAATGTTTTCGCCACATATTTGTAGCAACAGAAGCACAGAACAAGTTTGCAAATGAAAAATTTTAAACAAACGTCTTCTTCTTGCTCTTTTCTGGGCGTATTTACGCCTAGCGACCAACATTGCTGTACGCCTAGCTACATGAAACTTTCATGCTTTGTCGCTTTCATGCAGCTGATGCCTCGTACGCAGCTCTCCATTCAAGCACATGTGTTCGACATCAAAGCGTACATATTTCGCCTGCATCGTCTCGTACCCCTCTGTGATGCGTAGCCTCGTGTACACCTTGCCTAAGTAATATTTGAATATCTGACATTAGCCGTGTTTTTTTTTTTTACATCTATAGACGTTCACGCTTAAACTTTATATGGACTGCTAAGCGTCAAACTTTAAATACACTTCTGAAAAAGCTGCGCATAAAATTAGTACTACTAAATTTCAATACGCATTATACTCAGATGTAACTGAAATATTTGTCTTATGTTTCACCTCTACGCTAATTCTATGTATCACCACTTAAAATGGTGCGTGTCCACAATTCATCGCAACTGATTCAGCTATTATACACTATGTCCATCAGAGGGTTGTGTCTCCGCTTTTCGGTACACCCTACTGTAGCTAATTATTTAACCACAAATGGGTATCCTAAGCATTATCTAAGCGAGGATAAGCGTTTTTTTTTACGTGCAAACGTAAACGTATACGCCTGAAAAAAAACGGCTATTATCAGCCCAATTCCAAACGAAAATTCCTTGCGAGTTGTTTGCCTTCTCCCATTCCTCATATTCTAAATAAAAATTTCTTGTGAGTTTTTTCACCTCTCCCTTTCCTCTTATTCTGAACAATGGTCGAAAAAGCGGAAACCGGTTATGGGAGAAAAGTAGGTATTATGAATGTGAGTGAGAGGGAGATTTCTCTGTCATTTCTTAGGAGCTTTTTTCCCTTTTAAATTAAAGGGAACACATCAAAATAGTTAAAGTAAATTGGTTCTATTAAGAAAGAACACTTATTTGTACACATTTGTGGTAAAATATGTACATTCTACTACAATCATCATATTGTAACGACTTTACTTGCAAATCCTCTTATTTGCAACCTTCTGCTAAGTTCGAATCACTAAACTGTTGAATAAATAACTCCAATATTTAATAATGCAAAATGGCCTTTATTAAAGTACTTCACAATAAATAACTCTACTATTGCCCGACAGATAGCCTGCTTAATTGAAACTGATTCTAGCGCCTCTATCTGTCGCTGCCTTTTATACTCTTTGATTTCCTCGTTCGCATCTGCTAGGCGATTCCATTTCCAGAACCTACTAGTTGGTCATCAGCTATCAAATTTCTCAGCTGTAACTATAATTGCACGATTTCATAGCTTCTCTCATTGCATACTTTCGGGAGTATCTCAGATATATGCATGTGGTTGTGCGTTGCTTCTCAGCTGCGTATACGTACATATGTGTAGACATAATGATTGATTCGTTTATGTAGATAGATAATGATTGATTTATGGATGTGCATACAAGGCGCTGCTTAGCATCGGCTTAGAGATGGCAGTACCCCTTAGTGTTGCTAATATTCGTAACAATATATATTATTTCTAATTGCTGTTTTTATGTACGGGTCCCTTTTTCGCTCTTATTTGGAAGCCAAATGTATAAATTTTTGGTTGTAAATATGGAGGGTCGGGCTATTAGCGATAAAAAAAAATAATTTTTTTTAAAAATAAACGACAAAGAAATCTATTTATACTATGGCACTATTGTGAATATTTGCACTGCATTACCGGCAGTTGCTACCATACACCAGATACACTAGATGACAGTGCAAGCTGTAAGTTTTAAATGATTGATAGAACAGCTAGCTGATTTCTGTTGTTATTTGATAAGATACTTTTATATCGGTTGCGCGCAAGATGCGCACGGGTCCGGCTCGTATTCTTTATTTTAAGTGGAAAAGTATATTATAAGCAACGGAAGAGCTCTTGGTATATTTCATGCAGCCATTCAGAAATGGCGCAATGATTTTTCAAGAAGATTTAAATAGGTTTTGTCATATGACGAAAAACGAATTCAACTTGACTTGGCCGCCAGAAAATTGCTTTGCTGAAAGGAAGCAGGCAACTTCAGCGGATTTCTGTGTTCCCGCCGTCTTCTTCTTATGCTCCTCTGTGGTTGTTGCTGTGGCACCAATTCAGTAAACACCATATGAAATGAAATACTGTGCATTGTTTATACCTCATTTCTTTATTTCAAACAAATTCGCAACAATAAGTAAGCTTTTTAATTTTTTAACAAAATAAGAAATGCGTAACGAAATTTCAATTGACAAAACAGCTGATTTCGAAAATTCGAAATTCCTCTTTCCCAATTATGGTTCTCCCTAGGAGGGCCCCTGAGGACCTGGGGAGTGTTATCGATGTTTACTTTCCGGTAGCAAGCATCATGAAGGTACAAGCCCGACCATCTCTGGAACGATTTGGTATGACCACATGAAACCTTGTAGGTCATAACGCCCTCCCACCCCCTGGATCCATGAGGAACCTGGGGTAGTCAGAGCCTCGGCTGTTAACGAAAAGAATCGCCACGGGTAGGTGAAGTCGACAATCCCTTGAAAGGGCTACGCTACACAACCACGCTAGGGGTAGCATGTTCTTATCGAAAATGATGGCAAACTTCTTTAAAAATACAACATTAACACATCGCTCAAAACATCGAACAATCTACGGCGAAAACTAAGAACTAACACTAACTCAGAGGATCCTTTTAGCAGCCGCGGCGTATACAAGCCTACCTGCCGATGCCAAAACAGTTACTTAGGACAAGGACGGCAAATAAGAACGAGGTTCGAATTATAAAAAAATAATTAAAATAACCCTGGAACAGAACGACTTTCGCAAAGAGTTAACAAATAGACTTATTCACAATTTCCATACAACGATAAATAATGAAGAAAAAAGAACGGACGCGACCAACAAAAACTATTTAACAATGGAATATGTTCCAGGAGTATCGGAGAGGATCAGGAGCTCCAATCTATACCACAAGGATAACTATAATCTAGCATTCACATACAAAAATACACTAAGGCAAGCTTTTAATAACACAAAGGATAAGATTCCCAAGTTCGAGAAATCTGACGGTAGTTTATCGAATCCCATGAAACGGCGACGGGTCCCGCGTATGCGAGAATGTATATGTGGGGACAACAAAACTCAAGCTCATGACAAGGATTTCCGGTCACAGGTCAAACATAAAATTAAGAACAGTTGTTCAGGAAATAAGACGGCCCTATCTGCTCACAGCAAAGATACAGGACATCACCCTGATTTTGAGAACGTAAATATATTGGAGAAGGAAAAACATTACCAGAAACGCTATACCCTAGAAATGCTAAATATTTTGAACACTCCTTTTGAAAAACGAATTAATTTTAAAATGGCCACTGCCCTCTGTGCGAGCGCTTATCGCAATTTGATTTTGAAACAACATACACCGCGCTCACTTAAATAAGAATATTCAGCATCCAGCATACTTCAAGACAACAACTAAGCAAAAAGGGGGGTTGATATACATACTAAGTCTTATTTGTTTTGATTATGAATTTTGTTATTGTAAAATTTTTGTTTATACTTACTGTTCTGGAAAATTGTTTACACTTGTGGTATTTTGTGCATTTGTTTATTTTTCATGCTTTCGCTCTTTTGTACCTTCAGCACAGATTTTTGTCCATTGCTAATTTAGTCGATCGAACATATTTAAATGAGTAAAGCTGTAGTTACCCACGAACGTACGTACAAAAACGTGTCAGCTGACAAGACCTATATTATGAATGTGCAATGTAAACGAAAACTCACCGAAAACAATTTTGATTTTTTCTGTAGGAACGTGTCAGCTGATCGCTCTCTCACTAGACAGAGTTGCCTAGTAAACTTTTGTGCGCTAATTTTTGACCGCTTGCAGTTCCATGTAAAAACGCCTAATTAAAGTTTGAAAAATTGTGAAAATAATTCTAAATCATCATCATCATCATTTATTTAAGAGTTCGTTATTAGTACAGTAAGATAACATAACCTTTTATCGTACAACACAAAATTATTACAAGTCAAGTGAATCGTATTCATTTATAAATATACATACATATAATTAATTTAACAAATTTTAAACAGAATAAATAGCTTAAGTATAAAAAGCATAGAAAAAGGAAGGTAAGAAGTCAGTAGAGCATTATGCTGATAGTTGGTTTATGTTTTATTAGAAAAAAAACTACAAAGAACACGTCTACAGTTGTTTTGGTTTAAAGAGTTTCTCACAATAGACGGTATTGAGTTCCAGAGACGTATGGTGTTGACGAAGAACAGCCTAGCCGATGCCACATAATTAAAACTGGGTATATTCAGAGTACATGGCCTGGTGGACCTATTAAACGCAAGTTTGTCATAAAAGTATGGGAGAGACTTCGTTAAGATTAGTCTGAATAAAAATATGCAACTCCTTGCCATTTGATACTCAGTTATGTGGCAACCTAATAGACGAGATCTCCATGCAGATACATGGTCAAATTTGTGCAAGCCATACACATACCGAGTGACGTGGTTGAAAGCAACCTCCATTTTATGGGCAGAGCTCGAGTCTAATGCATTGTATACCAACTCTGAGTATGTTATGATTGGCATAATGAGCTGTATGGCTAGCTTTCTCCTAATTTGAAAGGGAGTGTAGGGCGCGGACTGCCTCAGATTACGCAAAGTGCCATAAACTTTACCCATCACGGCGTTAATATGGTCGCTGCCATTAAGACTGGAATTAATCACTATACCAAGATTCTTTACTTTATTGACGGTCTTCACGTTAGAGTTGCCAATAATTATTGCAGGTATTTAAAGGCTCGATATATTTTTCTTAGCAATAGGTAACATGTATGATTTTGAAACATCGAGACATAGGCCATTGTCATTCGCCCAACATAATATGGATGACAAATCCCTATTTACTCGACAACATAAGTCACATATATCAGTAAATTCACTAGACAAATACAACTGAATATCGTCAGCGTACGCATGCACATTAACAAATTTACACACATTAAACACATCGTTTATAAAGAGACTAAATAGCAAAGGACCAAGTATATACCCTTGAGGAACACCAGCTGTTAACTCCTTTGGCTGCGATACATCAGCACCGTTGCTCACGAATTGTGACTGGCCGAATAGGTAACTTTTTATCAAGTTGTAAGCGTTGTTACCGAATCTAAAGTATCGTTGCAACTTGTAACATAACAATGCGTGGTTAACAGAGTCGAATGCCTTGGAAAAGTCGAGTAAGCATAGAAGCGTTAGTTGGCTTTTATCAAAGGGCACACGTATGTCATCCAAAATTTTTATTAGGGCAGTAGAGCAGCTATGTCCAGCTCTGAATCCGGACTGACACGGAGATAATAAGTTATGTTTAAGTATGTGTGTGGCAATTTGCTCCGCTAGTAAACCTTCGAATGCTTTATACAAAATTGGTAAAATGCTTATAGGTCTAAAGTCTCCCGGAGAGTTTGCCTTCATATTTTTAGGATGAGATAGAACCTTGGCCACTTTCCATACATCCGGAAAGCATGAGGTTGTAATAGAGTGATTGATGATATGAGTTATTGTCCCTCTTATGAACGGAAGAATAATTTTCAAAAATTTGATAGGGATTTCATCCACTCCTATAGCCTTGGTTTTAATTTTGAGGATGCACCTTATGACATCAACTTCTGTCACCGCAGAGAACTCAAGCCTCTCCCCCGAAGTACATGCAGGTACACAATACAGGGAATTCACAGGACTTAAACTACACATAGGACCACTAAGAAATGCATTATTAAGGATATCTGAATTCAAGGAGCATTCGGAAATGGCCTTACCACAAACACGCAAACTTTTTAAATTTCGCCACAAAACACTGGGTGGAAGATCTGAACCCAAACGTGACGAGTAGAACTTGCACTTTTCCATTTTAATAATCTTTGTGGCTGTATTTCGCGTATATTTATAAAAGTCCCAGTCTGATTCCCGCCTTTTCTTTTTCCAGATGGAATAGGCCTTATTCCTCGTTTTAATTGCATCTATCACTTTCCTGTTAAACCAGGGGCATATTAAGGACTTAACCTCTCGAGTGCGCATGGGAACATGATTCTCAAGTGCATCAGTTATTTTGTTGTTAAGAAACCCCAGCTTCTCATTTACGGTTGGAAGACGCCAACATTCACACCAATCGACACTAGACAAATGGGAGAAAAGAGCGTTTTGGTCAAGTGAGCGGTAATCTCTATAACTATATGTAGTTCCTATGCTAGGTGGGTCAAATTTGAGGTCAAGTGAACAAAATATAAGATCATGGTCTGAAATAAACGATAACTGGTCACATTTTAGGACAATTGTAGGGTTAGCGATAATAAAATAATCCAACAGGCTAAGACTACAGTTATGAGCATATATAGTAGGTACACTTGTGTTAACGACAGAGAGACCTGCTCCAGCTACGTTATCAAGGAGCCTAACACTGGAACACTCGCGAACAAGAAGGTTGACATTTAGATCTCTACATATAAGCAAATAAATATAGTCGACTACACATGAAGCCAAAGACGAAAATAGTGCGTCAAGGCTTATCGACTTGTGGGGATTGTACACACATGAGACAAACATTTTAACAGAATTACTATACAATTCGATAAACAAATACTCTACCCCTGGACACTCAGACATCTTTATACATTTCATTTTGATACTATTTTTGCAATATATCGCAACGCTTCCACCTTTTTTATCCTTTCTGTCATTTCGGATTAGGCTATAGCCATCGATGGTAGCGTGAATGTCATCCAACTCTGGCGTAAACCAAGTTTCTGAAACACAGATTACATCCACAGCAGAAGATTCAAACACATACCTGGCGTAGTCCATCTTTTCATTGCATAGTCTTCTAGCATTGAAGTGAACAATGTTGAATCCCGTTTGTTGTTTACTCAGCAAGTTTACCATCACAAGGCTGTTATCGACAGCACCACTTACGCCTCTGCTAGGAGACATAAACAAAAAACAGACAACCCAAAACAACTATAACAATGAATCTCAAAACATAGATATTGGGTATCCCACTTAAACTGACCATGCCAGCACTTGATATTAAATGTCGAAGCTTAAGAGGAGAATAGGAGAAAGGAAAGGAAGAGCATAAAAATAAACTTATAAAATAGAGTGAAGAATGCTCAAACATAATAATTTTAGTAAAAGCCATGCAGATCGTCAAGCGCAGATATCTTTACTGTCTGAGAGTATCTGCTTTCTCGTATGTGAACTTCTCTAATAGTGAATGCTGATTTGATTTTACCAGCTCTTCGAAGTCGAACCGCTGCTTGCAGAATTTTCCTATTCTCCAGAGTTAAACTTTCAAATATTCCAAAGACACCGGCGAGACCAACAACAGACAGTGATATCACAGACTTAGTGTGCTTACGATACTCACCAAAAGCACGCAGCACCCGATTTCGATCGTATGGGCTGTGGAATTTTATTATTATCACGCTGTTTGATTTGTTTACTGCTCGCGCTGGCCGAAAAATATCACGTATTTGTGGGGAGAGAAAATCAATGGAGACGCAAATTTGGTTGAAAATGTTCTTTAGATTTTCCCCCTCTACATACGGAACTCCAACAATAATCGCGTCAGCAGCAATATAAGACGTTGGTTTCTCAGTTTTTATTTTGGTTACTTCGCTCTGTAGTTTATCCAACTTAATTTTAAAATAATTATGTAAAAGTGCAGATTATAAATATGTAATCTATTTTTACTTATTTAATATTAATTCCAGCCATTTACAACATCAAAAATTAAAATAGAAAAACTTGATGTTTCCATAAGCATGTATTCAAACAGGTTAATGGCAACATTTTTTTCGTTGCCACTACGGGCATAAATTTCGCTCAAATGTGTATACGTGCGGCATACGTATACGTACGTTACACACGTCGGTGGGTAACTGCGGCTTAAGTCGCTGGTTATATGTATATATATACGTGAATATTGTGATTAATACTTTCTAATGGTTTGTTTTTTTTTTTATACCCCTAGTTCCGAAGATGGATTTAGAATAAAGCCGAAATATCGACAAGAATAAATTATACAACTACAATACAAAAAGTTGTGTTTTTATTTAATTTGGCCTTTAGCTCAAAAATTCAACAATATCTATATATTAATACGCTAACGAAATTTCCATACAATCAATTGACAGGCTGTTTCGCATAGTTAGCGTACGTAAAATCATATAAAAGTTATAGAATCGCTTCGTATAGATCAGCCGCAGTGCATAGGCCTATTTTTGTTAACAAATATTACTCTATTTGTTTATAATGAATAGAAAAAGTTTTTTGTAAATTCGAAAATCTGTGCAACTATCGAAATTGCCATCTGTAGGACACATTATGTTCACAAACCCCCCTGAGTACAAAGCTCCAAATGCTGCATTGTCGCGTTGCTCAAATGTTTCATCTCTACATCTATCTATAAATCTTATAAAATAAAGTCGCTAAATGCCATGTATGCACATAACTTCACACAGAATGCTCCGATATTAAAACGGTTTTTTGCATTTTAAAGCTTAGCTACATGAGATGGTACAGTTAATATAATTTGAAGACATATATTATAGGGGCGTGGCAAATTGCCAAAATGTAGTAAAAAATCATAAAATTTTTGTTTACACAGCTATAACTCATAAACGGATTGATGGAAACTTTGAAATATTTACCTTCGATCTGCATAAAAAAAAAATACTTGATTCCTTTCTTATATCAGCCAAATTGTTTAAACAAAAGTAACATTTTTACCAAAACATGTGTTTCTGTGGTTGTTCGCTTTGAACTGTGCGCGCTAATTGCTTTTGAGCGAGGCATGATGCGACACATACATACGTACATATATAGCATTCGCTGCGTTATTTAACTTCGGGCGTAGCTTTATAGGTATGTATGGATGTACATCACTACATACTGCCCTATTCTGCATTTCGACTTGGATTGTAATATTTTCGATTTGGGAATTTTGGTATTCTGTGTTCCAATCTCTTTCGATCGAATCGTTCGATTTTGTGTATTCTGCATTTCGATCGTAGTTCCGTTTTTCTAAGTTGCAAATTTGTTGACGGAAAAATATTTTATTATTTTTTTTTAAATTTATAACAGAATTTTAACAAAAATGTAAGTCAAACTTATTAAGAAACGTAAAAGGCTTGATGATGACTGTTTTTTATATGTTTCCAGGTCAAAAACAACATTTCGATGTCGCACATTGGGGACGAACTTTTCGAAACCACCTACATATCACAAATATTACCCGATTTTAATCATTGTAATTGAATTCTGAAGAGATACATCGCCCGATTTTTAAAAATAATTAGAAAAAAAATTAAGAAAAAAAAAACAATTTTGCAAAATGTTCTTTAAAAAATTGTTTAAACAAATTAATTTTGCAAAACGAATGTCAATTAGCAATACCTACTATCTCTTAAAGTGTATATCATTCTCTTAAGTATTGAGCAAAAATTGTATGTCACGAAAGTGATACATAAATACGTATTATAATATAAAGTTCTGCAAAGAATAGGCTATTTTGCAACAAATTGTTTAATAAACGAATTAAATTGAAGAATAAAGCGATGTGAGTCTCTTCAGAATTCAATTACGAAAATTTCTGTGTAAACATTGTTGCAATCGGTTGATTTTTCGAACCTGTAAGTGGTTTTGAATTAAATTAGTGCTTAATCCCCAATGTGTGTCGACGTCCTTGGTCGTATTTGCCCCGCAAAAGTATCTAACACATACTTGAAAGCATCCTTATTAAGTCGAAAGTTTTTTTGAACCTAAATAAGAAAATAAGTCATTAAATTTTACCACTTTTAAGTTCAATTTCTTACAATTCGTCACTCATCTCAAATGGAATGGCTATTGATTCCATTATAATAGACAGCTATAATTTGTCTGTTCGTTGGGTCCAGTTATATGCCAAAGCAAGCTGCCGGAGTAGAGGAAGGTGAAGAGAAAACGTAAACAATCCTTGCGGAAAGAATAAATAAATCTTTATAAAGCATTTTAGGCCAGTGCAATGAAATTAGCATCCGTAAAATTCAGAAAATTTCAACTATATTCGTGCAGGAATCCGTTTTAACAAAACTTGGTGGCCACGGCAGGGAATTGGCCAAAAGAACGACAAAAACACACATACAATTATGAAAGCACTTCACTCAAAAAAATATAACACTGCGGCAATATATTCTATCGCTTTTTTTGTAGAAAATGGCGTGGATAATAAAATATAAACGTTTTTCAGTGTTTTTTACAAATTTTCTTTAATATATTTTGTTCCAATGTTCACACATTCCGTACAAACAGCTGATTTCGAAAAATCTTTTGCTCTTCCTCTTCTCGTTACGATTCCGTCGTAATGCAGAATACCCAACTTCGATTAAAGCGGACCGTAGAACGGGAACGTAATCGAAATGCAGAATAGGGGTGATAGTTAGTATAAAACAAAGTCACTTTTTCTGTCCCTATGCCCCTTTCAATGCTTAAACCTTTAAAAATACGCAACGGATTTTGATGCGCTTTTTTTAATAGACGAAGAGTGATTGAAGAGGAAGGAACCGATGAACATATTTCGCTGAAAATGGGTGGAGGGGTAGCTTAGAACCAGGAGACAGACATAGGGTAATTTTTATCCCGTTCTGGCTAGGGTCTTGAGATCAAAACGTGGACCTGGGTAATCCTGGGATATGTTTGTACAATATGGGTATCAAATGGAAGCTGTTTATGAGTACTTTAATACGGGGTATTTTTCGTACCCCTGGGTGACTAGGGTCCCGAGATATAGGCCAAAACATGGACCTGGTTACCCTTAGACAGTGTTTATACAATATGGATAAGAAATGAAAGCTGTTGATGAGTGCTTTAGTACAGGGTTGTTTTCATAACTATTGGTGACTAGGGTCTCGGGATATAGGCTAAAACGTGGACCCGGGTACCCCTAGAATGTGTTTATAAAATATGGATAACAAATGAAAGCTGTTGATGAGTGCTTTAGTAGAGTGTAATTTTCATACCCCTGGGTGACTAGGGTCTCGAGATAAAACGTGGGCCCGTGTACCCCTAGACAGTGTTTATACAATATGGATAACAAATGAAAGCTGTTGATGAGTGCTTTAGTACAGGGTTGTTTTCGTAGCTATTGGTGAGTAGGGTCTCGAGGTATAGGCCAAAACGTGGACCCGGGTACCCCTAGAGTGTGTTTATACAATATGGATAACAAATGAAAGCTGTTGATGAGTGCTTTAGTAGAGGGTAATATTCGTACCCTTGGGTGACTAGGGTCTCGAGATATAGGCCAAAACATGGACCCGGATACACATAGAATGTGTGTGTAATAGGGATATCAAATGGAAGCTGTTGATGAGTGCTTTAGTAGAGGGTAATTTTCGTACCACTGGGTGACTAGGGTCTCGAAATATATGCCAAAACATGGACCCGGATACACATAGAATGTGTGTGTAATAGGATATCAAATGGAAGCTGTTGCTGGGAGCTTTAAAGTAATTTTCATTTTGATATTCGATTTAGTCGCATCATCCTGGCAAAACTGATAAATATGCATACGAAGCCGAAATAAAGACATGAATTAATAATACCCACATAACTATTTACATATGTACGTCCTATTCGATTTGCCTGGCAATAAGGGATGAATAAGAATGGGAAAAACTTGAGAGAAGAGAAAAGATGGAAGGAGAAGGAGACTGAGAAAGAGATAAAGTGGGCCGAAAATATAGATAGATGAAGCGAAAAGACGGAGGGAGGAGTGAATAAAAGGATTAAGAAATAGTGAGGGGGGGGGGGGGGGAGGGCTGAGTTAGATGGAAAACGCTTATTAAAATTTATGTAGATAGACCAAATTTAGGGCAGAACAACGTCTGATGGGTCTGCTAGTATGCGGGGTATTCCATCCCATTTCGACCAATTTTGAACCCGACCCCTTTAGAATTGGCTGAAAGTTTTTCTTCTTTTTCTAGCTTACGAAAGACGTTTTTCATAATTTTGTTCAAATTTTTTCATCCAACTCAAAAAAAGTTATGAATTTAAAAAAAATACCGTTTTTGTTTTCAAAATGCTATAACTTTTTCAAAAATTGACCGTATGGGATCTTTTTTTTTTTTAATTTGTTTTTAAGTGTACTTTTCGGAAAAAATACAAAAAAATTTTTAAAGTTTTTTTTTTGTAATTTTTCAGTTTTTCGAGATTTTTCGAATTTCGCCATTTATTATTTTTTTTTTCTCATAAAAAACTTCAATCAATTCTGCAATCATCCCCACTAATACCGGAATGGGCCGATTATTATTTTTTTTTATTTAATTGAATTGAATTGAAAAGATCCCAAACGGTCAATTTTTGAAAAAGTTATAGCATTTTGAAAAAAAAACACCGTTTTTTTTTTAAATTCATAACTTATTTTGAGTTGAAACCAAGATGAAATCAAGATGATCCACCGTTTAATAATCCAAAAATTCCATCACACATACAAAGAACGGAACGACATGTTCAATTGCTAGATAGCGTTTCCAAATGGGTTATACCGGAAAATGTAGAGGCTGTTATGGCGACGGCGGCGAAATTGCCCAGACTGGAAAGTAAAAAAGACTTCAAACAATAATTTTTTTTAGTTTCTTTTCTATAACTCACGTAAATTAACTTTTTTCATTTACATATGGCCTGACTAAATAAATTTCTTAAGAGAAAAAATAGATATTATTATAAATAAATAATAAATATTATTATAAATAAATAAATAAAAATAAAGAAAAAACATAGGAATTTCGCTGATTTTTTCATGTAAAGTGCAAAACCGGCGATTTTTTGAAATGTTTGTATGGTGAACCCCCACTGCCACTGGCATCGGTGGGTCGGGACTCCAAAGTTAGTGGGGGTCGGTCAGACATTTGGACTCGATTGGAGCACTCTAAATGGGTCAAAGTGGGATTTTTCAATATTTGCCCCTACCCAGAAGTTCGACCCAAATTGGAGGACATCAGAAGTTTCTTATTTTGATCCCTAGAATATGATTTTCACAGAGCAATGGGCGATTTTTTGCCTCCCCACAAATCGACCCGGCCTAATGTATACATACATGTTCATGCTCATGATGAGCGTAAGATAAACACATTTTTTTTATTTTACTATTCGAACTATTCGAATAGTACTACTATTCGAATAATAAGGAAATGAATTTGAATAAATGGAAGCGAATAAACGAATTCAAAGGTCGAATAAATATTATTCGAATTACGAATACTTGGCGAATAAGGGAGTTTATTATTCTAAAAAATTTTATTCGAAAAGTCCCACCCCTACTAAAAACCATATACATATTGTAACGAATTTACTGCAATTCCGCTTATTTGCAACCTTCTGTTAACGTTCGAATCACTAAACTGTTGAATAAATAACTCCAATATTCGATAATGCAAAATGATCTTTATTGGACTACTTACTTCTACTGCTCGACAGATAGCGTGCTTAAATCAAAACTGAATGCTGATTCTCAGCTTTACCTCCTTTTATACTCTGTGATTTCTCGTTCGCATACTTCTAGGCGCTTCTATTTCTAGAATTTACTAGCAGCTATAAAATTACCAGCTATAACATAACTACAGATGCACGTTATAGCTTCTCATATGCGCGTGTATATGTGATTGCTACTTCCACAGATAATTGCCAACTTTGAGGGTCATCTCAGATAAGATATATGCATGTGTTTGTGCATCTCTCTCCGCTGCGTGTACGTACATATGTGTAGACATAATTATTGATTCGTTTATGTAGATACAAGTGACTGCCTGCTTTATTTTTGTTGTGGCTTCATTTACTTAGCATCAGACTAGTGATGTGAGTATCACTTAGTGTCACTAATATTCGTCACACTGCCCTCCACCTAAGTCTGATCGTCCCTATCAGACAAATCTCTCGATCTAACCGCTGCTAGCCTCTCGAAATGAACCACCCTTCTATTTCGTGGTTTCCCAATTGTTTGTATGCGGTAGATGACATCACTGATCCTCTTTAGAACTCCGCACGGGCCTTCGCAGCTGCACCAAAATTTGAATGGAACACCTTTCCGCCGGTGAGGGTTGTATAGCAGTACCAAATCTCCCTCCAAGAAACCTTCCGAATTATTGTTCTTGTCGTACCTGTGTTTCATCCTACTACTCATTATCCTGGACCGTTCCCTGGCACTCTGTTGTTTGACCAATGAACTACTTCGTAGAGCTTGCGCTTGACGGATTGGCTTTGCATAATCAGTATCGTTCAGACGCTTCACCGCAGTAGTGTGCCCTGGCTTGAAACCACCCTTGCATTCTTTCTGCGAAATTCTTTCCTTCGTTTTATTGCGTCCGTTTGGGTTTGTCAATGCCAGTGTTTCTCTCGCAGGTACTTTTGATTTCGCTTTATTGGGCCCATTCGATCTATCAACCTTTACCCTTGACTTTCGTGGTCTTTTTCGAGTCTTCTCCACCAGCAATCGCTTACTGCTGAACCCTTGGTCAAAACTGAAGTTAAGTGGCACATCCTTGTTCTTATACTGCATATCGATCCTGATGTCATAGTCAACTAAGAAATACACTCCCAATATGACTTCATCAATGATCTCTGCCACAAAGAACTTGTGTAGAACATTGACCTCCTCAATTAAGACTTCACATACCACTCTCTCCCCACCTAATAGCCGCGACCGATCACAAATTGTCAACAATATCCTCTAACGGGAGTCCAAGGAAACTTGCTGTTTCGACAGGGGTGGACCATAATGAAAGGGGTGTTAGAGGCGTTGGTTCCACATTACAATTAAAGAGATTGTTGGTGTCATGTGCGGAAACATTGCAAGCGAGGCATACATTTTGTATGTCGGGGTTGATTCTGGATATGTAAGAGTTTAACCTGTTAGAGTATCCAGAACGAAGTTGAGCCAGGTAATGGCTTTACTCTCCTGTTGACCAAATCAGATCGGATCAAGGAATGAGATGCGCCCGTATCGACAGTCAGTACACGTTCTATGCCATCCACATTTCCTCTGACGTTAAGACCACTCGATTTTCTTCCAATTTGCGAGACAGATATCACAGGACATTCAACAGCTCGAGCTAGCTCTCGTTTTTTACATCTGGCACGCTGTTGCTCATCTCCTCCCGCTTTGTGTTTACGGCCACCCAAGTTGGAACTACCAGGACCGGTGCTGCAATGACGTGCAATGTGAATTGCGTTACCGCACTTGAAACACTTCATAACTCCCGCATTTTTCTGTTGTAACCTCTTCAGTGCTTCCAAAATTGTGTCTTCCCAGTCTGGCCTTTCCACTTCCACGCGATAAGTTTTGTACGCTGGCTTACTCAAAAGTGAGGCTGTTTCCTGAGTCAGTGCAAGCGATAACGTTTTAGCAAATGTTAGTTTTGGATTCGCATATGTAGCTCGTTTCGTTTCCACATCTCGTATGCCATTTATGAAGCTCTGGATTTTTACCCTCTCGGTGTATTCCACGGGTGCATCCGCATTTACTAGATGGGCCAGTCTTTCGACATCCGACGCAAACTCCTGCAAAGTCTCATTCCCTTTTTGGTTGCAATTTTGCAACTCAATTTGATATATCTGTTCCTTATGCTCGCTTCCGTAACGTTTCTCGACAGCGGCCATCAATGCTTCATCACTGTTCCTTTCGTACTCTGGAATAGTCTGTAAGATTTCAGCTGCAGGCCCTTTCAATGCCACGAACAGTGCAGCAACTTTATCTTCAGCATTCCAGTTGTTCACTGCAGCGGTCTTCTCAAACTGTAGTTTAAAGACCTGGAAAGGAACAGAACCGTCAAAGGATGGTGTTTTTACCTTTGAATTACTCGCTGAAACTGCTGGGCGATTTAGTTGTAACTGCTCCATAAGACCTTTCAACGCTTCTATCTCGGCATCAATTTTTTCCTCGAGTTGTAAAATTTTTGCATCTTGCTCAGTTTCGCAAAGAGCTGCGACAATACCTGTTCCGAAATTTGTGTCGACATTTATACGTGCCGCTTGCGCTTCCAGTTGAGATGACATATACGTCTTCTGTTCTTCCAATTGAGATGACATTTGCGACGACATTTCTGAAATGAGTGCCTCCTGCGACTCCAGCTGAGATGCCATTGTCGATGTTTGTGCAGATATTGTGCTCGTCACTGTCTGTGGTGTTTCGTTTTTTTCTTCCATTTTTGTTGTTGTGTTGTCGCTATCAGAATGAAAGGCATACTTGTCAGCATTGATTCCTTCAAATACCATAGCTACCCTTAGTCGTCTTTGTAGCTGGCATTTATTGCCAGTAGTAGCCAATCCACGGGGTTCCAACTCCTTCAGTAGCTGGATCGTCAATTCACTCAACTTTGCCATGTCCAAGTTGTATTCCCAATCTTCGGAATTTATTCAACAATTCCTCTTCTGACACCAATTGTAACGAATTTAGAGCAATTTAGATTACTTGCAACCTTCTGCTAACGTTCGAATCACTAAACTGTTGATTAAATAACTTCAATATTCGATAATGCAAAATGGTCTTTATTAGACTACTTTCAAAATAACAGATAGCATGCTTAAATCAAAACTGAATACTGATTCTCAGCTTTACCTCCTTTTATACTCTGTGATTTCTCGTTCGCGCTTCTTGGCGATTCTATTTCTAGAATTTACTAGCAGCTATAAAATTACCAGCTATAACATAACTACAGATGCACGTTATAGCTTCTCATATGCGCGTGTATATGTGAGTGATACTCCCACAGATAATTGCCTACTTTTGGGAGCATCTCAGATAAGATATATGCATGAGTTTGTGCATCTCTCTCCGCTGCGTGTACGTACATATGTGTAGACATAATGATTGATTCGTTTATGTAGATACAAGTGACTGCCTGCTTTATTGTTGTTGTGGCTTCATTTACTTAGCATCAGACTAGTGATGTGAGTATCACTAACGCCCCGATTCTAGTGTGGTAACAAAATTTTTCACCACGGTAACGAAATCATGTGGCAACACCCTTTTGGTATTCTACCCGCTGAAGTAGCCGGATAATTTTTTACCAACAAAAGCAGGTGGTTAAATCGAAATAACCACACAACAGCTGTTGTTTAGAAAAAGGCAAAACTGAAAAATAAAGAATTGTAAGCGCAAATAAGTAAAGATAATAGTAAAAAGTGTTGCCTCTTGCTATACATATTTGTTTACATTATGTACTTTCACAGAATAAATTACAATAATGTACCTATGTAGAAACTTATCATGCATAATTTGTATATACACATCGTCCCGTTTATTTCGTTAACCTCGTATCTGCAAGTGAGACATTTTCGGTAAAGCGAACAGGGTTGCCACACCATGTTTTCATTTGGGACCAAAATTCATCGAAAAAAATGACAAAATTTTTGTTTTATTTTATTAGTATTAAATACAACATTTTTAGGATATAAAATTTTACTAAACATAGTGAAAACTTTCCTTTAATTCAAGCTGAACAAGCAAATATATGTGCATGCAACCAAAAATGGTGCTATATTTTGACATAGGATAAGTCTATGTCTTTCACGTTGTGAACCTAGTTTTGGTCAAAAGCTCTTGGTTCTAGCATTATGTTATTGATTGCAATGAAATAAAATGTATAGCGCAGTTAGGTTTTAGTAAGAAACAGTTCAAAATTTGCGTTCTGGTGTTGCCGAACTATGTATGTGGAAAACTCAGTAAATCATAAAAGAAACTAGGCAATTTTTTTACTGCTATTTTTATAGATGCTTACTTTTTCCCTTAACGTTTAAACTTCATATCAGAGCCTAGATTCAGTAAGTATGAGTTTTGATCCCAGGCCTCAGGGGTTCTGCTAGCACCTACGGGAATAATTTTATACAAAACATTTCTTCCGAAATCAAATCTCTTTTGTATTTGCTTTCTTCTGTCTTGGAGTTAAAATATTTCTTGTGCCAAGATACATAGTTTTCAATTACCTTGCGTGGCTTAACACCACAATAGTCCTGGAATTCCTTGAACTCATTGAGCTGGGTGAGAAAGATTTAAATATTAACGTGCCAATAGTGTTGTATAACCGATCGAAATATCTAGCCGTTATTAATATTATTATAAAACAAGAGTTTTTTTTGATTAGTCGGGTATATCATCAACAATTAACGACAATGTTTTTGCCAACATTTTTCTTTTTAATGCCTGGCATAAATTATATCCTAGGTGAAATGTTATTGTTCTGGTACATTTTATTGACTGAGCAATTTTTTATGGTGAGAGTTCCATTGAAGTAAATTCAAAATTATATGGTGGCTAACGAAAGTGGCGAATTTTTGGGCAATATTGTGAATTTTTACCTGAGTGAAAAAGAAGGAAAAGTATCAATCGTGGCTACTGCCTAAAAAGGACCAAATGGGGTTGGAAGGGACCATTTTTGATCAAATGGACCAAAGTGGCAACCGTGAAAGCGAAGAAAACTACCTTTCAAATTTCTCCACAGACACTGGTGAGTTTTTCGGTGATGACAGCGTTACCACTTGGGCCAGAATCGCAGATAAAAGAACTGGTAACGATATTCGGTTACATAATGTTCTGGGTACTATTTTACCGGTAACGCTCAGAATCGGGGCGTTAGTGTCACTAATATTCGTCACAATATGTAATACTCCTATATTGCTAATAGAAAATGCTCGCAATGTGTTTTGAATTCGAAATCAAAACAAGACAGCCTATACAATTTTTGTGATTGTAGCAGCAGAACAAGCCAACCTAATATAAACGCACGCAAGTCATTTTCTGTCAAAAATGTCTCATGAACATACAACTTGTATGAGAGCAACTGAAATTGAATTTGCTGCGTGAAAACCTAACTCGATTTCCAATTTTTGTTCTGCGTGACATTTAGATTTGACGTTTGCACACATGCTTTACATTGTCCCAACGCATGCTTATTTCGGTTGGGGCAAAAAACGCCGGTTGTATGCGTGCGCTAAAAAAACGCAGTGCGGTTTTATTAGGTTGGCTTGTAAGTGTGACAAGAAAAAATTTTAATTTAGGTACATTCGATTATTGAATACAAAAACGTTTAAACAGCAATATATCGGCACTCTGATGTTTGGAAATGTACCTAGCCTTACATATATGCTAAAAACAAAACAGAAAAATTTTACTAGAAATATTCGCTCAGTCCATAGAATTTCTTGACTTTTTGATGTCAAAGAGGTCCCAAGGCAGTTTGGTGGATATTAGTCTGTGGGTATACGGCAGTTTTCCGATTAACAATTGGTGCGTCTTGGGCCTAAGTGCACTGGTGCTTGCACCGGTGGCCACTCTGACCTAACCTAATCTAGCCTTGAAAGTTGAAAATTTGTATCTAAGGGACAAAATCTGGGAACATTAATCTTCTGCAGCTTCCTGTATTCTGGATTCACTTTGTTTGCAATTTTACAATCGGTATTTTTTTACACTGCACCGAAGCTTTCTGCGAATGGATTACAAAAAAGATGTTAATAAAACTTTGAACTTGAAGAATCAAAAAATCAAAATATATATTTTTTACAAGTTTCCAAAAATTTTCCAAACATTTTGCCACAGTTGGTTATAATGTTTACGAAAAATAGAAATATAACAGTTTCTTCCTTTCTTTCCCCCAAAATTTTTTTTAAATAAAACTACTCCTATATATTTGTGGCGTGGTTTGTACTTCCTGTTTTTATCTAATGTTATAAACTCTTCCTAATGTATCCATGAACTCCCTTTTGGCTTCTGTAAAGTTGCTAAATAATTATTAAACAAAGAAGTATGTCTTACCCGTGACAGGTGCAGAGGAACAGTTGTTAAAAGTTGCTTTATAATCGCAATTGTAACTGAAATTTATTTGACCAATGAAATGATTTCGAACCTTTGACACATTTTATTTATGTATAATATAAAAAGAAGTCGCTGAAATGTGAAATAAGCGCTAACCTCGAGAACGGTTGGACCGATTTCGCTAATTCTGTTTTTTTTTTTTTTAGAATATTCCTTGAGGTACGAGGATTGTTCTTACGGAGAAAAAAATTCTAAAAATTGCCTAAAAAAGTCTAAAGACTCCACTTTTGTAGTAAAAAATCATAAAATTTTTGTTTACACAGCTATAAATTTAAAACGAATGGATCGATTGGAATATTTCTTCTTTGCAATAAATTTTAAAATATTTACCTTTGTTTTGCATAAAAAAATACTTGATTCCTTTCTTATATCAGCAAAATTGTTTAAACAAAAGTAACATTTTTACCAAAAATGTAGTGCGTATGGTTGTTCGCTGTCAACTGTGCGTGCAAATAGCTTTTGAGTGAGGCATGATGCGACACATACTACGTACATATGTACATTAGACTGGGTCGATTTATTAAACATCCGCCATCGATTTTTCATTTGATTGCAAAATTTTCATATATAAATTTTTTTTCAAAAAACTGTTATCGACAACGTTTTTAGCGGACATTTTTGGGTCGGACAGCGTATACATATGAAATTATATATATAAAAATGAATGTCCGTTTGTGTGAGGCTTATAGAATCAAAAAATAGCCGGTCGATTTTGTTCAAACTTTCACATAAGTTTCGTATACCTCACGTGGTGGTTTGTACATAGGTTTGGTTGCGATCGACGCACAGGGTCTCGAGATATAGGCCAAAACGTGGACCCGGGTACCCCTAGAATGTGTTTATAGAATATGGATATCAGCTGAAAGCTGTTTGAGTGCTTTAGTAGAGGGTAATTTTTATATCCCTGGGTGACTAGGGTCTCGAGATATAGGCCAAAACGTGGACCCGGATACCCCTAGAATGTGATTATAGAATATGGATACAAATGAAAGCTGTTGATGAGTCCTTTAGTAGAGGGTAATTTTCATACCCCTGGGTGACTAAGTTCTCGAGATATAGGCCAAAACGTGGGCCCGTGAAAGCCCAGCCAGTGTTTTTACATTATGGGTATACAATCGAAGCTGTTGATGAGTGCTTTAGTAAAGGGTAGTTTTCATACCTGTTGGTGACTAGGGTCTCGAGATATAGGCCAAAACGTGGATCAGGGTAACACTAGGATGTGTTTTTACGTTATGGGTATCAAATTAAAGCTGTTAATGTGTGATTTACTACAGAGTAAATTTTATTCCACTGGGTGACTACGGTCTCGAGATATAGGCCAAAACGTGGACCCGGGTACCTCTAGAATGTGTTTATAGAATATGGATATGAAATGAAAGCTGTTTATGAGTGCTTTAGTAGAGGGTAATTTTCAGACCCCTGGGTGACTACGGTCTCGAGATAAAGGCCAAAACGTGGACCCGGGTACCTCTATAATGTGTTTATAGAATATGGATTACAAATGAAAGCTGTTGAGTGCTTTAGTAGAGGGTAATTTTCATACCCGTGGGTGACTATGGTATCGAGATATAGGCCAAAACGTGGGCCTGTTAACGCCTAGACAGTGTTTTTACATGACCCGGATACCCCTAGAATGTGTGTGTAATATGGATATCAGATTAAAGTTGTTGCATCAACCTGGAAAAACTGATAAATATGCATGCGAAGCCGAAATAAAGACATGAATTAATTATACCCACATACCCATTTACATACGTCCTATTCGATTTGCCTGAAATTTGGTATAAAAATTTGCCTATATTAGTATTTACGATCCTTTTTTCCGGGAAGTAGACCAGAGGCGGACTGGGACTGGGATTAGGACTAGGACTGGGATTGAGACTCGAAGTGGGACTGGGACTAGGACTCGGAATGGGACTGGAACAAAATACATACCACCCTCTGGGACTGGCAATAAAGGATGAAGAGGAATGAGAACTTGAGAGACGAGAAAAGAGAGAAGGAGGAGGAGACTGAGAAAGAGATAGAATGAGACGAAGATGGAGATAGATGAAGCGAAAAAGGAGGGAGGAGTGAATAAAAGGATTAGGAAAAAGTAGGGAGGGGGAGGGGGGTGAGGGCAGAGTTAGCCGGAAAAATCTTATTAAAATGTATGCAGATATACCAAATTTAGGGCAGAACAACGTCTGCCGGGTCTGCTAGTAGGTCATAAAAAAAACCTTAAAAATAAAGTCGAAAAAAAGTAAAAAAAAGTGAAATTTAGCAGGCTCGAAAATTATTTTTTTGGGTATACGTAGTGGAACTTTTTTTCACTGAGCCCAAATCCTATCGAAAAATCGATGGCGCGACTTCGGTTAACTTTCGTCCATACAAATCGATCCACCCTAATGTACATAGCATTCGCTGCGTTATTTAGCTTCGGGCGTAGGTTTATAGGATGTATGGATGTATATATTGTGGCGAATGTTGACAGCAGCATAAATGGTTAAGATGCATACATCTATTGAAAAATACTCTTTCGTTACAAATTATAAACAAAAGTTCAATTTTATGGTATTGTCACGGATATTAGCATCACTAAGCAGTTAGATCGGGAGATTTGTCTGATCGGGACGATCAGACTTAGGTGGAGGGCAGTGTCACTGATATTAGCATCACTAAGCTATACCATCACTAAGGCGATGCTAAGGCCATGCCGAGCAGTATTCACATCAATAATTCAATCATTATGTATCTACATGAACGAATAAAGAATTGCGTCTACACATATGTACGTATACAAGCATCGGAGCGGCAATGCACAAACACATGCATATATCTTATCTGAGTTGTCACAAGAGAGAGCAATAATTTGTGCACGTAGTTGTGGCTGGCGATTTTGTAGCGAAACTAACTAGTAACTTCTGGAAATAGAAGAGCTTAGATGTATGCAGCGTAAACTATAAAAGTGGCGCAAGCGAGTAAGAAGTAATTCAGTTTGATTTGAGTTGTCAAGCAGTTGCAATTAAGACGATATCTAGCGAGCAATAGCAGTATTATTTTGAATAGTAGAGTTTCATTGAGCTATCAATCAGTGTGGTTATTAAGCAAGCTATTCGTTGCACAGTTTGAGTGTTATTGTGAAGTACTTTAATAAAGGCCATTTTTCCATTATTCAATATTGGAGTTATTTATTCAACAGTTTAGCGATACGAACCTAGCAAAAGGGTAAATAAGAGGATTTCGTTACAGTATATTTGTATGTATGTATATGCTAATGTCTGTGCACTAAGAAGACTTAATCTCCAATATATTTTGTATGCTAATTTGTATGCTGATCGTAAAGACCAAATGATTGAATATTAATTTTTTATATTTTTTCACGGCAGTCCTGTGTTTTTTCACGAATTTTCTTATTAATATTTGTTCGTAATTTGTGTAAGCTGTGCTCATAGTGAATTAATTTTATCATAACAAAAGTGAAGTGAAGTGAGAAAGAGAGAAAGGCAGAGAGAGGAGTGAATAAAAGGATAGAAAAAATTAGTAATAATAAAAACTTCCTAAAAGTTATGCAGATACGAGTAGATCAAAGTTAGGGTAGAACAAAGTCTGCCGGGTCTGTTAGTTCATAATATAAAAATATTCATAACGGTTGGACCGATTTAGCTATTTCTTTTTTTTTTTTTTTTGAGTATATTCCCTGAAGAACGAGAATGATTCTTACGAAGAGATAAAATCTTTCCAAGAAGTGGACCAGAGACCGATCCATTCGAATGACTTCTATTCACAGTTCGATTTGCCTGAAATTTAGTGTATAGGTAGACCTTTGCATAGATTAGTATTTACGAAACTTTTTTCCCAGGAAATGGACCAGGGACCGCCTGGGAGTGGGATTGGGATTGGAACTGGGATTGGGACTCAGACTAGAACTGGGTGGGGAGGTAAGAGGTAAAAACTTCTTAAGAGATATGCAGATAGACCAAGGTTAGGGAAGAACAACGTCTGCGGGGTCTGCTAGTTATAAATAAGTTCATTGAAGGAAAATTAATTACTTTGACATTATTAGACTTCCCAAAAATTCGGATATCTAAAAGTATTTAAACAAAACAAACTTCTTTCATGTATTCGCAGAGTTTTAACGATACACAACTTTACTAATGGATATTCTTTTTTGGTACACTCGTAACAATTATTAAACTTATAATTTGCAATTATTGTAAGATATTTTGAGCTGTTTTCGATAACAGCAATAACTGATTGTTAAATCTCTCAGCCTACCTATGCGGGTCTAGCATCCGATTTAATCAAAATACTTAATAGAGATGAAATATTGCGTGCAATTGTCCCATCCGTAACGATGGAACCAACCCATATCAAGTTTCGAGTTGCCAAAACAAAACTTATCCTTTATAAACTTTGTCGAATGATTGAGAACTTTTTTCTCGTTTGTTCCTCGACATAATCATGTGCTCGACTCTGCCACACAAAAACTCATAATCATCCAAGATATTTTATTTTGGTCTTTAAGTTATACTAAATTGGAAATTTTTTTCCAATATTCATAGGTTTGGAAAACGTTGATAATGAAACCGATTCGGATACAGAAAGCTTTCTTTACTCTGATATATCTGCAGATACATTTGTTTCGTTGAGCGATGTGGACGACGATGATGAAGAACGTCAAGTTATCGAACTCTCCAATGATTCAAATTATGATCGTGTTAATTTAGGTAAGTGAATATGATATGCTTGAACATGATATTTAATTGAGAAGGAGAAGAGTAAAACTACACTCAAACCAAAACCTACAGACAAAATTCGTGGGTCAACACCATCGCCCACAGTTTCTGAGGATGATAAAAGCGAAAGAGGGGATTCACCAATGAAAATATTATCAAAGCAGGATGATAAAACTACGGAAGGCTCTGCGTTGGAAATAAATCCAAGCGCAACTAATAAAAGTTCTGATACTGAAGTAGCAACAACAAGTATTCAAAACGTTCCAGAAATAACATCACCAATAAATTCTAAAACAAAAACCAAAAGTGTGGACAAGAGTCCTATTGTGAGTGATACGAATCTACTTGAACGTATTGATACAGTGCTTTCAGTGACCAATGCCGAAGAAGAAGATAAAGAACTAGAAACTGATAAACATACTAGCAATGAGGGTGTTGAGCTTAAAGTTGATGCCGAAATTAATATGACAGTTGATGAAGCTGAGGGGAGTATAGCGCCTATACCACCAGGCAGTGCAACGGTATATGACAATGATGATGCTGCTGCAAATACTACAGACGAAGGAATCCAAGGTGATCAACTTAAAACAAACAAATTAGAATTATTAACCAATGCATTATCTTCCGCAGAGCCATCCGAAGCGAACACAACTACAATGGATGAGGAAATGAAAGAGTGTCACAACGACGTAGGGTTGAATGCGGGAGAAGAAACCAAAGAGTGCGAAGAGGAAGAAGTTGAAGAATATGAAGAAATGGAGGAGGGTGAAATAGAAGAAGAAAAAACTGACGTAACTGACACTTCTAATGAAGTTAGCGATAATTTGGCCGAAAAGAGTAATGAACACCTCGAACAATTGCCAAGAGATATTGTTGAATCTGGTGGTAATGCTGATGTCAAGGAACCATCCACAGATATGCAGGAGGATAGTGTAAATTGTAAGGAAGATGAAAAAAAATCCCAAGAACCGGAAGCAGATCAAAATTTCGAATTGGAAACACTTGGCGAAAACGCAAATTCACAGGTTGAAAAAGACCTCTGCAACAAATCAGACGAAAATTCTAAAAAAGAAAATGAAAAGGAAACTTTAAATAAGATGAATAAAAATCTGGATGAGAAACGAGACGACGAACTTGAACAAATGGCCAATAGAGCTAATTCTAAAGGCACTGAAGAAGTAGAAACCGTCGAAGGGAATGAGTTTAATGAAGATACAGACAACCTGAAAGACGATGAGCGAGAAAAAATAAAAAGTCAACCTAAAATTGATAAAACACATAAAAACGATGAGGGAACTGCAAAAGAAGTCCAACTTGCAAATCCAATATCCGGGGGGAATAGTCTCCAAAAGGAAGATATTGAAGGAAACATGGAAATTGAACCAAAGAACGACGAGCCTGATAAAACAACTGAGGAAGTTTCGCTATGCGATGTCGAACAAACGATTGAAAGATCTGATAAACAAGGTGTCAAATCGAATAGTGATAATAAAGTCAGTGAAACGACCATAGAAAAAGAAAAAAAAGAAGATCAAACTGCGGAAGGTGAACGAAGAGTAGAAACAACTTCTGAAAAAAAAGTCGAATACGAAAATAACAGCAAGGGAAATGAAATCCGGGACGCTAAGTCAAAAGTAGAAATTGGGTACATAGATATAACAAACCATGCCAGCAGCTCGAAAAATCTGAAAACGCAACTTCTTAAAAATAGTAAGGGGGAAAAATTTGAAATTAGTTTAGAAAAAGAAGAAACGGAAAAGCAGAATATGAAAGTTATAAATGAATTGGAAGAAACCTCTAAAAGCGTTGGCGAAAACATTACGCAAAGAGAAACTGAAAATAAAGGAATTGAGGTTGAAAAGAAAGATGAACCAGCAATAAGCGCGAAAAATTCACAGCCGCTGCAAGGTGAAACAGAAACAAAGGTAGAAACCCCTAAAAAAACTAAAAGGCAGATAAATACCGGAAAAAAATCTCGGACTCATATGAAAAATAAAAAAACTGAGAGCAAAAACGAATATGATGGCAAAAAACCGGCGATAGAAGCTATTAACATTGATACTTCAGCAAACGAAATAGAAAATGGAGAGCAAATAGATATACGTTTAACTAAAAAAGAAACATCAGACACAAAAGACGCGTCTAATACAAAGAAAGCTGAGTTGGCCAAAGACGTAAAAAGCATTGCAACACCAGCTATAGTCAACACAAAAGAATTGTTACACGAAGGAAGAACGCCATCGCGTAAAAGGAAAACTCGTAAAGAAGAAATTAATACAAAAGAGGAATCAACAGTCATAACATTAATTACCGGAATGGATAAAACAGCAATTGAAACACAACAAAGGAAAACGGAATCTGCCGAACAAAGTTTGTTAAAGTTGGAAGATGGGAATAATATTGAGCACAGAAGCAGATCGCAAACTACTCAAGCGAAAAAAATAACAAAAAATATGGCTGAAAAGGCCAAAGTTTCGGAGAAACTGCCTACCCAGGAGCAAAAAGAAGATGAAACGTATGTGCATAATATTAAAAACACAGAGGGAAAGAAGCTAGATGAAAACGATATAATTTCCGTTGATCAAGGTAAAGTGATAGAAAATAAAGTAGAGAAGACAGATGAAAAACAACAACCACCAGAAAACTGTGCGGATACTAAAGTTTTAGATGGTGAACAAACAAAAGAAAAAGCGTTAAATCCACCATCATCGCCCAAGGCTGATAGAAGAATACGAGGGCTTGTAGTATCCCTGAAGAAAACAGATTTATCAATGGTGCTAAATGAAATGCTCGTACGTAATAAAGAAGAATCAATTGCGACAAAGTTGACAAGTGGTGCTGCAGAAGTTGAAATTCCCATGGCAATTACAACAGAAGTCCATGAGAAAGATGAAACAAAAGCCAAGAAAAATCTGGAAAACCTCGCAGAAAATCTTGGAGACTCCCAAGAGAACAAATCAGTTGAAGAGGAAAAGTCAAAAGTTCAACAAAGTGATATAACATCAAAACTTACCACTAAACACAATAAGAGGCATAAGAAAAAGAAGAAAACACAACGGAAAGAAATTGAAAGCATTAAAGATGGTAAACATATAGAGGAAGTCAGTGATAGGGCAAAAGATGCGATTATTCCTAAGCAAAATGAAGAACTTAAGGAAACGGTGGAAAGTAAAAATATCTCAAATTTTGAGAAGGATAATATCAATGAAAGCGAAATGGCGTGTACAAGTAAAGCTGCGGCGCATAAAATAGCGCTGAAGACGAACACGCGTAAAGCTAAAGCAATTGAAAGTGCATCGGATGCAAATACATTGGCTGAAGGTACTGAAAGTGTAGATGAAAAAGAAGTTGAGGATGTGAACGAGACTGATAAAGCGAGAGAAAACGCATCTGAAAAACCGGATACTTTGGAAACGAATACTAACGCCGCGAGACCTAAACGTAGAAAGGTGGAAGCTAAATTACATGAAAATGAAAAGAAAACAGACGAAAATCAAAAACAAAATATCGACACTACAACTTCAAGTAAAATTGCAAATAAAAACCTATGTAAGAAAGTGGAAACAAATGAGATAATTGAAAGCGCAGATGAAGCGAAAGAGCAGAAATTATTAGCTCGTAGTTCTGTTAAAGATGAAGAGATGAAGAATTCAGCGGAGTCTTCAAATAAAACAGATAATAAGAACGATGAAGTAAAAACGGAAGCATATGTAAAAAGCAAGCGAGATAATAAAACAAGGGCGAAGGGAAATGTTCAAAGCTCCCTTAGAAAGTCGGTTATTAAAACTGAAGCTAAAACTGGTGATAAGATAGAAGCTAATACAGACAATAGTAATTTCGGTAAAATCGACCAAGAAAAACATGAACCAGAGCTTAATTTAGCAGAAACGACAATATCAAGTGAATGCACAGAAGAGGAAACTCATAAAGATAAAAATAGAGATAAATTTCAACCAAAAAAATCTGAAGGTACAGGTGGAAAAAAATTGTTAGATCAGAGGCAGGAAGCAGAAGCAGTAATCGAAAGTACAGATGATCCACAAAAGGGCCTAAAAACAGTTAAAAAGGAATCAGAAAAAACGTTGCCTAAAAATATTGAACCAGATAAAGTAACAGAGGATGAAGATGAAAAACAAGAGACAATATTCGAAGCTAAAAGCTTAAGAAAAAGAGCGAATACATATTTGGAGAGGCCAGAGTGTAAAGATGTTACGCAAAGGCAGGTAGCACAAGCTTTAACAAGTAAAAAAGATGTTAATAAAACGTTCGATGCAAACACTGAGGCAGAACAAATAATTGAAGAAGAATTAAATAAAACGCAAGACAATGTTGTCGAACCAAAAATACTTAGAAAAAGGATAAATAATCCTTTTGACAAGCAGCCAGCAGAAGTAGAAGTGGCACATAACAAAGATAGTCCACAAAAAGAAACAACACAAGCTAAAAGTACTAAAAAAGAACTTTATAAATCGCTGGATAAAAAACTGGAGCCAGAAGTAACGGAAGAAAAAAATAAAATGGAAGAAAATATTGTTGAAGCAAAAACTTTTAGAAAAAGGTCAAACAAAACTCTTCAAAAAAATGCAGTGGAAGAAGCACCAAATACTAAAGATAGTCCACAATCAGCTAAAAGTACCACAAAGGAAGTACATACATCGCCAGATAAAAAAGTGGAGTCAGACGAAATAATGGAAGATAAAGATAAAACGGAAGGAATTATAGTTGAAGCAAAAGCTCTTAGAAAAAGACCAAATAAACTAACCGAAAGAAAAGAGGACCAAATGATGGACCACGAAAAGCCAGCCGAAGATTTAAAAGATGGTCAAGATAAAAAAGTGGAGTCTGAAGAGGTAATGGAAAATAAAGATAACACACAAGAAATTATTGTAGAAGCTAAAACTCTAAGGAAAAGAGCAAATAAACCTCTTGAAAAGAAAGAGGAGAAAAAGGCAGTTGGGGAAAGCACAGGAAAACCTCAAGAAAAGGATGACGAAGAACTAGCTAAAATCACAAAAAAATATTTAGATAAATCAGCAAACATGAAAGTTGATTCAGAAGATGTAATAGAAAGTAAAGATAAGTTGCCAGATATTATAGAACCTAAAGTTCTTAGAAAAAGAGGGAATAAGCCATTCGATGAGCAAAAACTAGCCCCCGAAGCCACAGACACAACTCAAGGAAGGGAATCTGCCGAAGATAAAACAACACAAAAGAGCGACAACAAATTGAAGGATAAGAATGAGGAGGAGAAAATTCTCATTGAAAATGTAGATGAATCTTCTGAAAGCACTGGCGAAGTTAAAATTATAGAAGAAAGCAACGCTAATTCGTTAGATAAAGAAACGGGCAGAGGAAACGAAAGTGCATTTAAAAAGGAAACAAAGAATTTTGCTGCAAAAACGTTGAGAGAAAGAACAAAGAAATCCGTAAATAAAACTGAACCAGTTATAGAAATTGAAAATACCATTACAAATTTGAGAAATGTAACAGAAGTTCAAGTAGGTCTAGAAAATATCCAAAGCAAGCAAGAAAATTATAGAGCTGTGATCGAAGAACTTAGTGAAAGTTCAATAGAAAAGTTGGCTACTGAAGCTTCTGAAGCAGAAAATAACATAGAAGAAAGTAAAACGACCACTGATTTAGAACCACCAAAGTCAATGGATGAAGTGCCGAAAGTTGAAAAATCTTGTGATGTAGCAACATTCAGTACCTCAACAAAAGCAGCATCGGAAAGCTCAGCTAACTTAGGTAAAAATGTGAAACCGGCAAGTTCTAAAAGTGACTCCCGAAGCACGGATAGCACTGTAAGAATGAATATAGAAAATAATGAAAACACTGCAATAAACGAAGAGCAATGTGAACTCAAGGTCAATGAGACTAATAAATCTAAAGACGATTCCAAAATACCTGGAAGTAATGCAGAAGAAGTCATAAGACCTGATGAGGGGCAAGGGGTAGAAGTCGCTCGCCATACCAATACACCAGTTCCAAAAGATAATGTATCAGAAAAGGAGTTAGATGTAAGTGTAAGTGGAAGTGGTGATGCAACTAGATCTCTACGAACTAGACATCTGCGCCAGCAAACAGAAGCATCAACACCATCTCCCGTGCACTCTACCGCGGCCGGCAGCGAGGATGATCATGAAGGTTCCACACGACGCATATTACGCAAACGCGGTGCTGATCAATCGCCCAACAATACAAATGGTTAATTTTTTTCCTAGTTATAACTTGTAGCAATGAAGTTATATCAATATAATTAAGAAATTTTTTTTTATTTCGTATTTACAGAACTTGCTAAGAGGGGGCTCAAAGCAACGACAGCAGCAAATGCAGTAACGATTGCACAAAAGCTTACAAGGGAACAGCCAAATTTGAATCGCGGTCTAACAGTGCCGCCAACATCGACTTTGTCGACAAGGAAGCGTTTGCGTGACATACCACCGCAGAACACAACTGCTGAAAAAAATGGTATACTATATATTTATGTGACCCGGCCTATGAAAAGGTGGCTTATGACTCAAAAAAGAAATTGCGAGAAACAGCTGTTAAAGATAAACAATACATTTCTTCACTTTCTTAGTAGTTTTTCTTTTGCATTATGGTCATACCCAAAAGGCAACCAAAAATGCAAAATAGCATAAATGAGATAAGTTCGTGTGTGTGTATAAAGAGCGATGTTTTTTTTCAATGCTGAAAAAAAAAAACAGTTTCTGACCGAAAAAAAAATCGTGTGAGTGCTCAGATTTAAAAGCAATGCTGAACGAGCAGGACGTGTGTCGCTTGTGAATAATGTCTGTCGAAGAAGAATTTAGCGAGTTTTTTCAAACATATTTCTGTGAAAACGAAGAGAATGATGATGATTCTTTCGATGATGTTGGTATCAATTACGAGGACGAACTACAAGCATGGTTCAAGCTGAAGGTCAAATGGAAGTGGATGAAAATATCATCTCCAGAACACTTCTCAGCAAGTTAGGATTTTCTAGTTTTCACCACGTGAAAGAGCGTCTCAAAAACTATCGAAACCAGAAAAAAAAGTCGGACATTTTTTTGAGTCATAAGCCACCTTTTCATAGGCCGGGTCACATATATTTTTAATATTAACTTATTTTGTTAATATAAATAGGTTTTATTTATTTTGGTTGAGCTACAAAATATCTTAGATCTTATTGTACCAATATCTTGTCAGAAAATAAATGAAATGAAACGAAAATGCTGACCATATAAACGTTTTTTTTTTTACTAGATCCTAATAAATCACCTACGGAAAAGAAAACCAAAGTAGAGTCGCACCGAAAATCTTGTAAGTATGAATATTCAAAGTTAACTATTGAGAATTAATTTTCAGTAAAAGGATTCGATTATGAGATATACAGGGCAGTCATGAAATCCAATATTATCGGATTAATGTTCGAAATGGAATTAGTGTTCGGTTTTAGGTGTCACAGAATCCGATAATATCGATTTTGCTATCGGAAACAAACCAATCAGTTAAGTGCTGTTGGATTTCATTTTTTCTTAGTTGTTTTTCTCTTGCAGTTGAAGAATTTCTAAAAATGTAAGTAAATAAAGGCTTATTTTATAATAATTAATGTAAATTTACATATATTTTCATTATTAATAGGGGAAAGCATAAAATTTCAATGCAAAACAGTATTTTGATTGAATTTATGGGGAAACACCCAGATATTGGGAAGGGATTCACGAAGCACATCATCTAAAATCGTTGACACCGTGCTTCTACCTACACTCATGCTAGAAACCTTGCCAACTGATCCTTGATAGAATCCTTCAGCTAAAAATCGTAACGTAGCTGCTAGTTGCAGCACTGGCAGAACTTTCGAGCGAGTTAAGTGTCCTACAATGGTGTACAATACCATTCGAAAAGCCTCTTTGTTTATGCGATAGTATGCAAGGTAACTGCAAATACACTATAAATATTTAGAAACCCACATTAAGAAATATTTTTTAATTACGCTGTCTCTGGTAACTCAAATGGATTGCTGCGATCTCTCAAAATTTTCATTTGACCTCGCAACTTTCTTCTTCCAATAACATGAATGATACAACTGCTCATGCCATTTTGATGTCAATAAATTTGTTTGTTTCTGATTAGATGCACAAAACAATTATTTTATAAAATTTTCCAAAAAAATCAACATCAAAATAGCCGGTGCACCGACAACACTGCAAAACAGCTGATTCGAACATCGCTTTTATTTACATTCAAAAAGAGCAAAACCAATACGGTTTTATGACACCGATTCAGGGATGTCATGGAATCCAAGTCGGTTTTGCGTTTTGTCGGAATTACAAACCAATATTGAATTAAATTGGTGTCATAAAACCGTATTGGTTTCGCTCTTTTCGAATGTAAATAAAAGCGATCTTCGAATCAGTTGTTTTGAAGTGTTATCGGTGCACCGGCAATTTTGATGTTAATTTTTTTGGCAAAATTTTTTAAAATAATGGTTTTGTGCATCTAAGCAGAAATAAACAAATTTGTTGACATCAAAATAGCATCAGAAGTTGTAGCATTTATGTTATTGAAAGAAGAAAGTTGCTAGAAGGTCAAAAGGAAAATTTTGAGAGATCGCAGCAATCCATTTGAGTTGCCAGAGATAGCGTAATTAAAAATATTTCTTAATGTGGGTTTCTAAATATTTATAGTGTATTTGCAGTTACCTTGCATACTATCGCATAAACAAAGAGGCTTTCCGTATGGTATTGGACACCATTGAAGGACGCTTAGCTCGCTCAAAAGTTCTGCCAGTGCTGCAACTAGCAGTTACGTTACGATTTTTAGCTGAAGGATCCTATCAAAGATCAGTTGGCAAGCATACTAGCATGAGTGTAGGTAGAAGCACGGTGTCAACGATTTTAGATGATGTGCTTGCAATATCTGGATGTTTCTCCATAAATTCAATCAAAATACTGTTTTGCATTGAATTTTTATGCTTTCCCCTACTAAGAATGAAATTATATGGAAATTTACATTTATTTTTATAAAATAAACTTTTATTTACTTAAATTTTTAGAAAATATTCAACTGCAAGAGAAAAACAACTATGAAAAATGAAATCCAACAGCATTTAACTGCTTGGATTGTTTCCGATAGCAAAATCGATATTATCGGATTCTGTGACAGCTAAAACCGACACTAATTCCAATTCGAACATTAAACCGATAACATTGGATTTCATGACACCAAAGTAATTTTTTTGTCGTTTTTAAATCCGATTCCGACAACAATTGGATTCCATGACAGCCCTGATTGTTTTTTAATTCCGACAAAACGCAAAACCGACTTGGATTCCATGACAGCCCTGATAGACCTCCTTACATTTAAAGAATCAATAACGAAAATTTTAGTAAAAGTTTAGTTTTTCATAAAAAAAAAAATTACAACTTCGTTTCAACAAATCAAACAACACGATTTTACAATTTCTTTTAAACCAATAACTAGAATTAACAGAAATTTAACTGGTCACACATATGATAAATCATATCTACACAAAATTGGAGTTTTAGTTCTCCTTATTGTAGGCATGGTTTGATTGATGATGTATATCATAAGACTTTTGTTTGTCGTTTTTTGAATGAGATTAGAAGTTCATATGATCTTTTTATTAATAATTTTTCTTTTAATGATATTTTTTTTTAATATGAGTCTTACCATAGTAACTCAATTGATTAACTTCTTTAATGAAGCGCAAATTGATTTTTAATAAATGATAGTATTATTCCTTTTAACTTGTTGAGGAAATTATAAAATTTTATTTTTTCCTTTGTCGTATCCACCTGTTTCTTTTCATTTATTCGATTATTATTTTTTTTTTGTAAATAATTAAATATCATATATATATATACATATTATTTAAAAAATTAAATGGCCAACTTGCACTGGATATAAAAACAAGGAAGATTTACATGAAGAATATCAAGCTTTGAATTTTTGTCAATAACTATTTCTATAATTAATATAAGAATACAAGAACATTTTTAATTTTGCAAGATTATTCGAAACATATCAAGATTGAAATTTTTGTCAAGAACTAATTCTACAATAATATTTTTGAATTATTTGTCAAGTTTGAAGAATTACCTGGCAGTGGAATCAAACTTTCCAGCCATTATATCAAATCTCTAAAAAAAAAACCAATAACTAACTAATTATTAGAGCAATGAATTTGGTTCGCATGACTTGGGAAATCGAAACGCGTTAGTTGTCGTTGGGAACGCCGTTATGATGCTCACTTACACACGAGTGTAGTTTATTTTGTGCATTCTCTAATAATGTTATTTCTCATTTTTTCCCTTAGCTCGAAGGCAAGATGACGCCGAAACTAGTGAAAGTGAGATTGAAACTTCAGCTTCACAACGCCGTTCAAGATTATCTGGCATAAAAGATAATCAAACCAACAAGAATGCGCGTGATAACTCAGCTAGTTTGGAACGCAAAACAGCACAACAAGTAGCAACAAAACAAAATGCTGAACAAGAAATAAACGAAACTATGCTTGGCTCAGGTTCACCTAGAAAGAGAGACAAGTCTGCAACTACAAACACTAATACTGCCAAGTTACAAACAACAACAACATCAACCACCACAACCACAGAGGCAAATAAGAAGCGTACTAAACAAGCATCAACAACACAATACAACAACAACAACACAATACAACAACAGCCACAAAGACAAACACCCATGACACAAAAAAATCCAACAAAACAGTCGGCTGGTTCAACTTCAGCTATACAACAACAACAGCGTTTTGATGCAAAAGCTGATACTAATGAGCCTGATTGTGATCCCCTATTAATACCCACAAAACGCTTAAGACGCTTACAAGCTATTGATGATTACGATGCTTTAAAAGTAAACGAGGATACGCCTTCAAAGGCCGCCGAACAACTGGAAAAGAAAAACATGGCGAACATGCCTAAACGTAAGTCTTTACGAGCTGTAGCTACATCTCAAGCTGATATTGGCAAGCCAAATGACGGGAACAAAACACATTTAAAACAACAACCTCAGCAACAGCAAGTAGAGATAAACAAAGCTTTAACAACGAAAAGTATAAATAACGAGGCTAGTAAGTCTATCAGTGCTAATAGAAGCAGTACAAGTGCTTTAAAGACACAAACATCGCCGACAAAGTCATCACCAGCCTCCAAAGTATTGACATTTAGTGAATGGTTGGAACAGCAGAAGAACAATGGTGAACCTAATGGTGGCGAAGCAGCTGAAACAACTGCACAAGCCAAAGAAGTGACTACAAATATTAAAGGAACAACAACAACAGCTTCAGCGAAAATATTAGCAAATGTTTCAAAAAATGTGTTTCGAGCTAATATAGATGCTTCTACTGGCCCTGGTGTTGCCGTTGCTACTTCCTCTACCCCAATTGAAGTAATGAATTTGAGCATGAGTGGTGAAAAAGAGCTGAGGCAAAGAGCAGCTATACGTGAGATCCGTGATGCTGCGGCTAAAGCAAATGAGTCGATCATCACGTCGTCCCATAAAACACAGAGTGACACAATTGAAATGGTAAAATCACCTAAAACAGAAGACCTTGGAAATAGTTTAATAAATGCTACAAATACTAAAAGTGCTGCCAATAGAACAACAACACAATTTAAGCGACCATCATTGCCACAAAAGCAAGCAGGGCGTTCAACAGCACAGCGCGCAGGTGGCAATAGAACACCGACACCAATGCAGAGCAATAACAACAATACTCCCCAGAACGGAAAGGTAAGCTTGACACAGAAATGTCCCTTCTTTTGCACATTATAATTAAATACTTGGCATATTTTTTGTATTTTACTGAAAAACATATTTTTATTTTACTTCACAGCCGTCTGTATTACACAAAGTTAACACCAAATTGAAGCTGCGTAAATTACGTGTACGGATTAATCGTTCCACGGTTCCAGCATATTTCAGGAAACTAAGTTTAGCTCTCTCACGTGGACAAGGTAATGCAAAATTCTTGATCATGTAATGTAAGTTCACAAACGACATCCCACAGAGGCTAACACTGAAGCTGTGGCTCAAATTATATTTAAAAGTTTCATCGCCATACGTGTGCTTTAATAAATTGTTAGCTCTTTCGAAACAGCTTTCTGAGCTTCATTCACTATTCAATGTGTTAAACATAATTTTTTAGTTAAATTTTTTAATTTAATTTTAAAGCTTATCGATTAAGTACATATTGTTTTTTGTTTTTCTTCCATTCAGTAAAAAATGATGTTGAACAAAATTTCCAAACATCTCCAGATACCGCACAATCGGACAACGCCACAAAACCACAAAAGCAACCCTTACCTATTTCACAGAAACGGGTAACGATGAAGTCATCCGTACAGGCACAAAAACAACAACTTCCCACACTTACTGCACGGCCAACCGTTAAAGCAGCACCATCACCTAATAATATGGCTATATTCGGAGGTTCATTGCCTACGTTAACAAAAGTTCCAAGCTCATTGGAAAGGCCCACAACTAGACGTGAGTTGTATATAATTTCAATATCATGTTTTGTGTTTTGTTTTAAGTTATTTCAGTTTCTAATGAAGAATTCAACAAGCCTAACGCCATTATTGACCTAAATTTTTCAAATTGGAAAAGAACTGTCTTCTCTCTGCAAACAACGCTCTATACTAATCATAAAGCACGGGATTTTGGACGGGGTTGAGACACGGCGCAATGATACTTAAATTGTTTAAGAGAAGTTTTTCGGAAGATTAAGGTCATTCCCCTGAAGTCAACTGGTCGTGCTCCTTTTTATTTTTGCCCAAAAAATTTTTTTAATATCTCTTTTCCAATAAGATGAATGAAATTCCACTGCCCGGCGGCCAGCGTGCTGTGAAGGTAGCATGCTCGCCTATCACACCAACAGTCCTAGGTTCAAGTCCCGGGAAAGTAAAATCGATGTGTCCCCCGGCAGTAACTTAAAAAGCCTTCGCTGGCTGCGCCATTTTATGCGAATGAATGAAGGCGCTCTGGGCCAGGTTGGTTATGGTTAAGTTGTCTTTTTCGAATGACAAAACGTGTTCACAAGCCTTACGAAAAATGTAGGTTTTAATTAGTTTAACCTATCATTTATCTATTCTTATAAGAAAGTTTTCGGTTATCACTATTTGCCTTTGACCCTTTCTAACATCTCAGTGTTAGACCAAATGAACTTGAGTGAAATTTCGGGGGTCAGCTACCATGTTGCACTTTACTAGTTAAGGCTTATTTTGCGCTCTTCTGCTGTCAAAGCCCCACTTTCATTTAACTTGACCTAGCCTTTTATAATTTCTTTGTTTTGATTTCATTACAAGTTTTTTTCTTTTTATGCGTTTTATACCCATTCAGCGCAAGATGATTTGAATACTTCTCACAATACCGCTGCAGGCTATCAACACAATAATGCCGAAGAGCTCTCTCTGCTAACTCCAATGAAATCGGTAGCTGTGCCATCAACTACAACTTCGTCACGTTCGCAGCAGCAACAACAAAAATCCCAATTGGCGTCCAGCGCTGCCGCTGAAGCTATCCGTGAGAAACGTGCAAGTGCTGTAAGCACCGTCGATGTCAGCAACAACACAACGCGTACTCAAGTAATTGTGGGCCCCGCTAATACCAACAGCAGTCTTACTAAAGATACGACAGCAGCACCTTTCACACCTTTCGTACCAAAAGAAGAAATTGTTGACGACCAACAACAACCACAACAGCAACAGCCATCACAAACAGTTTTAGGCACATCAACTACTTCTGCAGCAGCAGCAGCAGCTGATAGTTCCTCTCTTAGTACGAATTCGTTAGCCTCACGTACATTAGCAATTGCTGCTGCTACCAATTCAGCTCTAAGTCAACCCCCAACTAGTGATCCAAGTGGCTATTATGGTCTTACACCCACCCAATTAGATACAAATGGTACACGTTTATATTCTTTCTTGCATCCGGCTAAATATAACCGTAATCATGGTTGTGTGCTACTCGATTACTGTTGTCCTAATCTTGATGGTCCAATGCCGGCCATTGACCCAACACGTATTCATGCTCAAGTACAAGCTGGTGTACGCGAGTTACCCGCATATATTGTTATGACAACAAAGTTAATAACTCGGGCTGATTTAGAGGCAAATAAGAGTGTTATCCCTGCATCTATAAGACAAAAGGTTGAAAAGATTACAGCTGATGCTCAATCTGTTGGGAATCAAATGCCAACATCCGCGGTTGCTGCTGTAAATGGTACACCAAATTTACAAAACGCATTAACATCTAAACCACCGACTGCTGCAAGCACCGCCACATCAGCAACATCGAAACCTTCCCTTACACCAACTATTACAGCACTACAGAAACACTTACCATCAACAACATCTATTACTCCAAAATTAATGCCACCAACATTAACATCATCATCAACAAATGCAACAGCAATGTCGACAACTTCTACATCATTAAATAATAGTTCTCAACGGACTGGTGGTAGTACACCAACACCAAATCCACCAACATCTCACCATATGCTCCTCAGTGATTATCAACGTTCCTTATTACGTACAAGTGTACGCCAATTTGATGCACGTCTCAAAAAATATTATTATCGCATTGCATTACTTTCATTTTCTGATCGTCAAAAAATTATTGATAATCTTATAACAACAACAACGTTAATACCTAAAGATGTTGAATGTGCTGTACGCTTATTGGACGAATATGCTTCACAAATAAATTTATTGCCTAGCCCACCTGCCGTAGGTGGTAGCCCCATGAACACAAATCCTAGTGGGGCAACACAACCAATGCAACAACAACAATCAACATCAAAAGCAACTATAACACCAACAACTAATACATTACCAATGCGTACCAATACAATTCAACAACAGCAGCTTCAGCAGCAACAGCAACTACAAAATCAACGTAACTCCAGTGGTCAAGGTGCTGTTCTCGATAAGGATAATAGTTTATTAGGCTATCAGTTAGCATTTTCGACATCAAACACCATGGCATTAAACAAATCGACAATTTCTACGCGTTCGAGTATAATGTCAACTGGTTTTAAAAATACATCTATGCCTAATGTATCAACTACATCGGGTGGCGCTTTGCCCTCATTAAAATCAGCTCAAGAATCGCCACGTATATTTTATACTAAACATCCGATGCAGACATCTACACCAATTGTAACTACAAGCAGTGGTAATACTTCGATGAGCGGCGGCAAATCAATTTCATTAAGGAGTACACCTCGCCTTGGCCGAGAGGTGACTATACGACAGGTGAGAGAGAATATTAATGATAGATATTTAAATATGAGTAAACATTTGTGAACCCACAGTTAAACAAAAGTTTAAATTTGACCATTCTTCGCAATCCAAATAATTTTCAGCGCTATAAAAAAAACTTAAATTATTGAAGCGGGAGAACTCTATTGCTTTATGTATGAAAACATATTGGCATTTTTAAATTATGGAATATTTTGAGAAAACCTGAAACAACGAGACATCAGAACGGACAAGGCAGCCGCTGTTGTAAATTTCTTTAAAGCCTTTTTTCTCGGCAGTGGGATTTGAAACCGCATGTGCCAACAAATTAACAGTTGCATAGCTTTCGTTGCAATCTGTTATGAGGTGGGTTTGGTCAAAGGCTGAAGTATGCTCAGTCAATCCAGAGTCGGGTGGAGGTCCCACTTCCCTCACCTAAATAAATACACAGTAAATTAGTGTTTTGATTTCGAACATACAAACACATACGCTGCTCTTAGGCTAGAATATCCACAACCTTGAATCCAGTAGAGAGAGAGAGAGAGAGATGTTTCCTAGGTAGTGTCGCTGAGAATATTACGATCCAAGGACGGCGGTTCTCCGCACAGAGAGATAGACTACTAGCTAACGATGGCTCAAATGGTGATGACGGCGGTGAATGACTGTGGTTCCCACCAAGGGCTGATAACGGCGGTAGTGATGATCACGCCCGAAGAGAGAGTATTAAATGACGGTGGCTCTCGCCAAGGGGTGATAACGTCGGTAGTGATGATCACGCCCGAAGAGAGAGTTTTGAATGACGGTGGTTCTCACCAAAGAGCTATGACGGCGGTGGTGGCTGTACTCCGGGATGGGATGTCCAAGGATCGGTAAGGCGATGGTGGTTGTACCTAGTGTATTTGACAAATCATCTTATTCATATGCGTCTATAAACACACGGGGAATTATACTCGCATTGAGGGGCACAGCGCGACACGAATGAAAATGCTCAACCATTGTGCGTTTACCATCGCTGGCTTGCCTTGTGCCTGCGCGATGGTTGTTGGGCCGGTATGTTTGCAATTAGTGTGTATATGTATGTCGGTATGTATGCATGGCTATCACCATGCATTCTGTTTGCACGGTAGGCCAGTAATATGCAGTAGGTACATATAATACGTAGGATGGGCGATGTTTTGAGGGATAGATATTGTGGCGTAGTATTTGCTACGTTACACTGTGTTTTATAAAAATTCTTTGAAGTGAAGCATTTGACCACGTTCTACTACTATTTCAGTGCTGCAACAGCATATCTACAAAACAAGTAGTATGTGTGAAATAATATACACATATACGTACATACTAAGTCTTACCCTAGTGGAGATATACCCCGCCGATTTTGGTCGTTTTTCGCACGCCACTGCCGAATGTCAAAAATATCGGCGCGGCGGCGGCGGCGTACGGCGCTTTACTATATTTTCTCGTTTAAGACTGTTTAGGCCATTTATTGTTCATGTCGAAAATTGGTCGGATATGGTCGAAAGTGTTATCAACGGATGCGCATCACTGCCAGTTATAAGAAACTAATTGCGAAATTTAACTCTTTCTAATTGTTCCAAAGTTATTTTAGAAACAGGCGTTTTTGATGTCAGCTTAACACGGACTTTGCATCGCCCAATTTATTAAAAAAATAATAAATTTATATGCTCACTTTGCATATTTTTTTTTTTTTTCAAAAAATTTATAATGAACAATGAATTCAAATAAAATGAACCACGGCGAACATGTTTTCAAATTGTCCTCAAGTTGTTAAGAAAAGCAAAATACCCAAAAAGTGCCGATTTTTAAAAAAAATTATATTGCGATTGGCTGAAAGAATAAGCGAAATCAGTGATGCAAAATCCTTTAGTAGGTTCTAGGGGCATAAACACCTCTTTGAAATGATTCTTACCTCATACTTAAGTTGAGAATATACATATGGACGTATGAGAAGGATTTGAAAAATCACTTGGGCTTACATTCAAACATCTGTTGTTTATTTGCGAAAGTTTAAAATAGCGTCTGATGTGTTAATTTTGATATTCACACTTCATCCTTCAACACCCAAGTCTCCCGGTTTGACATTTCCTAAATTTGGCGGCCCTATCCAAAACTAGTCCCTTAGAGTGAATCACATTGATTATAGCCTATCAATCAAGTTTAAATATCACCTACACGTTACGGATCCTTTTATAAATGTGAATACGTAGGCACATATATATACCAGGTGAGGCGTTGTCCTTCGCAAGAACACTCAAAGTGGTGAAGCAAAAGCTTTCCCAAGACAGTCGAACTAATGACCGTGTGTGCTACTACCCTAACGTAGTAGAGAGCCGAACTAGTCTGAAGCTACTCGGTCATCCATAATGAGCTCTTATATCATAATATCATATGTTTTCCAGTTAACATCTTTCAACTAAAAATCAGTCGACTTTCATTATAAAATATCGGTTTGATTTAACGAAGACTATTAAAATCAATGTTGTGAACACAAACGTCTGCAAACTTCGGTCTATATTTTAAAAATTTTATCCAGGATCCTTGTAAAATTTTAATTATGTAGATGCGCCGAGGATTATACGATTTTCACCCATTCCGCAATGACATCCACCTAGACGAGGGCGGCATCCTTGGCCGAATAGTCACTCCCTTACGTTTCAAGGTGCTTCTCTGGTGTAGCTCGGAAGCATAGCTCGTCAAAAGCATCCGTTGGAAAGTCTTCGGAGCTACGCTACGAAGTCGCAGTCCTATAGCTTCTGTGCTGGCATATGGTGTGAGGGTCAGGAGGCTTGGTAGCGATTGGTGGTCGGGGTTGCTACTGTTCGCACATCGGGCATTGTAGCTCCTAAAAACAGCCGAAAAAACTGGAGGCGCCCTGTGCCACGAGAGTCATGAGTATTAATAGACCATTAATAGCAACCGTAAGTCGCCTTTGTGCGTGACCGCCAAGGAGCCACAAATGATTTAAAGAAATTGTGTTCGTGACGATTACTAGGAGTTAACCCTAGGTGAAACTACGCTTTCAACGACATATACAGACAAAAGTGTGACTATTTTATGTATCTCTATTTCTTTTCAGCAGACGCAGCAGTACCAATTCCAAAGACCGGGGTTAGGTTCGAAGACTCTTGAGTAAGTGAACGAGGGACAATCCATCCGCAAGGAGCTACTTCTGAAAATTGTTGAACGGTCTGCGAGATCTTGAGGAAAAAACCCCGGATCTTTCCGAAATGGCCAACACGTTGATTTCCTTAAATACATACAAACAGAACCTTTCCTAAATATAATTTTTTTAAATAGAAAAATCAAGCATTTTAAAGTAAGAACACCGGCATATGCCGGCGCGCCGGCCACGCCGCCGCCGCCGATAAAGTGATCGGCGTAAACCTCTATACCCTAGCAAACATTCGGAGTCTTAAAATCGTCAGAAAGGTGTCCTAAAATGGTGCGTTTGCGCTCTATGAGCTTATTTTGGAGTCCGAAGTGAACGCATTTCCCTGCTTGAGAAGGTCGTATGATATTAGCGTAATTTCATATATCATATGAGGGTGAATAGGAGTCATATATGACACATATTGGTGTCCCAAACAGCTTATTTTCGGCACTTATTGGACTCCAAAGATACTAGCTTATGACGATTTTCAGAGTAATTTATGCCCCTTGTACTTGATCCGTTTTGACCCTTAAATTACATATTTTCGCCATTGGAAGCATTCCCAAAATCATTTGAAAACATTATATCTGATAGGACTCATTTCGGAATCCAAAGCTATGAGCGCTTCGAGAATGTTTGAGGCGAAAATATTTCAATATCATTATCTGATGAATGAGAAATACTTGAATTGTTCATTACATTACACACATACATAAAATACGAACATACATAAATACCATGGGAGAACTATACAAAGTGGCAGCACGGTGACAGTTAATTTGTACTTTTCTAATATGCTTATATTTAAGAATTCATGAGCTTAACACCGGCTTATAATAATTGAATTTCAATTATTATGTTTTCTAAGAGAAACTGAAAAGAAAGAAACATTTACTGGCATATTGCGATGGACCCATTTCGAAAACCGCCAACGTAATCATCATCAGGCAATTTTGTAATGTTATCAAAGGTTTCACCGGGATTCGAACCGTGAATCACATGGTGAAACTGCAGTAGCCTTTAACCACTAGGCCGTCCTGCTGGTATTTGTTTTCATGCTTAATTCAGTTTTTCTCGTCTCTCTTGAGACATTTTGTCTCTATATTGATTTGTGTGCCATGTAGATTTGTTTTTGTAAAGTTCTTCGTTGCGAATGAGAAGCTTTGTAAACTCGGGCTCAGTTGTACATTTTTATGTATGTTTGTTGAATGGTGTGTTCAGTTTATACTTATATTTAAGAATTCATGAGCTTAACACCGGCTTATAATAATTGAATTTCAATTATTATGTTTTCTAAGAGAAACTGAAAAGAAAGAAACATTTACTGGTATATTGCGTTGGACCCATTTCGAAAACCGCCAACGTAATCATCACAGGCAATTTTATAATGTTATCAAAGGTTTCACCGGGATTCGAACCGTGAATCACATGGTGAAACTGCAGTAGCCTTTAACCACTAGGCCATCCTGCTGGTATTTGTTTTCATGCTTAATTCAGTTTTTCTCGTTTCTACACTAACAAGAAACGAGAAAAACTGAATTAAGCATGAAAACAAATACCAGCAGGATGGCCTAGTGGTTAAAGGCTACTGCAGTTTCACCATGTGATTCACGGTTCGAATCCCGGTGAAACCTTTGATAACATTTCAAAATTGCCTGATGATGATTACGTTGGCGGTTTTCGAAATGGGTCCATCGCAATATGCCAGTAAATGTTTCTTTATTTTCAGTTTCTCTTAGAAAACATAATAATTGAAATTCAATTATTATAAGGCGGTGTTAAGCTCATCTTTTCTAATATGATTTGATATATCAACTTCCGGCGCAGTACGATTTTGACATTAGTCCATTTTATTTATGTTTGTAGGTATGTCATGCTGCCACCTTGTATGGTAATACCTAAATCGACCATATTTTGACAAAAATAAAATTACCACGAAAAAAAATTCTATCACAAAAATTTATAACCATCTAACTAACATAACTTAACTAAATCCAAAAATTGAGATTCACAATCTCTGCCATAACTTTATTTTATCTAATATAAATATACTAAAACACTAAAATTAAAGAATAATCTAATCGCAAGCTGCTACACATGTTTCTGGCCTCTATTACCATTGTGTACTAGTGGTGCCTAATGTACACTCAATCAACATTGGAACTTTAATCCAGAAATTAAATAACTTACATTGGACAACAATCTCGAACTGGAAGGTCCCCCTTCATGCAATCAAATCTCGAAAAAAAATATTACATATGTAATTGAATTTAATATTTTTACGTTATTCTTAGCACTAAAAATTCGCTTAATTTCTGCATCACCAAAGACCGTTTTGATCTTCCATCTTCAATATGTCACTTATCTATAAGTTCTCCATGATAACTTAAAATTCGCCTTTCAGTTAAGTGTAAGAAAAAAGTAGAAATAAAATTCATAGTTTCCGTGTTATCACAATGGCGCATAGTCATAATCAAATTAGTTACAGCTTTTTGACATAGTTGACCCATCTGTAAAAAAAGCTGCAACTAAATATAAAACCTATTTTATTTTGACTATGACTATGAGTCAATGGATTTTCCGATTTGTTCTACAAAATATTTGCAGTTATAAATTTAACCGGTTACCATGTGCTGGTGAATACAAAAATGTCAAATGAAGGTTAAGATCCGGTTTTTAAGTGCGACTTTAAATTCCAGTTAAAGTTTGCTAGAGTTTTACCTTACCACTTTGGTAGATAAACCAAAATTTTGTAGCTCATCTCAGCTTAAGCGGCCGAAGTGGCAGTGTCAACTTTGACTGGAGTTTAAGCTTGCACTGAAAACCCGGACCTAAGATAGCTAGGTCGAGGTAAGGTCTGAACTGGAGTAATGTTGGCCGATCCCATGGTCTTTGCGGAACAACGTTATATGTGATTGTGACTTCTAAGTCACAGCCGTTTTTACTCGTGACTGTGACTGGAACAAAACAACAAAGGAAAATGCATTTATATTTTTCCCTAATTCTATTTCAATTTTCTCGGACAGTCAGGCTGCCATAAAATCCCTGCAATGCAGCAACACCTCATGACTAGTGGCGTTGAAGCGCAGAGAAACCCTCAACAAGCTAGCTGAAAAATGCAACCTGAGCATTATATGGGTTCCTGGCCACCGTGACATTTCAGGAAACTGCGCTGCGGACGAGCTAGCTAGGGAAGGCACCAATCTGCAAACAATAACCTCCGCTGGTTGGGCCAGACCTCCTCTAAACACCTGCCAGCAATGCTTGCGATCTCTATTCACGCATCAAGCAAACGCCAGATGTGCCATGGAACCTACATGTAGAATATCCAAGCAAGTCTGGCCTAAGCTGGATGAAAAGATATCACAATCGGTGATACTGTTAAACCGTATCTCTATAAGCCCAATAATGGGCCTTCTCATAGGTCACTGTCTCATTGCCATTCATGGTGCCTATATGGACCTACAAACAAATGACTTCTGCCACAGCTGTAGGGACGAGGAGGAGATAGAAAGCGTAGAGCACTATCTGTGCCACTGTCCCGCACTGTCAGAAACCAGGTACCGATGCCTCCACAGACACTCCTTTGGGGGTCTTGCGGAGCTTGAATCTGCACACACAAACGACATCTTGCGTTTCATCAGGCAAACGCGCTGGTTTAGCCTCATTGGGGTCTAAACATTCTTCGGCCCCCGCGTGGTAGCACAACGGACCACAACGGCATACGTGAGTCTCCGCTTGGACAGCGGAGGCAGCCACTTCAACCTACATAAACTGTGTGAGAACTATTTATTTATTAAAATAGCCGAACCTAAGGTTTGTAGTCTGACAACACGTAAAATGATTTTTCTCCAATTTCCTTTATTGACTACAAAATAAGTTTGTCAAATAAAAAACTCACTGATACACTAACAACATATATTTTTTATTTGGCACAACAAATGCATTTCGGACAGACCTGCTGTCCATCATCAGCGACGCGCTACTAAAACAAAGGAGTCAAGAATATAAACAAAATAGAAAATATTAGCAATATTATATCAATTACAAAACAACGCACATATGTATGTATTAAACTAAAGAAAAAAGAGGGGAATTTATGTTCCCGTTGTCAGCATTCATGGCAATCTTGGTTTTTGTGATGTAGAGAGATTCGTAAGCGTCTAACTTTCTGTTGTTGTGCACCGCTTTTATTAAATGAAGACTCTCTTCTACAGTGCCGATGCTGTGCTTTGTTGAGCTGTCGTCATTTGTCGTGTGAATATGCGCTGCTACTGCAGACCGATGAATTTGTTTATTGTTGGCGTGCTTTTCGTGTTCTTTGAAACGAACAGAGATTTGCCTTCTAGTTTGTCCAACATATTTTGCATCGCAACCCAGGCAGCTAATTTGGTAAATGCCGCTACGCTCAAGCATTGGGACAGTATCTTTTGTGGAGCCCAAAATGTTTTTCAATTTGTTGTTGTTTGTATATACGATTTTCATTTCATTCTTTTCAAATATGTTCGTTAAATTATTGGTGATAGCAGGAAAATAACTAAATGGTATGCGTGCTAATTTGTTTGTTTTAATTTCTTTATTTTGAGCGAAGAGAGTAGTTAAATTGTTTTTGTAGTGTAAGTTGGAATGTTTTTTTATTAGTTTATCGATGAGTTTCTTGTCAAAGCCATTGGTAGTTGCGAGATCAATAATTTTTGTATACTCGTTTTTATAATTGATTACGGAGAGTGGTAAATTCACAAGGCGATAAACCAATGATTGGTACCCAGGGGTACGAAAAATACTCAGTATCAAAGTACTCATAAACAGATTCCATTTGATACCCACATTGTACAAACACATCCCAGGATTACCCAGGTCCACGTTTTGATCTCAGGACCCTAGCCAGAACGGAATAAAAAGTATCGTATGTCCGTTCCTTGGTTATAAGCTACCTCTCCACCAATTTTCAGCCAAATTGGTTCATCCGTTCTTGAGTTATGCGTAGTGTAACTAACAGGACTTTCTTTTATATAGTATTTTTCTAAAAAAAAATCATAACTCAAGAATGGCTAAACCGATTTGGGATTTCAAAATCAACTAACCATCATCTCTCCTTCCTGTATCTTTCCTAAACATTTCATGGCAATCTTTCTATCCATTCTCGAGTTATGGAGTGACAATCAAAATGTACACTTCTTTTTATATATATAGATAATACAACTATATATTTTTTAAAATTTTATTTATTTTTATTTTAAAATATTATTAATATCTATATTGAAAATTTATTAACACTGACACTAAAATTTTCTTTTTTTACATTATAGTTAAGATAAGAACTATTTCTTTAAAATATTTCTATTTTATTTGTTGAATATCAATTTCACAAAAATTATTTATTTTTATTTAAATTTTCTTTTTTGAATGATTCAAAATTTTCTTGAACAAAAGTTTATACGATAAAACATATAAAATATTCAAATTACAAAATTAACAAATGCAATTTAATAATAATATAAACCCTACAAACACCACCCACCTTTTGACAATAACACAAAAATAGGTTAATACCCGCACTTGCTTTTATCGTCAAACGAACGGTTGGATTTGAAAAAATGTATGAGCTCAGAAAGGTTGGTTAAATAGTTAACTTTGTAGAGCGGTACGTGGACGCTCAAGCTCAGTCAACTTAGTCGAGCGATTAACTTTATCGCGAGTTAACTTTTTCGCGATTTTACTGTACTGTTAAAAAATAGATATGCGCAATTGAGAATAAAATGAAAATGTGAACTAAGTTTTGTCTTTAAAACTACTACTACTACTACAGGCTAGGTATACTCTCAAACATCGAGAATGCCGATTTATTGCTGTTTACGAGTAAATGTTTTCGTTATTGTATTCAATAATGGCAGCCGCCGTGGTGTGATGGTAGCATGCTCCGCCTACCACACCAAAGATCCTGCGTTCATGCCCCGGGCAAAGCATATCAAAATTTTAGAAAGAAGTTTTTTCAATTAAAAGAAAATTTTTTGGCAGTGTCTGGCATGAAAAGCTCTCAGTGAAAACTCATTTGCCTTGCAGATGCCGTTCGGAGTCGGCATAAAGCAAGTACTCTCGTCCGCCAATTTGTAGGAAAACTAAAAGGAGCACGACGCAAATTGGAAGAGAAATTGTTTATTATTCAATAATGGAATGTACCTAAATTTAAATTTTTCCTTGTCACACTTATCCTGCTACAATCAGAGAAATTTTGTAGGCTGGCTGTCATTTGATTTCGAACTCAAAACTCATTGCGAGCATATTGTACTATTGTATTACTATGTGTTGTAAAAGTAATAATATTATTTTGAAATTCGTGTACATTAACAGTGAAAACTCATTTGCCTTGCAGATGCCGTTCGGAGTCGGCATAAAGCAAGTACTCTCGTCCGCCAATTTGTAGGAAAACTAAAAGGAGCACGACGCAAATTGGAAGAGAAATTGTTTATTATTCAATAATGGAATGTACCTAAATTTAAATTTTTCCTTGTCACACTTATGCTGCTACAATCAGAGAAATTGTGTAGTCCGGCTGTCATTGTTTGATTTCGAACTCAAAACTCATTGCGAGCATATTGTACTATTGTATTACTATGTGTTGTAAAAGTAATAATATTATTTTGAAATTCGTGTATTTTGTTCAAACAAATATTTAGCAAACACGTGCAATTTTACGTGGTAACGAGACATTACCTCCTATTTTAATGGTAACGGTGTTTATCGGCAATCAGAATACGAAAAGTTGTTTGTCATTTTCGTAACCGGCAAAATTAATGTTGTTACCAGCTTAGAATAAGAATAAGGGCGTAAATGGCAAAACTAAAAATTCCGAAACAAAATTTGAAAGACTGTCAAAAGATTTTTTCCAAACTAGTTCTTATACTCTCGAACCTGTCCCCATAATTCAACTGTGGAACTTATGTTATGCCAATTATGTAAATACAATTTGAAATGGTTTGAGTTCGTCGTTTAGGGCAACATATAGCATTTCGTTTTTTTTTTTTTCTAAATATGGAATCAGAAAAGCAGTTATATGTTTCTGAAATCAAAAATTCAATTTCGCTTGCAAGTTCTTTCGAAGCAGATGAAAAAGGCAACGTGATAATAATAATAATAATAATACCTAACGGATTAGTACCCTCCAAAGTCCGCCCGACCGGCGCGAGGGGCGCATCCGCATGACGCACGGATTTGTTATTGCCGAGTTGTTGATAAGCGGAGGTTTGTTAAGCGTCGAGATCTAAAACTAAAAAGTGAATCCGTTATATCAAATGAATTAGAATGAGTGTTAAAATCATGACACAAACACCGAAAAGGTTCATTTAATTCGAAATTAGTTCTACACTGCCTCAAAAGTAGAGGTTTGTAATGTCTTGACACCCGTGATGGGACGTTAAAGTTTACTTCGTTCAAAAGAATTGGACTAGAAATCAGTCCATTCAGGAGTTTAGCCATAAATATAACGCCTAGCATTTCTCTACGACTTGCAAGAGTTGGAAGATTGATAAGCTTCAACCGACTAGTATAAGGTGGAAGATTATACGCAGAGTCCCACTGAAAATTCCTTAAAGAGAAAAGTAGAAATTGCTTTTGTATTGATTCAAGTCTATCTGCATGAGCTCGATATTGTGGATTCCAGACTGATCCGTATTCAAGTATCGGTCTAACTAAAGTGATGAAAAGAGCTTTAGTTAGATAAGGGTCACTAAATTCTTTGGACCACCGTTGCACGAATGAAAGAACACCTCTAGCCTTATTGACAGTACCATTAATATGAGGGTTGAAACTAAGTTTAGTATCTATCGTGACCCCAAGTCCACAAAATAGTTTACTGATAGAAGACAAAAATTATTAATTACATAAGAGGCTGCTGGCAAAGATCTCCGAGAGAGGGACATGAATTTACATTTATTGAGGTTAAGTGGCATTGAATTCACGTTGCACCAAGTAACTAGGCAGTTTAAATCCGCTTGAAGCAAGGGACGTTCTTCGATAGACGCATAAGACCTTAAAAAGTTTTACATCATCAGCATATATTAAGATTTTGGAATATTTTATAGTGGTACAGATATCATTAATAAATAGCAAGAACGGAATTGGACCAAGGTGGCTGCCTTGTGGGACGCCAGAGGAACATCGATAACATTTGAAAAAGTATTTTTAAAAATAACTTTTTGCGTTCCACCGCAGAGATACGACGAGATCCACTGGGTGAGACCAGGTTGGAAGCCAAGCCGCTCCGGCTTGTAGATAAGTAAGGAGTGGGATACTTTGTCAAATGTTTACTGAAATCAGTATAAATAACATCTGTGTGAAGATTTTCTCTAAATCCCTTAGAAACATGAGTTGTGAATTCAAGTAGATTAGTAATGGTAGATTTGCCTTTACAGAATCCGTGTTGCGGTTCTGCAATCAAAGTAGAAATGGAAAATGTTAGCTGATTGGTAACGAAAGCTTCAAACAACTTTGGGATGGCCGACAACTTTGCTATTCCTCGATAGTTCTCTACACACGACCTACTACCACTTTTGTGAAGGGGTATGAGAAAAGATTCATTCCAAGCAGAAGGAAATACCACGTTTTAAGGACATATTGAATAAATCAGTTAGAGGCTGATAAATGTGTTCAGCGCATTTTTTAAGAAAACAAGTGGGAATTAAATCAGGACCGTACTTGTAAGATTCTTTCAAAGACGTTAAATATGAAAAAACTTCATCTGGAGATATTTGTGGAATATTAATTTTGTTAAGTGAGTTAAGTTGAAATGGATATTCATTTGGAAAAGTATTAAATTCAGTGGAATAGTTGGACTTGAAAAATTGTGCAAAGAAGTTAGCAATATCCTGATCGTCGCTAGACAAATCATTCTGGTATTTTAAAGCAGAGGGAAACCCTTTAACCCTACGTTTAGAGTTCACGAAATCATAGAAGGCTTTCGGATTGCAAGTTATTTTCCTTTTCATCTTACAGATGTACGTATTATAGCACTTTTTGTTTAATTCAAAATATTTATGACGCAAAATAGAGTACTGCAAGTAATCGGAGCAAGGCGAATCTATACCAGGTGGTGGCAAAGCGAATCCAATCAATTCGCCGTGCAGAAGAATGTCAAGTCAAAAGAAAATTTTCATAGATTTCGATTAACTAACATTTTGTTGTACAAGGCTTTGTATGGAAAATCATCAAGAAGAAGCAATCAGCTGATGTGATAACAACACCTGGTACTGAATTCGCTTTGAATCGGAGTGAGAGCCCGACCTTTCCAATAATTTGAAGAAGCGCGATTTTCTGTTTTTTAAAGACCTCAGCTCTTTAGTGAACCATATTTGGACTGGTTCGGTAGACACTCGTTTTCGCTTAGGTACATACGTGTTTTTCCAAAATACCGTAAATGGTGGTATAAAAGTCAGAAACATTTTTGTCAATATCTACAGGAATTTTGGGCCAAGCCACTGTAGATAAACTTTGATCAAGTTTACTAAAATTAACCTAAGCAAATTCAAATCTGAAACTAGAGTCGTATGTAGTAGCAATGCTACTCGGAGAATTTCTTTCGAATTCGTATGCTATTTCCAGGGAAGGATGGTAAGGGTCTTCAGGTACAGTAAGAGGTTCACCCCGGTTTAGAGTATTTTGATGTAGCGAACGGCAAGCACACGGAACTGAAAGGATATTAGGTTGATGTAGCTTTTTAAAGTTACTACGCCTCGACTTCTGCCTACCAAAATGCAAGCGTTATCTGTTCTTATGCCCCTCAAATTTTTAACATTCAGGCCAAATTAATTCAAAGTTCTTTAAAATTTGGAAAAAAGGCTAAACATTTCCCACACTAACTACAAAAGAGTCACAACTTGAAAAATGTATATGTTCAGGAGAGAAGAAAAACGGTTTATGTGAAAACGTCTGTAATGTTATACAGAAATCCAGTTCTACAAAGAAGGAGACCTTCATTATAAAATGAATTGACGAAATTTTGTTGTAATTATTTGTTTACGGACAAAATATATAGCAATTTTGAATTATGACTATTTGACTACTCGCACATTCACAAATATTTCATCAAAAAAGGCACATTTCACAATAATACAAGCAAATTTACTTACTCTTTACGTATAAAAAGACACAATTTTAATTAATACACAACAAAGTTAAAACTTTTTTGCAACAAGATAGTCAGAATTTAAAATAATACGCTTTATGCGTAAAAAAGCTGTTCACTTGTTCTTAAGCACATTGACATAACTAAAAGTAGTACTCATTAGTTTATACAACGCAAGCGACACAATCAACACCAAAACTGGCATAACGGTAACTTTCCAGTTAAAGAAAATAATGCCAACGAAATTTAAGGGGCAGTTAGAGATGTGTACTGTGAATTGGTTTATGGAAAAAACCGATTTTGAAAAATTTTAAGTTATGACTTTTGTAGAAAAAAGCTAAGGCTGGATTGAAAAAATTTAAATTGCACAACTGCTTCCCATTTCCTATATTGTTATGATTTCTTCTCTTTTATATTTCCTCAGAGCCGAAGTATTACCCTCTCCTGACTATCCTTTCCTTCTCTTAATCCCCTTACGTCCCTCTATAACTATTTTTCTCACATCTTTTTTCGAACAAGTAATATCAAAAACAAGAGCATTCACACCTGTCCAATACCAATACCTTTCGCCAAAAAATCTTCAATTATGACCCGCATATTGAATGTCCCCACACGATGTTTAGCATTACATTAAAAAATCCCTATGACAACTTTGTAAATGTGATACATCTATTGGGAAACTGCAAATATTTCATCAAAAAAGGCACATTTCACAATAATACAAGCAAATTTACTTACTCTTTACGTATAAAAAGACACAATTTTAATTAATACACAACAAAGTTAAAACTTTTTTGCAACAAGATAGTCAGAATTTAAAATAATACGCTTTATGCGTAAAAAAGCTGTTCACTTGTTCTTAAGCACATTGACATAACTAAAAATAGTACTCATTAGTTTATACAGCGCAAGCGACACAATCAACACCAAAACTGGCATAACGGTAATTTTCCAGTTAAAGAAGAAAATAATGCCAACGAAATTTAAGGGGCAGTTAGAGATGTGTACTGTGAATTGGTTTATGGAAAAAACCGATTTTGAAAAATTTTAAGTTATGACTCTTTTGTAGAAAAAAGCTAAGGCTGGATTGAAAAAATTTAAATTGCACAACTGCTTCCCATTTCCTATATTGTTATGATTTCTTCTCTTTTATATTTCCTCAGAGCCGAAGTATTACCCTCTCCTGACTATCCTTTCCTTCTCTTAATCCCCTTACGTCCCTCTATAACTATTTTTCTCACATCTTTTTTCGAACAAGTAATATCAAAAACAAGAGCATTCACACCTGTCCCTTACAATAGCCAATACCTTTCGCCAAAAAATCTTCAATTATGACCCGCATATTGAATGTCCCCACACGATGTTTAGCATTACATTAAAAAATCCCTATGACAACTTTGTAAATGTGATACATCTATTGGGAAACTGCAAATTTCCTAGGACTATAGATCGACGTTCTCGACGACAATCCTGGAAATGAGCGTGTCGGCTAGCCAGGGGAATGTGTGCTAAAAAACAAAACTCAGTGCATCTTCTGGTATAACCAAGAGAATAGAAATAATAAGAGATGTCAGTTTGTACTTTCTGCCAAATTCATTTGTAATGCACCATTTGCGGGGTAATTTTAAATTGCTTCTAAACATTTGCATGCGGTATTTTTGTTTGTTTTAAGGGATTGTATTAATTAAACAATTCATCCTTTTTCCAACAATCACAATATATATTAATATAAACTTCTTAAAAATGTGTCGAAGATATTTTCTGATACCCGCCAATCAGGTACATTCTCTTGTCAGAGCAACAACATACGTGATTAATAACGGTCACTGCTTTATTTTTCAGATTCCACAAAAGCTCGCATCAGTATCGTCTACATCGGTAACATCAACTCCCCCTACCACTCGTCGTTTGCCATCTCTAACACGTAATCCCCATTTACCAACAACCAATTCATCAACTCAAAATAGTTCGGCTACTGAAACAGTTACAACACGTTCAGCGGTTACAATATCAACTGCACCGAAGCGTATGACACGCGCCTCAGCTGCTGCTAAAGTTATTGTAATAACACAAAATAGCGAAGGGGGTACCAATACTCCGTCGGACGAGTGTATATTACCAGATTCTCATAATAATACCGAAATTAAGCATGAGAAGATGGACGATGATTTCGTTGGTGGTAATTAAAAATGGCTGCACGAGGAAAAGAAAACACGAAAAAATATTAAAGTATAATTACAGTAAAAAATAAATGGTAGAATTTTCTTATTATTTTAAGTTAACTCTCCACGCTACCGTAGAATGAAAAGGTTCACAGGATAGCGTGGAGAACTTTTATTTTACATGTTTAAATATAAGCACTCAGTTTGGTAAGAATTCTAATATTATACATATATGTATAAGCTAATCTATGGGATTATCACAAACAATTTAGGTACTTTGCAAATAGACATACAGCTTTTCTCAAAATAAATATTGTCCCTATATACATGATATGTGACCCGGCCTATGAAAAGGTGACTTATGACCAACAAAAAAACAAAAAAGCTGTTAACAGCTGTTTCTCGCAATTTCTTTTTTGAGTCATAAGCCACCTTTTCATAGACCGGTTCATATATATTCATACTACATATTTAATTCGCCTTAATATATGCAACAATAAAATGTGTGTAACAGATTTTCACAGAAAATAACGTTATAAAAAAGAATTAAATCCTCATTTGTCATTCATGAAAAATGAAATACTGAAAGAGACACAAAAGTTGTTTGCATCCAATTTATGAACAATTATAAAAGTAAAACGCAAGATTAATGTAGTATGTACATATACCATTTTCTTTTTAGTAAACAAAATTGAATATTAAGGACTTTTATTTCTCAAAAAAATGGGGATAAAAATTTTATCCCAGTCGGGTGTATTTGTTATATGCAGTGTAAATGCAAATAAAATTTAATTTTCTGTAAAATTATAAGCAGAATAAATATATATACCCTAATGTATAAAACTATTTTATGTGTATAACAAATTTCATACTTCTTGACTAATTTGTCCCACGGATAGGAAATGGGTATGTATATTGAGTATATTAAAGCCTGGTTTTTCAGTGCGAGCTTAAACTGCAGTTAAAGTTGACCAGAGTTTAACCCTGTCATCCTGGCTGCTAAAGCTGAGAAGTATTATTTTATGTTATCGACTAAAGTAAAGGGTCAGGGTTAAACTCTAGTCAACTTAACTGTAATTTAAACTCGCACTGAAAAACTAGGCACAGGAATTTAAAATATGGAATACATCTTTTTTTAGTAATAGGTAACTAAAGGGTATAGCGGAAAATATATGGTGAGTGTGCCCTCAGATAGTACAGTGCGCCCTCTTGTATATCTATCCTCTTTGCCCTAACCTAAAAATCGTGAAAATTTCATAAAAATGAAGAAAACGCAAAAAATTACAAACATATTCCACAAGAAATAGGAATCTTAGTTATAACGTGTTCAAAACAATGAATAAAATCTACAAAAAGTTATTGAATTCACCAACTTAAATATTTTTAGGTTATGGATATGGCGAGAAACCAAAAACCAATTGGTTGGCTATGGTACGGTTATGGCGTTAGCGTTATAGTATTAGCTGCGACACATAAGCAGTTTTTCATATAGATGAGTTTAATACAAGCTAATGCATTATGAGTAGATTACACGTATTTTTATGGAGAATGGTAGAATGAGCGACACTGGCCCATCTGATATTGAAAAGTAGCCAACTCCCCAATTTCGTTCCAAGCAAATCATAAGAAGAAGAATTTGACATTTGCTTTGGCTAACGGTGTTGGCACACTTTGCAAGTGAAATTATTTTTCCACCCGTTGGTAAATTTTATAACATTCGCAAGTAAAAACTGCAATATAAGAAATGAATGCGACACAAAATATGTTAGCAAGTATTTTTGTTGTATAGGGAGAATGTTTATACCAGTGCTTCGCGAAATTTTGTATGTGAATGGGCAAGGCGAAATAAATTGCCAAGTCTGAAATTCCTTTATATTTACAAACGCGGCATATTGGTTGATTGTGGTGATGTTATTGGAATGCATAAGCTTGCGTTAAACGCATCTATATTAAAAATGTCATTGTGTCACGGCCTTATGGCACCATTAATCGATTACATTGATTTCCATAATGTAGGTTCGATCAGCTGTTTTACCTCGTTATGGTTATAAGTCACCATTAATTGGCCCTTAAACTCCAGTTAAAGTTCACTAGAGTTTAACTTTGCCACTTTGTCTGATAACATAAAATGTTGCTGCTCATCTCAGCTTAAGCAGCCAAAGTGGCAGGGTGAAACTGTAGTCAACTTTAATTGTAGTTTAAACTTGAACTGAAAAACAGGGCATTAATTGAAGGAAACACGTTTGCAACGTATCAACAAAAGTATAGATCTCTGAAAGCGGCCAATGTGCTGCAAATGGAACAATTTATTTTTATCAGGATTTGGATCACTGTCCATTGGAACACGACAACGATCAGATAAGGCCAAGAACACATTCAGCATAACTACCCTACAAGAATACTGACTAACATATGACTAACATCTGATTGTCAGCAATGTCAACCTAACGATCAGCGCCTCATACAAACTTTCTATCACAAACTTAAGGGGACTTGCGCAAATGTGATGTAAACAACTGTGTACGTGTGAGTTTTTGTCTCCTTCTTATACACGAACATGGCCTACTGATTAAGTATATAGCCGTACTGCTCACTCTCATTCCTTTTCCTGGATCAGTGCTGACACTCTAACTATCAAAAAGTGTCATAAATGATAGTTTACTGTAGATATCAGGTTTCACTGTTATACTATCATAAATGACCATTGTTATATTCCGCCATATTATATGAGTGCGCCCCATACATTCCGACAGCTTTTGGTATTTTTTAATATTATTCTCGATTTTTTTCTTTTAGCATGGAGCTTTGAAATGCTCTCTTTTGCATTTTTTAAAATTATTTTTATATGGTTTTCGTCGGTTAAAAATGGCGGAATTTTAAAAATAAAACCACCGTGAAAATCATTTGATTGTCATATGACAGTCAGTAGTGACAACATGTTTAAATCGGATAAACTGTTCCCGCATACATAAAATTCCGTTGAGAATTATGTATCTGTCTCACATGCATAATGGTATCTGCTGTATGTTCTTTGGTCTGTACCAGGTGTCCGAAGCTTTCCCAGATTGAGTCCTTTTTCATGATTATAGGCTGTCGTTGGGAACATGCGGACATGCGTGAGCTACCAAAGGAACATACATAAATTTGAGTATCAATGTTTACGTCATCGCAGGATCAGCATTGTCAATTACAAGTGTGAGTGTATTAGTAAAACTATCAGCGTTTCTTGTAGGGTACACTACGCGCCAAGTTTTTGTTCAGGGATGCACCTTAACGTTAAGCTAATCGTTTATCAAAAAATTTCCACCGTTTCCGCTGAAACACTTCGAAATATTATCGATAAAGAAATTATCAAGATAAATTGTATCTCGTTTTTAACCGAAACGAAAAGCTTTCGTTAACGTTAAAAACGTTAACAAAAACGTGATACTTTATGTTTGAATTGTGCTGGTAATGCTATAGCCATGGTGAAGCCGTAAGGTGGTAACAACGAGGGCACATACACACACAAACTCCATGTAATTTGTTTGTGTAATTCGTTGGTGGTAATGTCAAAAATACTCTGAGAAATGTTCGTACTGTCAAAATTCATGAGAAAAGTTGGAGTCAGCTTGGCTAATGCTTTCACCTTTAATGACTCTGCCACCAATCAGCTTTGCCAGCATAGTTTGAAATTAATAATCAACATACACGATTTGATTTCGTTTTGATATGGCAGAAAACGAAACGAAATCATTTCGTTAATTTGACGTTCTTAACGTTAATAAACGAAACGAAATGACTTTGTTTCGTTTATTAACGTTAATTATCGTAACGAAATGATATCGGTTGTTGGTTAAGCATGCCTGTTTTTGTTTGCCTATTTGATCAACTTTGTTGCGTTTTGCCATGCCGCTGGATATGAGTTGCAAGAGTTCAATGTAAATCCGGCATTCGGAATTATCAAGGGCGATTTTGAATGACGATTGAAATTGAAAGGTTTTTTATGATTTGCAAGAAAATAGAAATTTCAAGCAATAATGGACTACGCAAGCGAAACGTAAGTTTTTGAATTCTTTTTGCTGTAGTTTGGAATTACCGTTATGTCGCTTATGGATTAAAGGGCCAATTAAACTTCCTTAACCCTAACGCCATAGTCATAACCATATTTTTACTTATACATATCAAATGGGCATCGTGAAAATTTTATAAAAATGAAGAAAGTGGAAAAAAGTACAAACTTATACCACAAAAAATAATTCTTAGGCAAAACGTATCCAAAATATTAGCCATCATCCGGTGGCAAAAACCTGAGCCAGATAAATAAATTTGCATGTAAATACAACAACAACGATTTTAGCCAGATAAATCCAGATAGAAGTCTGGTTCAATTCGTGAGCCAGATAATTTGTTAATTACTTGTCTTTAGTTTGGCAACGTTGCCTTTAATAAACCTACTTTTTCAAAAATAGATGTCGCTGCTTATCTTTTCGCCGTATGAGTTAAATGAAAAACAGCGGCGACATCTGCCTATCACATTTCACGTGTGCGAAAATATCGCGACATCTGCTTCTCAAGTCTCTCAATGATCCAGAGCATTCCCGTGAGAATTGAGCGTTAGCCGGTGCTGTAAAACTCACTGGAAGACGGCAAATAAATAAAATCTACAAAAATTTAATAAATTCTCCAAATCAAATATTTTTAGGTTATGGATATGGCGAAAAACCAAAAACCAATTGGTTCGCTATGCTATGGTTATTGCTTTAGCGTTATGGTATGGCTCCATTAATCGATTACATTGGCTTCCATAAGGTAGGTTCGTTTTTTATCTGCTTATGGCTTTATGGTTATAAGTCCCCATTAATTGGCCCTTGAGCGGCAGAAACTTCAAAACACCCCTATTATGAATTATGAACGCTTGCTAGCATTGTAAATTTTACCAAGTAGCGCAACTAACAGCTGATCGGTGAAAATTCGTACATTCACACGCACAGTTCTCGACTCAGTTTCAAAAAAAAACTTTAGATTATTTAATTCAAATTTTAAAGTGAGATAATCCTTACAAATTTATATATACAGAATATATATGGCGTTTTTGTTGTTATTAAAACAAATTTTTTATTTATATTAAAGCTTTTATCATTTTTTTTTTTAACTTTGAAAAATCTCCAAACACCATTCCTTCATTATATGACATTCGACTGCCTAGTCCACTGCCTTCCACACTATTCGCAACATAACCTCTACTTAAGCTGCCAAACTATATAGTAAACAATGCTTGCTAGCGTATCGTAAAAAATCAGCTTTCATATCAGGCATGCTTAACCAACGAACCGATATCATTTCGTTACGATAATTAACGTTAATAAACGAAACAAAGTCATTTCGTTTATTAACGTTAAGAACGTTAAATTAACGAGATGATTTCGTTTCGTTTTCTGCCATATCAAAACGAAATCAAATCGTTTATGTTGATTATTAATTTCAAACTATGCTGGCAAAGCTGATTGCTGGCGGAGTCATTAAAGGTGAAAGCATTAGCCAAGCTGATTGCAACTTTTCTCATGAATTTTGACAGTACGAACATTTTTCAGAGGATTTTTGACATTACCACCAACGAATTACACAAACAAATTACATGGAGTTTGTGTGTGTATGTCCGCTCGCTGTTACCACCTTACGGCTTCACCATGGCTATAGCATTGCCAGCACAATTCAAACATAAAGTATCACGTTTTTGTTAACGTTTTTAACGTTAACGAAAGCTTTTCGTTTCGGTTAAAAACGAGATACAATTTATCTTGATAATTTCTTTATCGATAATATTTCGAAGTGTTTCAACGGAAACGGTGGAAATTTTTTGATAAACGATTAGCTTAACGTTAAGGTGCATCCCTGTTTCATATTGAGATTTCCACACTCCCTATTGTGAATGACAGCAGAGTTTTGTTTACAAATTTTTGTGAATCTATACGAAACAGATAGCAAAACGAATCGTAAATACTAACAATTCAATTGTTTTGTACGTAAAAGTGACAAAAGTTTTTAAATCCTGTAATAATAAAATGTTTTCTGCAACCTCTGTTGCCTTTTTATAAACTCAAATGAACAAATTGACGAAACTTGCGTAGAGGTCATAGAAAGAAGAAAATTGAGAGATGCTTCCAATCTTCTTGGAATGAACTCTACACTGTAAGTACTTGACATACTAAAAGTAAAAAAAAAGTTGAATAAAAAAATAGATTTCAGAGTATGTCTTATCAGAAGTAGGTGGCAGTTTGCGCGCCCGTAAAAATAGGTCATCCATTCCAAATATTTTGAAAGTTTGTGCCACTTTAAGGTTTCTTGCCCAGGGTGTTGCAACAGAGTGTTGAGGCTCTAGTTGGATTCTTTTGTATTTTTTAATAATTTTATATTTACTTTTATTTAAATAGCTCCCAACGTATCGTGCAAAAATTTATCAACGATAGATAGCGTAGAAAATTGAACAGCTGGTACGGTAGTAATGCGGCAGTTACCCACCGACGTGTGCTGTACGTAAGGACGTTTGTCGTACGAAGCATGTTTGACCGAACTCTCAAGCCCGTAGGAATCAATGTGTGCGTCTGTGTACATGTACATAAGATATTTGTGTGTATATTGTTTACAGATAAGCACTGTTGCCATTGACCATTTTGCATGTATGCTTATGGAAACATCAACTTTTTCCAATTTAATTTTTGATATTGTAAAAGGCCGGAATACTATTAAATAAGTATAAATAGATTAAATATTTATAATCAGCACTTTTACATAATTATTTCGAATTATTTTCACAATTTTTCAAACTTTAATTAGGCGTTTTTGCATAAAATTGCAAACGGTCAAAAATTAGCGCACATAAGTTTACTAGCCAACTCTGTCTAGTGAGAGAGCGATCAGCTGACACGTTCTTACGGAAAAAATCAAAATTGTTTTGATTTCTACGTTCCGGGCTACGTACGTACGGGCGTTGCACGTCGGTGAGTTTTCGTTTACATTGCACACTCATAAGATAGGTCGTGTCAGCTGACACGTTTTTTCTACGTACGTTCGTGAGTAACCACGGCTTTAGCGTATGGCAATACCACGATAAACGATAAACGCTAACGATCGGATTTCACACGCTAGAATTTATTTCATAATACGGTACAACAGATTGCAAGCGTTTATCGTGTATCGTATGAGTTCATAATAGGGGTGTAATTTCCATTTAAGGGCCCATTACTAATACTTAGCGTAGACTTGACTTGGCGTAAACTTGGCAACTTAGCCACCATTATACTCCACTTAGCGCGTACAATCTGGCATCATAATCAATAAATGTCAATTTGTATGACAAAATGTCAAAATGATATGGAAACAAACAAATGGCATCTCAAAATGTAAACGTCACTTAGAACTTACATAGAAAATTAAAATTCAACAGACTTCTAAGTCAAGTTAAGTGTTGCTAAGTTTTGAGTAATCACTAACATGCAATGTTCATTTAACAGAACTGTAAGTGACAGTTCTCAAGTCAAGTCAAGTATATGCTAAGTATCAGTAATGGGCCCTTTAGGCTGTCAGCACGCAATAATTACAAATCCTCAAAAGCAACTCTGTACAGAAACGTCATTCGGTTTGCCGTTTGTCATCTTTACCCTTGTTGGTGGTTGGTAAAAGAAAACTATTCAAAATTGTGCACAAATTTAATAATCTAAAAGAAGTATTGAATGAAAAGCAAAATTTATTAAAAGAGAGGTGGGCGTGAAGAATAATAAAGATTTTGATTTTATTGTTTGTATGTTCTCATTTATGTGTTAACTATTGATGACGTGCACAAAACGTTGTGGCAGAGCAGAGCGCCTGCAGACAAATTGCTTGCATATATAAAATAAAAATGAGTAATAAAAAGCCATCGCATTAGAATATGAGCGAAAAACTGAAAAGTTTTGTTTTATATATATGTAAGTTGATTGGCCCGGGGTTGTTGGGGCCTGTACATGCGGTCATGCGAAGGGGAAATCAGAGACAATTTAAAATTGTACCTGGGGAAATACGGCGACGTCCACGAAGCAGCGCTAGGGTCGTCGTCAGCGAAAGATGATTTTTACTAAAAAAAGCATTTGTCGCTGATTCAGATGTAAAGTTAACATGGCTGAACGTGAATATTGTTTATGTAAATTTAAATAAATAAATAAACTAAAGTTTGCTTTGGATTAAAATGCATAACTATACATCTCTGGAGGGATTTGCCAAAGGTTAAACTAATGTGTGGTGTTTGTGTAAGTAACACTAGAAAAAAGAAGTCTGATGTGAAATGAGATAACTTAAGAAATAAATGCTTGAGAATAAAAATCGAAGTGTATGTATGATAAAATAAATCATTGTTTCATGGGTCTGCCCGATACTGCGGCTCTGACCAAAGCAAGCTCTGCACAATTTGGCTTTATTTAGATATCTATGTGAACTCATAAATCGTGAAATAGTTATTTAAATAAAAATATACCGCAGACGATGCAGATTACGTAGGTTTAGTGGTATTGGTGCAGAATTTTGTGTTAAAAATAAAATAAGTTAATCCAGATACATATGAAATGTACTTGGCTACGTACGACACGTACCAATTCACAGTGAATATACATACATACATATATAAAAATTAAGCGCAAGAAAAATGCCCGTTTTATGTAATTTTATTTACGGTGCGAATAGTACACTCTTTTTTATTTCAGTTTTCATTACATTTTAAGGGCGTGTGTGCGACAATGCTATATTTATCGCTAATGCCTTAATTAAGTAGTTCATAAAATTGCATGGTTGTCTATACATAGTTCTTTCTTTTTTCCTTTTTGTTTTTATTTTTGATAAAATTCATCCCCTCTGTGGTGACCGCGAAAAAATGCTAAAACAACGTGCAATCAACGTCAAATCAACATAATTTATATATTCGCCGCAACAACAAAAACGTCAAAAACATCGGATATATTACACTAACAAAAAATTATAATAACTGCTACGTCACATAAAAATTTACCCAATAAAACAACAAACCGTATACCAGTAAGCACAGGTACATACATATAAACATTTGAAATTATTTCTATTATTATTAATTTTTTGAAAGTTTAGGACAAAGATAATATAATAGCAATTAAAGCTATTCATTCCCACAAAAGAAGGTTCTACGTCACACTGCGCTTTTTTAACCCAATCATGCCACCTTCTATTTGATAGTTGTCATTCTTACAGTACCTTGTCACCGCTGAGCTGCTTCTACAAAACTAAGTGCCAAAAATGCTTTCCCGCGGCAGTCTGGTAAGAATTATAAGTTGCTAGCTCCGGAATGTGCAGTATTGATAGGTATCCCTCGGGATCAGTTTTACAACCACGGCAAGTGTATTTCAGGGCCCTGCCGTTTCCGTAACATTTCCTTAAGTGTTTTTGTGGTTACAACAACAACAGAGTTTCATTAGGGTATTAGTTTGGCTTAGGTCGCGTTGTACAAAACCCAGATATGTATGTTCGAATACCCCTGCTAAAATAGCAACTATAGATTCAGAACGTCATAAACCAAAAGAACGCCAAATATGAAACCACAACGCTGAAATCTGCTTACTGGTGCATCAACACACAATTCCCAGATGGAAATATTACCACAAGCCCCGCAAACAAGAAAATTTGTTGTGGACAAGCCATTTGTAACTTAAATTGTTCTGCTCTTGTATTATTTATAGAATAGATAGGCAATTCACAAGGTCTCTTATTCACCGCATGTGCCATGCTTTAATCAGATTTTATATTGAAAACCATGGAAACAACTCAAATCTTAAAATTGCCGAAGTGTTTTATATAATGCGAAGAGCGCTATTTGCGAATAGAAAAACTACGTAAAGAAAAAATTCGCTGGACCTTCCTACTCCATATCGAATTAAATAAATTGGCTCTAAATAAGCCAATAATGTTTCTAATCTTAATATTTGAAGTCATAGCAACTTGTTGGTTTATTTATGAAAAAGCTATTATGCGCATGTTGAGTGACAACTCCCACATTCAAAATTTGCTTATTGTATATACTTATGTATATCTCCGCCGTGCATTCAAACATGTGGGTTTTTCCAATGTTACGATTTTTGTCAAATTTTTCTAGTGTATCTACCTACGTTTTTTTTTTTTATACAAAAACGGGAAGACTGTTTAGCGGATTAAGATTGGCACAATAATGATCGTAATTATCCGGAGCCAGATAAATAATTTGCATAAAAAGCCAGATAAATCCATATAAAATATATATAAATCCTGTTTCAATTTTTGAGCCACATAAGTTGTTAATTTCTTGTATTTATGCCCGGTTTTTCAGTTCAAGTTTAAACTCCAGTTCGACTTTGGCAAGGTTAAATTCTAGTCAACTTTAACCGTAGTCTAAACTCGGACTGAAAAACCGGGCATTAGTTTGGCAAGACTGCTTTTAATTAACCTACTATAAAAAAACTGATGACGCTGCTTGGTCTCCCCCAGCGGGTTAGGGGGTCAGAATATACCCACGGTAGGTGTTTAAATTAGAAGAAAATTTTTCTAAGCGGGGTCGCCGCTCGGCAGTGTTTGACAAGCACTCCGATTGTATTTCTGCCATGAAAAGCCATCAGTGAAAACTCATCTGCGTCCCTGATGCCGTTCGGAGTCGGCATAAAACAAGTACGTCCCGTCCCGCCAATTTGTAGGAAAAATTAAAAAGGAGCACGACACAAATTGAAAGAGAAGCTCGGCCTAAAATCTCTTCGGCGGTTATCGCGCCTTACATTTTTTTTATTTACGTATGCCTGTCGTAAGAGGCGACTAAAATACCAGATTCAAGGGGTTGTGTAGCGCAACCCTTTCAGGTTGCCAGCGCAATATATTGCTTCTCCATACCCAATTGTCAACCTCACTTATCCGTGGCGAATCCTGTTTCATTAACAGCCAAGACGGTGGCGACCCCGAACTGCTCATGGATCTAGGGGGTTGTTGTTGTTGTTGTTGTTGTAGCGATATGGTTGCTCCCCAAAGGCTTTGGGGAGTGTTATCTATGTGATGGCCCTTTGCCGGATACAGGTCCGGTACGCTCCGGTACCACAGCACCATTAAGGCGCTGGCCCGACCATCTCGGGAACGATTTATGTGGCCACATTAAACCTTCAGGCCATCCCCTCCCTCCCCAACCCCAAGTTCCATAAGGAGCTTAAGGTTTACAGAGCCTCGTCTGTTAGTGACACAGGATTCGCCGCGGATAGGTGAGGTTGACAATTGGGTTTGGAGAAGCTATATATTGCGCTGGCAACCTGCAGGGTTGCGCTACACAGCCCCTTGAATCTGGTATTTTAGTCGCCTCTTACGACAGGCATAACTACCGCAGGTATATTCTGACCCCCTAACCCGCTGGGGAAGATATAGGGAGGGTGTTATGGGCAAGAAAGTCGCATGTGGTCATAAAAAATCGTTCCCGATATGGTCCGGCTTGGTACCGGAACGTACGGGATCTACATCCGGCAAAGGACCATCAACATCGATAACAATCCCCAAGGCCTTTGGGGAGTGTCCTTATCGCTACGACAACAACGGTCTTTAGTCGTATGTATTATATGATTCACAACAGTGACATCTGCCTAACACAATTCATATGTACAAAATATCTCGACTTCTGCTCTCAAGTCTCGCAATGATGAGCATCCTCATCAAAATTTTCATGTATTGTGGATGAAACAAGTGTGATATCTTATCCGTCAACTGTCTCACTGGATGTTCAAGATGGCTACTTTTTAGCATTTTGAAAGGATGTTCAATATGGGGGTGCATAGGGCCGGCTATCTTCAGCGGTTGATAGAAAGGAGATTGAGACCACGATAGTTAATTAAAAATCAGGTGATCGGTTCTATTTGTAATTTTGACATCTATGCGGAAGTTATCACACTTGTCTTATCCCCAATGTTTTTATTCATATTAGATAGGTTATTCGTTAGTTTTAAGGGAAAAATTATTGTTTTGAGGAAGAAATTTCGATGGCTTTGGTCTCACCCAGAGAGTGTTCCCGTGAAGTTTATTGCCGAGAACTGGAACAGGGACCGACCCTATTCACGGTTCGATTTGCTTGAAATTTGGTATATTGGTAGCCCTTTTTATCGCAAGCCACTGATAACTGATGTTCCGATTCAGTCATTAACGGAAGATGCTTTGGCCAGAGAGGATAGATAGAATAAGTGACATCATTTCATGCTTTTTGCGAAATTTATTTGTAATGTCCCATTTGAACGGTAATTTTAAATTAAAAATGTGCAGAAGGCAATTTTCTAATACCCGCCAATCAGGTACATTACAAATAAAAATTGAAATGACGTCTCTTATTCTATCTATCCTCTGCTTTGGCAGTGGACATAATTATACTCAGCTGAGCAGAGCTCACAGAGTATATTAATTTTGTTCGCATAACTGTACCCGTAACGGCATAAAAGAATCGAGATAGATATAGACTTCTATATATCAAAATGATCTGGGCGAAAAAAGAAATTCATTTAGCCATGTCCGTCCGTCCGTCTGTCCGTAAACACGACAACTTGAGTAAATTTTGAAGTATCTTAATGCAATTTGGTATGTAAGTTCCTGGGCACTCATCTCAGATCGCTATTTAAAATGAACGAAATCGGACTATAAGCATGCCCACTTTCTCGATATCGAAAATTTCGAAAAAACGAAAAAGTGCGACAATTCATTACCAAACACGGATAAAGCGATGAAACTTGGTAGGTGGGTTGTCCTTATGCAGCAGAATAGAAAATTAGTAAAATTTTGGACAATGTGCTTGGCACCGCCCCCATTTATAAAAAGATAATTTAAAAGTATTGCAAGCTGTAATTTGGCAGTTGAATATGTAAAAATAATAACAATAATAATAACATTCGATAAATTCGCTAATTTATGTTACACTTATTGAAAGAAAATAAATATTTATTTATTTAAATTTTTCAAATTTAAACTGACTTTATTGACTTTCTTTTCCCAGTTCTTTTATTATTGTAATTAATTATTTGCATGCAGTCAAAACTATTTTTTAATAATGAGAAAGAAGTACAACTTCTTATGCGGGTACATATGTAATTACACGCACCTATTTTTTTACATTATTCATTTGAAACGGTTTATCAGATTTTCCAACTCGACTTTCATGCTTTTCAGTATCGTTACATGTTGTTTTGCTTCTAGGTTTTTATTATATTTCCATCTTTTAATTCGGAATCGGCGGATGCCCTGGTGTGATGGTAACGCGCTTCGCCTACCACACTGAAGATCCTTGGGACAAGTCCCGGCAAAGCAACGTCAAAACAAGTTTTTTAAATTAGAAAAATGTGTTTCTAGGCGGGGTCACCGCTCGGCAGTGATTTGGCAAATACTCCGAGTGTAATCCTGCCATGGAAAGCTTCTCAGTGAAGGCCCGAACACATATAATTTTTGATGCAGCAACTTGTGCTAACAGATGAGTTGATTGCATGTGTTTGCATCGAAAATCGTATGTGTTCGGGCTTTGAAAACTCATCTCCCTTGCAGGTGCCGTTCGGAGTCGACGTTAAACATGTAGGTCCCATCCCGCTAATTTGTAGGAAAAAATTAAAAACGAGTACTACGCAAATTGGATGAGAATCTCTGCCTAAATCTCTTCGGAGGTGTATCGCGCCTTTTATTTATTTATTTAATGCGGCATGGCCATAGCTTTTCACTAGATTTTTTTATGCAACCTACTCCGATTTTCGCTTTCGATTTAGATTGGTAAATGAAATTGAAAAAAAGCCGATTCTGACTCGTTATTACAGTCAATCCAATTCTGCAACGTTCCTAGTGTTGTAAAAGTAAAATTTGAAAAGGTCATCATGTCGATTTAATTTTACATCACTAATATATGTACATGTACACATATGTATGTATGTATTCACAAAATCTTGATTTTGTAATGAATCGAAAACAAGTTTTAAGTAAACAAATTGAATGCTGAACTTTCTCTATGCTTACTTCTCTTTGGCGACTTTTTATTTCCATAGTCAAAATTCAAATCTCCATTTTACAAAGTGAGCAAAATGTATGTAATTGTAATTCTCCAATAACAATTTATTTAGCTCTTTTTGCGATATGCATCGTTTTCGCGCAATCATGTGACTTTCTAATTCAAAGTGGTTTGTGTAAAAGCCTACAGTATTGTGTGTAACAACGTAAACACACTCAGGTTGCTTTAAATTTTGGGAAAGTAGCATCATTAGCATTGTTTGACGCTTAACGCTTAAGCGACTTCATCCCAGCCATGCCCGAATTCGGTATACCAATGGAGATCTAACCAACTTGGAATAGACGCAGTTCTTCACAATTTCAAAGGTGATTGATCTCGCCTTCACATATTTTGTAGAAGAGTTGATGCATTCATTTACCAGCTTTGCATATCCTTTCATTAGCCGGCGCTTTTTATATTGTAGTGCAATGTACTTTCCGTCAGTAGGGATGGTTATAGCGGGTTCGTTATCTCCATTTTTATTGTGAAGCGAAAGAAGCATACCCCTTTACGTCGGTTATAAGGACGAATTTTTTTTTTCTGGACTCTTGACAAACCCTAAAGTGTTCTCAGTGGCGTTACGCCGTAAGTGAAATATTTGCTCGCAATGCTCAGTTATAAAGTTTTTAGCTGTCCTGTTCATAAGCAGCCGTTTTACGATGATTCGCGCACTTGCCGTTGCACAACATTCTGTATTTGAAGAACGGTTAACGTTATACATATATTATTATATTTTATTGTACATAGAGTTCAGCCATATATGCGTTATTTTTATTTTCAGCGTGCTTTGCACACAGAGTATATTAACTTTGATTGGGTAACGGTTGGTTGTACAGGTATAAAGGAATCGAGATATATATAGACTTCCATATACCAAAATACTCAGTATCGAAAGAAAATTTGATTGAGCCGTGTCCATCCGTCTGTCCGTTAACACGATAACTTGAGTAAATATTGAGATATCTTCACCAAATTTGGTACACGAGCTTATCTGGACCCAGAATAGATTGATTGAAAATGAGCGAAATCGGATGATAACCACGCCCACTTTTTATATACATATATCACATTTTGGAAAACACAAAAAACCTGATTATTTAGTAAATAATATACCTAGAATGTTGAAATTTGACATGTGGACTGATATTGAGACTCTTGATAAAAATTAAAAAAAAATTTTTAAATGGGCGTGGCACCGCCCACTGGTGATAAAGTCAATTTTACAAATATAATTAATCATAAATCAATCGTTAAACCTATCGTAACAAAATTCGGGAGAGAGGTTGCCTTTACTATAAGGAATATTTTGAAGAAAAATTAACGAAATCGGTTAAGGACCACGCCCACTTTTATATGAAAGATTTTTAAAAGGGTCGTGGACGAATAAATTAAGCTATAACTTTGCAAGAAAGAGGTTTATATCAATGGTATTTCATTTCCCAAATGGATTTATAACAATAAATAGGAAAAACTTCAAATTGCAAAAAATGGGCGTAGCACCGCCCCTTTTATGACTAAGCAATATCTGTTTCGGGAGCCATAACTCGAAGAAAAATTAACGGATCGTAATAAAATTTCGTGCACAAATTTTCCTTATAGCAGAAAATATTTCTAGTAAAAATGGACGGGATGGGTTAAAGACCACGGCAACTTAGATATAAAAAAGGTTTAAAGGGTTCGTAGACTAGAATAATAAGCTATCACTTAGCAAAAAATAGTTTTGAATAAATGATATTTCACTTATCAAGTTTTACGTAAGAGGAAATGGGGAAACATTTATTTTTTAAACGGGCGGTGCCACGTGTTATGTAGAAAAGTAATTTATCTGAAATGAAATGTTCAGTTGAAGCTCACTGAGTATATAATGATCGGTTACACCCGAACTTATTAGACACCTTTATTTGTTTATTTTAGTTTTGCATTTGCATTTTAATTGTGAGTAGGATTTTTTTGTTACTGATTGCATTGCGTTTTACTTAGTTGTTACTGATATTTGGTTTCCAATCTTTTATTAAGAGCTCTGGTTACCAGTAAGTACTGATTGAAGTTCAATGGGAGTAACTTAAATTTGTTATATCTAGTATAACAAAACATTAGCAATTATCTGTAAAATATATTTCATTACTTTGCAAAATCCTTGAATTACTTATAAATATCGTAGCAGACTTTCACAGACGACAGTTGAATTAGAAGTTCAACCAGAACATAGTGGCCTATCAACTTTGTTCGATCTTCAGAGGTAATACCTAACTAATAGCGAAATCGACCAATGTAAACGGCTCACTTAATGTTAAGTGTAACTAAATATTCCATGTCGAACTTAATTTAACAGCGTTATATATTACACCTAGTAAGTACTAGCATTCAGGTTAAGTTTTACTTTGTTAGGAATAGGTATGTATGTATGTATTTGTGGGTCTACCTCCTCAACTCATCCCTCTCCGTATCCTCCTTTGTATTACCCTGTAATATGCGTCCAACAGTGTCCAAATTTTGAGTAACATACCCAAAAGCAGCCACCGTGGTGTGATGGTAGCGTGCTCCGTCTACCACACCGTATGCCCTGGGTTCACACCCCGGACAAAGCAACATCAAAATTTTAGAAGTAAGGTTTTTCAATTAGAAGAAAATTTTCTAAGCGGGGTCGCCCCACGGCAGTGTTTGGCAAGCGCTCCGGGTGTATTTCTGCCATGAAAAGTTCTCAGTGAAAACTCATCTGCCTTGCAGATGCCGTTCGGAGTCGGCATAAAACATGTAGGTCCCGTCCGCCCAATTTGTAGGGAGGAGCACGACGCAAATTGGAAGAGAAGCTCGGCCTTAGATCTCTTCGGAGGTTATCGCGCCTTACATTTATTTATTATTTATATCCAAAAGCGGTTAATATATGGAAACGAAACTCGTCGAAAGACGTCATTAGGAATATTACCGTACATTGGTTAACACTTAAGTTATAGTTATTTTCATAAGAATTTATATTTATATTTTAGTAGTTTCAAAACGATTGAAGAAAAAATTATTTATCTATTTTTTATACTCAGTTGAGCAGAGCTCACAGAGTATATTAACTTTGATTGGATAACGGTTGGCTGTACAGTAGGGCGGGTCGATTTGTGGGGAGGCAAAAAATCGCCCATTGCTCTGTGAAAATCATATTCTAGGGATCAAAATAAGAAACTTTGCCGAAGGAACCATACCTCTAAAACGAATTCTGATGTCCCCCCCCCCCCCCCCAGGTAGGGGTAAATTTTGAAAAATCCCACTTTGACCCATTTAGACTGCTCCAATCGAGTCCAAATGTATGACCGACCCCCACTAACTTTGGAAGCCCGACCCACCAATCCAGTGGCACACCCCCTAAGTGCATGTAAAGTGCAAAACCGGCGATTTTTTGAAATGTATGGTGAATCCCCAGGGGGGTTCCAGGGGGTGTGCCACTGGCATCGATGGGTCGGGCCTCCAAAGTTAGTGGGGGTCGGTCATACATTTGGACTCGATTGGAGCACTCTTCGGCCAAGTTTCTTATTTTGATCCCTAGAATATGATTTTCACAGAGCAATGAGCGATTTTAAATCGACCCGCCCTATTGTACAGGTATAAAGGAATCGAGATAGATATAGACTTCCATATATCAAAATCATCAGTATCGAAAAAAAATTTGATTGAGCCATGTCCGCCCGTCCGTCCGTCTATCCGTTAACACGATAACTTGAGTAAATTTTGAGGTATCTTGATGAAATTTGGTATGTAGGTTCCTGGGCACTCATCTCAGATAGCTATTTAAAATGAACGATATCGGGCTATAACCACGCCCACTTTTCGATATCGAAAATTGCGAAAAACAGAAGAAATGCGACAATTCATTGCCAAAGACAGACAAGGCGATGAAACTTGATAGGTGTGTTGATCTTATGACGCAGAATAGAAAATTATTAAAATTTTGTACAATGGGCGTGGCACCGCCCACTTTTAAAAGAAGATAATTTAAGTTTTGCAAGCTGTAATTTGGCAGCCGGTGAAGATATCATGATGAAATTTGGAAGGAACGTTACTCCTATTACTATATGTATGCTTAATAAAAATTAGCAAAATCGGAGAACGACCACGCCCACTTTAAAAAAAGAATTTTTAAGTAAAATTTTAACAAAAAATTCAATATCTTTACAGTATATAAGTAAATTATGTCAACATTCGACTCCAGTAATGATATTGTGCAATAAAATACAAAAATAAAAGATCATTTCAAAATGGGCGTGGTTCTCTGCCGTTTTTCATTTAATTTGTCTAGGATACTTTTAATGCCATAAGTCGAACAAAAATTGACCAATCCTTGTGAAATTTGGTAGTGGCTTAGATTCTAGGACGATAACTGTTTTCTGTGAAAAAGGGCGAAATCGGTTGAAGCCACGCCCAGTTTTTTTACACAGTCGTCCGTCTGTCCTTCCGCTCGGCCGTTAATACGATAACTTGAGCAAAAATCGATATATCTTTACTAAACTCAGTTTTCGTACTTATCTGAACTCACTTTGTATTGGTGTAAAAAATGGACGAAATCCGACTATGACCACGCCCACTTTTTCGATATCGAAAGTTACGAAAAATTAAAAAAATGCCATAATTCTATACCAAATACGAAAAAAGGGATGAAACATGGTAATTGGATTGGTTTATTGACGCAAAATATAGCTTTAGAAAAAAACTTTGCAAAATGGGTGTGACACATACCATATTAAGTTGAAGAAAATAAAAAAGTTCTGCAGGGCGAAATAAAACACCCTTGAAATCTTGGCAGGTTTTACATATATAAATAAATTAGCGGTATCCAACAGATGATGTTCTGGGTCACCCTGGTCCACATTTTTGTCAATGTCTCGAAAACGCCTTCACATATACAACTACCACCACTCCCTTTTAAAATACTCATTAACACCTTTCATTTGATACCCATATCGTACAAAAAAAATCTAGTCACGCTGGTCCACCTTTATGGCGATATCTCGAAAAGGCATCCACCTATAGAACTAAGGCCCACGCCCTTTTAAAATACTCATTAACACTTTTCATTTGATACCCATATCATTCAAACAAATTCTAGAGTGACCCCTGGTCCACCTTTATGGCGATATCTCGAAAAGCCTTCCACCTATAGACCTAAGGCCCACGCCCTTTTAAAATACTCATTAACGCCTTTCATTTGATACCCATATCGTATAAACAAATTGTAGAGTCGCCCCTGGTCCACTTTTTGGCGATAATTCGAAAAGGCGTCCACTTATGGAACTAAGGCCCACGCCCTTTAAAAATACTCATTAACTCCTTTCGTTTGATACCCATATCCTACAAATAAACTCTAGAGTCACCCCTGGTCCACCTTTTTGGCGATATCTCGAAAAGGCGTCCACCTATAGAACTAAGGCCCACGCCTTTTTAAAATACCCATTAACACCTTTCATTTGATACCCATATCGTACAAACGAATTCTAGAGTCGCCCCTGGTCCACCTTTATGGCGATATCTCGAAAAGGCGTCCACCTGTAGAACTAAGGCCCACGCCCTTTTAAAATACTCATTAACACCTTTCATTTGATACCCATATCGTACAAACAAATTCTAAAGTCACCCCTGGTCCACATTTATGGCGATATCTCGAAAAGGCGTCCACCTATAGAACTAAGGCCCAATGCCTTTTAAAATATTCATTAACACGTTTCATTAGATACCCATATCGTGAAAACAAATTCTAGAGTCACCCCTGGTCCACCTTTATGGCGATATCTCGAAAAGGCGTCCACCTATTGAACTAAGTCCACGCCCTTTTAAAATACTCATTAACACCCTTCATTTGATACCCATATCGTACAAACAAATTCTAGATTCCGCCCTGGTCCACCTTTATGGCGATATCCCTAAATGGCGTCCACCCATAGATCTATGGCCTACTCCCTCTTAAAATACTCTTTAATACCTTCCATTTGATTCCCATGTCATACAAACACATTGCAGGGTTACCCTAGGTTCATTTTCCTACATGGTGATTTTCCCTTATTTTGTCTCCATAGCTCTCAGCTGAGTATGTAATGTTCGGTTACACCCGAACTTAGCCTTCCTTGCTTGTTTAGCTTTCATATTAAATTCAAACCATTCCTCTAAATCGTGCTTATCGTTGACTTACAAAATATAAAAAATCAGAAATATTTTATGGCTCCTTTTTGGTTTGTTAATTTTTATATTAAGTTAGGTAAAATGTCTTATAAAATTGTTAAAATTTTCCTACTCTGTTTTCAGTTTTCTATTTTACTATATTCAACTTGCTTGTATCAATGAAAATGACCTTCGCGGTACAGAGTCCATTTTTGAATCGATGCTACAAAGTTGTAGGGGTATACGTTCTCATTTACGTAAATCTCATCACAAATTAACGCATATGAATGGTGGTATGTGTAATTAGGGTGCGTCGGTTTTTATTAAGATTAAAAATTTCGTCGTCCTACTCGAATCGTCGACGCCGCGGTAATGGCCTACGACTCCACTTCACACTCCAAACGACTTTTTGATACAGATGGAGTGAGAGATGACTTCTGCACATTGATGTAAAATTCAAAATTTTTAAAAGCTGCTAACTCCATACATTTTTAATACATTTCAAAATGTTTATTCAATTTCATTCAGTTCAGTTTTTACAAAGGGTTTCCCACAATTCATATGTATGTAGCTTCTCCAACCCAATTGTTAACCTCAGCTTTTTTAAAGGCAAACCTTACGTTTCTCACGGTATTAGGGGATGGAGTGACTTAGACGTTTAACATAATCATATCTAATCGGTCCCGAGATGGGATAGTACCTTAATGCAGCTAGTTTCCCCGAACTTACCGAATCAATATCTGCCAAAGGCCTATCAACATCGATATCAATCGCAAAAATCTTCGGAGAATGTCTATCGCAATAATAAGAAAAAAAGATCGAATTTAGCGTAGTTGTCATGAACTCATCGTATACCGAGCCCTTGCATAATTTCATTACACAAAACAAAACTTTTGGTTATGGAATAAAAAGGAGTAACCCTTTTATGGCGATTACGAATTTTGTGCATAATTTCAGGTGGATTGTTTGAGCAGTAGCGGGGACGGCTTAAAAACATATTCACTCGTGCAAAAATTCCTTCGAAATTGCACAGAGTCAGAATTTTCTTTAGACCTTTGTATGTTCAAATGGAAAGAAAAGTTATTTTGGAATTGTATGTATAATCCCGGTCGGATAGCTATAATGCCGCAAAAAAATGAGCCACCCTTTCATATGCATATCGTTTCGCTTTTTCATTTGTTGTTCTTTGGTTGTATCTTTGATATTTATTGTATAAAGTAGATAAAACAATTTCTTATTGTGATAAAAAATTTCTTATGTGATAAAAAAATGTCACATTTTATTTATTTAATTATTAAATTCAACACAGACACAAAGCGGTCGACTACTGGATATAAGATACAATACAAATAACAAGGAAAAAAACATAAGTGTAAAAACAAAATTTAAAGTAAAAACTTAAATAACAAACAATCAAATTAATTAAGTTAAATTTTAATTAATACATAAATCAAGTCAAAAATAAAAATGAGTTAAATTTAATATTGAAATAAAATTGACATCGTATTTAAAAATCTTTAAAGAATATCATGCCAGACGTGAGAGTATTTCCTTACGGATAACAGCAATAGAATACTCAAAACTAATACAGTTGTACAGTTCATTATAGCGCGAGCACCAATTGCGAATAGGGCTATATTTGGCAAAATTACGCCGGAGAATGGGTAAATGAAAGAGTACATAGTGCCTTGTAGTTCTCGCAGGAACAGAAAAATTCAGTCTGCTTACTAGGTCAGTGGAGTCTATCTCACCGATAATCAGTTTATGAAGGAACATTACCCCGAGTAATGTTCTTCTATTGTCTAAAGTTGACAAACTAATGAGAAAAAGTCTATTTCTATAAGGCGGAAGATGATGATTTGATTCCCAGTTAAGACCGCGTAAAGCGAAGATTAGAAACTGCGTCTGTACCGATTCAATTCGATCTATATGATTTTTATACCCCAGGGACCAAATACAGGAACAATACTCAAGTATTGGGCTTACCAATGATGTGTAAATGGTCTTGGTTAAATAGGGATCATCAAATTATTTAGCCCATCTTTTAATAAATCCGAGTACACCCGATGCTTTGTTTACGATAGATGAATATGCCTGTTAAAGCTCAATTTCCATCAAAAATAACACCTAGGTCACATACTACAGATATACGCTCCAAGGGAGCACCATCTAGCATATAGGATTTTAAAACTGGGTTGATTCTGTGAAATGTCATTAGTTTACATTTCTTCGGAAAACCCAGTAAGTCAAGTTTATGAGTTAAAAGCTCATAATTAACAGAATCAAATGCTTTGCTGAAGTCGGTTTGCTTATTGGATAAAAATCCATCCATGACTAGAGAGGTGAACTCAAACAAGTTGGTTGTGGCTGACCTTCTACGCACAAAACCATGTTGGCTGGGTGATAATAAAGAAGTACATATATATTGAATTTGGCAGATGATGATCTTTTCAAACATTTTAGGAATAGCCGAAAGTTTAGCTATGCCCCTGTAGTCCTCGATATTGGACCTACTACCTTATGCAAGGGAATAATAAATGATTGCTTCCAAATTGAAGGGAATGCAGAAGACTCAAGAGATAGTGTAAATAATTTAGGGATCGGCTTAGATAAGTTGACAGTGCAAAACTTTAGAACACAACTAGGAACACCATCTGGACCCGGAGAGGAAATTGGTTTCAACTCCAGAAGACTCTTCAGAACAGTATCTATATCTATGACAGGATCTAAAAATACAATTAGAACTTTCTAAGGTGTACGGATATCCGACTTCTTGGCAGGTTAGAGTACACATTTACACAGTGTCGGCCAAAACATTTGCACACCAATTGAATGTTTTTCATATTATTAAATTTTTCAGAAAAGTTTCGAACTTAGAAATTACAGTTTTGTTAATTTAGGCAGCGCTACTCTTTCAATTTCGCGGAACGGGACGTACATGTTTTAGCCGACTTGGTATCGACGTCATCTGCAAGCAAATGAATTTCCACTGCGAAGCTTTTCATGGCTGAAATACACTCGGGGTGTTTGCCAAAGCATTGCTGAGTGGCGATCTCGCTTAGAAACACTATTTTGTAAGTTTGTTTCTAAATTTCTGAACACAGAACAAGGATTTCTGACTTGAACACGGAACCCTCGGTGTGGTAGGCGGAGTACGCTCCCACCACACCACGGACCTCTTGGATTAAAGAAGGCGCTGACCGTGACTTTCCAGTTTTTTTTCTTGGATCATGGAATTCTCTTTTAATATTATAGGCACAGAGCCTGCCAATGTTCTGATTTTGGAAAAACAAAATTTAAGAAACCGCTAAATTGGCATCTCAACACGACCTATAGTGGTGCCGATAGTCTCTTAACATACTTTCTTCTACCGAAATGGAATTTAATGAATAAAAAAGTGGGCGTAGGTTTTGACTGCGCACTACTTTATTGACTTCGAGTCGGTACGGTGACATAATGGAAAGGCATTTGACCCTAAATTACAAGCGGGTCAGCTTGTGGCAACTCTTGGTGTCAGTAACTTTTAACCAAGCACAATCCCCTTCTCTGTTGACCACAAAATGATTATTAAGTTAGATTTGCCTTTGTACAATTTTACTTGATTAGGGGAGAGTCCCCTCCCAAAGCCCTCGTAACTCTTCTAATCTGCGACCAGATACCAATTCTTTACTCAAAAATTTTCTTTTCCAAAGTGGAAATGATGGATAAGACGAGTGTGATAACTTCCGCATAGACGTCAAAACTAAAAAAAGAACCGATCACCTGCCTTTTAATTGAGTATTGTGGTCTGATTCTGTATCTCTTTCATCACCCGCTGTAGATAGCCGGCCCTGTGCGCAACCATTTTGAACACCCTTTCAAAACGCTAAAAAGTAACCATCTTGAACATCCTGTCAGGCAGTTGACGGATAAGATATCAAAATTGCTCTATCCACAATGCTTACAACTTTTTTCAAAAAAAAAAAAAAAAACCAAAAAAAAAAAACATATCTAATATGCATGGAAATTTTCTTCACTACTATAAAAGAATATTTTAATAAATTGACGAAAAATTAAAAAAAAAAAATCCCTCCAGTTCTTTGATCGTTTATTTTATATTTTGCACATTGGCACATAGTACAGGTCTACAAGTAGGATATGTAGCAGCACGCACATACACAGCCACGCTCACCTGATAAAATGCTTGTTCTTGTTCGTTTTTTTTGTGGATGCTATTTGGCACTGTTGTACTTCTTGGGTCCAAGAAAAGTTTAGTAGCTGCTAACGAAAACTGGGTAAAATTTTTATTGTAAAATTACAAAGAAATATCCTTATTTACTTTCAAACGAACACTTAATTACATCTCTCTTTAAAATCCATATGTTTTGAACAATTTTAATTAACAAATTGTGATACTTTATTACCGGGGAAGATTGCTAAAACATGACCAAAACCGTTGGGGGAAGTATTAATAGACGCGTTTTTGCCTTGCCTCCAATAATTCGAATACTTTTTCGCCTTTAGACTATTGATAACAGGACAAAACGCGTCTTTTCGTATCTCTTTCTACTATTTTGGACGGGTTATTGCCGTCGACCTCGGTTTCAAACTGTTTTTCACGGAGAACTTTTGAACGGGTAGAAAAACTTAGCACCCGTGTTTGTATTCTTAATACTGCAATAACTACGCGTCCTCAGATACCCCTATTCAAGACTTTTGTATAATTTTCTATAGGACCCATATAGGTGCACTATATTTTTATACTAAATTCTTTCGAAAAAATTTACCATCACAGCAACCCATATCTGATATTCCGCTCCTTTTTTTGTTTCCCTGCGTCGCTTTCCACAACAGCAACGCATATTCCACGCAGGTTCTACTGAGTTCCACAATAGTTTGACACTGACCGAAGTGTCAAACGGCAGTGTGTTAGAAAGAGAAAGGAATTGTTTCCTTCTCATACATATCATACTTGTAAACCTGTACTATGCATTGGCATTTGTTGTGAAGAGTGGGTGGAACATTTTGAATTCATACAAGTGAAAAATCTTTCTATTCCTCCATTGCCATACTTACCTGTGAAATAATAGCTGACAGGCAGAACGGCTGTCGCGAATGGCCAGAGAATGGAAGAGAGGTTTGTTTTTTACTCACGATTATTAAATTGAAGAGCCATGAATCGCCCATTTGTGTTCCAAATCAGCTTTTTTTTTGATTGTGTATACAGAAAGTCAGACTACATATCGATTTAAATTTCTAAAATCTAGTTATTAGATAAAATATGGGCAGCCAGTTAAGCAAGAATTTTAAAATATGTAAATAATGCAATATATCAGTCGACTACAAAAATATTTGAAAAACACTATTGAACAAATAATTTAAGTAATCGAACAGCGATTGAACAGGTGATTGAGGCACTTGTATGAATTCACAATGGGGTGGAATATTATCATGAATAAATTAATATTCAGGTGTTCTCATCCCGTTGACGTTTTCCCTTATTCTGACCAGTTCGGCAAGCATAGTTTAGAGGGTTGTCTATCATACAGAACTGCCTTTGAGTTCTACTACGATCGTAGTAGATTTTACTCTACGTTTAGAAATATTATAACTATATAAGCCGTTACTAGAATTGCTCAGCCAAAAAGAGTAACGTAACTTTGTATTCCCTAACAGAATATAGATACAATTTTGCAGAAAACTAATTTATTTGAAGAATTTGTACGAAAAATTAATCAATCCAAATTTATTACTTTTGAAATACCCGTAAATACCGGCATTTAGAGCTGCCGAAAAAGTGAGGTTATGTTGTTGACATCACCTTTATTATTACATCATGGAATATTGGCCTCTTCACTCGATGCATCATCACTGCCTCTGTTTAAGAGGACAGCACTCTGAACATTAGTTACCAGGTCACGCTTTTCGTATTGTCAGAAATTTGACCGGGGCTTCAAACCTTCCGTGTTTCGGCGAAATTTGGGTAACGTTTTAAATATTTCCAATACTCTGTAGAAATAATTTCGATCTAGTTTCGTTTTTTTTTTTCGATCGGATGACAGCGATGCACCTTTATGGATCTTATGATGCTTAAACTTTGAGGTGGAGTTATATGACAATATTTCGAGCAAGTTGATTGCCTTCATTCCATTAATTAATATAAGTATGCTGAGTATATTTATTTTTATGAACAGGATATGAATAAATTTTTTCAAAGCCAGGTTCTGTGGGAGGGCTCTCTTAATACCTCTCACCGCTTGTAGCGCTTTTGTCTGCCCTATTTTATGACTATGCTTCCTCTTTTCTCCTTGGTATGGAAACGTTGCGCTGAAATACAGCCGCATATCTGGATGCAAGTCATCTAATAGCAACAGTTCTTGGTCAGGGGAATCCCATCGCCCTCCTTATAGGCAGAAGGGCGTAGCTGGAATGCCCGTTAGCTCTAAGCCACATAGTCGGGGGCTATGGAGTTCGGCTAAGCCATCACACCATCGACAAGGTGCCTACCCTAGCGAGCCCCTTGAGTAAGCTCGTAGTAACAGGAGAATCCCGTCGCCCTCCTTATAGGCAGAAGGGCGTAGCTGGAATGCCCGTAAGCTCTAAGCCACATAGTCGGGGGCTATGGAGTTCGGCTAAGCCATCACACCATCGACAAGGTGCCTACCCTAGCGAGCCCCTTGAGTAAGCTCGTAGTAACAACAAATGAAGAAATATTGTTTCTAGAAATTGAAGTCAACATTATGATGAAATTTTCCGTACATTATATACAATGTCTGCAAGTCTGGGAAAATAACAGCTCGGGCGCCGGGTTTTTCGAACTTTTTATTTTATTTGACTTCCAAATTTGCTACAAACGTATACTGCCGGGCACATAAAGGTAGAGAGGATAGATATAATAAGAGACGTCATTCCAATTTTTATTTGTAATGTACCTGATTGGCGGGTATTAGGAAATTGCTTTCTACACATTTTTAGAAGTTTATATTAATATATATTGTGATTGTTGGAAAGAGGATGAATTGCTCAATTAATACGATCCTTTAAAACAATCAAAAATACCTCATGAAAATGTGTAGAAGCAATTTAAAATTACCCCTCAAATGGGACATTACAAATCAATTTCGCAAATTCTATGAATTGACGTCTCTTATTCTCTCTATCTTCTCTGGCTATAGGAAAAAAAAATGCTAGACGCCACTACCAGCGATCAAGTTGAAGGAATCCAAAACCTTCTATCATCAAAGCTCTCTACTTAGAAAGTAGCACTACCTCCGCGCTAAATGCCATTAGCACCCAGATAAATTGCGAATTAAATCAAAACCCCCACCATAGAACAGTACTCGTAGCGCTAGACCTATCAAAAGCTTTTGATACGGTCAACCATGGCTCGTTACTGCAAGACCTGGAAGGATATACCCTTCCCCCATGTCTTAAAAGGTGGACCGCAAATTATCTGGGTGGTCGGCAGGCATCGGTGCAATTTAGAAACGAAACATCAAAGCCAAGGAGAATTAAACAAGGGGTGCCACAGGGTGGTGTCCTATCCCCACTTTTGTTTAATTTCTACATATCTAAGCTACCTTCACCACCGGAAGGAGTCACAATCGTTTCCTACGCCGATGACTGCACAGTAATGGCCACAGGCCCAGGCCCACAGATCGATGAGCTATGCAATAAAATAAACGGCTACCTCCCTAATCTCTCCGGTTTTTTCGCCCCGCGAAACCTGGCATTATCACCGACTAAATCTTCCGCGACCTTATTTACAACATGGACGTCCAAAATGTCGACCATTTTGAACATCCACGTCGATGGCTCTACGCTACCGACTGTCCTACATCCCAAAATCTTGGGTGTGACGTTTGATCAGGATCTACATTTTGGTGAGCACGCAGCCGCAATTGTTCCGAGAATTCAGAGCCGTAACAAAATCCTCAAATCCCTTGCTGGCAGTAACTGGGGAAAAGATAAAGAAACGTTCATAACTACATACAAAGCAATTAGCCAGCCGATTACGTGCTACGCGTCACCCATATGGTCGCCAAGCCTAAAAATTACCCACTGGAAGAAGCTACAGGCCTGCCAAAATACTGCTCTCAGAATTGCCACGGGCTGTCTTCTTATGTCCCCAGAACACCATCTGCATAATGAGGCGAGAATACTCGCCATCAGGGAAAGAAACGAGATGCTGACCAAACAGTTCCTGTTGAATACCCAGAAACCTGAGCATCCCAACAGACATCTGATTGACGAGCCAGCACCGCCTAGGGGCTTAAGGAGTCATCTCCGTAAGCATTTTGAGGAAATACGGCACCTGAGAACCCAGCCGTATGAAGCGAAAAAACACAAGCAGGTCCTTGGTGAACTCCACAAACAGGCGTCGGACCTTTATGCCGGGAATTGCCCGGTGAATCCAGTACTCAAAGTAAAGTTTCCAAAACTTGCGGAAGAGGAACGCATACTCCCCAGGGAAACGCGTGTCACTCTGGCTCAACTTCGTTCTGGATACTGTAACAGGTTAAACTCTTACCTATCCAGAATCAACCCCGACATACAAAATGTATGCCCCGCTTGCAATGTGTCCCCACATGACACCAACCATCTCTTTAATTGTAATGTGGAACCAACGCCTCTAACACCCCTTTCCCTATGGTCCACCCCTGTTGAAACAGCAAGTTTCCTTGGACTCCCGTTAGAGGATATTGATGACAGTTTGTGATCGGTCGCGTCTGTTAGGTGGGGCGAAGCACTGCTACAACAACAACAACAACTTAGAAAGATATAAACACCACACCGGGTGATTTTGCATGTTTTTGTTCTTCAGCTTGGACAGCTTTCGAAACTTAAAAGTCTAGAAGAGGGTTCTATGTTTCTCTTGAGGGGACAGGCTGGAATGCACTGTTGGAGTATAGATATTTTTTTTAGTTCCTTGAAATTGGGCGCTTTTGTCGTCTGGTCTTAGGATGATCTGTGCTGGTGCACTACGTTAAAAAGTCTTGTCATGCCATTGCTCAAGTTAAATCTCAAGAATATGTTTATATAAATGTAAATAGGTACCTGCTAAGGGCAAACATGTCCTTAAAATTTCATTATTCAAATACAGCCAAGTGGCAACACCGACTTTATCCAATGCATTCATCCATTGTTTACTATATAGTTTGGCAGCTTAATTCGAGGTTATGTTGCGAATAGAGTGGAAGGCACTCGCAGGCCGTGAAAATAGGCACTCGAATGGAGTGGAATGAAGAACAGTAGGAAGACCAGAGTTGCATTGGATCAATCATTGCATCAATATTAAAGATAAATTTAGAAAAAATAATTAAATACTTGAGTATAAGCAAACATTTTCTGTCAATTACTGCAATTAAGGTGTCCTAGATGCTATATATTCCAAAATTATAACATTTTATGTCTGTTTAAAAATTTAACTTCAATTTCCCTAAGATTTCCGTAATATGGCCATTAGTTATGTTTGTGTATGTGTGCAAATTTTGAGCGATCAGCTGTTAGTTGCGCTACTTGGTAAAGTTTACAATGCATTCATCCGTTGTTGCATGCTGCATTATGCCTTATATTCTTTACTATTCTTAGCTGTTCGCTTTCCCAGCTCTTAAAACTTTTCCATTGTTCTTCGAGACGGTTGCCACTTTCGTCCATTTGGACAAAAATGGTTCTTTCCAACCCCGGTGGTCCCTTTTTTCAATTTTAGTCCTTTTTAGGCAAGTTTTGCACAGATTCAAAAATTGTTCAATCATTAAATTGTGGCAAATCAAAGGCAACTCCGGTAACAGATAATAAAGATGGACTTAACAAAAAAAAAAAAAATATTTTCTTGCCATTGATGGAGTCGGCGAAAAAATTTATTGAAAACAAAACTTTACATTAAGTGCACATGCAAATGACAGTACTTATTTTCAAGCTATGCGGACAAGCGTACCGAAGATATTGAGTGTTCCTCAATAATCCTTTCAAAACCCTTTGCATAAGATCTTTGTTAAAAATTTTGAAAGTCTTACATATCGTGTTACAGGTGGATATATACATATATATATCTCACATGAGTTCAAAGAATTTGACGACTATTTTTGTGTTAGGCCATACTAATCCTTAGCACTTTTGTTACACGTTGGCTCTCGTATTGAGAACCAATGGGAGTTGTGACGATATTAATATGTACCATAGATAAAGAATTCCAATCAGATAAAGTTCTTCTGCCGTTTTTATACCATCTAATTAGAGATTTCAAGCATATTTTGAGTAATATATGCATAGTAACTATATAAAAAATATTTAATAAATATGCCATTGCTACAAGTGGGAAATTTAAAAATCATTGAAATTTACTCTCGTGCCTAAAAGGGAGCATACCTGCTACATTTTAGAGAAAAGTGCGCTCCTAAAAAATAAATAGAAGTTATAAATGCTTTATTTCATTTATGATTAACTAAGTTCGCTAAATAATTCTGCGGCAGCATAGCCTAAATTGTTCCAATGCTCTTTTTAAAGCCAAACTCTGCTACAAGTTAGAGATTATTTCAATCAACAAAGCAATAAAAGGTCCTCAACGTTTTCCGATGAAAGTCTTAAAAATGTAAAACTGGTTTTATAATAATTATTTTATTTTGATGTAGTCCTTTATTTTTTACATGCAAATTACTGCTAAATTCATTACTTTTATAAAAAAAAAAAACTGTTGTTCCTTTTTTAATTTGTCCTTTTTTCGATGAATTTTGGTCCAAAATGCAAACATGGTATGGCAACCATGCTCTTGGCTATCCATATCCCCAAACATGTTTAAGGGGTAGACTTGCTTATGTGTGTGTTGCGGCGAAGTGGCTAACAATCACCGCAATCATTAGCAGCTGCGCAGGAGAACAAATGCTTTGCTCGCTGCCGCTGTTGAACACGTCATTTCCCCTTAAACTCATACGATTTTCAGCGTGTATAATAGCGGGGTTTTCTCGACATTGCTAACCACTATGAGCTATATTTTGTGCATGCATGCATATACATACGTAGCTAGCAGTTTTCTATTTGCCTGCAGTGTTGCCGCTGTTATCAAATACTTCAGAATTGATACGTGTTAATGCCTATTTTCAAATAATAATGTAATTACTTAGCGCATATTGTATAAAATGGCAGAACGGAACCTACATACTTTATACTGACTCCGAGCGACAGTTGCAGATAAATTTCGGGTGTGAAGCTTTTCACGATGGAAATACACTGTGAGGGTTTGCGAAACTACTGCCGAGGGGCGACACCGCTTAGAAAAACGTTTGCTTATGTATTTTGAGAGTGTGTCTCACGTTACTTGAACTCAGCACAACACCACGGTGGGAATACGCGTGGTGGGGTGGTAGCGTGCACCGTTTATCCTGAGCTCACGGCCGGGCAAAACAACTTAAAAAACTTAGAAACATGTTTTTCCAATTTGAAAAAAGATTTTCTAAGCGGGTTCGACCCTCGGCAGTGATTTGACAAGCACTCGGAGTGAATATCTACCATTAAAAGCTTCTCAGTGAAAACTCATCTGCCTTGCAGATGACTTTCGGAGTCGGAGTGAAACATGTAGGCCCCGTCCCGTCAGTTTGTAGGTAAAATTAAAAGGAACACGACGCAAATGCGACGAAGCTCGGCCTAAAATCTCTTCGGAGGCTATCGTGCGTTGCATTTATTTTATTTATTGAAAAGTGTATGTGTGTGGCAAGGACAAAATATTTATATATATACAACCAGCTATGTATGGGTGATTCCAACGTTACGGACGTTCCATCCCCACACAATGTTTTGAGTATAAAAACTGCGGCAGGCATTGGATCAGGCAGTTATCTTTTGTTATAAACAACGACATTCGTAGACGTCAATCCAATCCAATTACAAATATTTTTAATATGACAAGAGCCCGTGACTGCCAAACTTTCGTCATTTTATGAAAGCCTTAATTTTATCAGCGCATACATCCAACTGAAACAAGAATGTTGGTATACTATGAAGCTTGAGTCATAGTGGGCTTAGCAGATATCGTGCAAAAATGTTCAAAACGATAGTTCTTACTCTCGTCATTCTATATAGGCTGATTTTCATATATTTTCTTCGTAACGATATTAGAAATCAATAGCGTGATTGCCGCACACTTTACATAGTACATACTAAGCTTTGTCCAGCCAGACAATTGCAAAATTTTTATTTCGAAAACATCTCAAGCTTTAATCCGTACATTTTAAGTTATTTTTTGACTGATACCGAGAAAAATGCAAAAATAATGTCTGTTAAATTGTTAGATAAATAAATACAGGCATTCTCATTTAGGCTTAATTATATTTTCCTACATTTTCTTTTACGATCGTTGGACAACTTAATTTTTAACGCGGTTGTATTAGCTTCACTTGTATGTATGCTTTTTCGTAACTCTCTATGCTAGGCGCCCAAAGGAGAGTTAGACCCATCTAGCAGCAATTATTGAAGACTCGCTGCAGAGGTTAAATAACTCGCTACAAAACGAGTTGTGATTAATAGCGGAGACACGAACCTCTGTGCTACGGTGCTATCAACATCAAATATCTAAGTGGATTGTAGATACTAAAACGGTACGATATTTGCATGTTGTTTAGTTTTTTATACCCAGTTGTACTTGTACACAGCGTATTATAACTTTGATTGGATAACGTTTGGTTGTACAGGTATTAATCTTCTCATATCGCGCCAAATTATTGTAATTTATTTGTATATTCTAGCAACTTATCATTAGATTAGAAAAACTGTGTAAACTTTTTGAAAGCAATACAAATAAAATAATTTTATTTCGACGGCGACGAATTAAATGTGCGGGCAATTGTAATTTGGACTATCGACTCATAAATGTGTCTTAGATTGAATAATTGGCGAATGCAATATGTAAATAGTTTAATGGTTGCAGAATTATTTGATTGATATTAGGGATATTAATTCCTGGATCACGCCATCATGTAGAGAAAATAGTGATTGAAGAAAATAGTAAGAAAAATATGTATGCATATTAGACTGGGCTCAGGAAAAAAAGTTCCACCACGCATACCCAAAAAAATAATTTTCGAACCTGCGAAATTTCATTTTTTATACTTTTTTTCGACTTTGATTTTTAAGGTTTTTTTCATGACCTACTAAAAAAATTTTCATTTGATTGTAAAATTTTCATGTATACATTTTTGGTTCGGACAGGGTATACATTTGAAATTTTTTTAGTAGGTCTTAAAAAAAACCTTAAAAATCAAAGTTGAAAAAAAGTAAATAAAATGAAATTTCGCAGGTTCGAAACTTATTTTTTTGGGTATGCGTAGTGGAAATTTTTTTCCTGAGCCCAAATCCTATCGAAAAATCAATGGCGCGATATCGGTTAACTTTGTCCATACAATGCATATCTAAAAATATGCAACTTTTGCCAGGAAAGAAAATTGCAACAGAGATAAGTAAAGTAACGACACAATAAGGAGTTCGATAAAATCTCCGACATTGGGCTTCCGGTCATGTACATACAAAAAAATTGTATAACCTTCCATCGTGCCAGGTTACAAATAGATAAATGGAAAGTTTCTTAAAAATCGATTTTTATTGAATACTTCGATGCGTGTGATATGTAACGGAAAATTTTGCCCTACGTATTGTATTTCCAGAAGCCTCTGAACCATGTTCGAGATTTCACGAAAAAATATTAAACTTTTTTGGTAGCCTTCTTCAACTTGATTGGTGGTAGCGCCTAGCCATTTCTTTTATAGCAGATTAAACTAAACCGAAAAAAATCGGCATTGCTTATCCATTCATCGGTCCATCCGTCCGAGGAGTCATTCGCAAATATTTTTTTGCCATCATTACTTTCTTTAAAATAAATATATTGTGATAAAAATTCAACGTACTACTTCTTCTGACCACGACGGAAACTCCTGCCGAAAATGGGCAAAATAGGTATGTAATCACTCCCACTTTTTATATATTAAATGTTTTTTCAAAATAAGCAATAATTCTGTGATAATTCGATACTTAACCTTTATGCGCCCGGCAGTCTACATTTGTAGCAAATTATTATGATTTTTTAAGTCGATTAAGCGCTTAAAATTATTCGAACTGTTGTTTTACCTACCCCTACTGGTCCTACTTAAAAAAAAAAACACCATCTCCCAGCTGGTATCCTACATTTGTAGACATTATTTATAATGTATGGAAAATGTCATCATAATGTGGACTTGAATTTGTCAAAACATGATTTTTTCATTTTTTGTTACTACTAGCTACTCAAAGCGTTCACTAGGGTAGGTATCTTGTCGAGATGTGATGGCTTAGCTGAACTCCATAGCCCCAGACTATGTGCCTGAGAGCTTAATGGGCATGTCATCTACGCCGGCTGCCTATATGAAGGGCGGGGAGATTTCCATGCCCAAGAACTTCTTCTATTGGAAGATTTGCAGTCAGAGGGTATATCCGGCTGTATTTCAACGCAATCTTTCCGATACCTAGTGTTGGTAACAAGGAGTAGAGAGAGAATAGAGTCATAAGCGAGAGTAGACAAAAGCGTTACAAGCGATAGGTCAAACTCTGGGAGCAAAATAAGCAGACAACTAATGAGGTACGTTATGGAACAGCAGGTTAATCCTAGCGGAGAAGAGGAGCGGAGAAGCCTACGCATCAGAGGAATTAAGAGAGCCTTTCCCCAGTACCGTGACGTTTTTAAAAATTGTCAAGTGCTATCTAAATTGATTTCTTTCCTGTTAGGCGTCTTTTCTCGCGGAGAGTCAGAGATGTAAACTAGTAGAATTTATTGATAAACAATTTTAAAAGAAAGATTAAAATTTAAAAAAATTAGTTAAAATTAACAAAAAACTATAGAATTTTAGGCAAAATGTTGTTTTTGTAGGTTATTGTTATAGTAAAAAATTAAAAATAATAAAAAACTTAAAGCAAAGAATAAAAAATTTAAATGAATATGAAAACAAAAATAATAAAACAAAAATAACTGAAAAGTTAAATAAAGTTGTGGAAATTATCGGAAAAATAAAGGTTTTAAAAATGAGAAAAGTAAAAATAAAAAATTATATCTTAAAAAAAATTTACAAAAAACATATCAAAAATTAATGATATAAATAAATTTGGAAACGACATTGAATGTAAGATTATAACTTTTTAAATTAAGAAAGTGCCTATAAATAACTCCGACGAGGTTTCAGGCCAAGCTTCTCTTCCGATTTGCTTCGAGCTTTTATTAATTTATCCTTGAAATTGATGGGACGGGCCTGTATACATGTTTTACGCCGACTCCGAACGGCGTATGCAAGGCAGATTAGTTTTCACTGAGAAGCTTTTCATGACAGAAATACACACTAATTGAAAAAAACTTGTTTCTAAATTTTTGATGTTTGAACCCCACGTCCACGCTACCACCAACCACGGCTGCCGCTGTTGCCATACGCCTGGAAACTCTGAACGAATAATTTTTTTCTAATTCGCAACTAAAGCAACGCCAATAGAAGCGCCAACAACAACTTAATAAGACCTACAAAACCCATAAGAAAACAAAACAAGTAGCATTCAAACAAATATTTGAGACGAATAAAGAAAAAAATATTTCGAAACTTCCATGGACATTATGTAAAAAAATACTTTTTCTGATATCTTAAACTCGTCTCCTGAATCGCTTTTCCGATTGCCCGTTCAAATAAAAAAAAATAGGTAAGGCGCCTTTTTAAGCTGTTCTAAAGCGTTTTCAACCTACAGCCGAGATAGAGTGATCTTGCACTCAGCCGTCGGTATCTATTGTATTCAGAAATAATTTAAAAATAAATCTCTTTACAGATGAATTCACCAATTGTCAAAGTCCAACCAAGATTTTTTTTTTGGCACTCAATTCCGGTGTCGAGTGTTTGCGTGGGAGTTTGGCATCATTTTTGTTTGCGTTGTTTATTATGTATTTAAAAAAAATTTACGTAGTATTCTTCACACACATACCCGTATAAAAGCTACATATTTATATTTTTGTATTCTTTATTTTCCTTTGCTTTTACTTGCCGGCTTTCCATTGTGTTTATTTATTATGTTTATTCATATGGTTGTTATTGCTAATTCTTGTTTTTATTCTTCTTATTGTTGTTGGTCATCAAATTGTGTTTTACGAGTGTACTTAATTTTACATACTTACATACATGCATACATACAAACATTCATACATATGTACATACATGCATGTAAATCTACGTAGTACAAATATTTAAATTATTATAAAAATATATATTTTATCAAATCGTGTGCTTTGTCGTAACTGGTTTGCGAGAAATTAAGTTTAAAGTATGAATTTGATTTACATATGCGCAATATTTATTTAGTATAAAATGTTTTCGTATTAAGAGTATAAACTGACATACATACATATGTATATATTAATGGGCTTAAGTAAGATCTTTTATAATGTCATGAGGAAAACTTTCACAACGGTATTACTGGAAAACGTGGTCAAATACACTGTGCAATAGTATGATAGATGTAATGTAGCTCTTAGTTAGACCGCCTGAGCGACACACTCGATGCCAGTGGCCAAGCGACAACAAAGTATACAATAGGGGGACTCATGAAAGCATATACACTTATAAGGTGTAAAATTATATCCATTTACACTTGCTGTTATATGAACGCACCTAGTAATACTCTTGATAAACTTGATTGTTTATCGGCTGTATTATTGCCGAACATTTTTTTGATTGTTATACAAATTAAAAAATGCCACGATTAAGTGAAAAATCAAAACTAAAATGTTTTTACTAAGATATACTTGTAAATGACTTGCTAATGTTGGAGATTTCTGATGAAAATGCCTGCTGTAATGTCTGCAAGGTTGCATTCCTTTGAGTTTACCGCGTTTACACAATGAAATGTGCGCGTAAATTTATACAAATTGTGTAAATGATTTTTCATACAAAATTTGACAGCTCGTTTACGCACTAGATAAATTTATATGTTTACACACTTTATAAGGCATTTATACGGTTACATGAGTCCCCCAAATAACTTCTATATTTTAGCGAAAAGTAAAGCAATAAAATAAATTCTATTTTTAGAGTAGTAGAGCAGCTCTTCTTGAGGATGAGTTTGAATCTTTTACTTTGTTTGTTTTTCGATGTCCTTTTTATTTTATTTTTTATTTTTTTTATTTTGAGATTGATTATTAAATATCATGATTCAATCATTAGATCTTTAATGTCAGCAGAGCTTCGAGACTGTTTGCCAAAATTAGAAATCGGTATGGGTGGCTTTTACGAAGCAAGGAAAGTCCAGAATAATTCAATCCCTTCCACGAAAATTGTAGTAGAAAATACCTTCATTAGTATACATATTAGTAGCGATAGTAAATTTGTAAATGCAAACAGGTTTTAGGGAAATTATTCACTTTTGACTTAATATTTCGTAAAATGATAAGGAATTATATTGCTTTTATCGTTTTTTCAGAATATGTTTGAAGAACGCCGTACTTGAAATTTTTATTTAAAAATACACTATTTCAGTATTTGTTAAAAAACCGACATTTCTGTGCATAAATTCAATAATTATGAAATGAGATAAGAGGATTATGAAAAAAAAAAAATTGAAATACAATGTTCTTCAACCTAATTCAGAGATAGGGCCTTTGAAACAAATTCTGAGATAGCGAATTTTTGAAAAATACTTCGAGGTAGGGCTGGTTCAGTTGCTTTGATCTCACAAAAAAATAGAAAAATGGCAGACTTCGTAACAACTCAGGCTTTTACTTTGACAGGAGAGTTAAGCAGTTCAGTTTGTACACAAGGAGTGCATTTACCTTTTTATTCTGAAACTTCGGAGAGCTCTTTTCTGTTTAATGCCCCTATTACCGTTTACAACTCAACTCTGGTTGAGTTGAAATTTCGCAATTTGGTATTACAGATTACAACTCAACCTGTCAAAAAAATTGTCGGTTGAGTTGTCTAGTCTAACAATTTTTTTTTGTGGCATTACCGTTTACAACCTTGTGTTGGTGTAGTTGTCAAAGACGTCAAAATCTTACAACTGATTACTAGCAGTTGTCTCATACAATTTTGCAGTTGTTTTGAAAAAATGTAACAACGAACACCTAATTTTTAACAAAAATTTTCAAAGTTGGTATCAAAATACACGTTTCGACCTCCGATTTAAGAATCGGAAAACAAATTTTAAAAATTTAATTTCTAATAAAATCTAATTTCATGTGGTTGTATTTTGCCAGATTTTTTGTACACAATAATGCTGAAAGGCACTGGACCCACCCAGGGTTATTTTTACAAATCGCGACCAAAGGCCGCCAACGCAGAACGATGTTCTGTGCACAAAAACTGTGGAACGGGCCTCATATTTCGGACACTCTCGGCCCTTTTTGTGGGTTTTTGTAAATATTTTTCGACAGAAATAAAATTTTTAATTTCCGCTTTCGAATCCTAAAAACGGAGATCGAAACGCGTCTTTTGATACCACCTTTAAACGTTACCAAAAAAAAAAAAAAAAAATTTAAACCGGTATTAAACCTTTTTTAATCCAACAATAATCAACAATTTTGTACACATTTATGGAAAAAAACAACGTCTAAACGAATAATTACATTGAATAACTTTTTGACTTTATGGAGCGACATTCCGAAGTTGGACGAGGCTGGCCGCAGTTCGGATACAGCCAAAATAGGTGAAATTATGCGAACGTGAGTCTCATTGATACTAATCACTACTCCTGGGAATCCTGTTTTAGAGTAAAATAGAATTTTTGCTGTGTGGGTTTTAATCCACTTCGCACAAATATGCTCCTCAATAATATCTAAAACCAGTCCAACACCAAAATCATTTCCACAGCATTTTTGATAGCTGCCATCAGCAAGGAATCTGAGTGTGGCGCATAATTTTAAAATAGGGATAAAGCCTTCCCTCGAATGCGTTTGCGGAAATGGTCCTTAATTGTGTTTAGTAATGAGCAAAATGCTTCCTTTCAAATCTGCAAAATAACTTCATTTGGGGCTCATCATTTGTCACTTAAACATTTTCTTACTTGGCTTGGTGGTTCGAACGATCACGCTAATGTTTTTTGTTTTCGCGACATATCAATCACCAACATTTTCGCCATTATAAAATAGATTTCATATAATATCCGTTTTGCTTTTAATAACAACATCACTTGTAAATCCTTAAATTTCCGCTAAAAATTGATCAGCTGTTCATTTATCTGTCAAATCATCACTTTCTGAAGTTGGCAACTCAATTGAATTTCAACTGAAATAAGTTGTAATTCGTAATATCAAACAGGAGTTGAGTTGTCTTAAAGTTGAGTTGTTTTAATTACAACCCAACTAAGTTGAGTTGTAAACGGCAATAGGGGCATAAGTATTCATGAAATCGTTCCGGATTAACTGTTAATTTGGAATATTCGGAACTACCTCTTGTGGTTAGAATATTCGAAATATGTATATAAATTATATTTCAAATATAAAAATGATTCCATGAATACTTAAATGTACTCGAATGTTCAGAACAAACGGAATGAATAAGTTAACATGCTCAACGAGTACAACAGTTCTTTATTGCAATTCTAGTATTTAATAACGGCGTTTTTACATGTTCGAAGGTTTACCGAAGTGCAGAGTCTCTAGTTTGCGAAAAATTTCCTTTATTCATCGCCACTAGTCCAGGATATACAACCAGAAAAATATTAATTATTATTGTAGAGGATGTTTGATATTTTTGGAGGCGTATTAGCAGTCGACCGTTGTTCTAGACTTCTACCAAATATACCATAAAATCAGAAAAGTAATGCAAAGTAATTTACTTCAGATATTATTTGGCAATTGTAAATTCTTTGCTTCCTTTTTCAATTTCTAATATATTTCATAAGTTTGCAAAGAAACAACACAGGTAATGGCGGTACCCCAGCGGATTAGGGGGGTTAGAATATACCCGCGGTAGGTATGCCTGTCGTAAGAGGCGACTAAAATACCGGATTCAAGGGGTTTGTGTAGCGCAGCCCTTTCAGGTTGCCAGCGCAATACATAGCTTCTCCAAACCCAATTGTGAACCTCACCTATCCGTAGCGAATTCTGTTTTATTAACAGCCGAGGCTATGGAGACCCCGAACTCCTCATGGATCTAGGGGGTTGGAGGGCGGTATAGCCTTCGGGGAGTGTCGTTATCGCAACAACAACAACAACTGGTAATGGCGGTGTGTGTATTAAAAATAATTTTGAGACGATTTTCTTCATTACACTGGGATTATTTTTAACAAATTTCGTTTATTTCCATTCCTTATGCCGCTTCGTTCTACATGTGTTCATCAATTTAATTTTACGCACGATATTTTGTACTCATTCTGCTTGTGGAGAGAAACACTAGCCGTGTTTTTTAACACGCGTATATCCGTTTACGCTTAAACTTTATATGGACTGCTAAGCGACACACTTTAAATACACCTCTGAAATTGCTGGGCGTAAATTTTGTCCTACTAAATTTCAATACGCATTATACTCAGATGTAACTGAAATATGTGTCTTTGTTTCACCCTCTACACTAATTCTATCTATTCTATGTGTGTCCACAATTCATCGTAACTGATTCAGCTATATGTTATACCCTATGGTCATCAGAGCGTTGTGTCTCCGCTTTTCGGTACACCATGTTGCTGTAGCTAGTTGTTTAACCACAGCCGCTAGATGGGTCTCCTAAGGATTATCTAAGCGAGGATAGGCGTTTTTTTTTCACGCGCAAACGAAACGTATACGCGTTTGAAAGAAAAACACGGCTACTATTAAACTATTTGTAGTAATAATTATTTATTTACTTACTGTTCATTTATATGTTTTCGTTCATCTTCACATTAGTTGTACCGTTTCTCTTTGTATTTTCTCGTTACAGGGCATACGTCATTCACGTCTAGTTTAAAGATATAAGTATATATGACAAACAGATAGAAGGACATCAGCAATATTTGCGTTAAGCATATCCAAATAAATACTATAAAATATCGTCCAAAAATATCAACAGCTGAACATCAGCATCATAAGAAAACAACAACACGTCAGCTGACGGTAGTCAACATATTTACGAATGACAAAACAATACATAGTATAAGTAAAATATAAAACACAACAAAACTAAGAAATAATACAAAGGAGCTTAAAAAAACAAACAGAAGTGTGAAAATTTGAGTTACTCCAATTAACTCCTTTTTTATTGTTGGACCATTGCTAATTCAAAAATGTTTATCGAAGATGATGCCAAGTAAGTACAATTAAAAAATCATAGCCACAATTTTTTCATAAAGTTTGTCATACTCTCAATATTAAATACTCATGCTTACGTAATTATATAACTTTAAATGTCTTATTATTAAATATATATGCATACATATATCACATATTATTTATTTTACCTTTTTTGGTTTGAAGTCCACTTGCTGATGCCTTGGTTACAAGTTATCTCAATAATTCGTTCGTGGTTTTGGTTTTTTCTTATCTTCGTTTCATTATATGTGCTAGCATTTTATTTTTATTGCAACTTATGTTTGACAGCTTGCACTGCAAAATTTTTAAAATTTACATTTTTAATTTCGTTTACCGGCCTAGCATAACTTGCCCTTTAGTTTACTTACTTTCAAAACGAATCTATCCTTTCGAAGAAGAGTTAAACCATCTTTGCACATCCGCTAATCTACAATAAATTCACAAAAAGTTGGTCTACGCGTTTATCCAATCCCTAGGAAGTAGAATGTGGTCACGATTTCCAATGATTCGAGGGAAAATTTGGACAGCTAATATCCTAGTTCCTAGGGATGCGACATATTTGGTACGTGTATATTAACTTTCGTGGATTTATTGTAGATAGGTGTATATGGAAACATGGTCTTAGTGCGTTATACAATCACGATGACCTTTTCAGCGCACAGCCTGAATCTGTTATTTTTCGACCCTGCCAATTCTGAACATTTATTTTTAAAATTCATTAAGAAGACGTTGGCTGATGGTATCGGGGAGGCAAATGCTGACATTCCTGTCATCTCAGAGTTACAATAGACGGGGTACGGAAGTGTGACGGTTATGCCTTGCGCAATTGAATGGAGTGGCCTTGCAGAAAAGAACAGCCTCGTTGCCTGATTTATAGTGGGAGAGACTTCGCCGCCCAATACTGTTGGTAAATCATTCCACTCTAAATACCATTCTCGCCTGTTTTATTTACTCCCACTTCCTCTATTATATATATACATATATATATATATTATATACTGCAATGTCGCATTAAAAACTGCTTGTGACAAAAAAATTAAACTTGAACAAGTTTTGGTCCTTTGTTAAAATGACTTTTGGTCCTTAAACATTTTTGCGAACCGTAAGTCAATCTAGAATTTTTGTGTGTGATAGTATTTATTTTGAGCACAATGCCGATCATTATTTTAATTTTAAAAATGTACAGCAACGAATACATATAAAAATAACAAAATTGATTAAATTTAAAAGAATGAAATAAAAAAATATATAAATAAAAAAATAAAAAACTGCCATCACACCATATTTCGCTTATCAATAGGTACAAATTGTTTGAGCAAAGAATTTGTTTTTGCAAATGTAACAGCCTTTCAAAATTAGCGTTTGTATAGATGCAAAAATACAAATATACACAATAAGAGTTCTTAAGCTAGCCCAACTTTTCCAGGTCAATCAAAAAGTGAGAGCGTACTAAATTGTACTATGTTTAAAACTAATTGAAGACATGTTAATTTAATTTGTTAAACTTGTTTGTTAGAAGAATATCGCAGGTCGGCCTAGCTTAACTTTAAGCTTTAAGAGAGAGCGATAAGTAAAGGGAATGAGAGTTGTACAGAGACGGAAGACAGGAAAAGGCAGAGGGGTGAGTAGAGGTGATGGTTAAGCGAAAGACAAATATTTAGAGAAAGAGGAGAAGAGTGAGGAAGAGGTATAAGGTTACAAAAAGGAAAGTGGAGAAGGATAGGAAGGGGGAGAAAGAAGAGTAAAAGAGTAATAATGATAAGCTGTAACGACGCTGCAAAAAAAGAGCTATTAGAGCTGTCTATTTCTCATGGCGGAACCATACAAGGTGGCAGCATGGTGACATACCTACAAACATAAATAAAAGTTGCATTTACTTTGTTTTTGTAAATTCGATGGACTAATGTCAAAATCGTACTGCGCCGGCACTGTCAGAGCCGCTGCTGTTGCTTATTCTGAAGCGAATTTCGCGAAGTACATCTGCTAACGTGAATGGTCCTGTTGACTTCACCGCCTCTGCGACCATTGTGTACAAAACAAGTGTGATATCTTATCCGTCAACAGCCTGGCAGGATGTTCAAGTGGCTTCACCTAGTTAATTTAAGCCTGAAATAATCAGAAGCCCATTGGTGAGGCGTTTTAAGTTCAGGCATAGCATCGGAATGCAAAAAAATTCTTTCAAAGTTGAATTATTTTTCAGTTCATTCAACAAAGCTTTTTTTATCTTTATTAATTAAGACTGCGAAAAACGTCCATGCATTCAAGGCTACATGCATGCATCCAATATAAAGAGACAAATATTACTAATATATGGATAAAATGTGGTTAAAAAATTCTATAATCCTAATCCAAAAACTATTATTATTTTAATATAGAATAACATACAAAGCTGTTCTGCATTCTTTTGTCAAAGTACCTACTTCCGCATTTAAAAATATTCTAAACTTTTTTATGCTAAAACAAGTAAGGAAGGCTAAGTTCGGGTGTAACCGAACATTACATACTCAGCTGAGAGTTTTGGAGACAAAATAAGGGAAATGAACCATGTAGGAAAATTAACCTAGGGTAACCCTGGAATGTGTTTGTATGACATGTGTATCAAATGGAAGGTATTAAAGAGTATTTTAGAAGGGAGTGGGCAGGTGGACGCCTTTTCGAGATATCGCCACAAAGGTGGACCAGGGGTGACTCTAGAATGGTTTTGTACGATATGGGTATCAAATGAAAGGTGTTAATGAGTATGGGAGTGGGCCTCAGTTCTTTAGGTGGACGCCTTTTCGAGATATCGCCATAAAGGTGGACCAGGGGTGAATCTAACATTTGTTTGTACAATATGGGTATCAAATGAAAGGCGTTAATGATTATTTAAAAGGGAGTGGGCCTTAGTTCTTTCTATAGGTGGACGCCTTTTCGAGATATCGCCATAAAAGTGGACCAAGGGTGACTCTATAATGTGTTCGTACGATATGGGTATATAATTAAAGGTATTAATGAGGGTTTTAAAAGGGAGTGGCCCCTAGCTGTATATGTGAAGGCGTTTTCCAGATATCGACCAAAATGTGGACCAGGCTGACCCAGAACATCATCTGTCGGGTACCGCTAATTTATTTATATATGTAATACCTGCCAAGATTCCAAGGGCATTTGATTTCACCCTGCAGAACTTTTTCATTTTCTTCTACTTAATGTGGTAGGTGTCACACCCATTTTACAAAGTTTTTTCTAAAGCTATATTTTGCGTCAATAAACCAATCCAATTACCATATCATATTTGGTATAGAATTATGGCATTTTTTTCATTTTTCGTAATTTTCTATATCGAAAAAGTGGGCGTGGTCATAGTCGGATTTCGGCCATTTTTTATACCAAGATAATGTGAGTTCAGATAAATTTAATTTCAGTATATATGCATGTGCTTTTAATAATAATAAATAAATTGGCGCAATATACATACCTCCGCTTTGTTGTAGTCAGAGCAAAATTTTTGTCGAGCTGTTTAAGTTTATTATTAATTATGTGTTTTATGCCAACTCGGAACGGGAAAGCAGTTGAATTTCGCTTTTAATAGCAGAAATACACTCGGAGTTTTTGGAAAACCACTGCCAAGAGGGACCCCGCTAAGAAAACTGTTTTGTAAAGTATTTTGATGTAGCTCCTCGCTGAACTTGAATCCAGCGCCGCCGGGATATTCGGACTTTTAAAATTGTTTTACAAAAAAAACAAAGCAATAACCAAGGTAAAACAAACAAACGCGTAGAGACAAATAAACAATATGAAAATAAACGAACACGTTTATTTTTTATGGGTAAATAATGGCCTGGGCTTGCCTTTAGGGAACCACTTAGGCACGCCATGTACATAATGCGAAACCGTTAAATTTGTCGAAGATAAGGCATATCTCGGTTCAGCAATAAAAAGTATCCATTTTAAATAAATCAATAATAAATGGAAAGTAATGTTGTACAAATTCTTTGTTTTTTGTGCGATTTGTTGCTTATCTTGTGGTTCAAGATTTTTAATGAAATTTTAAATGACAGACTTGTCGATATTTATAACTTTTTATCGTTGAAATTATGTTGTGCGACCGACTTTGAGCTGATAAGTTTGATATCAAAATCAATAACAGTTCAATGTACAAAAGTTTTTGATAATATTTTTGTAAATGCAGTAAATACTTTTGGTGTATTAACGGTCGCCGTGGTGTGATGGTAGCGTGCTCCGCCTATCACACCAAAGATCCTGGCTTCACGCCCCCGTCAGTGCAATATTAAAATTTTAGAAACAAGTTTTTTCAATAAGAAGAAACATTTCCTAAGCGTAAGTTTGGCAAACACTCGAGGGTATCTCAGTATATTCTGAGTGAAACCTCATCTGCCATGCAGATGCCGTTCGGAGCCGGCTTAAAAACCAGTAGGTGCCGTCCCGCCAAGTTTGTTTATTTGGGCGCAATATAATATACGCCGGGTTAATTTCGGGATCGGATTTATAAAAGCAAGATTATCTTGAAATTTTGGTAAGCTAGATTTAGTAAATTTCATCTGATTTCTTTTTTTTTCAGGATTAGGGGCGTTGAGCACAATTGTTGGGGGTACACCTTTTTATGCCTTAATATTCACAATCAGCCATGGAACTTAATTTCAATTTATCAGTGATTAAATAATGTATAATTCTATAAGGTTTTTGTCTGCAGGGACTCGCTATAGGGTATCCAACAACGTTAACAAGCACTTGATATACATACATACCTAGAGAAAAATCATATTGTTACGAATATTAGCAAAATTAAGGGGTGCTGCCATCTCTAAGCCGATGCTAAGCAGCGCCTTGCATGCACATCCATAAATCAATCGTTATGTCTACACATATGTAGGTAGACGCAGCTGAGAGCAACGCACAAGCACATGCAGATATCTTATCTGAAATGCTCCTAAAGGTATGCAATTGTGATTGTGGAAGTGTCGCTCACACATACAAGGGCATGGGGCATGAGAGAAGCTATACAAATTATACATCTGTAGTTGTAGCTGAGAAGTTTATAACTAACAAGTAAGTTCTGGAATTAGAAAAGCCTAGAAATATGCAACGAGGAAGTCGGACAGTATAAAAGGGCGACAACAGTGGAGTATAAGTATAAGTGTTATTGTGAAGTACTTTAATAAAGGCCATTTTTCCATTATTCAATATTGGAGTTATTTATTCAACAGTTTAGTGATTCGAACTTAGCAGAAGGTTGCAAATAAGGGAAATTGCAAGTAAATTCGTTACAATATATTGATCACATTTCATTCATAAACCAAAGACTCTGATCTGGAACTCATGGAAATTAGCCCGCACGTTGAATAATGCACCTTTATTGAATCGTTCAAACAGATCGGTCGGTATTGGTTCAGAAAGCCGGTAGTATGTATAACTTCAAAACTTAAGAAATCCGAGTTAACTCCCTATACATCTGAGCGTGGATGTCTTGTCTAAAATCTTATCACCTCGAATTAATACTAACTTGCGACTAGCAGCACGCGACTTATGTTATTATTTTACTTTTTGTTGCCGTTTTCTAGTCTATGTTCTTAGTCTCAAAAATCGAGATAATAGTCGCATGTACATATGTATATATGAGGAGTTCCATATTAAAAAGGAATAAGTGCGCATACAATTTTTTAGAATTTCGATAGAGTCATATTCTAATTTACAATATCTTCCGACTGTTCATAAAAATTATAGGAATAGTTGATCTTACTAACATAAAATTCCGATTAAAAATTTGGATTTGTACTGAGAACTGACATTTTTTGATTACGCTTTTTCAATTTTCTCGAAAATTTTCGATTGTAATTATTACGTTTTGATTTGGAACTTCTCATATATACATATATTAGGGTAGAGCGAAACACTTTTTTAAAAGCTTTAGATGCAATATGTACGTTTGTTTTTGACCTCTAGAATTCCCTTTGCTTTGTAAGATCTAATTTTTTGCAACCCAAAAGAGATAATGTATCACCTTCTAAAACTTTCTACCTAGGTGTCGCCACTCAGAATGTTTCACAAAGTTGCCACCTATTCGAAATAAAAAAAAAATTGCATGAGATATGCCGATATGGGTATCAAACGAAAGGTATTTCACTACGCATTACAATAGGGACATTTTAAAGTAGGGTTGCCATTTACGGTTGGGGTAGTTAGATGAAATAGTACTCTACTTACTCATGTTCTATTAAAGCTTTAAAGGAGAACATTAAAGTTAAAAATCTTCGTAAAAAAATCTTACACATGATTCGACTTAATTTTCTAAATTTCATACACGCTAATAAAATTGAAATGCAATATAAAGGCACCGTTGCAAATTCTAGCAAAATATATTTAAATGCATATTTTTGGCAAATATAAAATGAATGATTGCAATTTCTCACAGATTACTATTAGAAAAGATATATCAGCATGGTAATTTGCTACCGTTGAACACTAGAGGCATATGTTCAATTTGAAAACGACATCTAACCATTTAACTATTTATGACCAGATGGCGCTTAGGGAAGTAAGTTGACATTTAATTAAACTAACTGATAGTTGTCATAACTGATAGTTGTCATTCGTGAAATTTACAAGTTTTGGAATGTAATAAAATTGTGAGACTTTCATAGTGTATAACTAAAAAATGTTTGAAATTAATAATTCGGCGCATGAAGATACTCGACCTAAATAACTTAGTTATCGATTTCACTAATTATCATAACAATCCGTTAAACTATAGGCTGGAATTCCCATTTCCAATTTTTCATTCCAGTTCATTTTGCGGTTAGTGTTTGATATGTTTTTGAAATCTATTTTTAAGGAAATCAAATATTGGAAAAAAAAAATATATAATATATGTGCATATAAAAAAAGTCGAGTTTGATTAATGATGACATGTAGAACAAAGTAAGTTATGCGGCATACTCGAAGGTTGCCGAGCAAAGTTCGGTCGCCCAGGTACTTAACTTTGATTGGATAATGGTTGGTTGTACAGGTATAAAGGAATCGAGATAGATATAGACTTCCATATATCAAAATCATCAGTATCGAAAAAAAAAAATTTGATTGAGCCATGTCCGTCCGTCCGTTCGTCCGTTAACACGATAACTTGAGTAAATATTGAGATATCTTCACCAAGTTTGGACCCATAATAGTTTGGTATTGAAAATGAGCGAAATCGGATATAACCACGCCCACTTTTTATATATATGTATAACATTTTGGAAAACACAAAAAATAAAATAAATAAATGTAAGGCGCGATAACCTCCGAAGAGATCTAAGGCCGAGCTTCTCTTCCAATTTGCGTCGTGCTCCTCTTGATTTTCCCTACAAATTGGCCGGAGGGGACCTACATGTTTTATGCCGACTCCGAACGGCATCTGCAAGGCAGATGAGTTTTCACTGAGAGCTTTTCATGGCAGAAATACACCCGGAGCGCTTGCCAAACACTGCCGAGGGGCGACCCCGCTTAGAAAAATTTTCTTCTAATTGAAAAACCTTATTTCTAAAATTTTGATGTTGCTTTGCCCGGGAGTTGAACCCAGGGCATACGGTGTGATAGGCGGAGCACGCTACCATCACACCACGGTGGCCACCAACACAAAAAATACCTGATTATTTAGTAAATAACACACCCAGAATGTTGAAATTTGACGAGTTGACTGATATTGAGACTCTTGATAAAAATTTGTTTAAAATGGGCGTGGTACCGCCCACTTGTGATAAAATAAATTTTACAATAATTACACTGGACCACGAATTTTAACTTTTTTCTTTACCAGAAACGCCGTTATGAAATTCGTATGTAAAATCACCCCCTGATTTCGAAAATTGAGTTCATTTTTGATTCTATGGTACCGTTTTTGAGATATTTGCAATTTACCGTTATTCGAAAAAACCAAAAAGATGGCTCCCTTTAATTACGTAATAAGTTTACAGAATCGGAAAGACGATAAAATTTGCTATAAATGCATCATACATTGTTTTTTGCTCAACCATATAGTTTTCGAGATATTAGCTCATCATTTCAGATTTTTGTTTTTTTTTATGAAAAAATATGAAAAAAATTACTTTTTGCGAGGGCAGCATTCCAAAACCACAATTTTTTTTTCCAAATATTTTTTATTTACGTAAAGCTCTGTTTAATTAGAAAAAAGAAAAGCTATCATCGAAGAAAATCGATGCAAAACTACGCAAGTTATAAGCGATCAAATAAAAATACCCAGGTTGCGCAACTTCAATGTATGTATACATACATATATTAAAGGTATAAAGTGCAAATGGGATATTATCCGGATAAACGAATAACACCATAACAATGATAATACTTTTTCTTTAAATAAATCAAATAGTACTTTTAATACTCGAATTGTTTTATAGTAGGTTGAGTGGTTGCATCGAAAGGAAGAGTGGTTGGGTTCGAAAGCTGCTGTAGGCATGTAATTATAAACATGTATTTCCGTCACTTATGGGTAAGTATGCAGGTAGATTTTCAAAATTATAAGACACAGAAAATTTTTAAAGCCTACATCTAAAGCAGGTAGTATTTTCTTTTCCCGGCTTCGTATAAAAAGGAACCTTTCTGTCTAGGTAAGATTTGATTTTTTAAATTTTATTCTCGTTCCGAGTATAAATATGAGTTAATGCGCCTTGAAACTTCATAGCATCTGCAAGGCTCGCCGGAGATAGTTCAGTTCATAAGTCAAATTTCAAAACCGTGATTTAGTAAAAAAAATAAAATGAGTAAAAGGACGCGAGAATTTGAGTGTAATAACGATCCAGATATGTTCTGTTTCATGTGCGGCCAATATACTATCATAAGGCGACGACGAGTATTCTCAGATCATATGAAAACTTTATAGTCCAAGTATTTTGGCATTGAGCCTAAAAATGCTGAAAAACCATGGACACCGAACACTTTGTGTACATCGTGTCGAGTAGAATTGATTCAGTCGGAATCCGGACAACAAATAAAATTTGATACACCAATGATATGGAGAGAACCTACTTGCCATTCAATAGAGTGTTATATTTGTCAAACAAAAGTACTTGGCGTTGGAAGATCAAGAAGAGTAACCTATGCCAGCGTACCTACAGTGACATTACCAGTACTACATTCAACGGCAGTTGCGGATCCAGTTCCATTGTCAACAGTAACATCTGAGTGCGGGGAATCAAGTTGTACTGAATTTCGCATGGGAAAGGAGAGAAACGTTCTATCACAAGCACAACTTAATGACTGGATAACAGATTTGGAACTATCCAAGGAAAACGCCGAGATCCACACTTCTCGTATGCAACAATTTAAATTTGTATCATCCGATGTTAAGGTGATATATTGTAGAACTCGTCACGAACCATTTTCCAAACACTATACCAAGAAAGACAGTATATGCTACTGCAACGACATTCCTGGTTTATTCAAAGAGTTTGGTCAAACATATGATTCAAAAGAGTGGCGATTGTTCATAGACAGCAATAAACTGAGTTTAAAGGCTGTATTATTGCATATTGGTAACAAAAAGCCTTCTATCCCGCTAGCACATGCAGTAAATACAAAGGAAACCTACGAGGAAATGCTACTTAAATTTATCAAATATGAAGAGCATGATTGGAAAATATGTTCTGATCTAAAAGTCGTTGCAATGCTATGCGGTCTACAAAGTGGCTACACCAAGCACTGCTGCTTCCTCTGCAAGTGGGATAGCCGAGCTCGTAAGGACCACTACGTCAGAAAGGATTGGCCGGAAAGACTCGAGTTTACCGTTGGTGTGGATAACATCAAATACACCCCTCTTATCAAGAAAGAGAAAATCATACTTCCACCCTTACACATCAAGCTCGGTCTCATTAAAAACTTTGTTAAGGCTTTGGACAAAGAAGGCGAAGCATTCGACTATTTGAAAACAATTTTTCCAGATATTTCTCAAGCCAAGATAAAGGAAGGTATTTTTGTCGGGCCACAAATAAAAAAGTTGATCAGCAATAATCAATTCAAAGGACTACTCTCATCAGTTGAGGCAGCAGCGTGGGAATCCTTTGAAAAAGTCGTTGCTTCTTTTCTCGGTAGACACAAAAACCCTAACTACGAGCAGATAGTGAAAGACTTAATCAATAATTATGCGAAAATGGGTAAATATTAAAGGCTTATTAAAATTAATTTCCCAAAATTCTATAACTTATTTACCTAACTAATATTTTCTTTCCAGGCGTAAATATGTCGTTAAAAATTCACTTTCTGCACTCACATTTGAGCTTTTTCCGGCAAATCTTGGCGACGAACATGGCGAAAGGTTTCATCAGCAAATGAAATTAATTGAAAATCGATATCAAGGATTCTGGGACGTCGCAATGATGGGTGATTACTGCTGGTTTCTCATAAGAGAAACCGATCCTAAACTGAATAAGCGTCAAAGTCGAACACATAATTATTTCGACTACATAGGAAAATAAAATTAAGATAAAGATTGTTAGAATATAGTACAAACATAAATAAATTTTAAAAAAAGTTAAAAATAAGGGCAATTTCATTCATAAATTGAACTTTTAACTAAATAGAAACAGAGCATAGCTAGATATTTCACTCTTCTTTATACCATACATACGTTTTGAGGTATACGTTGAAATTGCGCAACCTGGGTATTTTTATTTGATTGCTTATAACTTACGTAGTTTTGCATCGATTTTCTTCGATGATAGCATATCTTTTTTCTAATTAAACAGAGCTTTACGTAAATAAAAAATATTTGGAAAAAAAGTTGTGGTTTTGGAATGCTGCCCTCGCAAAAAGTAATTTTTTTCATACTTTTTCATAAAAAAAAACAAAAATCTGAAATGATGAGCTAATATCTCGAAAACTATATTGTTGAGCAAAAAACAATGTAAGATGCATTTATAGCAAATTTTATCGTCTTTCCGATTTTGTAAACTTATTTGCAATTGCTTGACCCGTTCGTGAGATATACGTAATTAAAGGGAGCCATCTTTTTGGTTTTTTCGAATAACGGTAAATTGCAAATATCTCAAAAACGGTACCATAGAATCAAAAATGAACTCGATTTTCGAAATCAGGGGGTGGTTTTACATACGAATTTCATAACGGCGTCTCTGGTAAATTTTGGCCGTCGACCAGTGTTATTAATCATAAATCAATCGTTAAACCTATCGTAACAAAATTCGGCAGAGAGAATGCCTTTACTATAAGGAATGCTTTGAAGAAAAATTAACGAAATCGGTTAAGGACCACGCCCACTTTTATATAAAAGATCGTAGACGAATAAAATAAGCTATATCTTTGCAAAAAAGAGCTTTATATCAATGGTATTTCACTTCCCAAGTGGATTTATAACAATAAATAGGAAAAACTTCAAATATTAAAAAATGGGCGTGGCACCGCCCCTTTTATAAATAAGCAATTTTCTATGTTTCGGGAGCCATAACTCGAAGAAAACTTAACATATCGTAATGAAATTGGGTACACATATTTTCCTTATAGCGGAAAATATTTCTAGTAAAAATGGACGGGATCGGTAAAAGACCACGGCAACTTAGATATAAAAAAGTTTAAAAGGGTCGTAGACTAGAATAATAAGCTATAAAAAAAAAAAAAAAATAAATTTAAGGCGCGATAACCTCCGGAGAGATCTAAGGCCGAGCTTCTCTTCCAATTTGCGTCGTGCTCCTATTGATTTTCCCTACAAATCGGCCGGACGGGACCTACATGTTTTATGCCGACTCCGAACGGCATCTGCAAGGCAGATGAGTTTTCACTGAGAGCTTTTCATGGCAGAAATACACCCGGAGCGCTTGTCAAACACTGCCGAGGGGCGACCCCGCTTAGAAAAATTTTCTTCTAATTGAAAAACCTTATTTCTAAAATTTTGATGTTGCTTTGCCCGAGGTGTGAACCCAGGGCATACGGTGTGGTAGGCGGAGCACGCTACCATCACACCACGGTGGCCACAATAATAAGCTATAACTTAGCAAAAAATAGTTTTGAATCAATGATATTTCACTTATCAAGTTTTATTGTAAGAGGAAATGGGGAGAAATTTTTTTTAACGGGCGGTGCCACGTGTTATGTAGAAAAGTAATTTATCTGATATGAAATGTACAATTGAAGCTCACGCTGAGTATATAATGTTCGGTTACACCCGAACTTAGACACCTTTACTTGTTTATTTTTAAATTTTTTTTGCAAATATCTCTTCACAGACGAAACATTATTTATTCGCGTTTTCGGATCCGCGAATTTGAGTTCAAAACGTGACTTTCGACACTCCTACCGATATTTTTGGATATGTATTATGATTGTCATGCTGTCGTATAGAATTACCATCACGAGAAGCAGAGTCACGTGATTTTATTTAGGTTTTATTTAGGTTGACTTGACAGACTGCACGGCCGGCCGGCCAACGCGAATTTTGTAATTAAAATTTAAGTAACCTCTCGATAAGCTACAAGCTTGAAACTTGGAATATAGTTCAGAACCCGATGATAATGCAATAATAAGAAGAAAATCGGCGCTAGGTGGCGCAAGGATCGAGATATTCACAAAAATCGCATTTGTGGTCCGATTCCGCTCATATTTGGAAATCATATTTGACATACAGAAATAGAAACCGCTTTAGTAAAAAAAATTCACGCTAGGTGTCGCAAAAGTTGAGATATTAAAAAAACTCGTACTTGTCTGTCCGATTTGGCTGTTTGAACAAATATTATATACAGTTCGGTAGAAGTGACATCAAAATACTTTGGAGCACATAAGTTCAAATTAAAAAAAAAAAAAATAAATGTAAGGCGCGATAACCTCCGAAGAGATCTAAGGCCGAGCTTCTCTTCCAATTTGCGTCGTGCTCCTCTTGATTTTCCCTACAAATTGGCCGGACGGGACCTACATGTTTTATGCCGACTCCGAACGGCATCTGCAATGCAGATGAGTTTTCACTGAGAGCTTTTCATGGCAGAAATACACCCGGAGCGCTTGCCAAACACTGCCGAGAGGCGACCCCGCTTAGAAAAATTGTCTTCTAATTTAAAAACCTTATTTATAATATTTGTGATTTTGCTTTGCCCGGGGTGCGAACCCAGGGCACACGGTGTGGTAGGCGGAGCACGTTACCATCACACCACGGCGGCCGCTACAAAGTTCAAATTTGGCTAGCGAAATTTCAGTATAATAAAATAAATAAAAAAAAATGTTTAAGTTAAACGGTTTTATTGAAAGCAATACTTACATTAAGTAATAATAATACTAAAAGATAGAAAAAAAAATAATAAAAAAAAATTTTAAGTTGTTCTTGTTGTTGTTGTTGTAGCGATAAGGTTGCTCCCCGAAGGCTTTGGGGAGTGTTATCGATGTAATGGTCCTTTGTCGGATATATATCCGGAACGCTCCGATACCACAGCACCATTAAGGTGCTAGCCCGACCATCTCGGAACGATTTATGTGGCCACATTAAACCTTCAGGCCATTCCCTCCCTCCCCACCCCCAAGTTCCATGAAGAGCTTGGGATCGCCAGAGCCTCGTCTGTTAGTGAAACAGGATTCGCCGCGGATAGGTGAGGTTGACAATTAGGTTTGGAGAAGCTATATATTGCGCTGGCAACCTGAAGGGTTGCGCTACACAGCCCCTTGAATCTGGTATTTTAGTCGCCTCTTACGACAGGCATACCTCCCGCGGGAATATTCTGACCCCCTAACCCGCTGGGATAAAATATTTTAAGTTAAACGGTTTTATTGAAAACAATACTTACATTAAGTAATAATAATACTAAAAGATAGAAAATAATTAGGTAGGTCGCAGGTACTAGTCATGACACTCCTCATCAATATAGGGCGTTGGTCAGACAATTAAATGAAAGCGTTGGACGCGTCAAATTTCTATTGATAGTCATAAGTAAGACCAACTGAACCTTGATCAGGTTATGCTACGCCCCACATTTTTAGAAAATTCACGCCCAATGCTTTTATTTAATTGTCTGATCAACGCCCTATATTGATGAGGAGTGTCATGACTAGTACCTGCGACCTACCTAATTATTTTCTAGCTTTTAGTATTATTATTACCTTATGTAAGTCTGGTTTCAATAAAACCGTTTAACTTAAAAAAATTTTTTTTATTATCTTATTTTAAACTTTATTCAGAAATTTTTTTTTCTTGGTTGCCACTATTCGTCCGATTTTTGTTTGTAATTTGTTATTCATTTTATTATATTCTCGACGAAAAAATATGTGGACAAATAGCCATTTTCAATTTTTAAGTCTCATGTCTTAATAAAAAGATGATAAAAAAATTTTAAGGGCTACCTTTATATAAATGGACCAAAAAATAGAAGCAATTTTCCTTTAATACAGACATAATCTTGTTGAATTTTGACTAAAAAACTTTAACAATAGCTCTTGTAAAAGAATTTTGGAATTTAAAACTATAAAGGTGGAGCGCAATCTTTCAATTTAAGGCAAACCATGTACTTGGGATTAGCTAATTGATTATTTAAAATTTAAGCACGCGCTCTACCTTTATAATTTTAAATCCCAAAGTTCTTTTACAAGAGCTATTGTTAAAGTTTTTTAGTCAAAATTCAACAAGATTATGTGTGTATTAAAGGAAAAATTGCCTTCTATTTTTTGGTCCATTTATATAAAGGTAGTCCTTAAAATTTATGTATCATCTTTTTATTTTCACTTTTTTAGTGCTGCCTACAAAAAGGCATTTGGAATTTTGGGCTCTGACTCACGGCCCAAGTTTCAAGTCTCTAACTCACTGGGAAGTTACTTAAAAATCGATTGCAAGATTCCCCTCGTTTTTCAAGGATTTGCAGTTATCTTGACTAGCGCGCCACCTAGCGGAAATTTGTTTTCTATAAGTTGTATTGTCACTAGGCGTCTAACTAAGTGCCAAGTTTCAAGTCTCTAGGTAACCTGGAAGTTAGTTAAAAATGGATTGAAAGATTCCCAAATTAAAATTTGTTTTCTTACCATCTCGATCCGCGTGCGCCACCAAGCGAACTTTTTTTGATCAAATGTTGCATTGTCACCGGGTTCTGACCCACCGGCAAGTTACTCAAAAATCGATCGCAAGATTCCCCTCGATTTCAAGTATTTGTAGTTATCTCACTTAGCGCTCCACCTAGCTGAATTTTGTTTTCTATAAATTGTATTGTCGCCAAGCCTCGAACTGTGTGCCAAGTTTCAAGTCTCTAGGTAACCGGGAAGAGATTGAAAGATTCCCAAATCAAAACTAATTTTCTTAATATCTCAATCCATGCGCCACCTAGCGAAATTTTTTTGATCAAATGTTGCATTGTCACCAGGTTCTGACTCACGGCCCAAGTTTCAGGTCTCTAGCTCACCGGGAAGTTACTTAAAAATCGATCGCAAGATTCCCTGCGTTTTTTCAGGGATTTTCGTTTATCTCGATTCGTCTGCTACCTGGCGGAATTTTGTTTTCCACGAATTGTAGTGCCATCGACTCGCAAACTATGTGCTATGTTTCAAGTCTCTGGATCACCGAGAAGTTAGTTAAAAGTCTATAGCAAAATTTCCATTTTAAAATAAATTTTCTGTATATCTCGATCCGTGAGACACCTAGCGGATTTTTTTTCACTTGCATTTCACTTACCGTGGGTCAAAAATTCGTATGGAAATGAGGGGACAAACACGACTTAATATAAAGGTAAAAAAATTACTTTTATTGAAATTTTTTTTTAATTAAATACCCTTATTTTTCAAAAACTATTTTTAATATTTTGAAACCATTTTTTTAATATTTAGCTTTTTTTATATATTTTGTTTTATAAATCTTTATTAGGTTTGAATGTTTTTATGAAAGTTAAAAATATTTTAAAATTTTTTGTTATAAAAATATAATTTTTTCGTAAGGCGTTTCTCTTACCATGTTTTTGTTGCTTGCTCTACCCTAATGTCCATTCATATGTATGTACTTGTAAGATTTTTTTTACATGCGACAAGATCCTATCAGTTATTTAGTTTGTTAAAAAAAAATACCACAAGAAAATCATACGTTTCTTAAAAGTGTTCAGGGCATAGAACGTTTAGTGAAATATTTTTAATTTTTAGTTTAGTCGCATTGGCGGTCGCGTTTAGTACTTAAGGCGGTTCGTCTGTTAGACGTTCTATAAACAAATAAATCGTGCGTGTGTGCATATATGTATATATTTTTTTAAATTTCCTACTAAATTTAAGTTGCGGGAAGTAAGTTAAATAATTGTGACCTTAAATGCCTGTTTGCGGTCCATCATTTGAGAGCAAATCAGTGTACATTGAACCCAATTAATCATTGGTCGTACCCATACCTAACATGTGACTTTGGCATCTATTTGTATCTAAAATAAATATGTACATATGTGCAGAAATAATTTGTTTGTGAAATACATTTAATTTTAAAAACATTTTTATCGTATAACTTAACTATATAATTTGTTATTTATTTCCATTCATCTTAGGATGGAGAGCTTGTGGGTGCAGAGTGCGATCGGTGCCATTAAGGTGCTCGCATTTGTGTGTGATATAATAACATTGCCGGTATATTTGGTGTTGCAACGACCATGGAAACGAAGAGAGGAATCGGCACGCGTCAAGGTGAGAGCACAAAACAAAAAATTTATACATTACAGACAGATATAATTTGTCTTTTTTTGTTGTTGTAAGGAAAATTGATATTAATTGGGTGAGAGCTGTGAGTACACAACAACAACACGAACAAATACCTAGTGAAAACATTGCCAAAAATTTACTTATATACGTACATCATTTAACGTTACCCAAAAACGTGTTTTTTATCGGCACTTCATTTCTTAACAGAAACAAATATTAATAAATTGTTATCAAAGTAATCTAAATATAGGTCCAGAAACAACAACAACGTTGAAGGCGAGAGGTTATGAAAGGAAAATAAGATGCCCCAATATAACATCGTGTTAGTTTAACTAGCCCCTTAGTCTAAATTTCAAAGTCTAAAACTTTTCGTAGTATGATTTATTATTGCTAACAACAGGGGACAACAAATTTCGATATTTTGTTTGCAAATGTATAGTCGTATTATATTTTTAGAAAGGAGACCTTGAACAAACCAGCAATTCTGTAGCTCTTCAAAATCTTGTACAAGTGGTCAAAAAACCCCGTGTTAAATCACTAAAGATAAAAAACCAGTAAGGTAGTCTAAGGTCGAGTGCAACCGAAAATTATATATGAACTGTGGAGTCATGCTCAAATATAAGCGCGGTATCCACATGGCAAAAAATTAAAAATTCGATACAAAAAAAAAAAAAACAAGTAAGCAAGGTTAAGTTCGGGTGTAACCGAACATTACATACTCAGTTGAGAGCTATGGTGACAACATAAGGGAAAATAACCATGTAGGTAAATGAACCGAGGGAAACCCTGGAATGTGTTTGTATGACATGTGTATCAAATGAAAGGCATTAAAGAGTATTTTATGAGGGAGTGGGCCATAGTTCTATAGGTGGACGCCATTTAGGGATATCGCCATAAAGGTGGATCAGGGTTGACTCTAGAATTTGTTTGTACGATATGGGTATCAAATGAAAGGTGTTAATGAGTATTTTAAAAGGGAGTGATCCTTAGTTCCATAGGTGGACACCGTTTCAAGATATCGCCATAAAGGTTGGCCAGGGGTGACCCTAGAATTTGTTTGTACGATATGGGTATCAAATTAAAGGTATTAGTGAGGGTTTTAAAAGGGAGTGGTGGTAGTTGTGTAGGTGGTCGCCTTTTCGAGATATCGCCATAAAGGTGGAGCAGGGGTGACTCTAGACTTTGTTTGTACGATATGGGTATCAAATGAAAGGTGTTAATGAGTATTTTTAAAAGGGAGTGGGCCTTCGTTCTATAGGTGGTCGCCTTTTCGAGATATCGCCGTAAAGGTGGACCAGGGGTGACTATAGACTTTGTTTGTACGATATGGGTATCAAATGAAAGGTGTTAATATGAGTATTTTAAAAGGGCGTGGGGCTTATTTCTATAGGTGGACGCCTTTTCGAGATATCGCCATAAAGGTGGACCAGGGGTGACTAGAATTCGTTTGTACAATATGGGTATCAAATGAAAGGTGTTAATGAGTATTTTAAAAGGGAGTGGGCCTTAGTTCTATTGGTGGACGCCGTTTCGAAATATCGCCATAAAGGTGGACCAGGGGTAACTCTAGAATGTGTTTGCAAGATATGTGTATCAAATTAAAGGTATTAATGAGGGTTTTAAAAGAGAGTGGTGGTAGTTGTATAGGTGGTCGCCTTTTCGAGATATCGCCATAAAGGTGGCCAAGGGGTGACTCTAGACTTTGTTTGTACGATATGGGTATCAAATGAAAGGTGTTAATGAGTATTTTTAAAAGGGAGTGGGCCTTCGTTCTATAGGTGGTCGCCTTTTCGAGATATCGCCATAAAGGTGGACCAGGGGTAACTCTAGAATGTGTTTGTACGATATGGGTATCAAATTAAAGGTATTAATGAGGGTTTTAAAAGAGAGTGGTGGTAGTTGTATAGGTGGTCGCCTTTTCGAGATATCGCCATAAAGGTGGACCAGGGGTGACTCTAGAATGTGTTTGTACGATATTGGTATCAAATTAAAGGTATTAATGAGAGTTTTAAAAGGGAGTGGTGGTAGTTGTATATGTGAAGTCGTTTTCCATATATCGACCAAAATGTGGACCAGGGTGACCCAGAACATCATCTGTTGGATACCGCTAATTTATTTATATATGTAATACCTGCCAAGATTTCAAGGGTGTTTTATTTCGCCCTGCAGAACTTTTTCATTTTCTTCTACTTAATATGGTAGGTGTCACAACCATTTTACAAAGTTTTTTCTAAAGTTATATTTCGCGTCAATAAACCAATCCAATTACCATGTTTCACCCCTTTTTTCGTATTTGGTATAGAATTATGGCATTTTTTCATTTTTCGTAATTTTCGATATCGAAAAAGTGGGCGTGGTCATAGTCGGATTTCGTTAATTTTTTATACCAAGATAAAGTGAGTTCAGATAAGTACGTGAACTAAGTTCAGTAAAGATATGTCGATTTTTGCTCAAGTTATCGTGTTAACGGCGATGCGGAAGGACAGACGGACGACTGTGTATAAAAACTGGGCGTGGCTTCAACCGATTTCGCCCATTTTCAGAAAACAGTTAACGTCATAAAATCTATGCCCATACCAAATTTCAAAAGGATTGGGAAATTTTTGTTCGACTTATGGCATTAAAAGTATCCTAGACAAACTAAATGAAAAAGGGCGGAGCCACGCCCATTTTGAAATTTTCTTTATTTTTTGTATTTTGTTGCACCATATCATTACTAGAGTTGAATGTTGACATAATTTACTTATATACTGTAAAGATATTAAATTTTTTGTTAAAATTTTACTTAAAAAAATTTTTTTTTAAAAGTGGGCGTGGTCCTTCTCCGATTTTGCTAATTTTTATTAAGCGTACATATAGTAATAGAAGTAACGTTCCTGCAAAATTTCATCATGATATCTTCAACGACTGCCAAATTACAGCTTGAAAAGTTTTAAATTACCTTCTTTTAAAAGTGGGCGGTGCCACGCCCATTGTCCAAAATTTTACTAATTTTCTATTCTTCGTCATAAGTTCAACTCACCTACCAAGTTTCATCGTTTTATCTGTCTTTGGTAATGAATTATTGCACTTTTTCGGTTTTTCGAAATTTTCGATATCGAAAAAGTGTGCGTGGTTATAGTCCGATATCGTTCATTTTAAATAGCGATCTGAGATGAGTGCTCAGGAACCTACATACCAAATTTCATCAAGATACCTCAAAATTTACTCAATTTATCGTGTTAACGGACGGACGGGCTAACGGACGGACGGGCGGACATGTCTCAATCAAATTTTTTTTCGATCCTGATGATTTTGATATATGGAAGTCTATATCTATCTCGATTCCTTTATACCTGTACAACCAACCGTTATCGAATCAAACTTAATATACTCTGTGAGCTCTGCTCAACTGAGTATAAAAAGGCAAGTAATATCAACCTCTCAAGAAAACTCATACTCTTACCTTTTTCTAAAGATTTTTAGCAGACGTGCACAGGGTTACGCTAAGAAATATATAGCTGAGTTCTAATGAACATTGATCCAGATCCCGATATAAATTTAATATGCAAATGCAACAACAACGTTATGATCCTTATATCTATCTGGATCAATTTCGGATTCACTGGGTGGATCTGTTGATTTTGTTTTTTGTGAACAATTTTTTTGACAGCTAACCCTTTTTATTTCGTAGCACTTATTGACATACATATGTATGTACTAGTGTATCTGATATTAACCAAATTTTTTCCTTTGAAACTTCATACATTTTTGCTTAAAGCCTGAAAGCAAATAATTAAGGTCATATAATAATTACATTGTATTCATTTTAAATCATGATTTAGGAGCTATAAATTTTTCATTTGCCTATCTACAACAAAATATGAAAAATACAAAAACCACAACAAAATGTGCTTTTGTTTTTTGCACAAAGCTCCTGGCAGAATAACAACTTTAAATATCAGCCTTCGGAATATTGTTATTAGGTTCAGAACGTGTTTCAACTGCCGACCCTTTTGTTAAGTATTAGTACTCCAGCTTTTTGTTTTAGTCCAAAATGGCAATTTTATGTGAAAAATATATCGCATTTGTGGCTTAATTTGCTTTTAATTCTTAAGTAAAATTTTATGGGGCTGTTCGGAAAAACCAGTTTGTAAATAACAGATGCCCTATTGTGTAAGTTGAGCGCTGCCGACTCCCATAAATCTGATCCGGATCGTTCCAGTGAGATTTGAGCGTGATCCAGAGCTGGATGGCTCATTGGAACGCAGTATATGTGCATTTCATTATTTCTTATGCCCCTATTACGGTTTACAACTCAACTCTTGTTTGGTATTAGGAATTACAACTTATTTCAGTTGAAGTAGAATTGATGTTGCCAACCTAAAATGGTGATTATTTGAGAGATAAAAAAACAGCTGATCAATTTGTGGCTAAAACTTAAGCATTTGTAAGTGATTTTTTATTAATGGCAAAATTGATATTAGCATAGATTTATTTTATAACGACGAAACAGTTGATGACAAAATTGACATTCGCGAATAGTGAAAAAATTCACGTGATCACTCCAATCCCTTGGAACTACAAAGCACCAAGTAAGAAAACGTTTTAGTGGCAAACTATAAGATTCTAATGAAGTTATTTCGCAGATTTCTAAGTTATTTTCGGTTAAGTAAGGAAGCATTTTGTTTCTTACTCAACAAACTGAAGGACCATTACCGCAAACGCATTCTAGGGACCGCTGTACTCCTATTTTAAAATTATGCGCTGCACTCTGATTCCTTGCTGACTGCGGCTATCAAAAATGCTGTGGAAATGATTTAAGTGTTGGACTGGAAAACATTCATAGTTTTTATAGAGGTTTTAGATTTTATTGTGGAGCATATTTGTGCGAAGTGGCTTAAAACCCAAATGACTGCAGAGGAGCAAAGCGCTTCAAAAATCGCATTTTACTCTAAAACAGGATTCCCAGGAGTAGTGGGTAGTATCGATGGACTCACGTTCGCATAATTTCACCTATTTTGGCTGCATCCGAACTGCGGCTTGCCTCGTCCATCTTTGGGATGTCGCTCCATAAGGTCCTATAAGTTTTTCAATGTAATCCTTCGTTAAAACCTTGTTTTTTCAATAAATGTGTATAAAATTGTCGCTTATAAAATTTGCTTTAATTAATTTTAAAAGGTTTAATTACTCGTTTTCCATTTTTTTATAATATTTTTTCCAAACAACTTCAAAATTTTCTGAGACAACTGATAGTAATCAGTTGTCAGATTTTGATGTCTTTGACAACTACACCAACACAAAGTTGTAAACGGTAATGCCACCAAAGTTGTAAGAGTAGACAACTTCAATCGTAATTTTTTTTGACAGGTTGAGTTGTATACGGTAATAGGGGTATTAAGCAGAGACCCTGTAATAACGCAGTCTGACTTCATTCATGAATTTTTTGAATGGAATTTGCAATTATATTTGAACATCAGTGTTCTTTTTTTCGTGTTAGGTATATTCTCTTTAACTTATAGCAATTTTAACTTTTTTTCCTCTATAGATAAAGGAAATGTCAAGAGTAATTGGCTGTTACTATTTTTCACACAAGAAATATATACGAAATTTTTATTGACCGCTTTCTTAAACTATTTCTCCCACGTTTGCATAAGCTTTTTTGACACAAAACGAACGTGATTATATTATTAACCGATTTTATCCATTTTCTTCAGAAATAAGTTTGTTGTTTTATTTTCGAGTTGTGACGCTTTTTTTTGTTATTGCATTTATTTGTATTTGTTGGGCGTTGTGCCCAACCGATTCCGTAAATTTTGTTGCTACTCTTCAACTCCAACAACAATTGTTTTAACTAAAAGTGGGCTGTACCACGCCCATTTTACAAAATTTTAACTGTCATATTAAATTTGGTTATCGTAGGTATTTTTCTAAATAATAATTTTCTACACAACACACAAATTAATATAGAGGCAGAATGTCTCAATTATGTTAGTGTAGAAATGAAATAAACTTAATTAAGTAAGGAAACAAATACAAGCAGAATATCCTAGTGGTTAAGGCAACTGCAGTTTCACCGTGTGATTCGCGGTTCGAATCTCGGTAAAACCTTTGATAATATTACGAAATTGCCTGATTATGATAACGTGGTGGTTTTCGAAATGGTACCATCGCAATATGCCAGTAACAAGCCAACCTAATATAAACGCACGCAAGTCATTTTCTGTCAAAGATGTCTCATGCACATACAACTTGTATGAGAGCAACTCAAATTGAATTTGCTGCGTGAAACCCTAACTCGATTTCAAATTTTTGTTCTGCGTGACATTTAGATTTGACGTTTGCACACATGCTTTACATTGTCGCAACGCATGCTTATTTGGGTTCGGGCAAAAAACGCCGGTTGTTTGCGTGCGCTAAAAAAACGCAGTGCGGTTTTATTAGGTTGGCTTGTTAATGTTTGTTTCTTTCTTTTCAGAAAACATAATAATTGAATATTCAATTATTATAAACTGGTGTAACCTCATGAATTCTTAAACATTTTTTTTGTGTTTTCCAAAATATTGCGTGGTTGCCTGATTACTCTCCCGTGCGTTGGGCTATAAATTTATTCAGCAAAAATCCAAAAAATCGAATTTTCACCCTTTTACAAAGTTGCTGTGCTTAGTCTGTCGGTCCATAACTTACATAATTATTACTTATTAACGATATTTATTTAAATGGCATTAAAATGAATGCCATGCGTAATAGGACAACAAAATTTACCCTTGTATTGCAAGGGAAATAAATGAGTACATACTTGTCCAGGAATTTTATACTTTAAACTTGCGAAAATAACAAAGACAAAAGCAATACGCTATTGACGAACTTTGATTTTCACTTATCTATTGGCGCAATTGCGTTGTTATCGTTAACGACTTATAAATCGTACTTTGTATTCTAACTTGCGAAGTGTGATAGTTTAGATTGCAATGATTAAAAAGTAATAAACTGGTTTTGGTGGCAAATGGGTAAACTGAATTACAATATACATACATACATGTATTTATGTACACACAAACATATGTAAATGTACATATGTATGTATATTGTGGAGTATAAAAACTACCGCCTTTCAGAAATATCTTGCAAAGGAAATCAATTGCGTAGTCTTCATCTCATTTCCTACAACATTTTAAAATGTTCTCATTCAAAATTTTTAAGTTTTTAATATGTGTACTAACCTGGGTCGATTTGTATGGACGAAAGTTACCCGATATTGCGCCATCGATTATTCGATGGGATTTGTGCTCAGGAAAAAAAAAGTTCCACTACGCATACCCAAAAAAATAATATTCGAGCCTGTGAAAAAAAATGGCGAAAGGTAAATTTTTCGACCAAAACGCTCGCCAAAACCCAAAAAATATATTTTTTTAAAAAAACTGTTGTAAAAACGTGGGGTTTTGGGGAGTGTTTTGTTTGAAAAATTGACCTTTCGCCATTTTTTTCGCAGGCTCGAATATTATTTTTTGGGTATGCGTAGTGGAACTTTTTTTCCTGAGCCCAAATCCTATCGATGGCGCGATATCGGTTAATAAATGGACCCAGTCTAATGTGTACCTTTTCTTAATTTTTTTTGCTGAAATATTTAATTAAATTGGTAATTTCTGTTTCAAAATTTAACTTTTCCAAAAATGCATTTTTTCTAAAACTAAACTTTTTTGATTTGTTCCCAAATCCTCTTAAAAAGTGTATTATTTTAGGAACTTTGAATGTAAAACATATTTTTTCAAAATGTTGTTTTTTATTTACTTAAAAAAAGAATTTTTGAAAGCACGAGGCTAGTTAAAATTTGTTAATAAATCGGCAAATTGTTGCCATCGCTTTGTGTTATGTTTTAAAATGATAATTTGTATGGGAAAATGCTTCGCATTTCAGACTTTAAGACTGAATGAAGCATTTGCTTCAGTGTCAATGCAGTGTTACAATTTTACAAATTTTGTTTATTTCTTTTTTTAATTACATATTTATATTTAAGCTAATTATTTATGATTTCTTGACATTTTAGTTTTTCCAAAAGCCAAGTTTCCCAAAAACTAATTTATTATACTACTATTTCAATAAATTGTTTTCTGTTTTATTTTTTTTTTTATTTTTAAGATTAACCCCGTTTGTTATAAAAAATGATTAGGTTAAGGTTTATTACCAATATTTTAGTTTACTATATCATTTTAATAATTCTTAAAAAATTAATTGTTCAATCTGTTTTCAACAATTTTGTAAGTTTTGTAAAACATAAATTTTTTGTTTAGCTAATTTATTAAAAAATATTAAGGATATTCAACTCATTATTTCTTGGACATTGAATAGAATTAAAAATAAGCCACATTAAAAGATAAGAAATTGAGTAAACAAAATTGGATCATAAAAAGTTACCTTTCATAAAATTCAACGCTTTGGCTTGCTTGTAATTTCTTTTATCAATAATTCTCATCTCTTGCAATCAAGTTTCAAAAAAAAAAAAAAGAAAAACAAGCATGGTTAACAGCGCTACTATTTATCAAGATACGCGGACATAGAGTTCATGAAGAGTAACGTATAGTGAATGAAATCCGAACACAACTTGTGAACACAAAAATTAAGTAGCCCTAATATTTTAAAAACATATTTGAATGCATAAAATTTACGGGAAATCTTCGTGACATTTTCGCGTAAAAATTATTTATATGAGCACACCAATTTTGTCAAAATAATCCTGACAAAAGCACAAATGTAATATTTCATTATTTTAGGGACATGGGATTTAAGAAACATCCATATACAAGACTATTAGTCTTTTCAGAGATAATAAAAGCATATTTCGAAAAAAGGTTCCGACAAAAACCGTGATTTTCAAGACAGTAAAGTACGTGAAAAGTTGAAAGCAGATACAGTGGGGCGCAAAGCAAAATCGTATCGTCAGCTTGGACGAAAATACCAAGTTGATAAGAATACTATTAAACATTATTTGAAAGATATGAATATACAAATTAAAAAAAGAAAATTGAAACCAGCTACTACAGAGAAGCAGGCACAAACAATTAAATCCAGGTTGCGACTACTTTCGCAAAAATATTTTGCCGCATCTTCAACTTACAAATGCGTTATGGACGATGAGAGCTACTTCACAGTGGAAGGCAACGAATGACAGCCAAAATATTACTTCGAGTCCAAAAAACGAAAATCTTCCGACAAAATGATATATATTCAAAATAATAAATTTTCCGGAAAAGTTTTGTTGTGGCTAACAATCAGAGAGCGTGGGATAAGTGAGCCCGTATTTTTCAAGGGCAGTTTAGCCGTTTCTGCTCACACTTGTATGGAGAAATGCATTCCAGAATTTCAAAAATTTATTAAAAAGTAGAAAGCTAGTGTTCTGGCTGGATTTGCATCTTCACATTATGCAAAAACCAAGCTAAACTTTTGGGCAAATTTTAATAGGCGTGTTTATGGGGAAGGACACTGTACGAAAAACACGCCTTATTTAGTTAATAAAATCAAATAGGAGCTTAAAAATATCAATACATAAGGAAATCAAGAATCAATGAGGAAATTGCCGGAAAAAATACTAAAAGCAAGCCGTAATGGAGTAAATATTTATTTAAATATTTATCTTATATATCTAGATATTAAAATAAATTTACTTTAAATAAAACAAATATCATTTCATACTTTGTTTTGACTATAATACGTTTGTTCAGATTTCCTTCACCATACGTTATAGGGAGTTTTATGTGCACTAAAAATAGACGACAAAACTAACGTCCAAGAAAGTTTTTTTTATAAATCGGTATAACTTTGAGTTGATATAACTCGGCAAACAATATATGGAATATCTAAATCCAGGTTTAAACAATTTTTTTCGGGTCTATCTCGAGATTCTTTCAGGACTACCTTAAGACCAGATGGACAAAGTTTATTCGAATAACGAATAAAAGATTAAAAAAAATGTATCGGTTATTTACAAAGTGAGTGGTGAATCAACTTTTTTTCAGTTATACGCAAATAATTTTTTTGCTTCATATTTAAACGAAAACTTATTCAGGGATTATCCTTTCATGAATAAATAAACTTTGAAAAATTTTCTCACAATACATCTTCATTGGAATAATTATCTTAATAAATATTTATTCGGTTAATGCCCAACACGCTAAAACTGTTCAGATGCAGCCGTTGTTAAAGGCTGGTTTACAATATACATAACTGTATCTCGTTCAGCCAATGAGATTTCTTCTAAACGAGGTTCTGTAGGTTAGGTTGCAAGGGCTGAGCTGGACACTATGGTAACAGCTCACTACTTAGGCCACCAATGGGCCCATTGTAATGCCCTATACGGTCTCAAAGAGGACCCCTACCCCACCTAAAGCGGGTCAAACTACCTCGTGGAAATTACAAATTTTGTTAGAGCCTTTACTTCATAGCTAGAGATCCCATCAAGGTCATGTAGAAAAGGTTTACCAAGGATGGCCAACCTACGCCTACTAAGCGCTGGACAATGACAAAGAAGGTGCTGGACACTCTCTTCCTCTTCTGTACATCTGCAGCTGCGACAATAGTCGAAGGTCGTTGCCCCCATTCTAGCACCATGCGTGCCTATTAAACAATGCCCTGTTAGAACCCTTATCAGGGACGATAGAACTGATTTGTTTAAAATCAGAAGCGCTCCTGTGCGCCCCTTGTTAGATGAGGGCCAGGTTTGCCTGGATTTCTCACACGAAGATATGGCTGACCATAGTCCATTTGCAATTCTTATAGTTCTTGGGTTCACACGAAGTCCGAAAGTGGCCATGGTTATAACTACCGAATCATTTCCCGGAAGGATATGGTCGGTGGTGCCTCTTCTGGCCAGCTCGTCTGCTCTGCAATTGCCTTCAATATCCCTGTGCCCAGGTACCCATATAAGGCTGATACTGAAGTGCTGAGCCATCTCGTTAAGAGCTCTAAGGCATTCAGTGACCGACTTTGCGTTGTCGACGTATGAGTCCAGGGCCTTTAATGCGGCCTGGCTGTCTGAGAAAATAAACACTCGTTTACCATCCTTAGGCATAGACCCGAGATGGTTCACTGCCCTGTGTATTGCCAGCATTTCCGCTTGGTAAACACTACAGTGATCTGGTAGGCGAAAAGAGACCTCTAGACCCAGATCCAGCGAAAGGAGGCCTGCTCCCACCTTCCCGCCAAGCTTAGAACCATCCGTGAATATGTTGATGGCACCCGGTACCGTATGTTGTCTGGTATTCCAGTCCTGTCGCGATGGTATATACATATATACTATAGTTTTTAACGAAGACGTTCTTTGGCGTGTAGTAGTCAGTGCACACCGCTGTCAATTAATACGAAATTTAAAAATTCGTTCAACTTTTTTTTTTCAACCATCATTAATCATAAAAACCATTCAATATAAGGATAAAATAATAAAAAAAAGTAAACATATCCTTCCGTTCCATAATAATATGTATATAGACCATTCCAAAAGTGAAAAACATAGCATAATTGATAAAATAACTTTAGAACTGCACTAAAAAAATGCTACAGAAAGCACTTAATACGTATATTTATAAAAACGATTTAATATAATAAAAACAACGATAAGTATGTATGTAAGAAATATTAAATTTTCAAGACCTTGTATCTTGTATCTTAGCAAACTGTTTTTGAGTGTTGCTTTTTGGCATATAAGCTGAAGTACCAAAGTAAAATAATTCTACATAGTTTCATCGAATTTGGAGATATAAATAAGTTTGGGTGGTACATAATAATAATGATAATAATAATGATTGTTAGTGTAATTTTTAATAAATCGTATGTAAGTTTATGTCAACAGTCTGCTCTGATTGGTTTTGTTGTTGTAAATAAATTTCGTTATTTTACCGAGTGGCCGAGTTACTATAAGATTATCCTTCATTTCAAAGCTTGAAATTGATAAGAATTTTATTATTGGTTGTGATTGCAAATTACATCTAAACGATGACATTTTCACACTATATAATGAACTTTTAATTGACAAAAATAGCTAACAGTCAATCATACATATACATTAGGGTGGGTCAAATTTATTGTTGGAAAGGCATCTGAATCTATGGGTCATACTGAGTAATATTGTCCATGGAACCATTGGTCTGAAATGAATTTCGGGCCTCACTAATTTTGTTAGAAAACATTTTTTTTTAGAAATGTTTATTATTATTTTTGTTAGAAAATATTTTGGGCTATTTAAAAATTTAATTTGCCATATGGAAAAGTAAAATATTCGTCGCTATAGGGCGCTTTCCTACCATTTTTCGCATTTTATCGCTTCTTTTTGGGGAAAATCGACGAATTTGTTGCATACATCGACGAATATTTTACTTTTCCATATTGCAAATTCAATTTTTAAATAGCCCAAAATATTTTCTAACAAAAATAATAATAAAAATCTCAAAAAAAAAAAATATTTTCTAACAAAATTAGAGAGGCTCGAAATTCATTTCAGACCTATGGTCCCATGGACAAATTACTCAGTATGACCCATAGATTTAGGTACTGGATGTGCACCTGAAGTTTTTTCCCCATACCATTTGACGCGCCCTAATATACATACATATATACATACATATTATGTAAATATATATGCATATCAACATACGGATAAATCATTTAACACTAAATTAACTCGGACACACACTGCCATTAACATTTCACCAAATATTATTATCTACATTTATGTAAGTTGAATCATTTAATTATAAATTCTCTTTATCTCTTTATTTTATTTATTTCTCTATCGCTTGGTTATTCATTTTGTTGTGTATTTTATATTTTGCGCTAGGCTGTTCCAGTAAAAAAAAATGTGGTAGACGGGAACGAGAGCCCCAAGTATGACGCGGATGACATTGAGGTTTTTTCGCTAATTCATTTATATGTTTACATATGTTAATTTTGTTTTTGTTATTATTATACTAGTTCTATTTCTTCTCTTTGGTTCAATATCCTTAATTGTTTATTTATTTCGGTTTTTTGAATTTTCACTTATGTAAATATTTTTACTTTAAATTCAATTGCAGTCGATAAAATTAGCATTTAAATTTAATTAATTATCTACTATTTTCTTATGGTTTATTATGTATTGGTTGTTATTTGGATTAACGAGGATTTGTCGTTTTATTGTTATTATTTCAGTGTGAAGATGTTAAAGATTATTTTCTCTTTCGGTTGTTTAGTTAGCTATTCATATTTAAGATTTTATTGTGTTATATTTTAAGTATTTTTTGTATGAGTTTTAAGCGGGGATTACATTTATTGCTTTAAATGTATGAAAACATTTATTTGAAGCAATTTTTAATTTATTAAATGATTTGGGAAAAATTTAAACAACGTGACATCAGAACGGACAAGGCGACAGCTCTTTCGATTACACCTTGTAAATCTCTTCAAAGCCTTTTCTCCCGGGAGTGGGATTTGAACCCATGGGGGTTTAATAAATTATAAAAGAAATCCCCGCTTAAAACTCATACAAATGACAACATTGGTTAATTCGTTGTGCAACAACACCAAGTGTCTTTGAAACCGCCTTACCAACGCATAACTTGACCACATGATGCCATACGAAGTATGGACTGTGAATAAAGAAAAATATGTAAAGAAGGCAATAGGGATAAGGTTTACAAACAGCTTGTCCGTCCTGATATCACGTTGTTTAAGTATTTTTTTTTTAAATAAGAATATTATTAAAGTATTTCACGTTATTCATACTGCAAGAAGCAAATGCAAAGAGGGAGCGCTTAAAACTAGTCACTGCTATTGTTTCAGTAGAATTTGCCCTTGCCTCGAAATCAGTTAAATGTACGCCGAAACATCGGGTAGTATTTTCGGACATTACTCTCCTCAGCCAGATATATACATAAATGGTTATTGTAAATTTAGCAAACATTTTTAGCTATTTTGACATAAAAATCGAGATGTTTGTTATTGGCGGTCACAATCTTCAAGGCATATTACACCTAATTCCTCGTTTCCGTAGATTTCGTCAATTTTGACTTGATTGCTTATTGTAAGGTACAGAAAGTTCTGCAAATTTAGAACGCCATATAAGTAAGTTTTTGTAATGACAAAGTACGCTTTAAATAAATAATTTTTGAATTGGTGTTTCATGACATTTATAAAAATATATTTGCTTCTAAAGTCAAGCCTTCAGCAACGGGAATAATGAATACGAATATGTAAAAAAATGTTGTACAATTGGACGCATAATCCCAATGTTGCTCACAAAAAAGTTGGCGAAACTCTCAGGATCATTCTATAAAGCTGCACAAATAACAGTTTTGAGCTTCAAAGAAGTTGGCTTCGTTAAGGACGCGCCAAGAAGAGGCCCCTCAAAGAATCAGCAGACGCCTAGTTAGAGTATTAAGTAGCATCCGTAAGTAGAAACAGCAGTTCCATTTCAACAAAAGATGCCAAAAGCACCTTGTGCAAGTCATACAAATCAAGCAAAGAAGTTGTCGATTGCAGTAGATATTTGACCGCTGAGCAATAATCGAGTATCTTTATAATGTATACAAATTATGTTATATACACCGAAAAGTTGATAAAATAGCAAAATATGTCTTGTACAAGATAACTGTTTATAATGGTCCAAAGATTTGGCGATTAATTTGCATGGTAATAATATTAAATGCAAAAAATGGAATCGACAAGTAGTCGATTCTATTCCGATCGACACTCGCAATAGGGGAGAATGATTGATTTATGGATATGCGTACAAGTCACTCCCAGCATCGGCTTAGAGATGGCAGTACCCCTTAGTGTTGCTAATATTCGTAACAATATATTAACTATGCCATAATCTATTAGTGTGGTTTTATGAAAAGTACGGACATCAAGGAATCGTGCTCTTTCGTAAGTCTGTGAACATACTAAACCTAACGGAACACTTCCATGAATACTTAACGGAAAAGAAATTTCAAAATAAGAAGGTGAAAACTCGCTGTGTAGCAGGACCGCACAAAAACTTAGCTCTTCTGTCAAAGTCAAGGCCGGAATATAAAGTTCTAAGACAATAAGCCATTTTCTGTTTTTTGTTTTTTGTCAGTTCATTGCGGCTGCTGAGTAAGAGTCCATGTCGGCTGCCTGTTCAAAATATTTTTTCAAAAAATTCCCATTTCAGGATTTGTCACAGAAACGCCCTATATTAGAATTAGACATCTTATCTCAGAATGCTTTTCATTAACTCCCTCTTATGTCAAAATGCATAAGTTCAATGCTCAGATAGGGAGTTTTTTAAACAAATTTTTATAGTGTATTTTTGAATAAAATCCTAACGTACGGCATTCTTCAAACAAATTGTGAAAGAATGACCAAACCAATATCAATTCACGAAATATTTAGTAGAAAATGAATTATTTCCCCCAAAACCTGTTGGCATTTACAAATTTATTATCACTACTAATATACTATTAAAGGTACTTTTCTACTACAATTTTCGCTGAAGGGGATTGAATTATTCCCCATTTTCCGTCCAGATTTTTCAATTTGTAAGTGTCAAAGCTCTGTCATCATTGGAGAACAAACCTCTAGTAATTGAATCATGATTTACACTAACAATTAGACAACTAAAAATTATTCAAAAACATTATAACTCAAAAAAAAAGTGTATGTTTTTGTATTTTCTGGGAAGCCGAAGGTGGAGAAATGGTTCGGAAAATCTTCGGGCACGATTGAAAAAATGTGTGTATGTGAAAAAAAATAAGATTTTCAATGAAAAGTAAAATTTTAACAAGTATAAAACTCATTATTCAGTCAACAAATATAGTCAGAAAAGATTCAGAAAGCTGAATTAAAAATGATTATAAATTTTTGATCATCTAAAGTAAACACATTTGATTCAAATATGATTCCAAAATGTGATTGAAAAACTATATTAAGTTTTTGATCATCAAACGTAAGCATATTTGATTGATTTGATTGATTTCAGGGAAGTGAATCCAGTTTGAACTGTGACAATGGATTTGCCAAAGAATTACCTGAATTATTAGCCAATCCATAAAATTTATCAACACTTTGATCTAAGCCTAAAAGCGAATCATTTTTTATGAAGGCATATGGCTCAATGTACACTTTGACTATTAATAAACAAATCGTTTAATCAATATCCTTCATATAATACGATCACCTCAAATTTAACTTAAAACGGTTTCCGCACCACATCCACCAGCTATCACAATAGTAGAGCTGGATTTCGATTCGATTCTTAATCGATTTAATCGATCTTTTTTTAAGAAATGAAGAATCGATTTTCTTTTTAGAAACGTTCGATTTGTTAGCCTTCGAACTTTTGATCATCTTTCAGCAACTGTGCCTATTTCATTTTTATTGATGACAACGTGCAGAAAATATATTTGTTGTATTTTTTATAAATTTAGCTTTATTGGCGCATATTCGCAGGCCAAATAAAATAGTTTAAATTTTCAATATGAAGAAATTTAACATCACCAACAATTGGCACTTAGCCGCCTAGGAGATTTTGACATTGCAGTTGCGCAAGTCAGCCTAGCTATCCCGGCTTCAATATAACTGACACCAATTGCGGACACCAAGGGAGATCAAGTCTTCTTGGCGGAGGTCTTGCGCTTCGTCTGTTTTCAAATACGGCTGCCGATAGGAACACCTGCTGTGGCGAAATCTTTTCATGAATTCCCATAACAAGACCTATCGGCTGGTTCGACGGAGATGGTCATAATTCATCGACATGACTTTTCTCTTGGAAAGGGCGATGTCATCGACTCTCGATACCGCAGTTATGATGAGAGATTAATAGAGGGCTATAGCCAAAAGTTGTTCTCCTTGTGATTTCTAAGCTAACATTGCAGATAATGCAGAACTAACTGAAGAAATGTCTGCGCACAAAATTTGAATATGTTGAAAAAACACAGAAAGCATGATATTTAGGTATCGAATACACTATCAATCTCACTCCGATGGGAGGAACAAGTGAATAACCCTGTGATACTCCTTGATGTTTCCAAAGAGCCTCAGTCAACGAAACGAGAAAAAATCTGGCGAGATTTTTTAGCGGTACAACCTTGGTAAACAATTGAGTAGCAATCAACTATTTTCAGCTCGATTTAATCGATTAAGTCGATTTTTGTTTTGAGAATCGAATCGAAAAAATCGATTCCAAAAAATCGAATCGAATTCAGCTCTACACAATAGCTACTGGCACTCATTAACTTTGTTTTCGGCGAACGCGAACTATTACACTAACAATAATTTTAATTTACTTTTCTCTTTTCAGGCTCGTGTTGTTAGCTCTGATGATCATTCGCTCACGTATCGCACAATTGAACCACCGCGCGAGGTGCATGTCACGATGCTGCAAAATAATATTGATACACTGGAAAAAATGTTCAACTATGTTGCTAAAATTCATTCAAATAAACGTTGTTTGGGCACACGTCAGATACTCAGCGAAGAAGATGAAATGCAACCGAATGGACGTATATTCAAGAAATACAATATGGGCGAATACAAATGGAAGAATTTCAATGAAGCTGATCGCATGGCTGCTTCATTTGGCCGTGGTTTGCGCGAGTGTGGTCAGGGTGCACGTGAAAATATTGTCATATTTGCTGAGACGCGCGCCGAATGGATGATTGCGGCTCACGGTTGCTTTAAGCAAGCAATGCCCATTGTAACTGTGTACGCCACATTAGGTGATGATGGAGTAGCGCATTGTGAGTTTGAAAAGAGGATTCACATGTTCATGAATAATATTTTACATGCATCGCTTTTTCTCAGGTATCAGCGAAACTGAAGTCACAACAGTAATTACTTCACATGAGCTGCTGCCCAAATTTAAACAGTTATTGGATAAGTGTCCTAAAGTTACAACCGTGATCTTTATGGAGGATCAGCTGCATAAGACGGATACGACGGGCTTCAAGGATGGCGTGCGTATACTCTCTTTCACACAGGTCGTACGCATGGGACAGGAGAGTAAATTTGGTGAGTTAAGTACTGAAAAACACAAATTAATAAAATGAGTAAAGGTGTCTTATTTCGAGTGTACTCGGCCGTTTTATTGTCAACGATGTGATGCAAAACTTTCATTTCTCACGACTTTATGTTACACCAAATTAGGCGGCTGGTGAGATTACGCTAGTCTATAAAATTGACCGGTATAGCTGTCTTTGGGTCAATATTAAGAAATTAGTGACCCCTTATGTTGTGGAACAAATAATCGATTTTTGCATAAGATGAGCAATATTTAGTTTTTGGAAAAAGTTGAGGTCATGAATATTTTTTCTTTATCCAAAGAAAGCTTCATTAATGTGGCCCGCTTAAAAAATTGTGTCTGTAATATAATTCTTCTTTAATATTGTTTTTTCTTTCAGAATGTGTTCCACCAAAGGGTGACGATACAGCGATTATTATGTACACATCCGGTTCCACAGGCACACCAAAAGGCGTTTTACTCTCGCACAGCAACTGCATTGCTACAATGAAAGGATTTTGCGATGTGGTAATCATTAAACCTGATGATGTCTTGATTGGGTAGGTAAAAAATTGAAACGGCGTAATTCCAATTATACTAAACTATTTTCTGTGCTTGCAGTTTCCTTCCATTAGCACATGTTTTCGAGCTACTCGCCGAGAGTGTTTGCTTAATAACTGGAGTGCCTATTGGCTATTCAACGCCATTGACTTTAATTGATACCAGCAGTAAGATAATGCGAGGTAGTAAAGGAGATGCGACTGTATTAAGACCTACTTGCATGACTTCCGTACCGGTTAGTATACATTTTTGCAATATATATTTTTTTTGTTGAGTGCAATGATTTGGCTTTATACTATATTTTATTATACTTTTAGCTAATTCTGGATCGTATCTCCAAAGGTATTAACGATAAAATCAATTCAGGATCTCCTTTCAAGAAAGCGCTTTTCAAATTTATCTATCAATATAAAGTTCGTTGGACGCATCGTGGCTTTCAAACCCCGTTAATTGATAAGTAAATTATAAACGGCATTTAAAACAAATATACATTTCATTTATATTTCCATTCACTCTCCACAGATTGGTTTTCCAGAAAGTTGCTAAACTTATGGGTGGACGTGTGCGCATGATTATGTGCGGTGGTGCCCCACTCTCTCCCGATACGCATGAGCAAATCAAAACGTGCTTATGCGTGGATTTAGTTCAAGGCTATGGTCTGACAGAGACAACGTCTGGAGCTTCAGTTATGGATCGTAAGTGTGCCTTTTAATGAGTAAAGTACACAATTCTAGTAATGTTAGTTTATTTAATAACATACTAATTACAGATTGTGATATGACTTATGGACGCACTGGTGCACCACTGACAGTCTGTGACATACGCTTAGTCAACTGGGAAGAGGGCAATTATCGTATTACAAATAAACCGTATCCACAGGTTAGCTTTTAATTCTAAGGCAGCATGTTTTAAAAATTCTTTATATTCATTATAAACATTAATAAAAAAATGCTTTCAGGGCGAAGTGTTAATTGGCGGTGACAATGTGTCGAAAGGTTACTATAAATTGCCAGGCAAAACTGCTGAAGATTTCTTTGAAGAGGATGGCAAAATGTGGTTTAAGACTGGTGATATTGGTGAAATGCATCCAGATGGTGTACTTAAAATAATTGGTGAGCGTGCGTTCTTGTGCGCACTTAATATTTTGCATTTTGTTAAATTATTCCGATAAAAATTATGTTATAGATTTATATGATTTAAATAATGGGGTTGACTAATGCCATAATTTTCTCCAGATAGCCAACGTTAATGCAGGGGGATTTGCAGTCGTCTTTGGCAGTTCTCCTGCCATATATTTGATTCCTGCCTTGCACATTGCGTCTGGTCTGTTCTTAGTGAAGGTCTTAAGATTCCAGATATCATTCTTGTAAATTTATAAGGTATATTGTACATGAGTTTCGACAGTATAGAAAGAGTGGTTTTTTTCTTTAAAAGGAAAAAAGGTGAGAATGCCTTTGAAAAAGCAGTGCAACATGGAAACATTTTGTAATTTCAATTGATATCCCACTGCAGTAATTTTGTAGATACCCACATTTTTCATTAGAATTTGTGGAAAACTGTGTTGATACTGCAGAAGTGTGGATTTAAAACCACTATAACTTTGTCTATTTGCAATTTCAAAAATGTTGTTGCACGAATAAATTAGCATTTTCAAGGGCAGTTCGCGTGTGTAAATCTCCATTTTCGAAACAAAAAAAAAAATATGTAGATACCCACTAGAGGTTTACGCCGATCACTTTATCGGCGGCGGCTTGGGCGGCGCGCCGGCGCACGGACCGAAATTTAAAAGTTGGGACTTAGGACTTTAAGTGTACATTTTCGTATTTTGTGAGTTTGAATCGAGCTCAAGGCCTAACAATAATTATTTTATCATTATTATTGTTAATAATATATTTTTTCTTAATTGAAAAAAATTTAAATTAGAATAGAAGAAAAGAAAAAATTTAGACAACTGCCAGAGCTCGTTGTATAGATCCATTTCGGGAACTGCTAAATTCCTTCATCGGCAACGTTTAGGCCCTATACAACGAGCTTTGGCAGTTGTCTAAATTTTTTCTTTTCTTCTATTCTAATTTAAAATTTTTTCAATTAAGAAAAAATATATTAGAACAATAATAATGATAAAATATATATTGTTAGGCCTTGAGCTCGATTCAAACTCGCGATCTTATAAAATATTTTTGTTTTTAAATTCTACCAACAATTAAAAAGTGATTTGCAATACTAAAAAAAAAATACAAAAAAAAAAAAAAATAAATAAATTAAAAAAAAAACGCGAACCTTTTCGAACCATGAAAACGAGTACATTACACAGTATATAATCATAACTATATAGATAAATTAATCAAGTTTTGAGGAAATGTGAGGAAAATGAGTTAACGGTAAAAATGTGATTTTTCCCATACATAAATTTTTTTATGCTATAACTTTTTTGTTTAAGACTATGAAAAAATACTCATATATAAAATCGTCATGTAATGAGACTTAAAATCGATCCCCATCAACGTTTTTGTGTTATTAACTAATATTTTTTTCATTTCCCTAAGTCCACTGAAATCCAAATCCAGACCACTGTGTGGCGTACTCCGGTGTTCTTACTTTAAAAAGCTTGGTTTTTCTTTTTAAAAATAATATTTAGGAAAGGTTTTGTTTGTATGTATTTAAGGAAATCAATGTTTTGTCCATTGCGGGGTTTTTGCCTAAAAATCTCACAGATCGTTCAAAATTTTTCAAGAACAGCTCCTTGTGGAGTGGTTGTCCCTCGTTCACTTACTCCAGAGAGGCTTCGAACCTAACCCCGGTCTTTGGAATTGGTACTGCTGCGTCTGCTGAAAAGAAATGGATATACATAAAATGGTCACACTTTTGTTTGTATATCTCGTGAAAAGCGTAGTTTCACCTGGGGTTAACTCCTAATAATCGTCGCGAACACAATTTTTTTAAATAATTTGTGGCTCCTTGGCGGTCACGCACAAAGGCGACTTACGGTAGCTATTAATGGTCTATAATACTCATGACTCTCATGACACAGGGCGCCTCCAGTTTTTTCGGCTGTTTTAAAGAGCTACAATTCCCGATGTGCGAACAGTAGAAATCCCTACCACCAGTCACTACCACGCCTCCTGACCCTAACACCATATACCAGCACAAGCTCGACGTAACTTTACTAGAAGCTATAGGTGTACAGCCGAAGACTTTCTAACGGATGTTTTGGTCGCGCTATGCTGCCCAGCTCCACCAGAGAAACACCTTGAAATGTTAGGGAGTGACTATTCGGCCAAGGATGCCGCCCTAGAAATCATAAGCAGTCTACGTGGATGACATTGCTTCACCACTTTGAGTGCTCTTGCGAAGGACAAAGCCTCACCTGTTAAATATATGTGCCTACGTATTCACATTTGTAAAAGGAGCCGTAACGCGTAGGTTGATAGGCTATAATCAATGTGATTCACTCCAAGGGACTAGTTTTGGATAGGGCCGCCAACTTTAGGAAATGTCAACCCGGGAGACTTGGGTGTTGAAGGATGAAGTGTGAAAGTCAAAATTAACATTTCAGACGCTTTGTATAGTTTCGCAAATAAACAACAGATGTTTGAATGTAAGCCCGAGTGATTTTTCAAACCCTTCTCATACGTACATATATCCTCAACTTAAGTATGAGAAAAGAATCTTTTCAAAGCGGTGTTTATGCCCCTAGAACTTACTAAAGGATTTTGCATCACTGATTTAGCTTATTCTTTCAGCCAATCGCAATATAAAATTCTTTAAAAAATCGGCACTTTTTTTGCGTAATTTGCTTTTTTTAACAACTTGAGGGCAATATGAAAACATGTTCGACTTGGGTAATTTTATTTGAATTTATTGTTCATTATTAATATTTTGAAAAAAAAAAAATGCAAAGTGAGCATATAAATTTATTATATAACTTTTCTTTTAGTTTTTTGTTTTAATAACTTGGTGAATTGGGTGATGCAAAGTCCGTGTTAAGCTGACATCGAAAGCGCCTGTTTTTATACTCAGTTGAGCAGAGCTCACAGAGTATATTAACTTTGATTGGATAACGGTTTGTTGTACAGGTATAAAGGAATCGAGATAGATATAGACTTCCATATATCAAAATCATCAGTATCGAAAAAAAATTTTATTGAGCCATGTCCGTCCGTCCGTCTGTCCGTTAACACGATAACTTGAGTAAATTTTGAGGTATCTTGATGAAATTTGGTATGTAGGTGCCTGGGCACTCGTCTCAGACCTCTATTTAAAATGAAAGATATCGGACTATAACCACGCCCACTTTCGATATCGAACATTTCGAAAAACCGAAGAAGTCCGATAACTCAATACCAAAGACGGATAAAGCGATGAAACTTGGTAGGTGAGTTGAACTTATGACGCAGAATAGAAAATTAGTAAAATTCTTGACAATAGGCGTGGCACCGCCCACTTCTAAAAGAAGGTAATTTAAAAGTTTTGCAAGCTGTAATTTGGCAGTCGTTAAAGATATTATGATGAAATTTGGCAGGAGGGTTACTCCTATTACTATATGAATGCTTAATAAGAATTAGCAAAATCGGAGAACGACCACACCCACTTAAAAAAATTTTTTTTAAAGTCAAATTTTAACAAAAAATTTAATATCTTTACAGTATATCAGTAAATTATGTCAACATTCGACTCCAGTAATGATATGGTGCTATAAAGTACAAAAATAAAAGAAAATTTCAAAATGGGCGTGGCTGCGCCCTTTTTCATTTAATTTGTCTAGGATACTTTTTAAGCCATAAGTCGAACAAAAATTTACCAATCCTTGTGAAATTTGGTAGGGGCTTAGATTCTAGGACGATAACTGTCTTCTGTGAAAAAGGGCGAAATCGGTTGAAGCCACGCCCAGTTTTTCTACACAGTCGACCGTCTTCCTTCCGCTCGGCCGTTAACACGATAACTTGAGCAAAAATCGATATATCTTTACTAAACTCAGTTCACGTACTTATCTGAACTGACTTTGTATTGGTGTAAAAAATGGCCGAAATCCGACTATGACCACGCCCACTTTTTCAATATCGAAAGTTACGAAAAATGAAAAAAATACCATAACTCCATACCAAATACGAAAAAAGGGATGAAACATGGTAATAGGATTGGTTTATTGACGCAAAATATAACTTTAGAAAAAAACTTTGCAAAATGGGTGTGACACATACCATATTGAGTACAAGAAAATGAAAAAGTTCTGTAGGGCGAAATCAAAAGCCCTTGGAATCTTGGTAGGAATACTGTTCGTGGTATTACATATATAAATATACATATATAAATAAGCGGTACCCGACAGATGATGTTCTGTGTCACCCTGGTCCACATTTTGGTCAATATCTCGGAAACGCCTTCACATATACAACTACCACCACTCCCTTTTAAAATATTCATTAACACGTTTCATTTGATACCCATATCGTACAAACAAACTCTAGAGTCACTCCTGGTCCACCTTTATGACGATATCCGGAAAAGGCGTCCACCTATAGAACTAAGGTCCACTCCCTTTTAATATACTCATTAACACCTTTCATTTGATAACCATATCAAACAAATTCTAGAGACACCCCTCGTCCACCTTTATAACGATATCTCGAAAAGGGGTCCACCTATAGAACTAAGGCCCACTCCCTTTTAAAATACTCATTAACACCTTTCATTTGATACCCATATCGTACAAATAAATTCTAGAGTCACCCCTGGTCCACCTTTATGGCGATATCTCGAAAAGGCGTCCACCTATAGAACTAAGGCCCACTCCCTTTTAAAATACTCTTTAAGACTTTTCATTTGATACCCATATCGTACAAACAAATTCTAGAGTCACCCCTGGTCCACCTTTATGGCGATATCTCGAAAAGGCGTCCACCTATGGAACTAGGGCCCACTCCCTTTTAAAATACTCATTAACACCTTTCATTTGATACCCATATCGTACAAACAAATTCTAGAGTCACCCCTGGTCCACCTTTATGGCGATATCTCGAAAAAGCGTCCACCTATAGAACTAAGCCCACACCCTTTTACAATAGTCATTAACACCCTTCATTTGATACACATATCTTACAAATAAATTCTAGAGTCAGCCCGGTCCACCTTTATGGCGATATCCCTAAATGGCGTCACCCATAGAACTATGGCCTACCCCTCTTAAAATACTCTTTAATACCTTCCATTTGATACACATGTCATACAAACACATTCCAGGGTTACCCTAGGTTCATTTTCCTACATGGTGATTTTCCCTTATTTTGTCTCCATAGCTCTCAGCTGAGTATGTAATGTTCGGTTACACCCGAACTTAGCCTTCCTTACTTGTTTTTTAATAACTTTTGAACAGTTAGAAAGAGTTAAATTTCGCAATTAGTTTCTTATAACTGACAGTGAAGCGCATCCGTTGATGCCACTTTCGACCATATCCGACCAATTTTCGACAGTCCTAAACGAGTAGAAAATATAGCCCCCAGCGGGTAAGGGGGTAAGAATATACCCGCGGTAGGTATGCCTGTCGTAAGAGGCGACTAAAATACCAGATTCAAGGGGTGTGTAGCGCAAACCTTCAGGTTGCCAGCGCAATATATAGCTTCTCCAAACCTAATTGTCAACCTCACCTATCCGCGGCGAATCCTGTTTCACTAACAGACGAGGCTCTGGCGACCCCAAGCTCCTCATGGAACTTGGGGGTGGGGAGGGAGGGGATGGCCTGAAGGTTTAATGTGGCCACATAAATCGTTCCGAGATGGTCGGGCTAGCACCTTAATGGTGCTGTGTTACCGGAGCGTACCAGATCTGTATCCGGCAAAGGACCATCACATCGATAACACTCCCCAAAGCCTTCGGGGAGCAACCTTATCGCTACAACAACAACAAAAACAGTAGAAAATATAGTAACGCGCCGGACGCCGCCGCCACGCCGATAATTTTGACATTCGGCGGCGGCGTGCGAAAAACAACAAAAATCGGCGGCGTACATCGCTAATACCCACATTCTCTATAGGGATGGCAGTATATATCCTCAGATGTTTACTACCGTTCTTAATGCTAGCGATAGGGAGACCCCGCGATGGTTTTGGTGAGTTTTGCTGTTGTCGATGCTGACAGGATATTGATCCGGTACATTCCGAAAAATACCACCATTAAGATACTTGCCCGACCATCTTGGGAAACCACGTTGAACCTTCTACCCCCTTTCCGAAAGGAACTTGGGGTGGTCCCATCCTTGCTTGTGAAATAAATAGGATTCGTTGGCTCATGTTTTTTATCTACCTCTATATTTTTATTCATATCTTCATATTTTGCATTTGCCAAATAACATTAATTTACTTTCATTCCCTTCCAGATCGTAAAAAGGATTTGGTTAAGCTGCAGGCCGGCGAATACGTTTCTCTGGGAAAAGTTGAGTCCGAATTGAAAACGTGTCCTCTTGTGGAGAATATCTGCGTTTACGGTGATCCATCTAAACAATTTACAGTGGCATTGATAGTTCCAAATCAGAAGCATCTGGATGAACTAGCGGAGCGAAATGGTTTGCAGGGTAAATCATTTGAGGAATTATGCGCGTCAGCGGCTATGGAGAAGGCAGTTATTAAGGAAATTTCCGAACATGCTCAAAAGTGTAAGTGCAAAAAAATAAAATAAAATAAAAACTTCCAAAAGAATTATGTTTATCGAATTTTCGTGTTAAAGACGGGTTGTTATTCATGTGAGAATAGTGCCGACGAATCCACTTACCAAATTTCAGTAAAATAACTTAAATATTTTTAAAGTTGTTATGCCTGAAGACAGACAATCGGACGGACATGGCTTAGTCAACTTTTCATACTTTTTTGCTTTATTGTTGTTTCTCATATTAAATTTTAATAAAAAATGCAATTCAGATGTGTCAAGTTGTCGTCCCACTTGGGCAATTCACAAGAGTGTCATATGCATGTAAAACTTGAAGATTTGAGTTGTTTCTATGGTTTCCAATATAAAACTTGATTAAAGCATACGGCGAATAAAAGACCTTGTGAATTGCCTAATTATTTCTTTATTTATTTTTAAAAATTTTAAAGGATTTTCCAAAAAAATCTTAACAGATTAGCGGTTTCATAAATTTAGATTTGTCAATCCTTTTTACGATGTATTTAAATACGACACATAGAAATTTAAGAGGTCATCTGAACTACCTAAATAACTTAGCACATCTGGTAAACGTGGGCTGTTGAATTGTACTTTTCATTTTAATTTTATATGAGAATCAACAACAGAGCCTATATGAGCCGTTTATTTTGGAAGTGGTATAAGTCATTTCATGTCGTTTAAGTTCAGGGGTAATTTGTTGGTATCTCTCCTCGCCTCCTGCTTGTTAAGAGTCCATTAACCAAAAGATGCAATTCTTATTATTAGTATATAATTGTAGAACCATCTATATATGCGTTCGTTCAGCAATAACAATGCGTTCAAGACCATGAGTTGAAAATGACTTATACCACTTTCAAAATAAACGGCTCATATAATGAATTTCATATCAAAACCTATAAAAGGCACATTTTAAACCCGACCGCCTCAGATTTTGATGAAATTTTGCATAGAGGTACACTTTACCTACACAAACACCACCTTGTTTTTAGAAATTGCGTTGTGAAAAATGGGTGAAAAATGACGGTAATAGGTACTTTTGAGCTGTGTTAACGACGGAATGGCTCGCCGATTTCAAAGATCTTGGTACCATTGGATAGGTATTCAGATCGGCTTTCGAAAACATTCTAAAAAATTTTTAATACACTAAAAAAATTTTTTTTTCTAAAATAAAATTTTAAACTTGAAAAAAACTTCAAAGGGCAAGTGTTTTAAAATAAAATATATTTTTTTAGAAAGGTCTATTTAATGTATATAACATATCCAAAAACTAAAATGGTGCATTTTTAATTTTTTTTTTAATTTTGGCGGCCACCGTGGTGTGATGGTAGCGTGCTCCGCCTATCACACCGTATGCCCTGGGTTCAACTCCCGGGCAAAGCAACATCAAAATTTTAGAAATAAGATTTTTCAATTAGAAGAAAATTTTTCTAAGCGGGGTCGCCCCTCGGCAGTGTCTGGCAAGCGCTCCGATTGTATTTCTGCCATGAAAAGCTCTCAGTGAAAACTCATCTGCCTTGCAAATGCCGTTCGGAGTCGGCATAAAACATGTAGGTCCCGTCCGGCCAATTTGTAGGGAAAAATCAAGAGGAGCACGACGCAAATTGGAAGAGAAGCTCGGCCTTAGATCTCTTCGGAGGTTATCGCGCCTTACATTTATTTATTTATTTTTTTTAAATGCATCTCTTTATATTTTGATATCATGGTAATTTTGAGCTGTGACAACTACGGAAAGGTATTCTAATCTGCTATCGAAATCGTACACTGAGAAAATATTTATTATTATTAAATGCTTGATCTTTGTAATTTTTTTCCAAGTTTAGTTTTTTAAAAACTTAAAAAAAAATGTGTTTTCAAAAAAATTGAAATTCTTACAGTATACGTTTTCGAACCTTTCTAATGGTACCAAGATCTTGGAAATCGGTTGAGCCATTCCGTCGTTAACACAGCTCAAAAGTACCTATTACCGTCATTTTTCGCAATTTTGACACCTTGCCACGCCCACAATTTTTCAAAAATATAATTTCTAAAAATGAGGTTTTGTTTGTATAGGTAAAGTGTACCTGTATCAAAATCTGAGGGGGTCGGGTTCAATGCATATCGGTTTTAATATGAAATTCATCATAATCACAAAACATGTGGAGAATAGGCGACCTTATAAATTGCCTAATTTATTTTACAAAAACAACAAACCCGGTCTGGAACACAATTGATTTACATATCGCTAGCACACCAGTAAAGATACAATTTTTACATCAATGATTTTCGGTTTTATTTTAACATTTACCATCCAGGCAAATTACAAAAGTTTGAAGTACCCGCAGCTATTACGCTCTGCAAAGAGGTTTGGTCACCGGATATGGGTCTCGTTACGGCCGCTTTCAAATTGAAACGCAAGGAAATACAAGATAAATATCAGCATGACATCAATCGCATGTACGCTTCATGAAAATCAATGTATTGATTTGATGTTGCGGGAGAAGTAAATTAAAAGCGTACATTTTTCCGTTGCGCATGCAGAGTTTTTCGTAAAAGGGAATTAATTTCAATATTTTCCAAATTGTAGAAAAGAGGTTACAGCTAAATAATAAACTAACTGGCTGCTCATTGGCTACGGAAAATTGTACAATTTAGATTAGCAAGAACGAAATTAGTGACGAAGGTGAAGAAGGTGAAAAAGGTGAAAAAGGCAAACAAGAAAGAGGACGAGAGTAGCAGCGTTTGTGTTGCATAAAATTATAAACAGCAGACAAAAAATGAGACCACTCAATAAAGTTCTCACAGAACACAATTTCTAACTATAATTATTAGTATATATAAATGATATTTTTTTTTGTAAATTATAATTATTAAATATAATGGAAGTTGTAATGTGTTTTTAGGTGCGTTATTACGTTTATATTTATATTGTGTAATTAGTTGGAGAAAAAAGTTAACTATTTGAATGCTGATTTATTTAATTATAATTAATATGTATGTACTACTATATAAAACTACTTTGCGACTAGAGGATATTTTTCAATAATTAAAAAAAAAAATAAAAATAAACAGTTAAATAAGTGACAAGTGCAACGATAAATGGACGCTTCCAATTTTTTAATGGAAGCAAGCAACATGTTACAAATTAAAATATAGGATTGGCTGCACATTGAATTTGGCCCTTGTTTAATCTTAGCTTGTGTTTAGTTTTAAGTAAACTTTATGATAAGACTAGCAAACATTTTAATTTTATTTTGCAAACATTAAAACTTATTTAATAAATATTGAGTTAATGACGCATAAAAAATAATTAAAATTTAAAAGTCAATAATAAACACAAACCATGTTATTTTAAATCAAAAATAAATAGCAGAGCAAAATGTTTCAGAAAATAAACACAATTACAGGAGATGTGAAATGGAGCGCACGAGCGGACAATCCATTAACGCATGCTCAGCTGATATGTGTTTAAAATTTTTTTAGAATTTTGTCAAGTAGAAGAAATATTTTTGCTAATTACTAAGCACTGCATAAACTTGTAAATATTCATAAAACATGTGTACGTGTAAAGGTAAAAACAAATAATGACCAATAAAGTCAAATTTAAATTAAATAACTGAAATAAAAATAAGTTGTTTAAGTGTTAACTGCGTAAAAGACTTTTATTTTGTGTTCATTCAAAAACACAAACGTTTTGATATAAAGTTCCATCATTAGCCCTTCAAGGCAAAAATGGGAATTATCGGTACACAAATGACTCAGCACCAAACCAAACAAAATTTACTTAACTTTTGTTTCGCATTAGCAAGTAGGTACTTGTAGATTAACCCACAATTTGATTCAAAGTTCCATCACTAAGACGACTAAACCGATTATTGTGTAAATCTTTGAAATTTTTGTAGTTGCGTTATGTAGCTACTGACTTTTAGATTAAGCCACCATTTGACTCAAGGTTCTATTGTTCACGTTTGAGGCGCTAAGTGGATTAATCGGTTTTTCGATATTTTCTGTTCCTTTTGGGCATAACTCCTGAACCGTCAATGATGGAGCCCTTCATCCAATTGTGTCTTAATCTACGTGTAGGCGGATATATGACACGAAAATAATGTTTAGAAAATCTTGCTTGGTTCAAGAAATATAGAGCAATTTAGATGCTGGGTCATTTGCGTACAGATAAATTCCCATTCTAGCCTTGAAGGCTTAATGATGGAACTGTATAACAGATTGTGGATTGATCAACAGGTGGATACATATGTATATATTGCAAAAACAAAAACTTTGTCATTTGGCTTGGTTCAAGAAATATACACAAAGGAACAGTAGTTATCGATACACCGATTAATCCACTTAGCAACTTAACCGTTAAGGGTAGAACCTTGAAACAAATTCTGGATCAATCTACGTTAGGTAGCTATATGAATGCAAATAAAAATCTTTGAATTATGCTTTGTTCAAGAGATATACACAAAAATCAGTCGGTAGTCAGCACTGATTGATCAACCGATAAATCGCACGTAGAAATTGAACTATTAGTGATGGAACCTTAAATCAAATTGTGGGTGAGTCTACAAATAGGTGGCTTGCTAATGCGAAACAAGAGTTAAGCAAATTTTGTTTGGTTTAATACATATTGGGCATTTAAGTACTGGGTCATTTGTGTACCGGTAATTCCCATTTTTGCCTTGAAGGGCTTGAAAATTGCGGTGCGCAGCTTCCTATCTGTAGATTAAGCTACCATTTGATTAAAGGTTCTATCGTTAACGGTTGAGGCGCTAAGTGGATTAATCGGTTTTTGGATACCTACTGTCCCTTAGTGTATATCTCTTGAACAGTTATTGATGGAACCTTAAATCACATTGTGCCTTAATTTAAAAGTAGGTAGATATATCACACGGAAAAAAGTTTAGAAAATCTTGCTTGATTCAAGAGATTTAGGGCAATTTGGGTGTTGGATCATTTGTGAACCGATAAATTCCAATTTTCGCCTTGAAGGTTAACGATGGAACATAATAATGATTGTTTGGCGACCTTTTTAAAAAGGTAAACATGTTAATGATGGGACTGATAAAAAATTATGGATTAATCTACGAGTGGGTAGCTACATGCTTCAAAAAAAAATAAACTCAGTTTTACGCAGATCTATGTATGTATGTATATGAACAGTGCAGAAAAGCTGAACAGTTGCTCGAATTACACCATTTCAAGATGGATTTTAGAAAGTCTCAACTGTATTTAAGTAAAAGTTAATTGGATTTTAGAAAGACAGATGGATTTTTTAAAGCGCCATATTGGGCGGATGGCTTGGAATCACGTCCTTTCCAACCTCCCACACATCGCAGCCCTGCATGTTGTGTGTCAAATATACATCAGCTGCTCGAAATCACGTCCATTCCGACAGCACTAATAATCAATTCCCGTTGTTCGGCATCACAGTCCATCCCGACAACTGATTTAATAATATTGTAACGAATATTAGCATCACTAAGGGATACTATCATCTCTAAGCTTCCCAAGGCAGTCGGTTCTATGTACCGGAGCGACTCGGGATTTTTCCCGACCAAGGACTGTCATTTCAGTGTGACCCAATATAATTTGTTTCGTCCCTCCCACAAATTGTCATCCTCCCAGCAGCTCCTTGCAGCAGGACTGCTACATATTCTCTTACTCCGGGAAGGTATCGAACCCAATCCGGGTCCGCCTCCTGACCCCGGTCCTGAGAAATGGTTTTGCTGCATTTGCCAGAAAAGAATCTTTTTAGGACGGTCATACTCTGTTCAGTGTGTCTCGTGCAAGGGATGGTTGCATCGGACAGGTTGTTCTGGGCTTGATCCCAAAACCCGACGTCCACGTAACTTTTATAAATCTTTTGTGGCTCCTTGCTGCTCACGCCCAAGGGCGTCCCGTAGTCTACGCCTAAGCGTATCCCCACTACCTTCCAGCAGCTTCGCTGCTCAGCAAGCCACAACAAGTACCCGCTGCTGCTCGCGCCCCACGGCGCCAACAACTCAAACAGCTGATACCACTCATAACTACTACCTTCGGAGTAGAGCTGGTAACAATGCTGAGCATCAGCCCCTGCCCCCGTCTTCTTCTCCCCCCCCTTTTTTCTGGCAGCAATCGTGCAGGTCAGGGAAACAGACTCTTAGTCCCTGCCTCCGTTTGCACCGTCTGCCAGCACAGAATATATAGGTTTGCGACATCCGCTCAATGCAGCTCCTGTCTTGGGTGGTGCCACTTTCCTAGATGTTCTGGTCTCCGCGACGGCAACCCCTCGACGGGTTTCATCGCGCCATGTTGCCAGGTCGCAAACCCAAATCATCCGGGTACCCGAATACCCAGTCCCAAGGCCACAACAGCAATTGCGTCCTGGCCTTCCACAACCTAGGCGTAGTCACCCGTCACTTACCCCTAGAGTGGCGGCGTCACCCCTCATGCACTTCAGAATTCTGCAGTTCAACTGTAATGGACTAACTGGGAAGATTACGGAGATAGTCGATTTCATGAAGCGGCACAACATCCGCATTGCTGCGATTCAAGAGACTAAACTCACAGCAAGATCTGCATTGCAGACCTGCTCTGGTTATAATGTCCACAGGAAAGACCGCGAGAGCGGAAATGGAGGCGGCCTCGCGTTTATTATACACCACTCTGTGCAATATCATATATTTGATCCTGGCATCGACCGCAGTGACAATGTCTTAGAACGTCAAGGCCTATCTGTCCGGTCAGGCGATGCAAATCTAGAAATCATCAACATCTACATCCCTCCTGCCACCTGTTGCCCCAGTGGATACCGCCCTAATATCGAGGCCTTACTCACTGGCAACAATCGCATTATCTTAGGCGATTTCAATGCCCATCACGACCTATGGCATTCAAACTTTCGGGCGGACAGTAGGGGTGAGATGTTGGCGGATCAAATAGAGGAAACGACGTTCTGCACAATAAACGGGGACGCCCCCACACGTATGGTAGGAAGTTGTCATAGCTCGCCAGATATCTCAATCGTGAGCGCAGAACTCGTAAACTGCGTCAACTGGCAGCCGATGGTAACATTGGCATCCGACCACCTGCCCATACTTATTTCGTTCGAGCGTACCGCCGACTTCATTGTCACCGAAAAACGCACTTTCATAAACTTCAAAAAAGGAAAGTGGGAAGAATATAAATCTGCAACAGACAGCAGCTTTGCTGCCCTCCCTATCCCGACTGATGCCCGCCAAGGGGAGCGTGCCTTCCGTAAGGTCATTGAATCCGCCTCGGCACATTTCATTCCCGCCGGGAGAATTCCCGAAATCCGGCCCCACTTCCCGGCGGAGGCCGCGAGCTTAGCGAGGGAACGCGACTTTATAAGACAGCTTGATCCAGGCGACCCCCAAATAAGGGATATAAACCAACGCATCAGATTGCTTGTGGACGAACACAAGCGGGCGAAATGGGAAGAGCACCTAAGAGGTTGTAACCTCTCTACCGGTGTAGGTAAACTTTGGTCCACCGTAAAGTCCCTATCGAATCCGACTAAGCACAAAGACAAAGTTTCCATCGCCTTTGGCGATAAGGTGCTGTCGGATTCGAAAAAATGCGCGAGCGCTTTCTGCCGACAATATATAATGCATCCTACGGTCGACAAAAATAGACGGAGAGCCAATAGACACGCACATAAACACAAACTCAGTGCGTCACCAATTACCATCACCGCTAGAGAGGTTGAGGACGCCATTGGTCGCGCTAAACCATCCAAAGCAGTGGGCCCAGACGGCATAGCCATGCCGATGCTTAAAAACCTAGGGAAAGAGGGTTTAAAATATTTAGCGCATGTCTTCAACCTGTCTCTTTCCACCTTTGTCATACCCGAGAAATGGAAAATGGCCAAGGTGGTCCCGCTACTAAAGCCTGGGAAACCAGCTAACGTAGGTGAGGCATATCGTCCGATATCTCTCCTATCGCCAGTGGCAAAGACGCTTGAAGCCATTTTGCTCCCTTATTTCCAAGCAAATTTGCAGCTAGCCCCTCATCAGCATGGCTTCAGAAAACTCCATAGCACTACCTCCGCGCTAAATGTCATTAGCACCCAGATAAATTGGGGTTTGAATCAATATTCCACCATAGAACAGTACTCGTAGCGTTAGACCTATCAAAAGCTTTTGATACGGTCAACCATTGCTCGTTACTGCAAGACCTGGAAGGGTCTACCCTTCCCCCATGTCTTAAAAGGTGGACCGCAAATTATCTGGGTGGTCGGCAGGCATCGGTGCAATTCAGAAACGAAACATCAAAACAAAGGAGAATTAAACAAGGGGTGCCACAGGGTGGTGTCCTATTCCCGCTTTTATTTAATTTCTACATATCTAAGCTACCTTCACCACCGGAAGGAGTCACAATCGTTTCCTACGCCGATGACTGCACAATAATGGCCACAGGCCCAGGCCCAAAGATCGATGAGCTATGCAATAAAATAAACGGCTATCTCCCTGATATCTCCAGTTTTTTCGCCTCGCGAAACCTGGCATTGTCACCGACTAAATCTTCCGCGACCTTATTTACAACGTGGACGCCCCAAATGTCGACCATATTGAACATCCACGTCGATGGCACTACGCTACCGACTGTCCTACACCCCAAAATCTTGGGTGTGACGTTTGATCAGGATCTACATTTTGGTGCGCACGCAACCGCAATTGTTCCAAGAATTCAGAGCCGTAATAAAATCCTCAAATCCCTTGCTGGCAGTACCTGGGGAAAAGATAAAGAAACGCTCTTGACCACATACAAAGCAATTAGCCAGCCGATTACGTGCTACGCGTCACCCATATGGTCGCCAAGCCTAAAAACCACCCACTGGAAGAAACTACAGGCCTGCCAAAATACTGCTCTCAGAATCGCCACGGGCTGTCTTCTTATGTCCCTAGAACACCATCTGCATAATGAGGCGAGAATACTCCCCATCAGGGAGAGAAATGAGATGCTGACCAAACAGTTTCTGTTGAATACCCAGAAACCTGGGCATCCCAACAGACATCTGATTGACGAACCAGCACCGCCTAGGGGCCTAAGGAGTCATCTCCGTAAGCATTTTGAGGAAATACGGCACCTGAGAACCTAGCCGTATGAAGCGGAAAAACACAAGCAGGTCCTTGGTGAACTCCATAGACAGGCGTCGGACCTTTATGTCGGGAATTGCCCGGTGAATCCAGTACTTGAAGAAAAATATCCAGGACTCGCAGAAGAGGAACGCATACTCCCCAGGGAAACGCGTGTCACTCTTGCTCAACTTCGTTCTGGATACTGTAACAGGTTAAACTCTTACCTATCCAGAATCAACCCCGACATACAAAATGTATGCCCTGCTTGCAATGTGTCCCCACATGACACCAACCATCTCTTTAATTGTAATGTGGAACCAACGCCTCTAACACCCCTTTCCTTATGGTCCACCCCTGTTGAAACGGCAAGTTTCCTTGGACTCCCGTTAGAGGATATTGATGAAATTTGTGATCGGTCGCGGCTATTAGGTGGGGCGAGCATTGCTACAACAACAACAACAACAACATCATCTCTAAGCCGATGCTAAGCAGTGACTTGTATGCACATCAATAATTCAATCATTATGTCTTCACATATGTACGTACACGCAGCGGAGAAGCAACGCACAAACACATGCATATATCTTATTTGAGATGCTCCCAAAAGTATGCAATTATAATTGTGGAAGTGTCGCTCACAAATTCACGCGCATATGAGAGCTATACACGTGCATCTGTAGTTATAATTATATAGCAGGAACTAAGTAAATTTTGAAAGAGCCTAGAAGTATGCGAACGAGAAACCTAAGAGTATAAAAGGCCGCAACAGTAGAGGGGCGACAATCAGTTTCATTTAAGCAAGCTATTGGTTATGAAGTATCAGTGTTATTATGAAGTACTTTAATAAAGGCCATTTTGCACTATTACATATTGGAGTTATTTATTCAACAGTTTAACGATACGAACGTTAGTAGACGGTTGCGAATAAGAGGATTTGCAGTAAATTCGTTACAATATATAAACATATTTTGTAATATTAATTTGTTCAATTTGTATGCTTCTATAATTTATCTGTAATCCATAACTATATTTAGTCTGACTAATTGTTAAATTTGTAGACTAATAAATAAATAAATAAATATTGTCAATTGAAATTTTGGAAGCGGTATTTGGGGTTTAGAATTGTCAAAGGGATTTTAAAACGGAAAATGGGTTTAAAAAAACGTAAGGGATTTTGGAAAACGAAATTATATTTTAGAAAATGTCTAAAATCCAATTTCTTTTTTTATAATTCATCTGCGTTCTTTATTTCAAATTCATTTAAAAAACACAAATTGGGATTTAGAAAGAGTCAATTGAATAACAAGTAAATATGATTTCACCGTATTACAAAATCTGTTTTCTAAAATCCATTTGTTAATTCTAAAGCTCCAATGACGCTTTAAAATTCTAAATGACGTTTCTAAAATCCAACTGACGTCTGGAAAATCCAGTGGACAATTCTAAATTCCAATTAACGCTAAAAATTAACGCTTTCTAAAATACATCTGGATGTAATGTATTTCACGGCACACCCGTGTTGATCACATTGCTCAGATTGCACGACACGGACGAAAAACTTAGTATTCCTAAGTACCGTTCTACACCATACAATTCTTGAATTCAACTCTGTTGGCCACTCCCTTTTGTACTTTCTATTCGCGTTTACTTTTATTAATCTTTCTTGAAGGGAAGCGTGAAACAAAAAATGGCATACTAGCAGAGAGAGGAAGAGATAGCAAGAAAAAAATTAAAAGTACGTACTCTGCCCTTCTATTCCTTACCCCTTCGCCAATGTAGTGGCTGAATCAAGAACGAAATAAGCAGCCTATTTCACCAAGTCACTGTTTATCGATAACAAAGGGATCATATCTTTTAACGTTTTTTTTTAGCTTAGCAATTCATTTAAAATTGAATATGTGGCATCTCCATGAGGACCAAAACATTGCTCAAAACAAATGAAACCACCTAAATCAGCGGAAAACTAAATAAAATATTCCGTGAAAAGTTATATTATTGAATAATAAAATATATTAAAATTGCAATAAACATCGTAAGTACAGCAAGCGATACAGGTAATAGTCTAGTTGAGGGGTCGACTGCTAATACGCTACCAAAAATAACGAGAGAGGTATCAAACGACGCGTCTTGACATCAGTATTAATAATCTGAAGGCGGAAAATAAAAATAATAACTCGTTCAAAAGATATTAACGAAAACCCTTGAAGGCTTAATGATGGAACTGTATAACAGATTGTGGATTGATCAACAGGTGGATACATATGTATATATTGCAAAAACAAAAACTTTGTCATTTGGCTTGGTTCAAGAAATATACACAAAGGAACAGTAGTTATCGATACACCGATTAATCCACTTAGCAACTTAACCGTTAAGGGTAGAACCTTGAAACAAATTCTGGATCAATCTACGTTAGGTAGCTATATGAATGCAAATAAAAATCTTTGAATTATGCTTTGTTCAAGAGATATACACAAAAATCAGTCGGTAGTCAGCACTGATTGATCAACCGATAAATCGCACGTAGAAATTGAACTATTAGTGATGGAACCTTAAATCAAATTGTGGGTGAGTCTACAAATAGGTGGCTTGCTAATGCGAAACAAGAGTTAAGCAAATTTTGTTTGGTTTAATACATATTGGGCATTTAAGTACTGGGTCATTTGTGTACCGGTAATTCCCATTTTTGCCTTGAAGGGCTTGAAAATTGCGGTGCGCAGCTTCCTATCTGTAGATTAAGCTACCATTTGATTAAAGGTTCTATCGTTAACGGTTGAGGCGCTAAGTGGATTAATCGGTTTTTGGATACCTACTGTCCCTTAGTGTATATCTCTTGAACAGTTATTGATGGAACCTTAAATCACATTGTGCCTTAATTTAAAAGTAGGTAGATATATCACACGGAAAAAAGTTTAGAAAATCTTGCTTGATTCAAGAGATTTAGGGCAATTTGGGTGTTGGATCATTTGTGAACCGATAAATTCCAATTTTCGCCTTGAAGGTTAACGATGGAACATAATAATGATTGTTTGGCGACCTTTTTAAAAAGGTAAACATGTTAATGATGGGACTGATAAAAAATTATGGATTAATCTACGAGTGGGTAGCTACATGCTTCAAAAAAAAATAAACTCAGTTTTACGCAGATCTATGTATGTATGTATATGAACAGTGCAGAAAAGCTGAACAGTTGCTCGAATTACACCATTTCAAGATGGATTTTAGAAAGTCTCAACTGTATTTAAGTAAAAGTTAATTGGATTTTAGAAAGACAGATGGATTTTTTAAAGCGCCATATTGGGCGGATGGCTTGGAATCACGTCCTTTCCAACCTCCCACACATCGCAGCCCTGCATGTTGTGTGTCAAATATACATCAGCTGCTCGAAATCACGTCCATTCCGACAGCACTAATAATCAATTCCCGTTGTTCGGCATCACAGTCCATCCCGACAACTGATTTAATAATATTGTAACGAATATTAGCATCACTAAGGGATACTATCATCTCTAAGCTTCCCAAGGCAGTCGGTTCTATGTACCGGAGCGACTCGGGATTTTTCCCGACCAAGGACTGTCATTTCAGTGTGACCCAATATAATTTGTTTCGTCCCTCCCACAAATTGTCATCCTCCCAGCAGCTCCTTGCAGCAGGACTGCTACATATTCTCTTACTCCGGGAAGGTATCGAACCCAATCCGGGTCCGCCTCCTGACCCCGGTCCTGAGAAATGGTTTTGCTGCATTTGCCAGAAAAGAATCTTTTTAGGACGGTCATACTCTGTTCAGTGTGTCTCGTGCAAGGGATGGTTGCATCGGACAGGTTGTTCTGGGCTTGATCCCAAAACCCGACGTCCACGTAACTTTTATAAATCTTTTGTGGCTCCTTGCTGCTCACGCCCAAGGGCGTCCCGTAGTCTACGCCTAAGCGTATCCCCACTACCTTCCAGCAGCTTCGCTGCTCAGCAAGCCACAACAAGTACCCGCTGCTGCTCGCGCCCCACGGCGCCAACAACTCAAACAGCTGATACCACTCATAACTACTACCTTCGGAGTAGAGCTGGTAACAATGCTGAGCATCAGCCCCTGCCCCCGTCTTCTTCTCCCCCCCCTTTTTTCTGGCAGCAATCGTGCAGGTCAGGGAAACAGACTCTTAGTCCCTGCCTCCGTTTGCACCGTCTGCCAGCACAGAATATATAGGTTTGCGACATCCGCTCAATGCAGCTCCTGTCTTGGGTGGTGCCACTTTCCTAGATGTTCTGGTCTCCGCGACGGCAACCCCTCGACGGGTTTCATCGCGCCATGTTGCCAGGTCGCAAACCCAAATCATCCGGGTACCCGAATACCCAGTCCCAAGGCCACAACAGCAATTGCGTCCTGGCCTTCCACAACCTAGGCGTAGTCACCCGTCACTTACCCCTAGAGTGGCGGCGTCACCCCTCATGCACTTCAGAATTCTGCAGTTCAACTGTAATGGACTAACTGGGAAGATTACGGAGATAGTCGATTTCATGAAGCGGCACAACATCCGCATTGCTGCGATTCAAGAGACTAAACTCACAGCAAGATCTGCATTGCAGACCTGCTCTGGTTATAATGTCCACAGGAAAGACCGCGAGAGCGGAAATGGAGGCGGCCTCGCGTTTATTATACACCACTGTGCAATATCATATATTTGATCCTGGCATCGACCGCAGTGACAATGTCTTAGAACGTCAAGGCCTATCTGTCCGGTCAGGCGATGCAAATCTAGAAATCATCAACATCTACATCCCTCCTGCCACCTGTTGCCCCAGTGGATACCGCCCTAATATCGAGGCCTTACTCACTGGCAACAATCGCATTATCTTAGGCGATTTCAATGCCCATCACGACCTATGGCATTCAAACTTGCGGGCGGACAGTAGGGGTGAGATGTTGGCGGATCAAATAGAGGAAACGACGTTCTGCACAATAAACGGGGACGCCCCCACACGTATGGTAGGAAGTTGTCATAGCTCGCCAGATATCTCAATCGTGAGCGCAGAACTCGTAAACTGCGTCAACTGGCAGCCGATGGTAACATTGGCATCCGACCACCTGCCCATACTTATTTCGTTCGAGCGTACCGCCGACTTCATTGTCACCGAAAAACGCACTTTCATAAACTTCAAAAAAGGAAAGTGGGAAGAATATAAATCTGCAACAGACAGCAGCTTTGCTGCCCTCCCTATCCCGACTGATGCCCGCCAAGGGGAGCGTGCCTTCCGTAAGGTCATTGAATCCGCCTCGGCACATTTCATTCCCGCCGGGAGAATTCCCGAAATCCGGCCCCACTTCCCGGCGGAGGCCGCGAGCTTAGCGAGGGAACGCGACTTTATAAGACAGCTTGATCCAGGCGACCCCCAAATAAGGGATATAAACCAACGCATCAGATTGCTTGTGGACGAACACAAGCGGGCGAAATGGGAAGAGCACCTAAGAGGTTGTAACCTCTCTACCGGTGTAGGTAAACTTTGGTCCACCGTAAAGTCCCTATCGAATCCGACTAAGCACAAAGACAAAGTTTCCATCGCCTTTGGCGATAAGGTGCTGTCGGATTCGAAAAAATGCGCGAGCGCTTTCTGCCGACAATATATAATGCATCCTACGGTCGACAAAAATAGACGGAGAGCCAATAGACACGCACATAAACACAAACTCAGTGCGTCACCAATTACCATCACCGCTAGAGAGGTTGAGGACGCCATTGGTCGCGCTAAACCATCCAAAGCAGTGGGCCCAGACGGCATAGCCATGCCGATGCTTAAAAACCTAGGGAAAGAGGGTTTAAAATATTTAGCGCATGTCTTCAACCTGTCTCTTTCCACCTTTGTCATACCCGAGAAATGGAAAATGGCCAAGGTGGTCCCGCTACTAAAGCCTGGGAAACCAGCTAACGTAGGTGAGGCATATCGTCCGATATCTCTCCTATCGCCAATGGCAAAGACGCTTGAAGCCATTTTGCTCCCTTATTTCCAAGCAAATTTGCAGCTAGCCCCTCATCAGCATGGCTTCAGAAAACTCCATAGCACTACCTCCGCGCTAAATGTCATTAGCACCCAGATAAATTGGGGTTTGAATCAATATCCCCACCATAGAACAGTACTCGTAGCGTTAGACCTATCAAAAGCTTTTGATACGGTCAACCATGGCTCGTTACTGCAAGACCTGGAAGGGTCTACCCTTCCCCCATGTCTTAAAAGGTGGACCGCAAATTATCTGGGTGGTCGGCAGGCATCGGTGCAATTCAGAAACGAAACATCAAAACAAAGGAGAATTAAACAAGGGGTGCCACAGGGTGGTGTCCTATTCCCGCTTTTATTTAATTTCTACATATCTAAGCTACCTTCACCACCGGAAGGAGTCACAATCGTTTCCTACGCCGATGACTGCACAATAATGGCCACAGGCCCAGGCCCAAAGATCGATGAGCTATGCAATAAAATAAACGGCTATCTCCCTGATATCTCCAGTTTTTTCGCCTCGCGAAACCTGGCATTGTCACCGACTAAATCTTCCGCGACCTTATTTACAACGTGGACGCCCCAAATGTCGACCATATTGAACATCCACGTCGATGGCACTACGCTACCGACTGTCCTACACCCCAAAATCTTGGGTGTGACGTTTGATCAGGATCTACATTTTGGTGCGCACGCAACCGCAATTGTTCCAAGAATTCAGAGCCGTAATAAAATCCTCAAATCCCTTGCTGGCAGTACCTGGGGAAAAGATAAAGAAACGCTCTTGACCACATACAAAGCAATTAGCCAGCCGATTACGTGCTACGCGTCACCCATATGGTCGCCAAGCCTAAAAACCACCCACTGGAAGAAACTACAGGCCTGCCAAAATACTGCTCTCAGAATCGCCACGGGCTGTCTTCTTATGTCCCTAGAACACCATCTGCATAATGAGGCGAGAATACTCCCCATCAGGGAGAGAAATGAGATGCTGACCAAACAGTTTCTGTTGAATACCCAGAAACCTGGGCATCCCAACAGACATCTGATTGACGAACCAGCACCGCCTAGGGGCCTAAGGAGTCATCTCCGTAAGCATTTTGAGGAAATACGGCACCTGAGAACCTAGCCGTATGAAGCGGAAAAACACAAGCAGGTCCTTGGTGAACTCCATAGACAGGCGTCGGACCTTTATGTCGGGAATTGCCCGGTGAATCCAGTACTTGAAGAAAAATATCCAGGACTCGCAGAAGAGGAACGCATACTCCCCAGGGAAACGCGTGTCACTCTTGCTCAACTTCGTTCTGGATACTGTAACAGGTTAAACTCTTACCTATCCAGAATCAACCCCGACATACAAAATGTATGCCCTGCTTGCAATGTGTCCCCACATGACACCAACCATCTCTTTAATTGTAATGTGGAACCAACGCCTCTAACACCCCTTTCCTTATGGTCCACCCCTGTTGAAACGGCAAGTTTCCTTGGACTCCCGTTAGAGGATATTGATGAAATTTGTGATCGGTCGCGGCTATTAGGTGGGGCGAGCATTGCTACAACAACAACAACAACAACATCATCTCTAAGCCGATGCTAAGCAGTGACTTGTATGCACATCAATAATTCAATCATTATGTCTTCACATATGTACGTACACGCAGCGGAGAAGCAACGCACAAACACATGCATATATCTTATTTGAGATGCTCCCAAAAGTATGCAATTATAATTGTGGAAGTGTCGCTCACAAATTCACGCGCATATGAGAGCTATACACGTGCATCTGTAGTTATAATTATATAGCAGGAACTAAGTAAATTTTGAAAGAGCCTAGAAGTATGCGAACGAGAAACCTAAGAGTATAAAAGGCCGCAACAGTAGAGGGGCGACAATCAGTTTCATTTAAGCAAGCTATTGGTTATGAAGTATCAGTGTTATTATGAAGTACTTTAATAAAGGCCATTTTGCACTATTACATATTGGAGTTATTTATTCAACAGTTTAACGATACGAACGTTAGTAGACGGTTGCGAATAAGAGGATTTGCAGTAAATTCGTTACAATATATAAACATATTTTGTAATATTAATTTGTTCAATTTGTATGCTTCTATAATTTATCTGTAATCCATAACTATATTTAGTCTGACTAATTGTTAAATTTGTAGACTAATAAATAAATAAATAAATATTGTCAATTGAAATTTTGGAAGCGGTATTTGGGGTTTAGAATTGTCAAAGGGATTTTAAAACGGAAAATGGGTTTAAAAAAACGTAAGGGATTTTGGAAAACGAAATTATATTTTAGAAAATGTCTAAAATCCAATTTCTTTTTTTATAATTCATCTGCGTTCTTTATTTCAAATTCATTTAAAAAACACAAATTGGGATTTAGAAAGAGTCAATTGAATAACAAGTAAATATGATTTCACCGTATTACAAAATCTGTTTTCTAAAATCCATTTGTTAATTCTAAAGCTCCAATGACGCTTTAAAATTCTAAATGACGTTTCTAAAATCCAACTGACGTCTGGAAAATCCAGTGGACAATTCTAAATTCCAATTAACGCTAAAAATTAACGCTTTCTAAAATACATCTGGATGTAATGTATTTCACGGCACACCCGTGTTGATCACATTGCTCAGATTGCACGACACGGACGAAAAACTTAGTATTCCTAAGTACCGTTCTACACCATACAATTCTTGAATTCAACTCTGTTGGCCACTCCCTTTTGTACTTTCTATTCGCGTTTACTTTTATTAATCTTTCTTGAAGGGAAGCGTGAAACAAAAAATGGCATACTAGCAGAGAGAGGAAGAGATAGCAAGAAAAAAATTAAAAGTACGTACTCTGCCCTTCTATTCCTTACCCCTTCGCCAATGTAGTGGCTGAATCAAGAACGAAATAAGCAGCCTATTTCACCAAGTCACTGTTTATCGATAACAAAGGGATCATATCTTTTAACGTTTTTTTTTAGCTTAGCAATTCATTTAAAATTGAATATGTGGCATCTCCATGAGGACCAAAACATTGCTCAAAACAAATGAAACCACCTAAATCAGCGGAAAACTAAATAAAATATTCCGTGAAAAGTTATATTATTGAATAATAAAATATATTAAAATTGCAATAAACATCGTAAGTACAGCAAGCGATACAGGTAATAGTCTAGTTGAGGGGTCGACTGCTAATACGCTACCAAAAATAACGAGAGAGGTATCAAACGACGCGTCTTGACATCAGTATTAATAATCTGAAGGCGGAAAATAAAAATAATAACTCGTTCAAAAGATATTAACGAAAACCCGAAAAAAGACCCGCGGGTACCTCCGAAACCGGGGGTGGGATCCATAGTATTTTTGCGCAGAACACCTTTCTGAGATGGCGGCCTTCGGCCGCGCTTATAAATAATAACCCTGGGCTACGCCATGCCAAGTCCGGGTGTGTGGTATAACCGTGGCTACCGCCACCTTGAAACTTTGTCTTGTAGGAATAACAAGAGTGAGAATCGCTAACCATGCCCCGTGTGCGTTTGTGCATTGCCGGTTGTCCACCGTATACTGGACGCGTTCACAATTTTCCTTCGGACCCAGACAGGTATGTACATAATCAATTTTAGGCATTTAAGATTAAAGATAAAGCTTGTTGGCACACAGTGTAGCCATCAACGCCGGCCGAACCGACAATCGAGGTGCCGCAAACGATATTAATATGCAAATTGAAGTCGAAATGTATAGTCATTCATAGAAGGTCACTAGATAAAAGTGGAATGGAAAATATAATTTTAGACAACACTATTATAGAATACGTTGACACGGCAAAAAATCTAGGTGTAGTTTTTAACAAAACCTTGACATGGAAAGATCACATCTTCCGCACAGTGGGAAAAGTGTATGGGATGCTTCGTACACTCTGGCTTACACAATATTTTACTCCGTTACATATTCATCTACTAATAGCAAAAGCGTACTTAATACCTACGCTCCTTTATGGTTGTGAGATTTACTCTAATTGTGACTATGTATGTAATAGGAAACTTAATGTTGTTTATAACAACATTGCTAGATACGTCTATGGGTTGAAAAGACTTGACCACGTCTCTCATCATGCTTACAGGTTGCTAAACATTTCTTTCGATAACCTTATTAAACTTAAAACGCTCACTGCGCTACATAAATTAATATATTTGAAGGAACCTGACTATCTGTATCGGAGGCTAAATTTTCTCCAGTCGTCTAGATCTGTTCTCCTTACCCAATTCAGACATCGTATGCTAATATCTGATCGCCAGTTCTTCATTACTTCCATACGTCTTTGGAACTCGCTCCCTTCTAGTCTTAGGCTTATAAGCAATGCTCTGCTCTTCAATAAAGAATTAACAAGTTTCTATAATAACCTAGACAATTAAAATACTGATTTCTTCTAAGCAAATGTACTCGTATCATTCGTTTATTTATTTATTATTTATTAAATATATTATTTATTGTAACCTTTTCTTAGCCATAGTCATTAGCTTTAAGTTTCAAGTTTAAATTGTTCCTATTTTATGCCTTTTACCGACTAGCACTATAAAATAATTTTTGCCAAATTGTTGTGCTGGGATGAATTGTCTAATAAATACAAATACAAATACAAATATCCCTCACTGCCAATGTGTGATTTCGCATATACTTGCTTCTATACCTTATTGCGTGTAAAGATGGATGTAGTTTTGATAAGTAGGGCTCCACGTTCTAAATGTCAAGTACCCGAAACTTGCAGTTGAAATCAATCGCCCTTGTGAGACACGCGTCACTTTTGCACAAATTCGATCTGGATATTGTATTAGGTTAAACTGTTACATATCCAGAATGAACCGCGACATACTCAATGGTCCCGCTGGTGACGCGTCACCACATGACCAACCATCTTTTCAATTGTAATATGGAACCAACGTCTCTAACACCCATATCTCTTTGGACTCCCGTTAGCGGATGTTGGTGACATTTTGCGAGGGATCGCACTGCTAAAACAACAATTGTGATGCTAATCAAGATATTTCCTCACAAGGCTTTGGAGTACGGCTGGACTGTCACTGCTTTAGCCCTGCTTTTATTGAAGTCCAATGTTGCAGATATATCCTCTAGACCTATAACGAATACATTCGTCCATGAGATATATGGACACTGCCAAGTATTTTACCTCAGTTCCAGTATACAACAACGCTGGAAATCTCTCCTTGAAGGGTCGGCTATTCACCACAGATTGACCGAAATCTATGTTGCGATTGTCAAATTTCCGTTGAATTAAGAAATTAGTCATCCAAGTGCAGAAAAATTCACAGGCGGTTGTTGTTTAGTTTCTACATATAGGCATTTCCTCCTCACCAGAAAGAGAACCATTGTTTTCTACAGTCGGTTATGTTGTTGTTGTTGTAGAGATAGGGATACTCCCCGAAGGTTTTGGGGAGTGTTATCGATGTTGATGGTCCTTTGCCGGATACAGATCCAGTACGCTCCGGTAAGAAGCACCAATAAGGTAACAACCCCATTAAGATAACGTTGCTAACATCTTATAAAGCAATTGACCAGGCACTCAAAGAGCGGACACTTGAGAGAGAAAAACTGCCACCGAGTGTCTCATTATGACACCTGAGTATCATTGTTGTTGCTGTATTAATGATAAAGACATTCCCCGAAAGTGTTGGGAAGTGTTATCGATTTTGATGGTCCTTTTCCGGATGTAGATCCGGTACGTTCTGTTAACAAGCACCATTGAGGTACTATCCCAGCCATCTCGGGAAATATTATTATGACCATATTAAACCTTCTAGGCCATATGTCCTGCATGTTTTGGGTACCTGTACGACACAGACCATCTTTTCAGTTTTAATCTGAAGCGAACACTTCTAAGAGCAAAATACTTCTGGTCGTGAATGTATGAATGTGGCAAAGCATTGTTAACACAACAACATCATGTGGGATCTAACGTCTTTTCCGATCCCTATTCCGCCAATCCTTTCCATCCAACTTATATTTGTCGGTCTCTTATCATTGGCTCGAAATACCCTTTGTACCCTCGAATGGAGTCATAACTGTCACACAATTGTCCTGACGGTAACAAAAAAGTTCAAAACTTCAGAAAACACTGGCGTGCGAAAAATATAACCAGAACCTTGAGAAAGTTTCTGAAAAGTCGGTAGAAATAAACATATGTATTTCTTAAATTGACTATAACTATTTTGCAGCTTATAGGCATATACATCCATTTTTATTTCAGGCGGGATCTTTGGCTGAAACAATTTGGAAAATATCCCTGGGACGGTAAAAAAAAAAATTTATTCGCTTGCCATCGGCATTTTAGTTCCCGCATGAGACTAGGTAGAAAAATACATAGAACAGCTTATCCAGACCAAAATTTGACACCATACAATCCAAAAGTACCATATAAATTTAAATCAGCACTACCTTATAAAAATCTTTTTATGGAATTGGAACTAAGAAAATCACCACTAATTGAATTTGCAACAGTACAATATAATGTTCCTGTAAATTCGTGGGCGGATGATGGTATCGAAGGCGAGGACATCATTGTAATTAATTCAACCAACGTTGCAAAATCGAAAGCAAACCAACTTCTACCTACACCAAAATGCTTATTGAAATGTACAGATGCTCGCGTTCTCTATAGATTTCCTACGAAGGAAGGTGATTTTGAACGTCGTAAACAATGGTTCTTTTTACTTGGTATGGACCCTAACATGTTTAAAAGCAATAATATTTACGTTTGTGATCGACATTTCGATGAAGATATGGTTGACCCTACAAAAGATCAGCAAACCGTATATCCAAATAAAAATTTACCACCACCACTACAAGATTCAATACCCGAAGATATGGAACAGCTGACAACATGTATACAAGAATGCGTAGATTATAAAAGAAAGTACAGTTTTCCGTCAGTTGAAACTGATCTCCCTAGGTAAGATATTTTATTGCGTATGGCTTAACAAATTGGTATAGCGAATCCTATAAAGAGCAGGTTAGGCTTAGAGTATACCGCGGCAGGTATGCCTGTCGTAAGAGGCCGCAAAAATACCAAATTTATTCAAGGGGTTGTATACAGCAAACCTTTCAACCAACGCAACTTATGGCTTCTACCCAATTTTCAACCTCACCTATCCGTGGCGAGATGGTGAGGCTAGTTAGTACCTTAATGGCATTTATTACCGGAACGTACCGGATCTGCATCCGACAAGGACCATCAGCATCGATAACAATCCCCCAAAACCTTCGTGTGTTCGAGCCACCAAATATCTACAGCAATATTGCTACAGGACTGCTTGTTGATCGTATGTTGCTTATACTGAAGCTGATAATGTTTTGCAATAGCGGAATTATAGTTTTTAATTTTCGTAAGATTTGCTAGTACTGATCAATAGATTGTCACTATTTCATTCAACGAACGTGCGACATTGCATTGAGACTTCGCGCATAATGACACTTGCGTAAATACCAAACCCCTGTGTTGATGATGTCAAATGTACTTATACTTTGAAATATTTTATAGATCATAAGAACTTAGCATATAATTTCCTTTATTTGAATTTCGTGTCAATTTACTGTCATATTTTTTTTCTACTTCTGATAGCATGGCGGAACGATACAAGGTGGCAGCATGGTGACATACCTACAAACATAAATAAAAGCTCCATGTACTTTGTTTTTGTAAATTCGATGGACAAATGTCAAAATCGTACTGCGCCGGAAGTTGATGCATCACATCAAATAAAAAAAGTTTATAATCAGCTGTTCCATGCTGCCACCTTGTATCGTTCTGCCATGGCTGATAGTTTGTACGAATTTAATTTGGAATGAATCATTGGTCGTCAGCCGGACAAACTACAGCAAAATATACCGTTCGTAACTATTTCGCCCCTGCCCCCGTCTTCTTCTCCTCCCCTCTTTTCTGGTAGCAATCGTGCAGGTCAGGGAAACAGACTCTTAGTCCCTGCCTCCGTTTGCACCGTCTGCCAGCACAAAATATATAGGTTTGCGACATCCGCTCAATGCAGCTCCTGCCTTGGGTGGTGCCACTTTCCTAGATGTTCTGGTCTCCGCGACGGCAACCCCTCGACGGGTTTCATCGCGCCATGCTGCCAGGTCGCAAACCCAAATCATCCGGGTACCCCAATGCTTGCCCAAGGGCGCCCAGTCCCAAGGCCACAACAGCAATCGCGTCCTGGCCTTCCACAACCTAGGCGTAGTCACCCCTCACTTACCCCTAGAGTGGCGGCGTTACCCCTCATGCACTTCAGAATTCTGCAGTTCAACTGTAATGGACTAACTGGGAAGATTACGGAGATAGTCGATTTCATGAAGCGGCACAACAAACGCATTGCTGCGATTCAAGAGACTAAACTCACAGCAAGATCTGCATTGCAGACCTGCTCTGGTTATAATGTCCACAGGAAAGACCGCGAGAGCGGAAATGGAGGCGGCCTCGCGTTTATTATACACCACTCTGTGCAATATCATATATTTGATCCTGGCATCGACCGCAGTGACAATGTCTTAGAACGTCAAGGCCTATCTGTCCGGTCAGGCGATGCAAATCTAGAAATCATCAACATCTACATCCCTCCTGTCACCTGCTGCCCCAGTGGATACCGCCCTAATATCGAGGCCTTACTCACTGGCAATAATCGCATTATCTTAGGCGATTTCAATGCCCATCACGACCTATGGCATTCAAACTTGCGGGCGGACAGTAGGGGTGAGATGTTGGCGGATCAAATAGACGAAACGACGTTCTGCACAATTAACGGAGACGCCCCCACACGTATGGTAGGAAGCTGTCATAGCTCGCCAGATATCTCAATCGTGAGCGCAGAACTCGTAAACTGCGTCAACTGGCAGCCGATGGTAACATTGGCATCCGACCATACTTATTTCGTTCGAGCGTACCGCCGACTTCATCGTCACCGAAAAACGCACTTTCATAAACTTCAAAAAAGGAAAGTGGGAAGAATATAAATCTGCAACAGACAGCAGCTTTGCTGCCCTCCCTATCCCGACTGATGCCCGCCAAGGGGAGCGTGCCTTCCGTAAGGTCATTGAATCCGCCTTGGCACATTTCATACCCGCCGGGAGAATTCCCGAAATCCGGCCCCACTTCCCGGCGGAGGCCGCGAGCTTAGCGAGGGAACGCGACCTTATAAGACAGCTTGATCCAGGCGACCCCCAAATAAGGGATATAAACCAACGCATCAGATTGCTTGTGGACGAACACAAGCGGGCGAAATGGGAAGAGCACCTAAGAGGTTGTAACCTCTCTACCGGTGTAGGTAAACTTTGGTCCACCGTAAAGTCCCTATCGAATCCGACTAAGCACAAAGACAAAGTTTCCATCGCCTTTGGCGATAAGGTGCTGTCGGATGCGAAAAAATGCGCGAGCGCTTTCTGCCGACAATATATAATGCATCCTACGGTCGACAAAGATAGACGGAGAGCCAATAGACGTGCACATAAACACAAACTCAGCGCGTCACCAATTACCATCACCGCTAGAGAGGTTGAGGACGCCATTGGTCGCGCTAAACCATCCAAAGCAGTGGGCCCAGACGGCATAGCCATGCCGATGCTTACCTAGGGAAAGAGGGTTTCAAATATTTAGCGCATGTCTTCAACCTGTCTCTTTCCACCTTTGTCATACCCGAGAAATGGAAAATGGCCAAGGTGGTCCCGCTACTAAAGCCTGGGAAACCAGCTAACGTAGGTGAGTCATATCGTCCGATATCTCTCCTATCGCCAGTGGCAAAGACGCTTGAAGCCATTTTGCTCCCTCATTTCCAAGCACATTTGCAGCTAGCCCCTCATCAGCATGGCTTCAGAAAACTCCATAGCACTACCTCCGCGCTAAATGTCATTAGCACCCAGATAAATTGCGGTTTGAATCAATATCCCCACCATAGAACAGTACTCGTAGCGTTAGACCTATCAAAAGCTTTTGATACGGTCAACCATGGCTCGTTACTGGAAGACCTGGAAGGGTCTACCCTTCCCCCATGTCTTAAAAGGTGGACCGCAAATTATCTGGGTGGTCGGCAGGCATCGGTGCAATTCAGAAACGAAACATCAAAACAAAGGAGAATTAAACAAGGGGTGCCACAGGGTGGTGTCCTATCCCCGCTTTTGTTTAATTTCTACATATCTAAGCTACCTTCACCACCGGAAGGAGTCACAATCGTTTCCTACGCCGATGACTGCACAATAATGGCCACAGGCCCAGGCCCAAAGATCGATGAGCTATGCAATAAAATAAACGGCTATCTCCCTGATCTCTCCAGTTTTTTCGCCTCGCGAAACCTGTCATTGTCACCGACTAAATCTTCCGCGACCTTATTTACAACATGGACGCCCCAAATGTAGACCATATTGAACATCCACGTCGATGGCACTACGCTACCGACTGTCCTACACCCCAAAATCTTAGGTGTGACGTTTGATCAGGATCTACATTTTGGTGCGCACGCAACCGCAATTGTTCCGAGAATTCAGAGCCGTAATAAAATCCTCAAATCCCTTGCTGGCAGTACCTGGGGAAAAGACAAAGAAACGCTCTTGACCACATACAAAGCAATTAGCCAGCCGATTACGTGCTACGCGTCACCCATATGGTCGCCAAGCCTAAAAACCACCCACTGGAAGAAACTACAGGCCTGCCAAAATACTGCTCTCAGAATCGCCACGGGCTGTCTTCTTATGTCCCCAGAACACCATCTGCATAATGAGGCGAGAATACTCCCCATCAGGGAGAGAAATGAGATGCTGACCAAACAGTTTCTGTTGAATACCCAGAAACCTGGGCATCCCAACAGACATCTGATTGACGAACCAGCACCGCCTAGGGGCCTAAGGAGTCATCTCCGTAAGCATTTTGAGGAAATACGGCACCTGAGAACCCAGCCGTATGAAGCGGAAAAACACAAGCAGGTCCTTGGTGAACTCCATAGACAGGCGTCGGACCTTTATGTCGGGAATTGCCCGGTGAATCCAGTACTTGAAGAAAAATATCCAGAACTCGCAGAAGAGGAACGCTTACTCCCCAGGGAAACGCGTGTCACTCTTGCTCAACTTCGTTCTGGATACTGTAACAGGTTAAACTCTTACCTATCCAGAATCAACCCCGACATACAAAATGTATGCCCTGCTTGCAATGTGTCCCCACATGACACCAACCATCTCTTTAATTGTAATGTGGAACCAACGCCTCTAACACCCCTTTCCTTATGGTCCACCCCTGTTGAAACGGCAAGTTTCCTTGGACTCCCGTTAGAGGATATTGATGACAATTTGTGATCGGTCGCGGCTATTAGGTGGGGCGAGCATTGCTACAACAACAACAACATTTCGTTTTTAAACCGATTTTGCCTTTTAGTTATTAATTCGGACTTTTAAACGCGTTAAATCTGCTAAACCCGTCCAGCGATTACAATTTTTTTTTTGGAATTTATTGTTTTAGTTTTTATTTTATTTTTTGCATATTTTATTTTTATATATTTTTTTTTTGGATTTTACGTTGACTTGTTATATGTTAATACAGCTTTTGTTGGCGCAAAATCTGTTTTCTCTTCTTTCTCTTCTATTCATCTTCTTCAGACGATTTACTCTGTATAAGACTCGACACTGTCATCTCATAAACACACCTTTTTTGCTGTTCATCACTGCATTATTAGCAATTTTATGTTGAAACCCGTTTGCTTTCAACAACAATATCATCTTACGAGGGCATCCTTTTAGTACCCGAAAGAATGCCCTCTACCTTTCACACTTTATCTCAAATACTGGGTACTCAGTTCTATATCTGTTATCTATCTCTAGGCTTGTCCTTGATGGGAGCCGCCAACCTATTCAAAATATTTCATCATATTCATCTACAGTGTCTCCCAATTTTTTACGATTTCTTTAAATTCTTGCATTTTCATATAGTTTCTTAGATTTCCAGTTTTCTTACGATATCTACTACGAGTGCAAACATCTCCTCGACGCGACAGTTGCTAACAGGTGGGCTGAAGTAAAATCGCATCACCCTTGTTTCGCATGTATTAATGTGGGTCATTCCTCTCGAGAATGCAGACAACGGAAGGTTTGTGGCATCGATGGATGTAAACGCATGCACAAGAAATTGCTTCATGAAACCCAGTCAGTAAATGCGCCAGTTCAATCATCGTCGTCCTCAAAGAACTTCGTTCGTTCCAAATCATCTCAGCCATCGCCGCCAACACAAGGTAATGATCCAGGAGCTTCAGTGCTTAGCTGCGCCGCCGATTCAAGAGAAGGTAAGCTGTTGTTCCGTATTCTCCCAGTGACAGTATACGGAAAGCAACAAAACGTAAACACGTACGCTCTGCTAGACGAAGGTTCATCCATAACCATGCTTGACAACACCCTAGCTGAAGAACTGAATTTGCGTGGACAACCCCACCAACTCAACGTCCAGTTGTTCGGTGGTCATGCGGTGCAGGAACCAACTTCTTTGGTTAACATTAGTGTCAGTGGTGCAGGTATGTCAAAGAAACACAAATTCAAGAATGTGTACGTTGTTAAGAATCTTCAATTGCCATCACAAAGTCTTAGTCGTTCCGACTTAATGTGCGATGAAGAACAAGTGCGTCACTTACCACTGCACCCACAATCCAGTATAGTGCCGAGACTACTTATAGGAATTGACAATTGTCATTTGGGTATTGCATCCCAAACCTTTGCGATGCGTAAGAATGGTCCGTATGCCGCCAATACAGAATTGGGTTGGGTAGTGTTTGGGCCATCAAATAACACTATACCCAAGCCATCTACATGCCTTTTGATGAATGGCAAGACTGATGAAGATCTCCACAAGATGGTAGCCGACTTCTTCGATACTGAAAGTTTCGGTGTGAGAGCTGCGAAGCGTATTGAAGGTGTCGAAGATATACGCGCAAGGAGCATTTTGCATTCGACGACCCACCGTGTTGGTGCAAGCTTCGAGACGGCACTACTGTGGAAAGACGACAACATGCATCTGCCAGACAGTTATGATATGGAATTAAGGAGACTAGTAAGCGTGGAGAAACGAATGAACCGCGAACCTAGCTTGGTCGCAGCATACAAACTCATGATTGAATCTTACGTCGAAAAAGGTTATGCACGTAAGCTTGAACATCCTGAAGAAAATCTCACAACACCGCGCACCTGGTATCTACCACACTTTCCAGTGACGAACCCTAACAAACCAAACAAGTTAAGAATTGTTTTTGACGCTGAAGTTAAAGGTGTTTCGTTAAATCATTGTTTGCCAACACAAGAATACAGACCATTGCCATCAATTCTTTTCCATTTCCGTGAAGGAGCGGTGCGCGTTTGCGGTGATATTAAGGAAATGTTTCACCAGGTGTTGGTACGTCCAGAAGACAGACAATCCCAGAAGTTCCTGTGGACCTCGGTAGACAACCAGACACGTATGAAATGTGTGTGATGACGTTTAGAGCGGCGTGCTCGCCATGTGTCGCGCATTACGTCAAAATTCGAAACGCCTTGGAACATCGCAATGAAAATCCATGCACAGCCCGTGCAGTTGAAGCCATTTTGGAGTACCATTACGTTGATGATTTCGTCTACAGTTTTGACACGACAGAAACAGCTATCGCAGTTTGAAGCCAAGTGAAGTCCATACACATGGATGCCGGTTTCGAGCTCCGTAATTTCACGTCTAGCTCATCGGAAGTTCTCGCTGTTTTGGATGGCATTGATGTCACAAAAATTCTCGTAAAGAAGGAAGGTCAAGCATTAGAAAAGGTCCTGGGTCTGTACTGGCAGCCAAATTTAGACTGTTTCAAATTTAACTTGAAGTTCCACAATGTCAGTGAGATCGTACTTGAAGGTAAGAAGGTAGGTCGCCAAGAGGGAACTACTAAGTGTGGTAATGTCAGTTTTTGACCCACTGGGATTTATTGCGCATTTCGTAATTGGCGCAAAGCTTCTCATGCGTGAGGCGTGGCGTCAAGAAGCCTGCTGGGACGAGCCGTTGCTCGACTACGTTGTCGAGTTGTGGGAAAGATGGCGCTAGCAACTTTCATCAGTTAACCAATATGCCATTCCTCGCTATTATTTTCATGGAGGTAAGCCTGAAAATTACAATTGCATACATTTGTGGATGCAAGCGAGAACGCATTTGCTGCTGTTGCCTATTGTAGGTATACAAACGCCCGGGAAGAAGTTGGAGTCAGTTTCATCAGCGCTAAATCCAAGTGCGCACCACTAAAGCCTCTCACGGTGCCGCGACTATAACGGCAAGCTTCTATATTGGGAACACGACTTATGCAAACAGTGATCGAGGAGCACAGCGTAACCATCGACAAGTGTGTCCTCTGGAGTGACTCCAAAACCGTCTAAAATTGGATACGAAGCAAATACCGAAGATACAAACCATTCGTGCAACATAGGATTTCAGGGACTCTTGCCTCCACTAAAGTATCCAATTGGCAATGGATCCCTACTGCCGATAATGTGGCCGACGAAGCTGCACGTACCAACAACAAAATTGAGTTTTCCACGACAAGCTGTTGGGTTAATGGTCCGATTTTCCTGCGCCAGCCTGAGAATACCTGGCCATCCGAAGACCTTTCTGCTATTGAACTCGATGAACCAGATGAGGAGATGCGATCGCAATACACTTTTAACATCATAAATTGTGACTTCATAAGTTTTGATCGATTTTCGTCTCTCAACAGGTTTTTAAGAACCACAGCCTGGGTAATCCTATTTTCTAAAAGATGTCGACGCCAAGTTCCAATTTTGAGTAACTGCTACGGATTGACTGCCAGTGATCTGTAAGCAGCGAAACCCTTCTATGTCGTATTGTCCAAAACGAGGCATTCAATACCGAAATTGTTGAATTTCGTAAAATTTCAATGCGTCAACAATAGCGTATTGCTAGTCAACTACGCGACCATTTCTGGAATCGCTGGATATCCGAGTATTTTCCCACATTGACACGTCGCGTGAATTGGTGCCAGCGGACTAATCCTCTCAAAAAAGGTGATCTGGTATTTCTATGTGATCCGAACATGCCACGAAGGGAATGGTGCCGTGGTGTAGTGGAGGAAGTATATCCTGGCCACGATGGTGAGATACGACAAGTCGACGTACGAACGAATACAGGAGTTAAACGGCGAGCTGTGTTAAGTTGGCCGTTTCTTGTAATTAGTGAATCCAGTTGATTCACGGGGGTGGGAATGTCGTTGATGAGATACTTTGTCAAATGTACTTAAGAACTTAGCATATAATTTCCTTTATTTGAATTTCGTGTCAATGTACTGTCATATTTTTTTCTACTGCTGATAGTTTGTACGAATTTAATTTGGAATATTGGTCGTCAGCCGGACAAACTACAGCAGAATAAGCCATTCGTAACTATTTCGTTTTTAAACCGATTTTGCCTTTCAGTTATTAATTCGGACTTTTAAACGCGTTAAATCTGCTAAACCCGTCCAGCGATTACACCCTGTTACATAGATACATATGTAGATCCGAGGAAGAGGGTTACTATAAATTTCGGGTCACGTATCATATACATAGTTCTTTGAAGTCGTCTAGAGATATTATAAGAGATTTCGCCGTTTCTCTAGGTTACTGCACAAAGGGAGGATTAGATGAGTTGGTTTAATGTTGTCAACGGGTTGCCTGCCGGCCAGTTTGCGAAGTATTTGCAGCTGTATGTAACTGTCGAAATCCTGTGTATTTTGTTTTTGTAAATATATGGAGTTATGTCAAAATCGTCCTGCGCCGGCGGTCACCTGTTCCTGGGTCCGTCCAAAATCTTGGAGCTCTATATAATGAAGCCAAAATTTTCGTCAATCCTGATATTCACGGGCAGTTTGAAATTTATCAATCAGGCAGAAAAGACATTGTAAGACATGTACTATTAGACAAGATTCTGATCTAGGCTAGGTATTTATGGGGTTGAGATAAGTCTTATGCAACTTCAATTCAGCGGCAAATTTTCTCTGAATTTTGACGTATTCTTTCTCGGCAGAAACAAGTTTGATGGAATATGTACTCAAAGTTCGCATTGATATTTGACAATTTTTTTTTTTTGATATAGTATATGTTTTAGATTTTCATGCATAGAAAAAAAATCTTCACACTTTTAATGGAACAAATCTAAAACACCCACTAAAAAGAAATTGTTAAAAATCAATTTTAAGAGACCTTTTAACTTGTACTTTGTTGGCCTGAAATTAACTGATTTTTTCCTAAAATTTTCTCAATTTTTCGCGAAAATGTTTTTCAGATTAGATAGCATAGTTTCAGCTACAAAATTCAGAAAAGTTTTTCTTAAAATGAGGGCCTTTCCGTAACTCGCAAGTCGACACTCGTCCGCTCGATAGTTCAATGCGATATCAAAAATTTAGCCTACGAATATTAGAATATATCCGCCGTAGGTATGCCTGTCGTAAGAGGCGACTAAAATACCAAATTGATTCAAGGGGATGTGTAGCGTAACCCTCTCAACGGGTTGCCAGCGCAATATATAGCTTCTCCAACCCAATTGTCAACCTCACCTACCCGTGGCGAATCCTGTTTCATTAACAGCCGAGGCTCTGGCGACCCCAAGTTCCTCATGGAATTAGGGGGTGGGGTGGGCAGGATGATCTAGAAAGTGTAAATTGGTTAGTTATTTCAATTATTTTATACGATGTTTAATGATTAAGTTGAAACACGACTTTTCTAGTCTTTAGATTTACCGGAAGTGCCGGCCACCATATTTATTTTCAAGGTTGCCCTCTTTTTTCATATCGATAGTTTTACAATATTTACAATAGGGTTTCTTAACTTCTAATAACTTAAGCTACATGTACATAATGGGTTTACAACTCGGCCAATCTGCCAAGAGATCGGCCTCGATCGTAGATATATTTACTTTTTTTTCTTTACATACGCATGTCTAACTAATTTCTAAAGAATCTACTTCAGAACCTCCATCCTTAAAGTGATTAGGTTTTTCTAGCCACCGTTGGATGCGGTGAGCTTCCACAACCCCGTCATATGGTAACTGTGTCAACTGACAGTTCTTAATATCGCGGACGACATATCGATCATTCCCTTAACAGACAAATTCTAAATATTCTCGCGGATTTTTTTATTCCCGCGGAAAAATTCCTCCAATTCTGTGCTCCTAGGGAGAACAATAATTGGGGAATAGGAATTTCGAATTTTCGAAGTCAGCTGTTTTTTCAATTGAAATTTCAACAGTATTTATTGCATTTCATGTGGTATTCACTGAAATGAGTAATGAATTGGTGCCACAGCAACATCAACAGCGGAACATAAGAAGAAGACGGCCGCATACACAAATCTGCGGAGTTGCCTGCTTTCATTCAGCAAAGCAATTTTCTTCCGGCCAAGTTGAGTTGAATTCGTCCTTCGTCATATGCCAAAATCTATTTAAGCCTTATTAAAAATCCTTGCGCAATTTCTGGATGGCTGCATCAAATATGTATACCACGAGCTCTACCGTTGCTTATGATATAATTTTCGATTTAAAGTAAATAATATTGTGGTTGTTGTTGTTGTTGTTGTATTAACAGTGAGAATATTGTGGTAGAATGTACATACATATTTTAGCACAAATTTGTACAAATAAGTGTTCTTTCTTAAAAGAACCAATTTCCTTTAACTATTTTGATTCATTCCCTTTAATTTAACAAGTGAAAAAACTCGTATGAAATGACAGAGAAATCTCCCTCTCCCTCACATTCATAATACCTACTTTTCTCCCATAACCGATTTCCGCTTTTTCGATCATTGTTCAGAATAGGAGGAAAGGGAGAAGTGAAAAACTCACAAGGAATTTTTATTTAGAATACGAGGAATGGGAGAAGGGAAAAACTCGCACGGAATTTTTGTTTAGAATTGGGCTGTAAGACTTCATGAATAGCGTACGGTCCCTTGTATTTAGGTATAAATTTCTTATTGACTCCGACAGTCGTATCTATATTTCTTATCATCACATAATCGCCTACCTCATATTTCTTATAATTAGTTCCATCCTCGAGCTGTCGTTTCGAGTCGTAATCCTGTCTAGCTTTGATAGCGGCTGATGCTTGTGCACGGATGGATGCTAAATTCGATCATCATCAGGACATAACTTTTCTTGAAAATATTCAGTAAACTCATCGACTATACAACCCCGTTGTTCAACTTCAAACAAAAGTCGGCTAGGAGTATCTCGACACGTGCTATGTACGGAATTATTCACAGCATATTCTACTTCTTGTAACTTCTTACACCAGTCGGCATGGTTAATCGGATCGGTAATTTTACCTAACATCGTCTTGAGGGTTTTATTAACCCGCTCCACTTGGCCATTCGCTTGAGGAGAGGCGGTGGCTACTTTCACGTGAGCAATATTTCGCTTAGACATAAAATCACTAAACTCTAGGGATGTAAAGCACGTACCACGATCAATAATGATCCGTCTAGGTCGGCTATAATAGCTGAAATATTTTTCGAGGGCACAAGTTACTTCTCGTGTGCTGGTTGAATTACACAAACTTGGTAAAAGCGTCGACCACAACTAGAATATGTTTTCGTTTTGAATTAATAGACAGCAGAGGACCGAAGTGGTCTATATGGAGCGTATCGAACGGCAAGGGAGATTTAGGGATGGGATATAAATTCCTCACCTTGGAGCGAGGAGGGGTAGCATACATAAAGCACTTTAAGCAATTTCGGATAAATTTTTAACCTTCGTTCGCATATTGGGAAACCAGTAATACGTTAGTAGCTTCTCAATAGTCTTATCGACTGACTGGTGACCTAATTTTTCGTAAATCAGCCGTATTATATTAGATTTCATTTCGCCCGGAATAAACAACATTTTCCTTCCATTAGGCTTGCATTTGTATACAAGGCCGTCAATCAGCTCATGGTCCTTCACTGAACCATTTTCAAGACGGGTTCGAAGAATACTTATATTTTCATCGCGTTCCTGGGTGATCTGAACTTGAAATTTAACTTCCTCAATGTTAAGGACGTGTGCAATTTGCGCTCTATTCAGAGCATCGACATGTGCCATAGACGTGCCCTTCCTATGTTGTATTTTATAGGTATAGTTCTCAAGTTCGAGAGCCCAACTAGCAATTCTAGGGTTAAGTTGTTTCTTTTCAAGAGTCATTGTTAACGAATTACAATCTGTAATAATTTTGAACTGCACACCCTCAAGATAGGTTCTAAATCTCCTTAGGGCATAAATTATTGCTAGAGTCTCAAGGTCAAAGCTATGGTATCTGGATTCGACACTGGAAGCAGTTTTTGAAAAGTAAGATATAGGGTGAAAGTTTTTGTCATCCTGTCGCTGTAAGAGAACTGCACCAAATCCAATGGAACTTGCGTCAGAATGTAACTCAGTTTCCTTCCCGCGGTGATAAATAGCTAATACTGGGCTATTAGTCAGGCGATTCATCAATTCATTAAAGGCATTAAGGCAGTTTTCATCAAAATTAAAGTCAGTGTTTCTTTTCAGCAGATTCTGTAGGGGTTTAGCAATCTGAGAAAATGACAGCACAAAACGTCGAAAATATGAAAATAATCCTATACAAGACTGCAGCTGCTTTTGATTGCTAGGCATTGGGAAGTTAGCGATGCTTCGGATATGGGATCCGTTTGGCCGGATTCCCGATTGGGTCACTTCATACCCGAGATAATCAATTTCCCAGTATCCAAATTTGCTTTTATCTAGGTTAAGTTTTAGTCCTCTCAAAGACAATCTTTCCAAAACGGTTTTCAATAGGGTCCTGTGCTCTTAAAATCGACTGTGGCGATAACAATGTCATCCATGTATATTATTATTGCTCTATGGTCTAATAAATCTCGGAACACTGTATTAATAAATCGTTGGAATACGGCAGGGACATTCTTTAAACCGAACGGCATTTTCAAATATTCGTATTGCCCATTGGGGGTCACAAAGGCAGTGTATGGAATGGATTCGGGTGACATTTCCACTTGGTGAAACCCGCTTTTTAAGTCTAGTAAGAAATTTTTTTTTTATTTTCTAAGAACTCGATGCAATCGTCAATAAGGGGCAATGGGTAGTTGTCCCTAGCAGTTATTTTATTTAGAGGTCGATAATCCACACACAAACGAGTATTTCCGCTTTTCTTTCGTACCAGGACTATAGCGGAGGCGTATGGCGAAATGCTTGGTCTTATTATTCCTTCCGTCTGCAATTCATTTACTATTGATTGCACGTTATTTCTTTCAGCATAAGACAGACGTCGAGGAGCACAATGGAACGGCATATCTGTTGTCAGATGAATTTTCATGTGGTATTTAAGTGGTTCGACCTCAACGTCGTTCTTAACATAGCTATTCTCAATTAATAGTTTCATGCAACTATATTCTTTCTTTGAAAGTTTAAGATTTATATCAAGACAGTTATTATCTGTTGCTATACCCGAATCTATACTTAACCTCTTCAGACCCGAGCACGATCTAAACATGGTTTTAATGTTTTTTTTTGGTTTTTTGTAGTTGTGGAGGTATAAAAAAAACACATGTTTTGAAAGATATAAAAATTTTTATTTGTAAGTATGGAAAAATCGGGTGCACATATGTGTACTTTAGGTATCACTTATGTTATTTCGAGTTGAGATTTTTCACGGTGTGAAAGCCTTCAAAAGAATTATTTTTTAAAATACATAGGTAGATATTACATTTTACACAAATGGTGCGGCAGCGTGAAGAGCACTTCGGATGACGACATTTTGAGGCGAAGTTATTATCTACGAATCTCGGCTGATGACCGACATTGTTCAGTCTGGTTTCGGTTTGTGGCTGTGGAATAATCTGGCGGCGTTTCTTTGCAGGATGCTCATCGACATAGTCTAATTCGTCGCTTGTAACATTCAAACGGGATCTTTTCGAGGCACTGGTGCTGGAACGAGAACTAGGTCCAGGAAGTTCAACTCTTCCACCTTGATAGTTCATCATCGCTTTGGCCAGATTAAGTCTGTATGGGAGTAGTTCTGATTTGTCCTTGCATTGGATGTCTTCTTCAGCACAGCAACGCCTGTACATAATCCAACAATTGACGGAAAATTAGGCCAAGGAAATGACAGAAAGTTCTAACTGTCCATTTATTTGTTCGCATACTACACCGGTAGTAAGCAATTAGCCTGTCGCATAAGTCAATCCCACCCATACAGGTGTTGTAATTTCTAATAGCTGCTGGCCGATCTACATCAATTTTTCGCTTTTGTTTTTACACCAACGTTTACAGGTATCTGCCGGAGTACCTCCTGTGCATGTCGACAGCATTGTTACAGGCTTTGTATCCATCCATTTGACGACACATACTCGTTCGTCAATCCTTACTTTTTCATCCCACTGTCCTCTTTGCAAAGCTTTATCAGCCTTCAGTTTCTTTGTTACTGGGGCAATGCGATTTATCATCACAGTCCCAGTCAGAAAAATGCCATCATTTTTTTCTAGCAAAAGCTCGGCCAGTTTTAGACTAGTAAAAAACCTGTCGGTGTACAGGACACAGCTGTTTACAATTGTGCGACAAAGTTTTTGTACCATGCCTGCTCCTAGTCCTAGACTTTTCACAACCTCTTGGGGTAGAGTATTTTTGCCAACATAAATCTCAAAATCCAACACCAGCCCATCTCGGGCAGCCAGTACAAAGTTCTTAAGACCAAGAGGATTTGGCTTAGATGGCACATATTGGCAAAATTCACATCGTCCTGAAAATGGAATCATTTGTTCGTCTATGGACATATGCTTAGACCGTGGCAACTTATGGCATTTCTTCAAAATGGGGTCTATTAGTGGTCTTATTTTCCATAGTTTGTCATCGGCATTTGGCTTATTTATATCTACAAAGTGTAGATAATTTCGAAGCTCAAAAAATCTGTCTCGGTTCATTGTATCCGCAATAATAGGCACAAAAAAATCTCTATTCCAGTAAAGCTTAACTTGAGGATATTTGAGGTTGCCCATCAAGTGCACGCCTGCAAATTTAATCATTTCAATAGCGTTCGTGTTCAACGATTTTAAATCCCGCTTTTGTGCCGAATATAGGTTGCTCTGCTCTGCTACTAACTCCCAGAATTCTAGGCCCAGATAATCAAAAAAGCAGTACAATATATTCATGTCTGAAGTACCCTCCGAAAAATGTACATCCTCTGAAATATCTGGCCCACGAGGAGTCATTTCAGTAGTGCGCCACAACGCTGAACGCAGTGTATTCTGCGATTCCTCTCCTGAATTCGTCTCGTTCTGTACCAGTTCCACACCTGCATCTTCTTCGCCATCCATTTCCATGACATCTGCACCTTCTTCGCCACCCATTTCCATGACATCTGCACCTTCTTCGCTGTCCGTTTCCATGAAATCTGAAGGTAGGTACTCATCATCGCTATCTCCAGAGAAGTCCAAGTCGCTATCATTCAATAAAACCTCAATTTCTCGGTCGTCCATGTTGAAACTGAAAATCGGTCATACATTACACAAAACTAATGTTTGGTCCTGAGGTACACATACATATGTGTACCACAGAAAATAAGGAAAAGTTACGCGGGTAGAATTAAGAAAAATTTAAAACTTACCTTTTCACACGATAATCCAACACTTCAACTGTAGTATCCACTTTGAATTACCAAAAAAAAAAGTGAACAATCGATTTTTTATAGAATTACAAAGTTACTGAGTAGGCGTCTCTTGCAAAAATTCTCAACTGTCAAATTCAAATTGGATAAATACATAAAAAATAAGTGTTTAGGGCCAGCTAGTGATAAATAGTGGAACCTTTGATAGCTTTAGAAGAATTTTTAGTACAAACCTTTACCATAAGATGTCACTAAGATGATTAAGTTGTATGAAATTAAAAGTACACATATGTGTACCCAGGGTCTGAAGAGGTTAAAATATCTGGAATGTCAGTATCAACAGGTACCATACTACATAAGGGGTTACTAGTCTTAATATTGCATACAGATCCAGACGCCGCAGCATTTGGTACATTGAAGGCATTAGTAATATTTGTTTGCTTGTTGACAATTGGGCGGATATGGTAACCTGACAACAATTGCTTTTTTTTTTACTTATGTGTTGCTTATTGACACTAATTAATTTGATGTTAAATAAGTCTAAGAAATCACGTCCCAAAATAACCGGCAGATTCATGTGTTCATCAGATAGTATTTTCAATTCGATTTCTTTTATTTTATCAAATTTAATATTACATTTAATATTACAAAGATATTTAATTAGATTTCCACCGATCGATTTATATTTGGATTTTATTTCCGTCTTCCTTTTTATCAGCTGTTTTGGACCACTGATTTCCTTATAAAACTAACCGGACTGCCAGTATTAAAGAGACAAAATAAATTATTAGTTTCTACCCTTTCATTTAACTTAAGAGTTATACGTAATTATAAGCAGCAACCGTGGCAAATTCCTTATCATCATCGACATCAGCTTCAGCTACTTCAGCCATTTCGTTTTTTCGTTTGAGTACCTTTTTGGGGTTCGGGCAAGCTCGATGGTCGTGTCCCATCTTCTAGCATTTGAAGCATGACCCGTCTAGTCTTAGCGGAAATGGGAAGTTTATTATTATATTATATATTTTACCGCGGTGTAATTTTGCAATTCCTCGATCTGCTGCATTTCAGCATTTCTACTATTTTCTGGAGCAACGTTATTTCCTCATCGACCTTACCCAATATCATTTTCCCAGCGTTAGTAGTATTCGTATTATTAATACCATTAGGAGTAAAGTCATCGGCATTGGTAGTGGCATCGGCGTTAGTGGCGGCAGAGGCGTTAGTGCCGGCATTGGTACCGGCAGCGGCATTAGTGGCGGCATCGGCGTTGGTGACGGCATCGGCATTGCTAGCGGCAGAGGCGTTAGTGACGGCATCGGCGTTTGTGCTAGTAGTGGCATTAATTACGGCATCAGCGTTAGTGGCAGCTTCGGCATTTTTCCAACATGGGCAGTGGTAGGGGCCTCGACAGCATCCTCATTGTGCACAATACTGCCCAGCAATTTGCGTAATTGAGTTGTGGTGGCCGATTGTGGAAAATTCACATGTGCTTCAGTGAGAACATTTATAATTTCCTGTCTCTATTGGTTCATTGTAAAAATTTTGTATCGCACTTACTTTTTAGGGTTTACCCCACACCTGAAGTTGTAAATTGGTTAGGTATTTCAATTATTTTATACGATGTTTAATGATTGAAACACGACTTTTCTAGTCTTTAGATTTACAGGAAGTGCCGGCCACCATATTTATTTTCAAGGTGGCCCTCTATTTTCATATCGATAGTTTTATTTTATTGTAAATATAGGGTTGCTTAACTTCTAATAACTTAAGCTATATGTACATAATGGGTTTACAAAGGTTTAATATGGTCATATAAATCATTTCCGAGATGGTCGGGCTAGTACCTTAATGGTGCTTTGTTACCGGAACGTACCGGATCTATATCCGGCAAAGGGCCATCAACGTCGATAACACTCCCCAAAGCCTTCGGGGTGTGTCTTTATCGTTAATACAACAACAGCTATTTTGATTTCGAACAATCGTTCTCGAACGCTCGGTACTACACTACGGCATTTGGTGTAGCGGAAAGCAAAAACGCGGGCTCGAATCGAGCTTAACAATAATTTTTTTTGAAGAAATTCTTCTAAATCTGAATAGAAGAAAGAAAACATTTTGTTTTCAATTAAGAAAATATACATATGTATATCATAGCAAAAATAACAAAAAATTATTGTTAAGACCTTGTCCTGGTCCACCGAAGGCTTTAAAACAAATTACTCGCTTATCTCATGTTCAGAATTTGTGCTGTTCTAATAACTTAATATCATTCGCCAAGGGTTCTGGAACGGAAACTTTCGAGGCATTGCGACCATTTATGGCAAAGTTGTCAACTATGCTGCGCTTTTTGAAAGTCCCCTTAATCTGACCTAAAATTATATAAAAAAACCTATAGAAGATATCTAAGCCCATACAACTGAGCTTATGTAATAAAAAATCCTATTTCTCGTTTTTAGACGTAGAAGGTGGCTTATAAAATTTGGGCGTGAACCGGAATTTTACAATCATGACGTCTATGCCTGCGACCGTCATTTTAGTGATGCAATGCGAATTGAACGTTTTTTGACACCATCTGCCATACCAGATCAAAATATAAAACCATACATAGGGAAATTGCAATATGGATACACACAAAATGGCAGAAAAATAACAGAAGCCGAACGGGCTAAAATTAAAGAAGAAATAAACAAAAATATAGCATTACAAAGAGAGCAGTTTAAAAAACAGCAAAAGCAAAAAGCAATGTTAAGCGCAATCGCCCAGGAAAAGCAACCACAAATATCTATTGTTAAAGATCGCGATATACTCGACAGTTTGAATTCAACGGTAATAAAATCAAATGAACCATCTGAACCTCTGAGTTATGTCAAATTGAATACACTTGGTATATTTATACCCAGCTGTAATGGTTACATTGAATCGCTCAGCAAAATTTTATCGGCAAAAGATCCATTAGATCTTGATAACCAAATACCGCTTGATTTTATAGAACCAATCGAACCAAAATTGGATTTGAAGGTCTATAATATAGAAAAAAGTGACTATGACTTTGGAGAAGAAGAAGAAAATGTATGCAATGAAGATACCTATGAAGATTTTGATTGGGGTGGTTATGAGAGTGATGAGGAGGAAAGTCGAAGAGATGCGATGATAGCTAGACCAACAAGAAGTCTAACACCAATAGAAGATTTTCTAGGCGATCCTGAAAATAGTGATAAATGGAACCATTACGCGCATCAAACCACAAAAGATGATTTTTGTATTACAGATGGAAACGTTGTGCAATACGAAGAAGCAACTACAACAGACTACTACGATAACAATAAGAACATGAGCTATAACACAGAGAGTAGTGGCTTTGAAGATTTGAGTGCATCGCGAATAATACTAAAGTCTCAGAAAGCTGCAATAACAGAGCATAATGCAATTGGGAATAAAGGCGAAATGGCAAATAAAACTACGCATAACAGTTTTACTACTTATTATTTAAACCACTTGAAGGAGATAAAACAGAATCAACAAACTGTAAAAAGGCGATCTTTGGGATTTCCGTATGTTGGTAGAAAAGAAGAAACTAATGTAGGTAAAAAATTGAAACTTGCACCACAGGCAATTGAAACTAGCCGTCTAAACCATGCTGCAGCGAATATAGATCGCTACAAAAGTATAGGGAATCTCAGTCAGTATGAGAAGAGAAGTGTTGGTAATTATATTATTGAAGAGGAGAAACTGGAAAGTGCGCACGTGCAAAAAGATATAATACAAGTGGAAGAAGAAGACACATTGGAAGTGCTTTTAAAAAAATGTTACGCCTTAACCGAGAGAAATGCAAATAAGAAAATAAAAAATCTGGGGAACAAAATATCAACAAGAGTTGAGCCCAACGCAACACGTGTTACCTTAAACTGTGAAAACTTGATAGCGACCGCAAAACCTACTACTAGAGCAGCGCCAGAAGTTAAACTTATCACAAGTGAAAACCCCCAAAAAACTGAGCCCAACGCCACACGTGTTACCTTAAACTGTGAAAACTTGATAGCGACCGCAAAACCTACTACTAGAGCAGCGCCAGAAGTTGAACTTATCACAAGTGAAAACCCCCAAAAAACTGAGCCCAACGCCACACGTGTTACCTTAAACTGTGAAAATTTGATAGCGACCGCAAAACCTACTACTAGAGCAGCGCCAGAAGTTAAACTTATCAAAAGTGAAAACCCCCAAAAAACTGAAATTACATGCACTCTACCGAAAAGTAAAATTACTGAGGTTGTGGGATGTACGGCACCTGATAAGCACCCAAATCTTTTCACAAATACGAAGGTAGTAAAAAATATCACACATTTACTTGGTAGAAAACCGCTAGACCCGCTTACAAATTCTGTCGCATATGGTACAAGTTGGCAGCAAGTTGTCGATTTAGTACAAAAAATGCCAAAAGAACAAACAGCTGGTGATAATATGCTAACAGATGCTGTACTCAGCGGCACAAGTTGGCAGCAGGTACGCGAAATAATTGAGAAACAACACCAGAATTCGAATATGTCAAAAGCTGTAAACAAAATTTTAAATGAAGCTGAGGCAAATGCGCCGAAATTAGCTGATGTGAGTAACGTCAAACCTGTAAAGCTTGAAGTAAGTAGAACGGAAGAATCTAAGTTGGAGAAAATCAGTGACGAACTAACTAAATCACAAGCAAAAGAAGCGGAAGTTAGTTCGTTAGAGAATGTAAGCGGCGATCATAGTATACACGAATCAAAGGATACACCAAAGCGTAGTGCCGAAGAAGGAAGCGTAGTTATTGGAAACCAAGAAACAAATAAGGCACAAGAAAATAAAGATAAGGCGGCAATATCTACGAAACTCGAATCCCCTAAGCCAGATGAAAATAAATCAGCCTTAGTTGCAAGCACAACTCAAACAACAAAAGGAATAGTTAATGCAATAAAAGATCCAAAGATGCCAGTGGTGCTTGTTAAAGTAGGCGAAACGTTTCTTTTGATAAATCGTAATGTTGAATTAGAAAAGAAAAATGTAAATGCAGCACAGAAGGCTCGAGAACTAATTAACGCAAACCAAATGGCAGCAACAACAAAGCCAAGCAATGAAATATTAAATGAAATTGCAGTAGCAACATCAACAACAAAAGATTCAACCATAACAATTACAAATGTTGATAGAATAACACCAGAAGCTTCTCCAACAACTGGTTTAGCTAGTGAAAAGTCTGGCTCTGCTGCATCGTTATCCAAACCAGTTAACAATTTATCGAACTTGAAAACGCAAGATCTAGATGAAATATTGTGCGATGATGATGAGCGGCAGAAAAAAGTTAATGATGATCTGCTTGAGCAACAACTCGATGAAAGCTTGCCTAACGATATTGAAAATACCGAACAGCTAATGGATAGCTCACTTAATGACGATGTAAAGGCAGCCCAAGGAAGCTTGTGTGATGATGCGTTGACGAAAGAAGCTGAAAATAAAATCAAAGCTAAGCACAACGAATCGCAATCCGAAGGAATTGCCAAAAGTGATGTAACAGAACCACGGACAGAAAACTTGAATGGATCATCTACACCCAATATAACTTCTCAGGATTCCGCTGGATTATCAACCGATGTACCCGCATGCGTCATGAATTGCCAAAACTTTGAAACTTTATTCGCCTTTCCCTCACGCGTGGAAGCTATGCTACGACGTCACTTTTGGTTCCTTCAAGTTGGTTTGGATTTAAATATTGACTGGTATAAAACGCTGTACATTTGTAACAATCATTTCGATAGAAATATGTTCATTAACGCGAATATGTTAAATCAATATGCATATCCCAGTGAAAACCTAAAAGATCCTACGCATACTACAACTCATAAAAGCATCGCCATACAAACCATTAAGCGAGATAGACCTGATTTGTGCACCCAATTTGAAGAGTGGAAAAATTTAGAACACGAAGCAGATACCGAGATTACGCGCCTTAAACTTTTGATACGACTAAAACAAGAAGCGGCACGTATATTGAACGAGCTAAATAGTGCTGATGAAATTTCGTAAATTATATATTACGGATGTAAGACACAGGATTCCTTTTCTATATATATTCCGTCTTAGGGTAATTCATATATGTAATACACCTATATTGCTAATAGAAAATGCTCGCAGTGTTTTCAATTCGAAATCAAAACAAGACAGACTATAAAATTTTTGTGATTGTAGCAGCAAGAAAAAATGTAAATTTAGGTACATTCGATTATTGAATACAAAAACGTTTAAACAGCAATATTTCGACACTCTGATGTTTGGGAATGTACCTAGACTTTTGTAGCAATATAGGAGTATAACATATATGGGGTAATCATTTCATTAAAAAAAAATTAAGAAATTGTTTCTATGAACCTTAAGCTCATTTCAAGTTTATACCGTTTTCACACAGAAACTTACATCGAATTACAATTCTATTTAATGAAATAATTAACTTTCACTTTTCATACAAGCCCTTTTGTTTCATTAAGCGAACATCTGTCAGTAGCCCCAACAAAAATATTTCGTTTTTACAAAAAATAGTTAAAATGGAAATCAGCCGCTTCCTTCTTAACTATGAGTACAATCAAAATAAAACGCAACTACCCATAAATGCTGCACCTACCCATGGCGGAACGATACAAGGTGGCAGCATGGTGACATACGTACAAACATAAATCAAATTTCCATGTACTTTGTTTTTGTAAATTCGATGGACAAATGTCAAAATCGTACTGCGCCAGAAGTTGATGTATCAAATCAAATAAAAAAAGTTTATAATCAGCTGTCCCATGCTGCCACCTTGTATCGTTCCGCCATGCACCTACCCAAATATGTGCCTATTTTTGAAAAAGCATTATTTTTTTTACAGCAAATGCAGCGAAAATAAAATTTTGAATTTTTTCCTGTTTTTATATGTTTCGTAAATTATTAGGGGGACTCATGTAACCGTATAAATGCCTTATAAAGTGTGTAAACGTATAAATTTATCTAGTGCGTAAACGAGCTGTCAAATTTACGCGCACATTTCATTGTGTAAACGCGGTAAACTCAAAGGAATGCAACCTTGCAGACATTACAGCAGGCATTTTCATCAGAAATCTCCAACATCAGCAAGTGAAGGCGTTTTAGTTTTTATTTTTCACTTAATCTTGTCATTTTTTAATTTGTATAATAATCAAAAAAATTTTGTTTGGCAATAATACAGCTGATAAACAATCAAGTTTATCAAGAGTATTACTAGGTGCGTTCATATAACCGCGTGTATAAATGGATATAATTTTACACCTTATAAGTTTATATGCTTTCATGAGTCCCCCTATTGAAAATAATTTATTTTTGATTGTCATTTGTTACATTGACAATAAATTTCGAAGCACTAACCAAACCGACTGGATTTTTCACTCGATTAGGAATTCAATAAAACAATAATGAGGTAATTAAGATTTTGTATTTTGTATGGAAGATTGCGTTCAATTAGAGCTTTAATGTAGAAAACTTGACTAATTATTTCATTAAACCTCTGTGTGAAATTGGCATTAGGTTATTGCTAAACTATTTTAAGTTATATAAACTTCTTAATTACTACACATAAATGTTTATCAACTTTTTAATTAATAAAATGTTTTTAAATAATACTCAAGCTTTAACCGTCAATGATTGTTCTTTGGCCCCAAGCAATAACTAACTTTGGTTTTCAACTTAGGAATTTTCAAATGTCAACATACATAATGAGCATAATGAAGGGAATAAAATTAAATCATTTACATAAGCCGAAAAATTTCTCCTAATAATGGCTAATAAGCCAGACTCGGATATTCAGTCGGATATGTGTGTGCGTTCAGAACTCATTTCCTTTAGTGAAAAGAGCAAGAAGACAAACTACCGCAAGAAAAAATTAGAAGTGAAAAATGAATATACATATTGTGACGATTATTCACATCACTAAGTGATACTAGCATCCCTAATCCGATAATAAGCAGCCACTTGTATGTATGTACGTAAACAAATCAATCATCATTTACACATGTACATTAGACTGGGTTGGTCCCCATACAAAAAAAAAAAGTTGCTAATGTCCGCCCCTAAATTTAAAGATTATGTTTAGAGGGTTTCGGAAAAATTTTTTTTTATTTTTTTTTTATCCTTCGAAATACAGCCGAAAATGTTTTTTCGTTGTAATTTGGTTATTTGACGTCCGATTTTTAAAATTGATATGTCATTATTTTTGCCTTGAGAAGCTTCACATTTGCGTTTAATGTCCTTTTAAGCTATGAAGTCGTTTTCACATGATTAGGTCAGCTAACAAAATTTTACGCCCCCTAATGTATGTTTTTTTCCTTACCAAACGAAAGTACTTAAAAATACAAGAAAATGTTGCTTTGAAACCATATTACTAAAATAATAAACAAAGAAGTTATAGCACTTTCAATATTTATTACAACTGTTATTTTACCTGATTCTTTTTATACTTAGACCTGAAACTCATGATATTTTTGGAGGAAAAATTGCAGGGTTTGTATTGAAAAGTTAATAAAGATATGCCAAATATTATGAATAGGGGAAGTCAAAGTAAATAAGTGAGTCAAACCTGTTGTTTCGTATTTATAATAATAACGCTATGCGACAAAATCAACTTTTTTTCTGGGTATTGGACAAACCCCACTTTTTTGTAGAGATTGAGGCTTAAGTAAACAAAGTACTATCTCCGTTTTTCGAACTTAGCCTCCAAAAAATAGATATCGGCTTACGAAGTTCGAAGTTCGATATTCATTTCGAAATTTTATTTTTTTGTTAACGCGTTCAGCAAGAATACAACATGTACATATGTTAGAAAATGTTTATATGCACATTTGGGTATTTATATTACAGCGTTTAACGCGTTCAAGGACAATCAAAATTTTAAGGAGCGGCAAAAACAGACAGGAATTCGCTTTTGAAACTGGTCACTAGTTCCACTAGAATTTTGTTACATTTAAAATGGATTGCTTGAAACTTTTTTTATGACATTTTTTTCCAAAGTTTTCAATTAAGTTAACATTAACCTTAAATAACTTTTAAATCGTCAGACTTCGTAAAAAATGTTGACAATGACATGTAAAAATATTTTTTTAATGGTGTCCAAGTAGATGTTTATACAAACCAAAAGATATCAAAACAAAATTTTTCCACACAACTTACATATGTATGTATGTATATGGGAAACAAAAATTCCTACCATATTAATCCTATTAAAATACATGTACATTTACACACTTGTTTACTAATAAACAAAGTTCTATAATCAATACAGTGGATAACGGCCCCGATATTTCTAGCTTAAGACTCAAGCACAACTTTGGTTAGGTATTGTCAGGGCGTGGGTCGTCCCCGCGTTGGGCTTCATTCAGACCTTGGCCCGCTTTAATGTAGAGAGCCTCACATGTTGAGGTGGAGTACGCTGTTAAAACAGCAATATTAAATGTTGGCTCGTTCAAAATATATGAACAAAAAAAAAAACGAAAAGTTACCAGCGGGTCTCCATCCTAAACCGGGGGTGGTATCCACAGAATGGTTGCGCAGAACACCTTTCTACGTTAGCAGCCTTCGGCCGCGCTTATAAACAGTATCCTGGGTGGGTCCAACATCGGTTTGGAGACCAAAACTATATCCACGCAAAACACTTATGTTCACAGTTTTTTTGTTGGGTACAACACATAACAACAATCACATGAAAATCACCAACTTCCACTGCAAATATCTCCGGACAGAGATACAATTTTCATTTTTTTTGCCTTCGTGGCCGTGTTCTCGAGATTAATACGCGTCGTGGAAACCTCTCTCGATATTTTTTTTGGTAGCACATCAGCATTTTAATATAATGAAAATTATAGAAATCGTGTTTACCAAAAAGGTAAACACGACAAACGTCAAATGAAAATTCCCAAAAAAACACCATTGTGAACTCACGTAAATTCACAATGACGAAAAAAGCTTTGTTGGTAAGGTTGCCGGATGGGTGTGCATGATATGTTGAGAATAAGGACAGGGATAGATATAGGGTGGTCACGATTGCGGTAGGCAAAAGAAAGACCGTGGGAAACGGCAAATGGAAACGGTTCTTTTCAGCGATTCGGATAGTATAAAAGGGGGTAACTGAAGGTGAACAAGGGGAAAGTAAAATATAGCAGCATATCGGGCTAAAGTGCGCGCTCCGCTTATAAAAAGAAAAAAAAACATTTGTGATTTTTGCGTGTGATAAAGTTTTAAAATTCCCTGTGCGCGAAGATCCAGAAAGGATCAGGTTAGTGCCGATAGCAATAATTTTTATGTTTTGATAAGGCAAATTGCCTTCAATAAAAAAAAAGCGGTTTCGGTCGATAATTTTTAAAGAAAAAGGACGACGCTGCATCCAACCATCAGGACAGGATTTCCTTGCTGCATAAGGAGGTGGAATATTTGTTTACCTGGTGAGTGTTTAAATTATGAAGATTTCTTTTTAATCATGGAGACTGTCGCGCCGTTTGGGGTTCACGCGACCTCATTTTCGACTTCGGTCACCAGCCTCCTCAATAAATCCGCAGGCACGGATTTTCCTGAGTGAAGATTCCCACTCAATCATTGTTTTCTTGCGTAATCCCAAATTCTAAAAATTTACTGTCTCTTTGATTTTTCTTTTTGATTAAAATAATAAATTTTTTGCGGATACATTCGTTTCATATTGCGTGTAGGTATGAGGGCAATATAATGTTAATATATGTGTGACATAAGGCGCGTGAACGCCAAATCGGTTTTGGGAGCCTTAGTGAAAGAATTTAATTGGCGCTAATTGAGATTTCATTCTCGTAGTGGGAACCGGAGGTGGCCAGTGAAGCCTTTTTAAAGCGCCAGGGAATCACATTTTTTGCGAATCACACTTTTTGCGAATCACATTTATTACGAATCAAAATTTTTACAAATCACGAATTTTTACGAAAACTACGAATTTCTACGAATTCGGTATCAAATTTTACAAATGCAACAATTCTTTTTGCAACTTCAACATCAAAATTGTTACGAGTATCAACCATTTTTATAAAATCAACACCGTTTTTGTACAAAGTCCATATTATTCCTACATATTCGACGTCATTTTATACAAACTCAGCGTCATTGCCTACAAATCCGATACAATTCGATCTCCGATCTATCAAAACCCTACAACATTTTTTTATCAAGCAAAAATCGTAATTGCATCTCATCACGATTTTGGTATTACCATTTCATCACCAACAAATCCTTTTATGTGCGTCTCGGAAAGCTGCGTCCAATTGGATTTGTTTATTCACCTAGCCATTTACCCTAACGTTGGAGCGACTTACCTCATTATAGCATTCAGCAAAAAAGTTCACCATAATGGAATGTGTACAAAAGCTTTTTATGGTAGATAGAAATTAACAAACGAGTCAGGGTAGTCTAAGAATTGTTTTTTTTTATCCCAAATTTTAAACTGTATGAAATATGAATTTTACATTGATGTGCATGGACATATATCCGAGTCACTATAAATCTTTTCCGTTTTAGTCTTAAACGTAGTATTCGATTAAACCAAAATTTATAAAATTGTAAGGCGTCTATGAGTCACAAAATATACCAGAACGATTAATTAAGCTGTTTTTTTTTTGTCTTACCTTTTTTTTGCAGAGGGTATGAACCCTGCACCAATATGCCCCCCAATCCCCACATAAAAGAGCTCTTTTAGGCAGGCATTAGGGTGTGTTTTAAAACTCTTTTTTTTTTATATAACTCCACTTGAGTAGATAAGAGTTTGGTGATTTTGGCGACAGAAAGACCCAGAAATATACGTGAACATTTGTCATACAGTTTTTTTTTATACGGAATTCATGTGCGCATTTTGATCCTTTTTAGGTTGATAATATTTATAGGCCTGTTTACGCGTTCATAAATACTGTTTGTAATACGTTTATTTTTACTTTTATATGTTTGCATAAGGATATACATTTTTTTTTGCGAAGAAGGAACCCATATGTGTTAAATTAAAATTTACATATATGTATATATATAAATTAAGGTGTTTGAAGAAAAATATTATTGAATATAAACGAAGCTTGATTTTTTGTATAAGATTTTATTTCATTCGTGTATAGATTTTAAGATTATGTTTATTAAAAATGCGTTATTGAAGTGAAAAGAGAAGTAATATGGCTGGCTAAATTCTTTTGGGGCGGGATGTAAGGATGGAATGATGAGGAGGTAAGTAGGAGTATGGAGCATGGCATTAGGGTGACCGCAGAGTAGGTTGCACGATGCGAGCGGTCCAAGGTTGGGTGGGATTCCTATTGTGCGGTGGGTAAGTGAATCCGAAGAGGTGAACGGAAGTAAGTAAATATATGTATGCGTCCGGTTCCAAGATGGCGGGTTGAGAACCACGGCCTGCCAAATGTACTGAGCTAGCTAGGGCCACCATCGGGAACCAAAGCAACGTGTACGTGACATATATTTATAAATGGCGCCCAAACTAAAAACCCATGAAGGGGTCGCTATATTTCGTATAGCGCCCGAGAAATATTTTTTTTTATAATTCAACAGAGCGCAGGAAAAGAAGCTTGAATTGGCGCCCTTGCAAGAAATTAAATATCCTTCTGTAACATCTAGTAGAAATACAAAGATATAATCGTCTTTTTTATTACGCAAGTAATCTTGCACTTACAAATGTATTCAAGCTTTCAAAAAAAAAAAAAAAAAAAAAACGTTCATTTCAAAAAAAAAGGTATGGTGTAAGCGGATATCTAAGCTAGTTAGGTGACTTGCTTGTCTATTTGTTACAAAGTTTAATTGCACCAGTAGTTAGGAGCAAGCCCACCATATCTGATACAATAACCAAACGGTGGCATAGACACAAAACATGAGGGTGATCTATTAGCATCGACATTTTTACAACACAAAAGTTTATTTTAGATTTCAGTTTTTTGGTTTGTTTCTTTATAGAGAGTTAGTGTCAGGAATATGGCTACAAATGTGGAAGCCAAAACATAGGTTTTGAGTTTTGTTGTTCCATAAGTAGTAGATTTTGTGACCACAACTACATTGCAATTGGTAGATGTTGTGAAGCATAAAATCGTTTCGTAATTTGTTTCGTTATTTAATTTATCAGTGAGGATTCACCTACCTACCCACACAGGAACGAACAACTATGCTCCAGAACCCTAAGCCTCCTCAAGGAGTCAGGCCATCCGAACACCCGCCAACTCGTAATATTCTAAATTGTAAATTTTCTGTGTATACATTCTTTTATATCGGAGAGTTCTTATCTTAAATTTGGTATTGATTTTTTTTGGAGTCAGTGTACAAAGGTTTGAGTTTTTTTTGGTGTACGTGTTGCGTTAATACGTCAGTATAAGTTTATGAACATTCAGTTAACAAGGATTTGACCCACGGATATACTATATGCATGCAATATCTACTTATATATATATTCATCAATACAAACACTTGTTTTTAATCGATATATATATATTTTGTATATAATTTTTTTGTGTTGGGTGAGTTGTATGAAGCGCTAATACATGGGTGCGTGTTCGTAGACACTCAAGGTTTATAACATTTAACATACATATTGCTATGTCGTATATTCTCCTTTTTGAGATAACATCGAGATTACTTGGTTGCTTGATATTTTGGTTTACATAAATATTTTTTTTTATTATACCAATAGATATACATTTTTTTCATAAGGTTCAGTACCTATAGGGTTGTAACCCGCATATACATATATTTTATATTGATTTAAATTTTCTTTTACATAAATTTCCTTTTGATCTTTTTAAAGCGCTAGTACGTGAACGCGTGTCCGTAGACATTCAAGGCTCATAGGAGTTAGCATACATTTTGTGTTCTCATATTATAGTTCTCCCTTTTAGGGTTACATAAAGATTTTTATATACATATATACATTTACAGTGTGTCGTTTTGGTGCCTCGAACGCAAATATTTTTTTTAAGTCCAAATTTTTGTTTGAAACATTCGTATGAATCACTCGGCACCGGCCCATAATACACGAGCGAGAACAAAGATAGCCAACATGCCAGCAGAAGACGGAAACAAGCAAATGAATGAAGGTGATCCCGCATTCATCGATCTTTCAGATAGGTTCGTAGGTACGAAAAACAAAGGGGATGAAAATGTAGGCGGTAGTGGGCAAGGCGCACCACAAGGTAGTGTGCAAGCATTAACAACTAGTACGGGGACAATGCCCAAACAATATGGTCAAGCCCAAGTGACCCAATCGGTACTCATCCGGCCACCGTCGTTACCCTTTCCGCGCCCCCCTCCGGTTCACAATTTCGCGACTAACGTTACGGCCAGTAGGCCTATAACACCAAACATACGTGAGGAAGTGACGCCCATAATAAAAAGTATGATGGCGGAAACTCAGCAAGCCCTTTTAAGTGAAATGCGCGCAGGCATGCAGGCGATGTTTGAAACCGTACGCAGTTCCAGTGTCGAAGTGGGAGCTGGCCGTCAGACAAATAGGCCACGAATACAGTATAAAAAAAGGAGGCATAACATTAGCAGCGAGTCAGCAGAGTCGAGGCGTTCGATACCTGAAAACGAAAGAGTTAATGAAAACGTCAACCACAATCTTAATGCACATAATAATATTCCTGTTAGGTCGGCGGTAGGTCCGTTACCGGCGTTCAATAATCAAGCGAATCAGCGTCCAATCCTAGGCCCTGCAGCACCAGACCATCGTTCTTCCTCACAAAGATCACTACCTGAGCCTCAATACAGAGCTGGTACCTACCGAACTGAAATGAATATAGAAAAGTGGGGGATCAGTTATCAGGGTCACCGCGATTCCATGACCATAGAGGACTTTTTATTCAGGGTGGAGTATTTGAAAGAGCAGTATGGGTGTTCGTGGGCTGAGATCATTAGAGACTTTCATCGGCTGCTGAGTGGAGAGGCCCGTGAATGGTACTGGTTGTACATCCGAACGAATCGCAACCTAGACTGGCCAAGTTTACAATTCGCGTTACAACGGCAGTTCGGATCTCAGCTAACGGATTTCGATCTAATGAGAGAGATCACGGAACGCAAACAAAAACCCGGAGAGACGATTGATGATTTTTTTCACGCTGTCGGCATACTGCGTTCGCGTCTAAGGAACCCCATACCCGAATACGAAATGGTTCGGCTCGTCAAAGGGAACTTGCGGGAATCGTTGGCCAAATTAGTATACCCCATTGCGGTCTACTCTATAGAGCAACTCCGTATGGAGTGTAAGGAAGTTGAAAGGTGTTTTCCTCGCAGGGATCGAGTTCCCCAAGGTGGATTTGTGCCTCGTTCATACCAAGTGAACGAAATAGTTGATACATCGCCGGAAGAGCAGGAGTCCCCCGGAGATGAGGGTCAAGTCTCCGTGGAGGAGCTCCGCTATCAGCGCGTTACCAAACACCCATCATCTCGCGACCAAGCAAATCGTAAAAACCTGTTGTGTTGGAATTGCGGTGCCGAAGGACATGCATTCACCGATTGCATGTCACTTCAGAGGCGCATATTTTGTTTTAAGTGTGGGAAGGCGGACGTCATCACGCCGAAGTGTCCAATATGTAGCCTATCGGGAAACGCGAAACGGAACGCGATGACAGCGGGGGTATCGCGCTCCACACAATTCCCGCTAGAGTAGACGCGTCGACTAACACAGTAGATGAAGACCTCGTGAGAGGGGACGATCAGCAGATATCACGGATAAAACCAAAACTAACAAATTATACTATTAATAACAAAACAAATAACCCGGCTAGACTGTCCCTTGAAGAACGTATGAGGAGGTACAAAGAAGCCCGCGAAAGAATCTTTGCAGACGGCGTGTTACTAGGTCGTCGCAGGGTGTCACGCAAGATACTGAAGGCAAGGGATCGATTTCGAAACCGGAAGATGCTACGTCGAGCAGTTGTTGCCACTGTTAAAAGGGCAGACCGAGATGACCCACGGGTGTACGCGGACATCGAAATAAACGGTGTCCAAAAACGAGGGCTACTGGACACAGGTGCATCAGTTAGTCTATTAGGTAGAGGATGCCGTGAGTTAGTCGAGGAGTTAGGGGTACCTATCGAACGTTTCATTTCGAAGGTTACAACTGCAGGTGGTGGCGCACATACGGTATTAGGGAAGATAACTATACCTGTCAAATACAAAGATTTAGAGAATAAAATAACGTTTTACTTATGTCCATACCTGGAACAAAACATTTATCTCGGGATAGATTTCTGGCGCGTTTTCCAATTGGCCCCGAATGTCATAGATGTAAATGAAATCGATTTGTCCAAGTTAGAGCAGCAGATGGTGACGGCGGAAGACAGGAATGAACGGCGTGTGCTTCATGACCTCACGGCTGAACAACAACAGCGCTTAAATCAGGTCGTCGAAAGTTTCAAAACGTTTGAAAAGGATGGTTTAGGTCGTACACCGCTGGAAAAACACTCCATTAAACTCGTGGAAGATGCAGTCCCTGTGAAAGATCGCCATTACCCACTATCACCTGCCATGCAATCTATAGTTTACACAGAAATAGACAAAATGTTAGAATTGGGGGTAATTGAGGAAAGTGAGAGCCCGTGGAGTAATCGGACCACTATAGTACGTAAACCCGGTAAAAATAGATTTTGTTTAGATGCCCGAAAATTAAATGATTTGACCATTAAAGACGCTTATCCGCTGCAGAATATAGAAGGCATAATTAGCCGCATAGATGATACCCATTTTATTAGTAGCGTGGATCTTAAGTTCGCTTTTTGGCAGATAGAACTGGAAGACAAGTGTAAACCATACACCGCTTTCACAGTCCCGGGGCGTCCCTTATATCAGTTCGTGGTCATGCCTTTCGGACTATGCAATGCGGCGCAACGGTTATGCCGATTGATGGATCGAGTCATACCACAGAGATTGAAGGCAAATGTCTTTATATACTTGGACGATTTACTTATAATCGCTCCCGATTTTGACTCGCATCTGCATACGTTGCAAGAAGTTGCCATGTGTCTTAGAGAAGCAGGATTAACAATAGGATTAAAAAAGTCAAAGTTTTGTTTCAAGGAGTTGCCTTATCTAGGATACATTGTGGGCGGGGGCATGCTAAAAACCGATCCCGAAAAGGTAAAAGCAATCGTGAACATCCCGGTACCGAAAACCATGAAGCAAGTTCGGAGCTTCCTAGGAACAGCCGGTTGGTACAGGCGGTTCATTAAAGATTTTGCGGCGATAGCGGCCCCGTTGACCGATGCCCTTAAGAAGACAAGCAAATTCGAGATGACACCGCAAGCAGTCGAGGCGTTCAATAAATTGAAAAAGGCGCTTACCTGTGCGCCTGTCCTAAGACACCCGGATTTTACTAAACGTTTTTGGGTTCAATGTGACGCCTCTGATTATGGCATAGGAGCGGTGTTATTTCAAAAAAATCACGATGATTCCGAAAACCCTATTGCTTATTTCTCTCAGAAACTAAACGATTGCCAACGCAAATATAGCACTACCGAGAAGGAATGCCTCGCGGCTGTGATGGCAGTGCAAAAGTTTCGCCCATATATTGAGCTGATGCCGTTCACAGTGGTGACAGATCACGCCAGTCTTAAGTGGCTCATGGGGCTAAAAGATCTGAGTGGTAGATTAGCGAGATGGTCTTTGCACCTTCAAGCATTTAATTTCGAAATAGAGCACCGGAAGGGCTCTGAAAATGTGGTTGCAGATACACTGTCACGGTGCATCGAGGAGTTAGCTCAATCATCGATAGCGGGAATGGATACGGTAGAGTTTGAGTCGGAGGAATATTTAGATTTGATAGGCACGATACAAAAAAATGCTGAAAGGCTGCCGGACCTGAAAGTCGAAGACGGGTTTGTTTTCAAAAAAATGATTGCAAAAGATGTAGAACTGGAGGAAAACGAATGGAAGTTGTGGGTGCCGGCAGCATTGACATCGACCTTAATAGAGAATGCGCACTGTTGCGAAACTGCTGCGCACGGGGGTATGGCAAAAACTTTGCATCGCTTGCGACGTTTATATTACTGGCCAAACATGGTAGTACAAGTCCGAAACTACGTCCGCGACTGTCAGGTTTGTAAGGAAAGCAAGCCCAGTAACGCTATTTTGAAACCTGGTATAGGATCGGAGGTAGTTACCGAACGTCCCTTTCAGAAAATTTATATTGACTTTTTAGGCAAATACCCTAGGTCCAAACGAGGCAACGCCTATATCTTTGTAGTCGTGGATCATTTTTCCAAGTTCACATTTTTAAAGTCAATGCGTGAGGCTACAGCCACCAATGTCGTGAAGTTCCTCACCGAGGAAATCTTTCATAAGTTTGGTGTGCCGGAAATAATACACTCAGATAATGGGCAACAGTTTACCTCTAAACATTTTGCCAAAATGATAGAAACGTACTGCGTTAAACACTTGAAAACCGCGTTTTACTCGCCACAATCAAATGCCGCTGAGCGGGTCAACCAATCGGTCTTGGCTGCTATCCGCTCATATTTAAAAACAGACCAGAGGGATTGGGATCTATATTTGCCAGAGATTGAGTGCGCGTTGCGCAGCGCCATACACTCTGCAACGGGTGTGTCGCCATATTTCGCGTTATTCGGCATGAACATGTTCACCAGCGGCGCAGACTATAAGCTGGCTCGGAAACTAATTTCCCTCAATGACAACGAATTACTGTTGCTGAACGACAGCGACAGAATAAGATTAATGAGAGAGAAAATTAAAGAAAATTTACACGAAACCTATGAGACAAACGCGGCTCGGTACAACAAAAGAACCCGTGAAGTGCGCTTTGTACCCGGACAAGAAATATATAAGCGCAACTTCGTATTAAGCGATTTTAATAAAAATATAAACGCGAAGTTTTGCAAAAAGTTTATCAAGTGCAGAGTAACGCGAGCGTTAGGTAAAAACATGTACCTGTTGGAAACGTTGTCGGGAAGAAGCTTAGGTGCGTGGCATGCCAAGGACCTCAAACAATAGTCCTCCTTCATTCAATCACTATCTCTCCGGCGGCGAGGGTCAAGTCGTCCGGAGAGCCACAACCGATCCATTATGTCAGCCAACCTGAAAGAAAGATAAACAAAATATCCATAAAGTAACTCGCTTATATGGCAGTTTTATACATAATAATACTTCCCGTAAATCTATCTCCGGCGATGAGGGTCAAGTCGTCCGGAGAGGTCCAATATGCAGTACATACATAAATGCCCGGCATAGCTCGCGAAGCAGGAGACAGTGTCAGGGCGTGGGTCGTCCCCGCGTTGGGCTTCATTCAGACCTTGGCCCGCTTTAATGTAGAGAGCCTCACATGTTGAGGTGGAGTACGCTGTTAAAACAGCAATATTAAATGTTGGCTCGTTCAAAATATATGAACAAAAAAAAAAACGAAAAGTTACCAGCGGGTCTCCATCCTAAACCGGGGGTGGTATCCACAGAATGGTTGCGCAGAACACCTTTCTACGTTAGCAGCCTTCGGCCGCGCTTATAAACAGTATCCTGGGTGGGTCCAACATCGGTTTGGAGACCAAAACTATATCCACGCAAAACACTTATGTTCACAGTTTTTTTGTTGGGTACAACACATAACAACAATCACATGAAAATCACCAACTTCCACTGCAAATATCTCCGGACAGAGATACAATTTTCATTTTTTTTGCCTTCGTGGCCGTGTTCTCGAGATTAATACGCGTCGTGGAAACCTCTCTCGATATTTTTTTTGGTAGCACATCAGCATTTTAATATAATGAAAATTATAGAAATCGTGTTTACCAAAAAGGTAAACACGACAAACGTCAAATGAAAATTCCCAAAAAAACACCATTGTGAACTCACGTAAATTCACAATGACGAAAAAAGCTTTGTTGGTAAGGTTGCCGGATGGGTGTGCATGATATGTTGAGAATAAGGACAGGGATAGATATAGGGTGGTCACGATTGCGGTAGGCAAAAGAAAGACCGTGGGAAACGGCAAATGGAAACGGTTCTTTTCAGCGATTCGGATAGTATAAAAGGGGGTAACTGAAGGTGAACAAGGGGAAAGTAAAATATAGCAGCATATCGGGCTAAAGTGCGCGCTCCGCTTATAAAAAGAAAAAAAAACATTTGTGATTTTTGCGTGTGATAAAGTTTTAAAATTCCCTGTGCGCGAAGATCCAGAAAGGATCAGGTTAGTGCCGATAGCAATAATTTTTATGTTTTGATAAGGCAAATTGCCTTCAATAAAAAAAAAGCGGTTTCGGTCGATAATTTTTAAAGAAAAAGGACGACGCTGCATCCAACCATCAGGACAGGATTTCCTTGCTGCATAAGGAGGTGGAATATTTGTTTACCTGGTGAGTGTTTAAATTATGAAGATTTCTTTTTAATCATGGAGACTGTCGCGCCGTTTGGGGTTCACGCGACCTCATTTTCGACTTCGGTCACCAGCCTCCTCAATAAATCCGCAGGCACGGATTTTCCTGAGTGAAGATTCCCACTCAATCATTGTTTTCTTGCGTAATCCCAAATTCTAAAAATTTACTGTCTCTTTGATTTTTCTTTTTGATTAAAATAATAAATTTTTTGCGGATACATTCGTTTCATATTGCGTGTAGGTATGAGGGCAATATAATGTTAATATATGTGTGACATAAGGCGCGTGAACGCCAAATCGGTTTTGGGAGCCTTAGTGAAAGAATTTAATTGGCGCTAATTGAGATTTCATTCTCGTAGTGGGAACCGGAGGTGGCCAGTGAAGCCTTTTTAAAGCGCCAGGGAATCACATTTTTTGCGAATCACACTTTTTGCGAATCACATTTATTACGAATCAAAATTTTTACAAATCACGAATTTTTACGAAAACTACGAATTTCTACGAATTCGGTATCAAATTTTACAAATGCAACAATTCTTTTTGCAACTTCAACATCAAAATTGTTACGAGTATCAACCATTTTTATAAAATCAACACCGTTTTTGTACAAAGTCCATATTATTCCTACATATTCGACGTCATTTTATACAAACTCAGCGTCATTGCCTACAAATCCGATACAATTCGATCTCCGATCTATCAAAACCCTACAACATTTTTTTATCAAGCAAAAATCGTAATTGCATCTCATCACGATTTTGGTATTACCATTTCATCACCAACAAATCCTTTTATGTGCGTCTCGGAAAGCTGCGTCCAATTGGATTTGTTTATTCACCTAGCCATTTACCCTAACGTTGGAGCGACTTACCTCATTATAGCATTCAGCAAAAAAGTTCACCATAATGGAATGTGTACAAAAGCTTTTTATGGTAGATAGAAATTAACAAACGAGTCAGGGTAGTCTAAGAATTGTTTTTTTTTATCCCAAATTTTAAACTGTATGAAATATGAATTTTACATTGATGTGCATGGACATATATCCGAGTCACTATAAATCTTTTCCGTTTTAGTCTTAAACGTAGTATTCGATTAAACCAAAATTTATAAAATTGTAAGGCGTCTATGAGTCACAAAATATACCAGAACGATTAATTAAGCTGTTTTTTTTTTGTCTTACCTTTTTTTTGCAGAGGGTATGAACCCTGCACCAATATGCCCCCCCAATCCCCACATAAAAGAGCTCTTTTAGGCAGGCATTAGGGTGTGTTTTAAAACTCTTTTTTTTTTATATAACTCCACTTGAGTAGATAAGAGTTTGGTGATTTTGGCGACAGAAAGACCCAGAAATATACGTGAACATTTGTCATACAGTTTTTTTTTATACGGAATTCATGTGCGCATTTTGATCCTTTTTAGGTTGATAATATTTATAGGCCTGTTTACGCGTTCATAAATACTGTTTGTAATACGTTTATTTTTACTTTTATATGTTTGCATAAGGATATACATTTTTTTTTGCGAAGAAGGAACCCATATGTGTTAAATTAAAATTTACATATATGTATATATATAAATTAAGGTGTTTGAAGAAAAATATTATTGAATATAAACGAAGCTTGATTTTTTGTATAAGATTTTATTTCATTCGTGTATAGATTTTAAGATTATGTTTATTAAAAATGCGTTATTGAAGTGAAAAGAGAAGTAATATGGCTGGCTAAATTCTTTTGGGGCGGGATGTAAGGATGGAATGATGAGGAGGTAAGTAGGAGTATGGAGCATGGCATTAGGGTGACCGCAGAGTAGGTTGCACGATGCGAGCGGTCCAAGGTTGGGTGGGATTCCTATTGTGCGGTGGGTAAGTGAATCCGAAGAGGTGAACGGAAGTAAGTAAATATATGTATGCGTCCGGTTCCAAGATGGCGGGTTGAGAACCACGGCCTGCCAAATGTACTGAGCTAGCTAGGGCCACCATCGGGAACCAAAGCAACGTGTACGTGACAGTATATATGTATAACTAAATAAATTAATATTAACAAAGCAAACCCAAACAAACAAAAATATATGCACATATACATCTATACACACATAAATATATTGTAACGAATTTACTGCAAATCCTCTTATTCGCAACCTTCTACTAACGTTCGTATAGCTAAACTGTTGAATAAATAACTCCAATATTTAATATGCAAAATGGCCTTTATTAAAGTACTTCACAATAACACTGATACTTCACAACCAATAGCTTGCTTAAATGAAACTGATTATACTGCTATTGCTCGCTAGACAGCGTCTTAAATCAAACTGAATCTCGCGCCTCTACTGTTGCTGCCTTTTATAGTGTTTGGTTTCCTCGTTGACATTTCTAGGCGGTTCTGTTATAGAATTTACTAGTTGGTTATCTGCTATAACTACAGATGCACTATTTTTATAGCTTCTCTCACAGCTCATACGCGTGTGTTTGTGAGCGATACTTCCACAATTATAATTGCATATCTCAGATAAGATATCTGCATGTGTTTGTGCGTTGCTTCTCCGCTGCGTGTACGTACATATGTGTAGACATAATGATTGAATTATTGATGCGCATACAGTCACTGCTTAGCATCGGCTTTGAGATGACAGTACCCCTTAGTATTGCTAATATTCGTAACAATATGTATGTATACATACATGTGGATGCTCGTATGTACAAGCGATGAGCGTAAGATAAACAGATTTTTTTTATTTTACTATTCGAATAATACTATTATAATATATAAATAATCCTATTCGAATAATAACGAAACGAATTCGAATAAACGAATAAAAAGTTCGAATAAATATTATGCGAATTATTTTAAACGAATAAATTTATTCGTTTATTCGAATATAATTCGAAAATAATCCCACCACTACTCAGCTTAGACCACCTTTACATTTGCCTTAATCTACAATAAATCGTCTACGCGTTTACATATGTATGTTCCATCCCTGGGAACAAGATTATTTTCTGCAGAGACGTAAATTTATAGAGAATCGCCAACGACGGGCAGCAATAGAAATTGTCAAACTGGCGATAATTAATTCACCACATCACCTACTTGAAGGTTGGGAAAAAACGCATTGTAGTCGTTAAAATTTCACAAAAAAATTATTAAAAACGTTAAAAAATAGTTAAATTGTGGTTATTATAGCAAAATAAAATTTTTCTAGCTTTGGAATTGACGAATTTCATGCCACATTTCCCCAATGGGAAACTACATATCCGCGATTTGATGATTTACTCTGTCCCGCTACTCTTCTTTTGTGTACCGATAAATTCCAATTTTTGCCTTGCAGGGCCAATAATGGAACTATATCAAATTGTAGGTGAATATATGTTAGCACGACGCACGCCAAATAGTAAAGCAAGAAGACACTTGTTGCACAAGCTGGTAAACAAAATTCCATAACGAAACATAACACCACGAAAATAACTAAGAATGCAGCAAGCGGTGAGAAATGCATCGTCAACATTTCAACCAAGTCATAACATCACGAAAATAAGCAGAAATGCAGCAAGCGGTGGGAAGCGCATCGTCAGCGAATTCACAAAGCGGCAACAGCAGCGCAGTCGGTAGAGCGGCGACAAAATAAGTTAGTTGTAAGAAAATAATATTTGTAAAGGTTAGTTCTAATTCTGACATTGAGTAATAAAGGAGCCATAGCTCCCAATAAAACATTTTTTTTCAACTAAATAACCTTTAGTAATTTAACTGGCGCCCGAGCAGGAACCAGCGCGAGTGTCGGAAAGTAGTAGTGCCGTGACGTATAAAAAAAAAAAAAAAAAAAAAAAAACGTTAAAAGTGCCTGAAAAATAACAAGTAAGGCCACGCGTCTACAGCGGCACCGGGAAGTGGAATAAGCAGTACGACCGAGGTACCCAAGTACCAGGAGGGAAAAGGACGAACACCGAAGCGGCGAAAACCCCACATCCAGCGTTGGACATGATACTAGCGTAAGATTAAATAGTAATAAGTAAATAATTGAAAACAAAAATAATAATAACAATTGAAAAAAAGAGAAAAAGAAATTATTATGAAAAATAGATCTAATTGTGTTTTGTGAAAGAAAAGAAAAATTAAAAGAGAAATTAGCATACAAATCCATAAAATCAAAGATAAAAATTTACACAGAAATCATTGCGAGAAAGTAAATTGAGTTGCGCTTGTGAAACAAAAAAGAAAAGGGAATTATTTTGAAAAGTAAATTTAATTGCTTTTTGTGAAAGAAAAATTAACTAGAAATTAGGAAAGAAATCCATAAAATCTGAAGAAAATATTATACAGAAATCATTGTGAAAAGTAAACTGAGTTGTGCCTTGTGACATAAAAGAAGAACTAAAAGAAATTAGCAATCAAACAAATAAAAAAAAAAAAAAAAAATCTTTAGGAAAATGCCAGAATCCGCGGAGGAACTCGTTGATCAATTGAACCAACTTAGGTTGGAATACGGAAATACCCGTCAGGGAAACCCTCCCGTCGGTAATACGACGGCAGTAGAATCAGCAGCTATAGCAGCGTTAGATAGAATGAATAGGACTTCCCCTAATGATTTGCCACCAGACCATAGTGTTACATTAAATGCGCAAAATATAAACGATCTAGATAGGGTACCAGATATGGTAAAATGCCTGAGAGAATTCTCAGGACGACCAGGTGAATTTAGCTCCTGGAGAAAAAGTGTCGACAGAATACTAAAAGCATATGAATCTTTGAAAGACACACCTAAATATTTCGCCATACTACATACAATCAGACACAAAATTGTGGGCGATGCCGACACGGCTCTCGAATCCTATAGTACTCCACTAGATTGGATGCATATTAGAAAGTGCCTTATGATGCACTATTCCGACAAGAGAGATATTGGTACTTTAGAATACCAAATGACCACACTGGCCCAGCGCCACGATGATATCTCTACCTTCTATCAGAAGGTCTATCAACATCTTTCACTAATCCTTGACAAAATTTCCTGTCTCGACTTGGGCGAAGAGTCCATCAGAGCCATGACAAACTCCTACAGAGAGAAAGCTCTGGATACGTTTATTCGCGGGCTTAATGAGGACCTACCCCGTCTCCTCAGTATCCGTGAACCAACCACCCTGCCACAGGCATTGCACCTGTGTCAAAAACTTGATAACATGTCCTTCCGAATGAACCACGCGAACACTGTGAATAGATCAATTATCAATGGACCGACACGACTACCACGAAACACCACAAATTATAACAATAACAGACCCTTCTATCCCGAGCTGACTTATTCCTTAGCACCAAAACCTAGTTTTGCACCGAGGTTGCAACAGTTTAATCGACAACCAAATAGGTACCCAAATAATCCATTCATTCCACAGACAAATCGTCCTAGCAACTACAATTACCCCGGATATGAACAAGGATTCCGCACGGGATACTACGGCCAAACCAATTATCCCCAGTATAACCCAAATTTCCGTTCGAACCCAACAGGATACAACAATCAAAATAATTACTCCAATAATAACAGAAATAATCTACCACCAAAACCACCAGTACCAATGGATGTAGACCAGTCCATACATTCCAGGCAGGTCAACTATCAAAACCGGCCGCAGAATAACTAAAACAACTTCGCGCAGAAGCGTCCCCTTTCTACCCAACATCCTCACGCACCAAATAAAATGCAAAGAACTTTTTACGCCAATACGGACTACACTAAACCGGATGAATACTACGATCAGGTAGATCCTCACCAAATCTACGAGGATAATCCCATCCTAACTAATTATGGAAATAAAAATCAACCAGACCACATACCAAAAAGTAACCTCAATTTAATCACAAACAATAATCCGGCCCTGAACGGGCAGGATTGCACCGAACTAGATACTATTCATTTTTTAGACTAACTCCATCTTCACTCCCCTATTACGAGTTCATTGCTAGGAGCGGAGATGGACTAGACTTTCTAATAGATACCGGCTCGAATAAAAATTACATACAATCCTCGAGGATAAGAAATCCAATTCCTAATGAGCATACTTTTAAAGTTAACTCTGTCGCAGGAGACATAGAGATCACTCACCACACGTACGTGGATATTTTCGGACACGGCGTAGGCAAAATTAAATTTTTCATTTTACCAACATTAAACTCCTTTCACGGAATAATAGGTAACGACACGCTCAAACAACTGCAAGCAACAATCCACACTGATAAAAATATGATAACAATTTTTGAAAATATAGTTATCCCTCTAAAACAAAGGGTGTCACAAGAAGTGAATAATGTAGGAATAAAAATACCACATCTTTCTGCCGAAATTCAATCAAAAATTAATGGCATAATTGGGAAATGTCCCAATCTGTTCTCGGATCCCGACGAAAAACTAACATATACTACTTTAGTAAAGGGCGAAATCCGCACTACCAGCGACACACCCGTATATTCCAAGCCTTATCCTTATCCAATGGCGCTTAAAGAGGAAATAGAAAGGCAAATAGAGGAACTTCTAGATAACGGGATAATTAGGAGATCAAAATCCCCCTATAACTCACCAGTCTGGATAGTCGACAAAAAGTTGGACGCCTCTGGTAAAAAGAAATACCGGATGGTGATCGACTATCGAAAGCTCAATTCAATTACAATCCCCGATAAGTACCCTATACCAGAAATAAATGAGGTTCTTGCAAACCTCGGAAATAATTCACTATTTACCGTTGTTGATCTTAAAAGCGGATTTCATCAGATTCCACTTCGTGAGTCCGATATCGAGAAAACGGCATTTTCCGTAAACAACGGAAAGTACGAATTTCTCCGATTGCCATTTGGGCTTAAGAATGCCCCTTCCACATTTCAACGGGCACTGGATGATATCCTCCGGCAACATATCGGTGTAAGATGTTACGTCTACATCGATGATGTAATAATATTTGGGAAAAACGAAGAGGAACACTTAAAAAATATTGAATTAGTGTTCAGAACCCTAGAAAGTGCAAACATGAAAATACAGCTAGACAAGTGCGAGTTTGCCAAACAGGAAGTAGAATTCCTGGGGTACGTTGTTACCCCGGAAGGAATAAAAACAAACCCAAAAAAGGTAGAAGCCATAGTTAATATGCCTCCTCCTAAAAATCTTAAGGAACTTCGTTCGTTCCTTGGCATGGCAGGCTATTATAGAAGATTTATTCAGGACTTTGCCAAGATCGCCAAGCCACTTACGGCCATTTTGCGAGGGGAATTTGGAAATATTTCCAAAAACGCATCAAGGAAGCAATTCATTACCCTAGATCAGGAAGCATTAAATGCATTCGACAAAATAAAAAACACCCTTACTTCACCGGACATCGTTCTGTCCCATCCGAATTTTGAAAAGGACTTCGAACTGACCACGGACGCATCCGACTTCGCAATAGGCGCCGTACTATCACAAAATAAAAAACCCGTAACATACATATCCAGAACCCTCAACAAAACTGAAGAATCTTATGCAAACAATGAGAAGGAGATGCTGGCCATTATATGGTCCTTAAGCTCCTTAAGGAACTACTTGTACGGGTCAAGAAAAGTAAATATATTTACCGACCACCAACCGCTTACATACGCTTTAAGTACAAGGAATACGAATAGCAAAATGAAACGATGGAAAGCAATCCTGGAGGAATATAATTACGAACTGAAGTATAAACCAGGGTACTCCAACGTGGTCGCAGACGCCTTATCAAGGATACCTCCCCAAATAAATTCCCTCACTCCCACAATCCACAGTGACGAGAGCTCAAGCCATAACCTCATACCATGTACAGAGGCCCCAATAAACGTTTTTAAAAATCAAATATTTTTCAAGCAAGACGAAACATTTTCATATCAATTTAAAATAATATTTCCAACAATCCATCGCCACATAATTACAGAACCCCAATATGACGATCAAATTCTCACTACGCACCTAAAACGATACCTTAACCCCTCCGTCATCAACGGAATCAACACAGATGAAAGGATAATGGGCATGATCCAAAACATCTATCCACTACATTTTAGTAACTATAAGATACGCTATACCCAAAAATTAGTTGACGACATCACCAACGAACAGGACCAGGAAAACACCATTTTAGACATCCATAAACGCGCACACAGAAATGCAGTTGAAAACAAAGTACAGATTCTGGAAAAAAGCTATTTCCCAGGAATGCTCAGCAAAATAAAAAGAATTGTAACTAATTGCACAACTTGCAAAGAAAACAAATACGAACGCCATCCCAACCAACCCAAAATTGGCGAGACGCCATTACCCACATATCCCGGACACACGGTCCACATAGACATTTTTTTAACAGAAGGTAAAGTAATTATGACTGCCCTGGACAAATTTACGAAATACGCACAAACAAGGAAGCTTGCAAGCAGGGCAATAGTAGACGTTAGAGGTCCTTTAAGAGACTTGATTTTCTATTTCGGAGTGCCAAAACTGATTGTAATCGACAACGAACCTTCATTGAATTCTAGTTCAATTAAATTTATGATGACGGACGAGTTGGGAATAGAAGTTTTTACAACACCACCATACAAAAGCCAGGCAAACGGGCAAGTAGAAAGGTTCCATTCTACTCTGGTGGAAATAATGCGTTGCCTCAAAGAGAATGGAGGACACAGGAACTTTGACGAGCTCCTAGAAAGAGCTGTGTCGGAATACAATCATACTATCCATTCTGTGACTAAAAAGAGGCCAGTAGATTTATATTTCGGTAGAAATGTTACGTTTACTCCAGAAGATATAGAAAGAAGTAGGCAAAGTAACTTAGAGAAACTGGCACTTAAACAGAGAAAGGACATAGAATACCACAACAGAAAGAAACATAACGTAAAATCATATTTACCAGGTCAAATCATTTACGTCAAGAAAAACAGGAGGTTAGGGACTAAATTAAGTAAGCCATATACTAAGGAAATAGTTAAGGAGGATCGAAATAGTACAGTAATTACCGAAAAAGGACAAATAGTACACAAAAGTAGGATACGCAACTAATTAAACGATGTGTAAAACTTCTTCTTTGCAGATTTTTCATACCGCTCTGCCTAGCAGAGGTACAAATACTCGACTACTCTAACTCCCAACTTGTAACAATAGAAAAAGGAACAGCCAAACTACAGACCGGAACATTTAGAATAATACACGAAATCGACATTGACAAATACAACGAAATCCTGGAGCATATAGAACTGAAAACACAAGCAGAAGAACTCTATAAAAATCCCAATTATCCCTTCTTACCCCTTCTCATATCACAAATTAAGGCTCATCTAAAAAATCTAAAAATAGAGGGAAGATCGAAAAGGTTACTAAATTTCATAGGTAGTGCGTGGAAATAGATCGCAGGAAATCCAGACCACGAGGATTATGAAATAGTTTTAAATAAATTAAATAACGTCCTTGAAAATAATAACAATCAGGTTATTATTAACAAACTAACAATAAAAAAGATAAATGAAATTACAAATATTACAAACAATATTACCAGGGAATTGCAAAATGACAAAAGCAGGGAAATAGAAGCATTTTTGAAATTGAAATACAAATTAGAAATTTTAAAGGAAGAAATCATAAATATAGCATATGCTATTCATTGGGCGAAAGCCAATATAGTAAACTCATATATTATGTCAAGCGAAGAAGTAGACATTGCCAAACAGATTTTCGAAAAAGATAATATTCCGTTTATAAATTTGGATGAAGCTTTAGAATTTTCACAAATTAAAATAGCAACAAATGGCAAAATTATCATTTATATCATAAGTCTACCCACGGTAGAAGAACAAACTTGTAAAACAATAGACATTAGAGCAATAAAGAAAAACAATAAGATTAATAAAATAAATTTCGAATCAATACTTACCTGTGAAAGAAACCTTTATGGCATACAAAAAGAATGTAAACAATACAACTCAATTCAAATATGTTCAAAAAATAATTTGTTAGATTTAAGTAGGGACTATTGTATAAGTAATCTCCTAAACAGCCGCTTACCGAACTGCACAGTGACCAACAGTCAACACATACCGGAAGTTGAAGCACTCTCAACAGACATCCTATTTTTGAACGACTTTAAAGGAGAAATCGTAATAAATGAAGAAACTACATCCCTTAACGGCACATTTATAATACACTACAACAACGCTACAATTATAATCAACGGGAAAAAATTTTCCAATACAGAAAAGCGCACAAGCAAGCCCCTACCCGCTGTACTTCAACCATTTTCAGAATCAAATACAACCGAAGAAATATTGTCCCTAAAAATGCTAAAGCAGATAAACATAAATAACACGAAACTAATAGAATACACAAAATCTGCAAATCATTTCAACTATGCCACTAATATCAGTATCGCACTGGTAGCTATAATCATTATTATATCCATTACAAGGTCAAGATTACCCCTCAAAAAGGTTAACCAGCAGCAGCCCATCGAACTGACAGAGGCTGCAATAGAGGGGCTAAATCAAATATTTCAAAAACCCAGCACCTCAAGCGCGGACGTTTGAATTTCAGGGGGGGAGCTGTTAGCACGACGCGCGCCAAATAGTAAAGCAAGAAGACACTTGTTGCACAAGCTGGTAAACAAAATTCCATAACGAAACATAACACCACGAAAATAACTAAGAATGCAGCAAGCGGTGAGAAATGCATCGTCAACATTTCAACCAAGTCATAACATCACGAAAATAAGCAGAAATGCAGCAAGCGGTGGGAAGCGCATCGTCAGCGAATTCACAAAGCGGCAACAGCAGCGCAGTCGGTAGAGCGGCGACAAAATAAGTTAGTTGTAAGAAAATAATATTTGTAAAGGTTAGTTCTAATTCTGACATTGAGTAATAAAGGAGCCATAGCTCCCAATAAAACATTTTTTTTCAACTAAATAACCTTTAGTAATTTAACTTATACACGTACGTACCCATATATCATTAACGGTTAAGTCGGCACGTGGGTTAACCGGTTTATTGATAACTGATGTCAAGCCAAATGTATATTCGGTGTCGAGCCCAGTTGAAGCCCATAAACCAAAGGACCATAAGCGAAGGACAAAGCCTCACCTGTCAAATATATGTGCCTACGTATTCACATTTGTAAAAGGAGCCGTAACGCGTAGGTTGATAGGCTATAATCAATGTGATTCACTCCAAGGGACTAGTTTTGGATAGGGCCGGCAACTTTAGGAAATGTCAACCCGGGAGACTTGGGTGTTGAAGGATGAAGTGTGAAAGTCAAAATTAACATTTCAGACGCTTTGTATAGTTTCGCAAATAAACAACAGATGTTTGAATGTAAGCCCGAGTGATTTTTCAAACCCTTCTCATACGTACATATATCCTCAACTTAAGTATGAGAAAAGAATCTTTTCAAAGCGGTGTTTATGCCCCTAGAACTTACTAAAGGATTTTGCATCACTGATTTAGCTTATTCTTTCAGCCAATCGCAATATAAAATTCTTTAAAAAATCGGCACTTTTTTTGCGTAATTTGCTTTTTTTAACAACTTGAGGCCAATATGAAAACATGTTCGACTTGGGTAATTTTATTTGAATTTATTGTTCATTATTAATATTTTGAAAAAAAAAAAATTCAAAGTGAGCATATAAATTTATTATATAACCTTTCTTTTAGTTTTTTGTTTTAATAACTTGGTGAATTGGGTGATGCAAAGTCCGTGTTAAGCTGACATCGAAAGCGCCTGTTTTTGTATACTCAGTTGAGCAGAGCTCACAGAGTATATTAACTTTGATTGGATAACGGTTTGTTGTACAGGTATAAAGGAATCGAGATAGATATAGACTTCCATATATCAAAATTATCAGTATCGAAAAAAAATTTTATTGAGCCATGTCCGTCCGTCCGTCTGTGCGTTAACACGATAACTTGAGTAAATTTTGAGGTATCTTGATGAAATTTGGTATGTAGGTGCCTGGGCACTCGTCTCAGACCTCTATTTAAAATGAAAGATATCGGACTATAACCACGCCCACTTTCGATATCGAAAATTTCGAAAAACCGAAGAAGTCCGATAACTCATTACCAAAGACGGATAAAGCGATGAAACTTGGTAGGTGAGTTGAACTTATGACGCAGAATAGAAAATTAGTAAAATTCTTGACAATAGGCGTGGCACCGCCCACTTCTAAAAGAAGGTAATTTAAAAGTTTTGCAAGCTGTAATTTGGCAGTCGTTAAAGATATTATGATGAAATTTGGCAGGAGGGTTACTCCTATTACTATATGAATGCTTAATAAGAATTAGCAAAATCGGAGAACGACCACGCTCACTTAAAAAAAAATTTTTTTAAAGTCAAATTTTAACAAAAAATTTAATATCTTTACAGTATATCAGTAAATTATGTTAACATTCGACTCCAGTAATGATATGGTGCTATAAAGTACAAAAATAAAAGAAAATTTCAAAATGGGCGTGGCTGCGCCCTTTTTCATTTAATTTGTCTAAGATACTTTTTAAGCCATAAGTCTAACAAAAATTTACCAATCCTTGTGAAATTTGGTAGGGGCTTAGATTCTAGGACGATAACTGTTTTCTGTGAAAAAGGGCGAAATCGGTTGAAGCCACGCCCAGTTTTTATACACAGTCGACCGTCTTCCTTCCGCTCGGCCGTTAACACGATAACTTGAGCAAAAATCGATATATCTTTACTAAACTCAGTTCACGTACTTATCTGAACTGACTTTGTATTGGTGTAAAAAATGGCCGAAATCCGACTATGACTACGCCCACTTTTTCAATATCGAAAGTTACGAAAAATGAAAAAAATACCATAACTCCATACCAAATACGAAAAAAGGGATGAAACATGGTAATAGGATTGATTTATTGACGCAAAATATAACTTTAGAAAAAAACTTTGCAAAATGGGTGTGACACATACCATATTGAGTACAAGAAAATGAAAAAGTTCTGTAGGGCGAAATCAAAAGCCCTTGGAATCTTGGTAGGAATACTGTTCGTGGTATTACATATATAAATATACATATATAAATAAGCGGTACCCGACAGATGATGTTCTGTGTCACCCTGGTCCACATTTTGGTCAATATCTCGGAAACGCCTTCACATATACAACTACCACCACTCCCTTTTAAAATATTCATTAACACGTTTCATTTGATACCCATATCGTACAAACAAACTCTAGAGTCACCCCTGGTCCACCTTTATGACGATATCTGGAAAAGGCGTCCACCTATAGAACTAAGGCCACTCCCTTTTAATATACTCATTAACACCTTTCATTTGATACCCATATCAAACAAATTCTAGAGTCACCCCTCGTCCACCTTTATAACGATATCTCGAAAAGGCGTCCACCTATAGAACTAAGGCCCACCCCCTTTTAAAATACTCATTAACACCTTTCATTTGATACCCATATCGTACAAATAAATTCTAGAGTCACCCCTGGTCCACCTTTATGGCGATATCTCGAAAAGGCGTCCACCTATAGAACTAAGGCCCACTCCCTTTTAAAATACTAATTAACACTTTTCATTTGATACCCATATCGTACAAACAAATTCTAGAGTCACCCCTGGTCCACCTTTATGGCGATATCTCGAAAAGGCGTCCACCTATAGAACTAAGCCCACACCCTTTTAAAATAGTCATTAACACCCTTCATTTGATACCCATATCGTACAAACAAATTGTAGAGTCACCCCTGGTCCACCTTTATGGCGATATCTCGAAAAGGCGTCCACCTATAGAACTAAGGCCCACGCACTTTTAAAATACTCATTAACACCTTTCATTTGATACCCATATCTTAGAAACAAATTCTAGAGTCACTCCTGGTCCACCTTTATGGCGATATCTCGAAAAGGCGTCCACCTATAGAACTAAGCCCACACCCTTTTAAAATAGTCATTAACACCCTTCATTTGATACACATATCGTACAAATAAATTCTAGAGTCAGCCCGGTCCACCTTTATGGCGATATCCCTAAATGGCGTCACTCATAGAACTATGGCCTACTCCCTCTTAAAATACTCTTTAATACCTTCCATTTGATACACATGTCATACAAGCACATTCCAGGGTTACCCTAGGTTCATTTTCCTACATGGTGATTTTCCCTTATTTTGTCTCCATAGCTCTCAGCTGAGTATGTAATGTTCGGTTACACCCGAACTTAGCCTTCCTTACTTGTTTTTAAATAACTTTTGAACAGTTAGAAAGAGTTAAATTTCGCAATTAGTTTCTTATAACTGACAGTGAAGCGCATCCGTTGATGCCACTTTCGACCATATCCGACCAATTTTCGACAGTCCTAAACGAGTAGAAAATATAGCCCCCAGCGGGTAAGGGGGTAGGGATATACCCGCGGTAGGTATGCCTGTCGTAAGAGGCGACTAAAATACCAGATTCAAGGGGTGTGTAGCGCAACCCTTCAGGTTGCCAGCGCAATATATAGCTTCTCCAAACCTAATTGTCAACCTCACCTATCTGCGGCGAATCCTGTTTCACTAACAGACGAGGCTCTGGCGACCCCAAGCTCCTCATGGAACTTGGGGGTGGGGAGGGAGGGGATGGCCTGAAGGTTTAATGTGGCCACATAAATCGTTCCCGAGATGGTCGCGCTAGCACCTTAATGGTGCTGTGTTACCGGAGCGTACCAGATCTGTATCCGCAAAGGACCATCACATCGATAACACTGCACAAAGCCTTCGGGAGCAACCTTATCGCTACAACAACAACAACAACAACAGTAGAAAATATAGTAACGCGCCGGACGCCGCCGCCACGCCGATAATTTTGACATTCGGCGGCGGCGTGCGAAAAACGACAAAAATCGTCGGCGTACATCGCTAATACCCACATTCTCTATAGGGATGGCAGTATATATCCTCAGATGTTTACTACCGTTCGCGATAGGGAGACCCCGCGATGGTTTTGGTGAGTTTTGCTGTTGTCGATGCTGACAGGATATTGATCCGGTACATTCCGAAAAATACCACCATTAAGATACTTGCCCGACCATCTTGGGAAACCACGTTGAACCTTCTACCCCCTTTCCGAAAGGAACTTGGGGTGGTCCCATCCTTGCTTGTGAAATAAATAGGATTCGTTGGCTCATGTTTTTTATCTACCTCTATATTTTTATTCATATCTTCATATTTTGCATTTGCCAAATAACATTAATTTACTTTCATTCCCTTCCAGATCGTAAAAAGGATTTGGTTAAGCTGCAGGCCGGCGAATACGTTTCTCTGGGAAAAGTTGAGTCCGAATTGAAAACGTGTCCTCTTGTGGAGAATATCTGCGTTTACGGTGATCCATCTAAACAATTTACAGTGGCATTGATAGTTCCAAATCAGAAGCATCTAGATGAACTAGCGGAGCGAAATGGTTTGCAGGGTAAATCATTTGAGGAATTATGCGCGTCAGCGGCTATGGAGAAGGCTGTTATTAAGGAAATTGCCGAACATGCTCAAAAGTGTAAGTGCAAAAAAATAAAATAAAAAAAAACTTCCAAAAGAATTATGTTTATCGAATTTTCGTGTTAAAGACGGGTTGTTATTCATGTGAGAATAGTGCCGACGAATCCACTTACCAAATTTCAGTAAAATAACTTAAATATTTTTAAAGTTGTTATGCCTGAAGACAGACAATCGGACTAACGGACGGACATGGCTTAGTCAACTTTTTTGCTTTATTGCTGTTTCTCATATTAAATTTTAATAAAAAATGCAATTCAGATGTGTCAAGTTGTCGTCCCACTTGGGCAATTCACAAGAGTGTCATATGCATGTAAAACTTGAAGATTTGAGTTGTTTCTATGGTTTCCAATATAAAACTTGATTAAAGCATACGGCGAATAAAAGACCTTGTGAATTGCCTAATTATTTCTTTATTTATTTTTAAAAATTTTAAAGGATTTTCCAAAAAAATCTTAACAGATTAGCGGTTTCATAAATTTAGATTTGTCAATCCTTTTTACGATGTATTTAAATACGACACATAGAAATTTAAGAGGTCATCTGAACTACCTAAATAACTTAGCACATCTGGTAAACGTGGGCTGTTGAATTGTACTTTTCATTTTAATTTTATATGAGAATCAACAACAGAGCCTATATGAGCCGTTTATTTTGGAAGTGGTATAAGTCATTTCATGTCGTTTAAGTTCAGGGGTAATTTGTTGGTATCTCTCCTCGCCTCCTGCTTGTTAGAGTCCAATAACCAAAAGATGCAATTCTTATTATTAGTATATAATTGTAGAACCATCTATATATGCGTTCGTTCAGCAATAACAATGCGTTCAAGACCATGAGTTGAAAATGACTTATACCACTTTCAAAATAAACGGCTCATATGATGAATTTCATATCAAAACCTATAAAAGGCACATTTTAAACCCGACCGCCTCAGATTTTGATGAAATTTTGCATAGAGGTACACTTTACCTATACAAACACCACCTTGTTTTTAGAAATTGCGTTTTTGAAAAATTGTGGGCGTGGCAAGGTGTCAAAGTTGTGAAGAATGGGTGAAAAATGACGGTAATAGGTACTTTTGAGCTGTGTTAACGACGGAATGGCTCAACCGATTTCAAAGATCTTGGTACCATTGGAAAGGTATTCAGATCGGCTTTCGAAAACATTCTAAAAAATTTTTAGTACACTAAAAAATTTTTTTTTCTAAAATAAAATTTTAAACTTGTAAAAAACTTCAAAGGCCAAGTGTTTTAAAATAAAATATATTTTTTTAGAAAGGTCTATTTAATGTATATAACATGTCCAAAAACTAAAATGGTGCATTTTTAATTTTTTTTTTTAATTTTAAGTAAATGCATCTCTTTATATTTTGATATCATGGTAATTTTGAGCTGTGACAACTACGGAAAGGTATTCTAATCGGCTATCGAAATCGTACACTGAGAAAATATTTATTACACTGAAAAGCATTTTTTTGTTTTTAAATGCTTGATCTTTGTAATTTTTTTCCAAGTTTAGTTTTTTAAAAACTTAAAAAAAAAAATGTATTTTCAAAAAAATTGAAATTCTTACAGAATACGTTTTCGAAAGCCTATTTGAATACCTTTCTAATGGTACCAAGATCTTGGAAATCGGTTGAGCCATTCCGTCGTTAACACAGCTCAAAAGTACCTATTACCGTCATTTTTCACAACTTTGACACCTTGCCACGCCCACAATTTTTCAAAAATATAATTTCTAAAAAGGTTTTGTTTGTATAGGTAAAGTGTTCCTGTATCAAAATCTGAGGGGGTCGGGTTCAATGCATATCGGTTTTAATATGAAATTCATCATAATCATAAAACATGTGGAGAATAGGCGACCTTATAAATTGCCTAATTTATTTTACAAAAACAACAAACCCGGTCTGGAACACAATTGATTTACATATCGCTAGCACACCAGTAAAGATACAATTTTTACATCAATGATTTTCGGTTTTATTTTAACATTTACCATCCAGGCAAATTACAAAAGTTTGAAGTACCCGCAGCTATTACCCTCTGCAAAGAGGTTTGGTCACCGGATATGGGTCTCGTTACGGCCGCGTTCAAATTGAAACGCAAGGAAATACAAGATAAATATCAGCATGACATCAATCGCATGTACGCTTCATGAAAATCAATGTATTGATTTGATGTTGCGGGAGAAGTAAATTAAAAGCGTACATTTTTCCGTTGCGCATGCAGAGTTTTTCGTAAAAGGAAATTAATTTCAATATTTTCCAAATTGTAGAAAAGAGGTTACAGCTAAATAATAAACTAACTGGCTGCTCATTGGCTACGGAAAATTGTACAATTTAGATTAGCAAGAACGAAATTAGTGACGAAGGTGAAGAAGGTGAAAAAGGCAAACAAGAAAGAGGACGAGAGTAGCAGCGTTTGTGTTGCATAAAATTATAAACAGCAGACAAAAAATGAGACCACTCAATAAAGTTCTCACAGAACACAATTTCTAACTATAATTATTAGTATATATAAATGATATTTTTTTTTTGTAAATTATAATTATTAAATATAATGGAAGTTGTAATGTGTTTTTAGGTGCGTTATTACGTTTATATTTATATTGTGTAATGAGTTGGAGAAAAAAAGTTAACTATTTGAATGCTGATTTATTTAATTATAATTAATATGTATGTACTACTATATAAAACTACTTTGCGACTAGAGGATATTTTTCAATAATTAAAAAAAAAAAATAAAAATAAACAGTTAAATAAGTGACAAGTGCAACGATAAATGGGCGCTTCCAATTTTTTAATGGAAGCAAGCAACATGTTACAAATTAAAATATAGGATTGGCTATGGAGTAGCACATTGAATTTGGCCCTTGTTTAATCTTAGCTTGTGTTTAGTTTTAAGTAAATTTTATGATAAGACTAGCAAAAATTTTAATTTTATTTTGCAAACATTAAACTTATTTAATAAATATTGAGTTAATGACGCATAAAAAATAATTAAAATTTAAAAGTCAATAATAAATAGCAGAGCAAAATGTTTCAGAAAATAAACACAATTACACAGGCATGCTTAACCAACGAAACGATATCATTTCGTTACGATAATCAACGTTAATAAACGAAACGAAGTCATTTCGTTTCGTTTATTAACGTTAAGATCGTCAAATTAACGAAATGATTTCGTTTCGTTTTCTGCCATATCAAAACGAAATCAAATCGTTTATGTTGATTATTAATTTCAAACTATGCTGGCAAAGCTGATTGATGGCGGAGTCATTAAAGGTGAAAGCATTAGCCAAGCTGATTGCAACTTTTCTCATGAATTTTGACAGTACAAACATTTCTCAGAGTATTTTTGACATTACCACCAACGAATTACACAAACAAATTACATAGAGTTTGTGTGTGTATGTGCGCTCGTTGTTGCCACCTTACGGCTTCACCATGGCTATAGCATTGCCAGCACAATTCAAACATAAAGTATCACGTTTTTGTTAACGTTTTTAACCTTAACGAAAGCTTTTCTTTTCGGTTAAAAACGAGATACAATTTATCTTGATAATTTCTTTATCGATAATATTTCGAAGTGTTTCAACGGAAACGGTGGAAATTTTTTGATAAACGATTAGCTTAACGTTAAGGTGCATCCCTGCAATTACAGGAGATGTGAAATGGAGCGCACGAGCGGACAATCCATTAACGCATGCTCAGCTGATATAAGTGTTTAACATTTTTTTAGAATTTTGTCAAGTAAAAGAAATATTTTTGCTAATTACTAAGCACTGCATAAACTTGTAAATATTCATAAAACATGTGTACGTGTACAGGTAAAAACAAATAATGACCAATAAAGTCAAATTTAAATTAAATAACTGAAATAAAAATAAGTTGTTTAAGTGTTAACTGCGTAAAAGACTTTTATTTTGTGTTCATTCAAAAACACAAACGTTTTGATATAAAGTTCCATCATTAGCCCTTCAAGGCAAAAATGGGAATTATCGGTACACAAATGACTTACTTAACTTTTGTTTCGCATTAGCAAGCCACCTATTTGTAGATTAACCCACAATTTGATTCAAAGTTCCATCACTAAGACGACTAAACCGATTATTGTGTAAATCTTTGAAATTTTTGTAGTTGCGTTATGTAGCTACTGACTTTTAGATTAAGCCACCATTTGACTCAAGGTTCTATTGTTAACGGTTGAGGCGCTAAGTGGATTAATCGGTTTTTCGATATTTTCTGTTCCTTTTGGGCATATCTCCTGAACCGTCAATGATGGAGCCCTTCATCCAATTGTGTCTTAATCTACGTGTAGGCGGATATATGACACGAAAATAATTTTTAGAAAATCTTGCTTGGTTCAAGAAATATAGAGCAATTTAGATGCTGGGTCATTTGCGTACAGATAAATTCCCATTTTAGCCTTGAAGGCTTAATGATGGAACTGTATAACAGATTGTGGATTGATCAACAGGTGGATACATATGTATATATTGCAAAAACAAAAACTTTGTCATTTGGCTTGGTTCAAGAAATATACACAAAGGAACAGTAGTTATCGATACACCGATTAATCCACTTAGCAACTTAACCGTTAAGGGTAGAACCTTGAAACAAATTGTGGATCAATCTACGTTAGGTAGCTATATGAATGCAAATAAAAACCTTTGAATTATGCTTTGTTCAAGAGATATACACAAAAATCAGTCGGTAGTCAGCACTGATTGATCAACCGATAAATCGCACGTAGAAATTGAACTATTAGTGATGGAACCTTAAATCACATTGTGCCTTAATCTAAAAGTAGGTAGATATATCACACGGAAAAAAGTTTAGAAAATCTTGCTTGATTCAAGAGATTTAGGGCAATTTGGGTGTTGGATCATTTGTGAACCGATAAATTCCAATTTTCGCCTTGAAGGTTAACGATGGAACATACTAATGATTGTTTGGCGACATTTTTAAAAAGGTAAACATGTTAATGATGGGACTGATAAAAAATTATTGATTAATCTACGAGTGGGTAGCTACATGCTTCAAAAACAATAAACTTTGTCATTTGGCTTGACATCAGTTATCAATAAACCGGTTAACCCACGTGCCGACTTAACCGTTAATGATATATGGGTACGTACGTGTATATTCACCTACAATTTGGTATAGTTCCATTATTGGCCCTGCAAGGCAAAAATTGGAATTTATCGGTACACAAAAGAAGAGTAGCGGGACAGAGTAAATCATCAAATCGCGGATATGTAGTTTCCCATTGGGGAAATGTGGCATGAAATTCGTCAATTCCAAAGCTAGAAAAATTTTATTTTGCTATAATAACCACAATTTAACTATTTTTTAACGTTTTTAATAATTTTTTTGTGAAATTTTAACGACTACAATGCGTTTTTTCCCAACCTTCAAGTAGGTGATGTGGTGAATTAATTATCGCCAGTTTGACAATTTCTATTGCTGCCCGTCGTTGGCGATTCTCTATAAATTTACGTCTCTGCAGAAAATAATCTTGTTCCCAGGGATGGAACATACATATGTAAACGCGTAGACGATTTATTATAGATTAAGGCAAATGTAAAGGTGGTCTAAGCTGAGTAGTGGTGGGATTATTTTCGAATCATATTCGAATAAACGTTATTCGAATAAGCGAATAAATTTATTCGTTTAAAATAATTCGAACTTTTTATTCGTTTGTTCGAATACGTTTCCTTATTATTCGAATAGTACTATTTATCTATTATAATAGTATTATTCGAAAGTAAAATAAAAAAAAAATGTGTACGCTCATCGCTTGTATAAACATCTACTTGGACACCATTAAAAAAATATTTTTACATGTCATTGTCAACATTTTTTACGAAGTCTGACGATTCAAAAGTTATTTAAGGTTAATGTTAACTTAATTGAAAACTTTGGAAGAAAATGTCATAAAATAAAGTTTCAAGCAATCCATTTTAAACTTAACAAAATTCTAGTGGAACTAGTGACCAGATTCAAAAACGAATTCCTGTCTGTTTTTGCCGCTCCTTAAAATTTTGATTGTCCTTGAACGCGTTAAACGCTGTAATATAAATACCCAAATGTGCATATAAACATTTTCTAACATATGTATATGTTGTATTCTTGCTGAACGCGTTAACAAAAAAATAAAATTTCGAAATGAATATCGAACTTCGAACTTCGTAAGCCGATATCTATTTTATGGAGGCTAAGTTTGAAAAACGGAGATAGTACTTTGTTTACTTAAGCCTCAATCTCTACAAAAAAGTGGGGTTTGTCCAATACCCAGAAAAAAAGTTGATTTTGTCGCATAGCGTTATTATTATAAATACGAAACAACAGGTTTGACTCACTTATTTACTTTGACTTCTGCTATTCATAATATTTGGCATATCTTTATTAACTTTTCAATACAAACCCTGCAATTTTTCCTCCAAAAATATCATGAGTTTCAGGTCTAAGTATAATAAGAATCAGGTAAAATAACAGTTGTAATAAATATTGAAAGTGCTATAACTTTTTTGTTTATTATTTTAGTAATATGGTTTCAAAGCAACATTTTCTTGAATTTTTAAGTACTTTCGTTTGGTAAGGAAAAAAACATACATTAGGGGGCGTAAAATTTTGTTAGCTAACCTAATCATGTGAAAACGACTTCATAGCTTAAAAGGACATTAAACGCAAATGTGAAGCTTCTCAAGGCAAAAATAATGACATATCAATTTTAAAAATCGGACGTCAAATAACCAAATTACAACGAAAAAACATTTTCGGCTGTATTTCGAAGGATCAAAAAAAATAAAAAAAAATTATTCCGAAACCCTCTAAACATAATCTTTAAATTTAGGGGCGGACATTAGCAACTTTTTTTTTTTTTGTATGGGGACCAACCCAGTCTAATGTACATGTGTAAATGATGATTGATTTGTTTACGTACATACATACAAGTGGCTGCTTATTATCGGATTAGGGATGCTAGTATCACTTAGTGATGTGAATATTCGTCACAATATTTATATTCATTTTTCACTTCTAATTTTTTCTTGCGGTAGTTTGTCTTCTTGCTCTTTTCACTAATGGAAATGAGTTCTGAACGCACATACATATCCGACTGAATATCCGAGTCTGGCTTATTAGCCATTATTAGGAGAAATTTTTCGGCTTATGTAAATGATTTAATTTTATTCCCTTCATTATGCTCATTATGTATGTTGACATTTGAAAATTCCTAAGTTGAAAAACAAAGTTAGTTATTGCTTGGGGCCAAAGAACAATCATTGACGGTTAAAGCTTGAGTATTATTTAAAAACATTTTATTAATTAAAAAGTTGATAAACATTTATGTGTAGTAATTAAGAAGTTTATATAACTTAAAATAGTTTAGCAATAACCTAATGCCAATTTCACACAGAGGTTTAATGAAATAATTAGTCAAGTTTTCTACATTAAAGCTCTAATTGAACGCAATCTTCCATACAAAATACAAAATCTTAATTACCTCATTATTGTTTTATTGAATTCCTAATCGAGTGAAAAATCCAGTCGGTTTGGTTAGTGCTTCGAAATTTATTGTCAATGTAACAAATGACAATCAAAAATAAATTATTTTCAATAGGGGGACTCATGAAAGCATATAAACTTATAAGGTGTAAAATTATATCCATTTACACACGCGGTTATATGAACGCACCTAGTAATACTTTTGATAAACTTGATTGTTTATCAGCTGTATTATTGCCAAACAAAATTTTTTTGATTATTATACAAATTAAAAAATGACAAGATTAAGTGAAAAATAAAAACTAAAACGCCTTCACTTGCTGATGTTGGAGATTTCTGATGGAAATGTCTGCTGTAATGTCTGCAAGGTTGCATTCCTTTGAGTTTACCGCGTTTACACAATGAAATGTGCGCGTAAATTTGACAGCTCGTTTACGCACTAGATAAATTTATACGTTTACACACTTTATAAGGCATTTATAATAATTTACGAAACATATAAAAACAGGAAAAAATTCAAAATTTTATTTTCGCTGCATTTGCTGCAAAAAAAATAATGCTTTTTCGAAAATAGGCACATATTTGGGTAGGTGCATGGCGGAACGATACAAGGTGGCAGCATGGGACAGCTGATTATAAACTTTTTTTATTTGATTTGATACATCAACTTCCGGCGCAGTACGATTTTTACATTTGTCCATCGAATTTACAAAAACAAAGTACATGGAAATTTGATTTATGTTTGTACGTATGTCACCATGCTGCCACCTTGTATCGTTCCGCCATGGGTAGGTGCAGCATTTATGGGTAGTTGCGTTTTATTTTGATTGTACTCATAGTTAAGAAGGAAGCGGCTGATTTCCATTTTAACTATTTTTTGTAAAAACGAAATATTTTTGTTGGGGCTACTGACAGATGTTCGCTTAATGAAACAAAAGGGCTTGTATGAAAAGTGAAAGTTAATTATTTCATTAAATAGAATTGTAATTCGATATAAGTTTCTGTGTGAAAACGGTATAAACTTGAAATGAACTTAAGGTTCATAGAAACAATTTCTTAATTTTTTTTTTAATGAAATGATTACCCCATATATGTTATACTCCTATATTGCTACAAAAGTCTAGGTACATTCCCAAACATCAGAGTGTCAAAATATTGCTGTTTAAACGTTTTTGTATTCAATAATCGAATGTACCTAAATTTACATTTTTTCTTGCTGCTACAATCACAAAAATTTTATAGTCTGTCTTGTTTTGATTTCGAATTGAAAACACTGCGAGCATTTTCTATTAGCAATATAGGTGTATTACATATATGAATTACCCTAAGACGGAATATATATAGAAAAGGAATCGTGTGTCTTACATCCGTAATATATAATTTACGAAATTTCATCACCACTATTTAACTCGCTCAATATACGTGCCGCTTCTTGTTTTAGTCGTATCAAAAGTTTAAGGCGCGTAATCTCGGTATCTGCTTCGTGTTCTAAATTTTGCCACTCTTCAAATTGGGTGGACAAATCAGGTCTATCTCGCTTAATGGTTTGTATGGCGATGCTTTTATGAGTTGTAGTATGCGTAGGATCTTTTAGGTTTTCACTGGGATATGCACATTGATTTAACATATTCGCGTTAATGAACATATTTCTATCGAAATGATTGTTACAAATGTACAGCGTTTTATACCAGTCAATATTTAAATCCAAACCAACTTGAAGGAACCAAAAGTGACGTCGTAGCATAGCTTCCACGCGTGAGGGAAAGGCGAATAAAGTTTCAAAGTTTTGGCAATTCATGACGCATGCGGGTACATCGGTTGATAATCCAGCGGAATCCTGAGAAGTTATATTGGGTGTAGATGATCCATTCAAGTTTTCTGCCTGTGGTTCTATTACATCACTTTTGGCAATTCCTTCGGATTGCGATTCGTTGTGCTTAGCTTTGATTTTATTTTCAGCTTCTTTCGTCAACGCATCATCAAACAAGCTTCCTTGGGCTGCCTTTACATCGTCATTAAGTGAGCTATCCCATAGCTGTTCGGTATTTTCAATATCGTTAGGCAAGCTTTCATCGAGTTGTTCCTCAAGCAGATCATCATTAACTTTTTTCTGCCACTCATCATCATCGCACAATATTTCATCTAGATCTTGCGTTTTCAAGTTCGATAAATTGTTAACTGGTTTGGATAACGATGCAGCAGAGCTAGACTTTTCACTAGCTAAACCAGTTGTTAGAGAAGCTTTTGGTGTGATTCTATCAACATTTGTATTTGTTATGGTTGAACCTTTTGTTGTTGATGTTGCTACTGCAATTTCATTTAATATTTCATTGCTTGGCTTTGTTGTTGCTGCCATTTGGTTTGCGTTAATTAGTTCTCGAGCCTTCTGTGCTGCATTTACATTTTTCTTTTCTAATTCAACATTACGATTTATCAAAAGAAACGTTTCGCCTACTTTAACAAGCACCACTGGCATCTTTGGATCTTTTATTGCATTAACTATTCCTTTTGTTGTTTGAGTTGTGCTTGCAACTAAGGCTGATTTATTTTCATCTGGCTTAGGGGATTCGAGTTTCGTAGATATTGCGGCCTTATCTTTATTTTCTTGTGCCTTATTTGTTTCTTGGTTTCCAATAACTACGCTTTCTTCTTCAGCACTACGCTTTGGTGTATCCTTTGATTCGTGTATACTATGATCGCCGCTTACATTCTCTAACGAACTAACTTCCGCTTCTTTTGCTTGTGATTTACTTAGTTCGTCACTGATTTTCTCCAACTTAGATTCTTCCGTTCTACTTACTTCAAGCTTTACAGGTTTGACGTTACTCACATCAGCTAATTTCGGCGCATTTGCCTCAGCTTCATTTAAAATTTTGTATACAGCTTTTGACATATTCGAATTCTGGTGTTGTTTCTCAATTATTTCGCGTACCTGCTGCCAACTTGTGCCGCTGAGTACAGCATCTGTTAGCATATTATCACCAGCTGTTGTTTCTTTTGGCATTTTTTGTACTAAATCGACAACTTGCTGCCAACTCGTACCATATGCGACAGAATTTGTAAGCGGGTCTAGCGGTTTTCTACCAAGTAAATTTGTGATATTTTTTACTACTTTCGTATTTGTGAAAAGATTTGGGTGCTTATCAGGTGCCGTACATCCCACAACCTCAATAATTTTACTTTTCGGTAGAGTGCATGTAATTTCAGTTTTTTGGGGGTTTTCACTTTTGATAAGATTAACTTCTGGCGCTGCTCTAGTAGTAGGTTTTGCGGTCGCTATCAAGTTTTCACAGTTTAAGGTAACACGTGTGGCGTTGGGCTCAGTTTTTTGGGGGTTTTCACTTGTGATAAGTTCAACTTCTGGCGCTGCTCTAGTAGTAGATTTTGCGGTCGCTATCAAGTTTTCACAGTTTAAGGTAACACGTGTGGCGTTGGGCTCAGTTTTTTTGGGGTTTTCACTTGTGATAAGTTTAACTTCTGGCGCTGCTCTAGTAGTAGGTTTTGCGGTCGCTATCAAGTTTTCACAGTTTAAGGTAACACGTGTTGCGTTGGGCTCAACTCTTGTTGATATTTTGTTCCCCAGATTTTTTATTTTCTTATTTGCATTTCTCTCGGTTAAGGCGTAACATTTTTTTAAAAGCACTTCCAATGTGTCTTCTTCTTCCACTTGTATTATATCTTTTTGCACGTGCGCACTTTCCAGTTTCTCCTCTTCAATAATATAATTACCAACACTTCTCTTCTCATACTGACTGAGATTCCCTATACTTTTGTAGCGATCTATATTCGCTGCAGCATGGTTTAGACGGCTAGTTTCAATTGCCTGTGGTGCAAGTTTCAATTTTTTACCTACATTAGTTTCTTCTTTTCTACCAACATACGGAAATCCCAAAGATCGCTTTTTTACAGTTTGTTGATTCTGTTTTATCTCCTTCAAGTGGTTTAAATAATAAGTAGTAAAACTGTTATGCGTAGTTTTATTTGCCATTTCGCCTTTATTCCCAATTGCATTATGCTCTGTTATTGCAGCTTTCTGAGGCTTTAGTATTATTCGCGATGCACTCAAATCTTCAAAGCCACTACTCTCTGTGTTATAGCTCAAGTTCTTATTGTTATCGTAGTAGTCTGTTGTAGTTGCTTCTTCGTATTGCACAACGTTTCCATCTGTAATACAAAAATCATCTTTTGTGGTTTGATGCGCGTAATGGTTCCATTTATCACTATTTTCAGGATTGCCTAGAAAATCTTCTATTGGTGTTAGACTTCTTGTTGGTCTAGCTATCATCGCATCTCTTCGACTTTCCTCCTCATCAATCTCATATCCACCCCAATCAAAATCTTCATAGGTATCTTCATTGCATACATTTTCTTCTTCTTCTTCAAAGTCATAGTCACTTTTTTCTATATGATAGACCTTCAAATCCAATTTTGGTTCGATTGGTTCTATAAAATCAAGCGGTATTTGGTTATCAAGATCTAATGGATCTTTTGCCGATAAAATTTTGCTGAGCGATTCAATGTAACCATTACAGCTGGGTATAAATATACCAAGTGTATTCAATTTGACATAACTCAGAGGTTCAGATGGTTCATTTGATTTTATTACCGTTGAATTCAAACTGTCGAGTATATCGCGATCTTTAACGATAGATATTTGTGGTTGCTTTTCCTGGGCGATTGCGCTTAACATTGCTTTTTGCTTTTGCTGTTTTTTAAACTGCTCTCTTTGTAATGCTATATTTTTGTTTATTTCTTCTTTAATTTTAGCCCGTTCGGCTTCTGTTATTTTTCTGCCATTTTGTGTGTATCCATATTGCAATTTCCCTATGTATGGTTTTATATTTTGATCTGGTATGGCAGATGGTGTCAAAAAACGTTCAATTCGCATTGCATCACTAAAATGACGGTCGCAGGCATAGACGTCATGATTGTAAAATTCCGGTTCACGCCCAAATTTTATAAGCCACCTTCTACGCCTAAAAACGAGAAATTAGAATTTTTTATTACATAAGCTCAGTTGTATGGGCTTAGATATCTTCTATAGGTTATTTTTATATAATTTTAGGTCAGATTAAGGGGAGCTGATTGACGGCCTTGTATACAAATGCAAGCCTAATGGAAGGAAAATGTTGTTTATTCCGGGCGAAATGAAATCTAATATAATACGGCTGATTTACGAAAAATTAGGTCACCAGTCAGTCGATAAGAATATTGAGAAGCTACTAACGTATTACTGGTTTCCCAATATGCGAACGAAGGTAGAAATATTTATCCGATTTTGCTTAAAGTGATTTATGTATGCTACCCCTCCTCGCTCAAAGGTGAGGAATTTATATCCCATCCCTAAATCTCCCTTGCCGTTCGATACGCTCCATATTGACCACTTCGGTCCCCTGCCGTCTATAAATTCAAAACGAAAACATATTCTAGTTGTGGTCGACGCTTTTACCAAGTTTGTGAAACTGTACCCAACTAATTCAACCAGCACACGAGAAGTAACTTGTGCCCTCGAAAAATATTTCAGCTATTATAGCCGACCTAGACGGATCATTATTGATCGTGGTACGTGCTTTACATCCCTAGAGTTTAGTGATTTTATGTCTAAGCAAAATATTGCTCACGTGAAAGTAGCCACCGCCTCTCCTCAAGCGAATGGCCAAGTGGAGCGGGTTAATAAAACCCTCAAGACGATGTTAGGTAAAATTACCGATCCGATTAACCATGCCGACTGGTGTAAGAAGTTACAAGAAGTAGAATATGCTGTGAATAATTCCGTACATAGCACGTGTCGAGATACTCCTAGCCGACTTTTGTTTGAAGTTGAACAACGGGGTTGTATAGTCGATGAGTTTACTGAATATTTTCAAGAAAAGTTATGTCCTGATGATGATCGAAATTTAGCATCCATCCGTGCACAAGCATCAGCCGCTATCAAAGCTAGACAGGATTACGACTCGAAACGACAGCTCGAGGATGGAACTAATTATAAGAAATATGAGGTAGGCGATTATGTGATGATAAGAAATATAGATACGACTGTCGGAGTCAATAAGAAATGTATACCTAAATACAAGGGACCGTACGCTATTCATGAAGTCTTACGGCCCAATTCTAAACAAAAATTCCGTGCTAGTTTTTTCCCTTCTCCCATTCCTCGTATTCTAAATAAAAATTCCTTGTGGAGTTTTTTCACTTGTTAAATTAAAGGGAATGCATCAAAATAGTTAAAGGAAATTGGTTCTTTTAAGAAAGAACACTTATTTGTACAAATTTGTGCTAAAATATGTATGTACATTCTACCACAATATTCTCACTGTTAATACAACAAAAACAACAACAACCACAATATTCTTTATTTTAAATCGAAAATTATATCATAAGCAACGGTAGAGCTCGTGGTATACATATTTGATGCAGCCATCCAGAAATTGCGCAAGGATTTTTAATGAGGCTTAAATAGATTTTGGCATATGACGAAGGACGAATTCAACTCAACTTGGCCGGAAGAAAATTGCTTTGCTGAATGAAAGCAGGCAACTCCGCAGATTTGTGTATGCGGTCGTCTTCTTCTTATGTTCCGCTGTTGATGTTGCTGTGGCACCAATTCATTACTCATTTCAGTGAATACCACATGAAATGCAATAAATACTGTTAAAATTTCAATTGACAAAACAGCTGACTTCGAAAATTCGAAATTCCTATTCCCCAATTATTGTTCTCCCTAGGAGCACAGAATTGGAGGAATTTTTCCGCGGGAATAAAAAAATCCGCGAGAATATTTAGAATTTTTCTGTTAAGGGAATGATCGATATGTCGTCCGCGATATTGAGAACTGTCAGTTGACACAGTTACCATATGACGGGGTTGTGGAAGATCACCGCATCCAACGGTGGCTAGAAAAACCTAATAACTTTAAGGATGGAGGTTCTGAAGTAGATCCTTTAGAAATTAGTTAGACATGCGTATGTAAAGAAAAAAAAAGTAAATATATCTACGACTGAGGCCGATCTGTTGGCAGATTGGCCGAGTTGTAAACCCATTATGTACATGTAGCTTAAGTTATTAGAAGTTAAGAAACCCTAATGAAAATATTGTAAAACTATCGATATGAAAATAGAGGGCAACCTTGAAAATAAATATGGTGGCCGGCACTTCCGGTAAATCTAAAGACTAGAAAAGTCGTGTTTCAACTTAATCATTAAACATCGTATAAAATAATTGAAATAACTAACCAATTTACACTTTCTAGATCATCCTGCCCACCCCACCCCCTAGTTCCATGAGGAACTTGGGGTCGCCAGAGCCTCGGCTGTTAAAGAAAGAGGATTCGCCACGGGTAGGTGAGGTTGACAATTGGGTTGGAGAAGCTATATATTGCGCTGGCAACCCGTTGAGAGGGTTACGCTACACATCCCCTTGAATCAATTTGGTATTTTAGTCGCCTCTTACGACAGGCATACCTACGGCGGATATGTTCTAATATTCGTAGGCTAAATTTTTGATATCGCACTGAACTATCGAGCGGACGAGTGTCGACTTGCGAGTTACGGAAAGGCCCTCATTTTAAGAAAAACTTTTCTGAATTTTGTAGCTGAAACTATGCTATCTAATCTGAAAAACATTTTCGCGAAAAATTGAGAAAATTTTAGGAAAAAATCAGTTAATTTCAGGCCAACAAATTACAAGTTAAAAGGTATCTTAAAATTGATTTTTAACAATTTCTTTTTAGTGGGTGTTTTAGATTTGTTCCATTAAATATGTGAAGATTTTTTTTCTATGCATGAAAATCTAAAACATATACTATATCAAAAAAAAAAAATTGTCAAATATCAATGCGAACTTTGAGTACATATTCCATCAAACTTGTTTCTGCCGAGAAAGAATACGTCAAAATTCAGAGAAAATTTGCCGCTGAATTGAAGTTGCATAAGACTTATCTCAACCCCATAAATACCTAGCCTAGATCAGAATCTTGTCTAATAGTACATGTCTTACAATGTCCTTTCTGCCTGATTGATAAATTTCAAACTGCCCGTGAATATCAGGATTGACGAAAATTTTGGCTTCATTATTAGAGCTCCAAGATTTTGGACGGACCCAGGAACAGGTGACCGCCGGCGCAGGACGATTTTGAAATAACTCCATATTTTTACAAAAACAAAATACACAGGATTTCGACAGTTACATACAGCTGCAAATACTTCGCAAACTGACCGGCAGGCAACCCATTGACAACATTAAACCAACTCATCTAATCCTCCCTTTGTGTAGTATCCTAGAGAAACGGCGAAATCTCTTATAATATCTCTAGACGACTTCAAAGAACTATGTATATGATATGATATGTATATGACCCGAAATTTATAGTAACCCTCTTCCTCGGATCTACATATGTATCTATGTAACAGGGTGTAATCGCTGGACGGGTTTAGCAGATTTAACGCGTTTAAAAGTCCGAACTAATAACTAAAAGGCAAAATCGGTTTAAAAACGAAATAGTTACGAATGGCTTATTCTGCTGTAGTTTGTCCGGCTGACGACCAACATTCCAAATTAAATTCGTACAAACTATCAGCAGTAGAAAAAAATATGACAGTACATTGACACGAAATTCAAATAAAGGAAATTATATGCTAAGTTCTTAAGTACATTTGACAAAGTATCTCATCAACGACATTCCCACCCCCGTGAATCAACTGGATTCACTAATTACAAGAAACGGCCAACTTAACACAGCTCGCCGTTTAACTCCTGTATTCGTTCGTACGTCGACTTGTCGTATCTCACCATCGTGGCCAGGATATACTTCCTCCACTACACCACGGCACCATTTCCTTCGTGGCATGTTCGGATCACATAGAAATACCAGATCACCTTTTTTGAGAGGATTAGTCCGCTGGCACCAATTCACGCGACGTGTCAATGTGGGAAAATACTCGGATATCCAGCGATTCCAGAAATTGTCGCGGAGTTGACTAGCAATACGCCATTGTTGACGCATTGAAATTTTACGAAATTCAACAATTTCGGTATTGAATGCCTCGTTTTGGAAAATACGACATAGAAGGGTTTCCCTGCTTACAGATCACTGGCAGTCAATCCGTAGCAGTTACTCAAAATTGGAACTTGTCGTCGACATCTTTTAGAAAATAGGATTACCCAGGCTGTGGTTCTTAAAAACCTGTTGAGAGACGAAAAACGATCAAAACTTATGAAGTCACAATTTATGATGTTAAAAGTGTATTGCGATCGCATCTCCTCATCTGGTTCATCGAGTTCAATAGCAGAAATGTCTTCGGATGGCCAGGTATTCTCAGGCTGGCGCAGGAAAATCGGACCATTAACCCAACGGCTTGTCGTGGAAAACTCAATTTTGTTGTTGGTACGTGCAGCTTCGTCGGCCACATTATCGGCAGTAGGGATCCATTGCCAATTGGATACTTTAGTGGAGGCAAGAGTCCCTGAAATCCTATGTTGCACGAATGGTTTGTATCTTCGGTGTTTGCTTCGTATCCAATTTTAGACGGTTTTGGAGTCACTCCAGAGGACACACTTGTCGATGGTTACGCTGTGCTCCTCGATCACTGTTTGCATAATTCGTGTTCCCAATATAGCAGCTTGCAGTTATAGTCGCGGCACCGTGAGAGGCTTTAGTGGTGCGCACTTGGATTTAGCGCTGATGAAACTGACTCCAACTTCTTCCCGGGCGTTTGTATACCTACAATAGGCAACAGCAGCAAATGCGTTCTCGCTTGCATCCACAAATATATGCAATTGTAATTTTTCAGGCTTACCTCCATGAAAATAATAGCGAGGAATGGCATATTGGTTAACTGATGAAAGTTGCTAGCGCCATCTTTCCCACAACTCGACAACGTAGTCGAGCAACGGCTCGTCCCAGCAGGCTTCTTGACGCCACGCCTCACGCATGAGAAGCTTTGCGCCAATTACGAAATGCGCGATAAATCCCAGTGGGTCAAAAACTGACATTACCACACTTAGTAGTTCCCTCTTGGCGACCTACCTTCCCTCCTTCAAGTACGATCTCACTGACATTGTGGAACTTCAAGTTAAATTTGAAACAGTCTAAATTTGGCTGCCAGTACAGACCCAGGACCTTTTCTAATGCTAGACCTTCCTTCTTTACGAGAATTTTTGTGACATCAATGCCATCCAAAGCAGCGAGAACTTCCGATGAGCTAGACGTGAAATTACGGAGCTCCAAACCGGCATCCATTTGTATGGACTTCACTTGGCTTCAAACTGCGATAGCTGTTTCTGTCGTGTCAAAACTGTCGACGAAATCATCAACGTAATGGTACTCCAAAATGGCTTCAACTGCACGGGCTGTGCATGGATTTTCATTGCGATGTTCCAAGGCGTTTCGAATTTTGACGTAATGCGCGACACATGGCGAGCACGCCGCTCTAAACGTCATCACACACATTTCATACGTGTCTGGTTGTCTACCTAGGTCCACAGGAACTTCTGGGATTGTCTGCCTTCTGGACGTACCAACACCTGGTGAAACATTTCCTTAATATCACCGCAAACGCGCACCGCTCCTTCACGGAAATGGAAAAGAATTGATGGCAATGGTCTGTATTCTTGTGTTGGCAAACAATGATTTAGCGAAACACCTTTAACTTCAGCGGCAGCGTCAAAAACAATTCTTAACTTGTTTGGTTTGTTAGGGTTCGTCACTGGAAAGTGTGGTAGATACCAGGTGCGCGGTGTTGTGAGATTTTCTTCAGGATGTTCAAGCTTACGTGCATAACCTTTTTCGACGTAAGATTCAATCATGAGTTTGTGTGCTGCGGCCAAGCTAGGTTCGCGGTTCATTCGTTTCTCCACGCTTACTAGTCTCCTTAATTCCATATCATAACTGTCTGGCAGATGCATGTTGTCGTCTTTCCACAGTAGTGCCGTCTCGAAGCTTGCACCAACACGGTGGGTCGTCGAATGCAAAATGCTCCTTGCGCGTATATCTTCGTCACCTTCAATACGCTTCGCAGCTCTCACACCGAAACTTTCAGTATCGAAGAAGTCGGCTACCATCTTGTGGAGATCTTCATCAGTCTTGCTATTCATCAAAAGGCATGTAGATGGCTTAGGTATAGTGTTATTTGATGGCCCAAACACTACCCAACCCAATTCTGTATTGGCGGCATACGGACCATTCTTACGCATCGCAAAGGTTTGGGATGCAATACCCAAGTGACAATTGTCAATTCCTATAAGTAGTCTCGGCACTATACTGGATTGTGGCTGCAGTGGTAACTGACGCACTTGTTCTTCATCGCACATTAAGTCGGAACGACTAAGACTTTGTGATGTCAATTGAAGATTCTTAACAACGTACACATTCTTGAATTTGTGTTTCTTTGACATACCTGCACCACTGACACTAATGTTAACCAAAGAAGTTGGTTCCTGCACCGCATGACCACCGAACAACTGGACGTTGAGTTGGTGGGGTTGTCCACGCAAATTCAGTTCTTCAGCTAGGGTGTTGTCAAGCATGGTTATGGATGAACCTTCGTCCAGCAGAGCGTACGTGTTTACGTTTTGTTGCTTTCCGTATACTGTCACTGGGAGAATACGGAACAACAGCTTACCTTCTCTCGAATCGGCGGCGCAGCTAAGCACTGAAGCTCCTGGATCATTACCTTGTGTTGGCGGCGATGGCTGAGATGATTTGGAACGAACGAAGTTCTTTGAGGACGACGATGATTGAACTGGCGCATTTACTGACTGGGTTTCATGAAGCAATTTCTTGTGCATGCGTTTACATCCATCGATGCCACAAACCTTCCGTTGTCTGCATTCTCGAGAGGAATGACCTACATTAATACATGCGAAACAAGGGTGATGCGATTTTACTTCAGCCCACCTGTTAGCAACTGTCGCGTCGAGAAGACGTTTGCACTCGTAGTAGATATCGTAAGAAAACTGGAAATCTAAGAAACTATATGAAAATGCAAGAATTTAAAGAAATCGTAAAAAATTGGGAGACATTGTAGATGAATATGATGAAATACTTTGAATAGGTTGGCGGCTCCCATCAAGGACAAGCCTAGAGATAGATAACAGATATAGAACTGAGTACCCAGTATTTGAGATAATGTGTGAAAGGTAGAGGGCATTCTTTCGGGTACTAGAAGGATGCCCTCGTAAGATGATATTGTTGTTGAAAGCAAATGGGTTTCAACATAAAATTGCTAATAATGCAGTGATGAACAGCAAAAAAGGTGTGTTTATGAGATGACAGTGTCGAGTCTTATACAGAGTAAATCGTCTGAAGAAGATGAATAGAAGAGAAAGAAGAGAAAACAGATTTTGCGCTAACAAAAGCTGTATTAACATATAACAAGTCAACGTAAAATCCAAAAAAAAATATATATAAAAATAAAATATGCAAAAAAATAAAAATAAAACAATAAATTCCAAAAAAAAAATTGTAATCGCTGGACGGGTTTAGCAGATTTAACGCGTTTAAAAGTCCGAATTAATAACTAAAAGGCAAAATCGGTTTAAAAACGAAATAGTTACGAACGGTTTATTTTGCTGTAGTTTGTCCGGCTGACGACCAACGATTCATTCCAAATTAAATTCGTACAAACTATCAGCCATGGCAGAACGATACATGGTGGCAGCATGGAACAGCTGATTATAAACTTTTTTTATTTGATGTGATGCATCAACTTCCGGCGCAGTACGCTTTTGACATTTGTCCATCGAATTTACAAAAACAAAGTACATGGAGCTTTTATTTATGTTTGTAGGTATGTCACCATGCTGCCACCTTGTATCGTTCCGCCATGCTATCAGAAGTAGAAAAAAATATGACAGTACATTGACACGAAATTCAAATAAAGGAAATTATATGCTAAGTTCTTATGATCTATAAAATATTTCAAAGTATAAGTACATTTGACATCATCAACACAGGGGTTTGGTATTTACGCAAGTGTCATTATGCGCGAAGTCTCAATGCAATGTCGCACGTTCGTTGAATGAAATAGTGACAATCTATTGATCAGTACTAGCAAATCTTACGAAAATTAAAAACTATAATTCCGCTATTGCAAAACATTATCAGCTTCAGTATAAGCAACATACGATCAACAAGCAGCCCTGTAGCAATATTGCTGTAGATATTTGGTGGCTCGAACACACGAAAGTTTTGGGGGATTGTTATCGATGCTGATGGTCCTTGTCGGATGCAGATCCGGTAGGTTCCGGTAATAAATGCCATTAAGGTACTAACTAGCCTCACCATCTCGCCACGGATAGGTGAGGTTGAAAATTGGGTAGAAGCCATAAGTTGCGTTGGTTGAAAGGTTTGCGGTATACAACCCCTTGAATAAATTTGGTATTTTTGCGGCCTCTTACGACAGGCATACCTGCCGCGGTATACTCTAAGCCTAACCTGCTCTTTATAGGATTCGCTATACCAATTTGTTAAGCCATACGCAATAAAATATCTTACCTAGGGAGATCAGTTTCAACTGACGGAAAACTGTACTTTCTTTTATAATCTACGCATTCTTGTATACATGTTGTCAGCTGTTCCATATCTTCGGGTATTGAATCTTGTAGTGGTGGTGGTAAATTTTTATTTGGATATACGGTTTGCTGATCTTTTGTAGGGTCAACCATATCTTCATCGAAATGTCGATCACAAACGTAAATATTATTGCTTTTAAACATGTTAGGGTCCATACCAAGTAAAAAGAACCATTGTTTACGACGTTCAAAATCACCTTCCTTCGTAGGAAATCTATAGAGAACGCGAGCATCTGTACATTTCAATAAGCATTTTGGTGTAGGTAGAAGTTGGTTTGCTTTCGATTTTGCAACGTTGGTTGAATTAATTACAATGATGTCCTCGCCTTCGATACCATCATCCGCCCACGAATTTACAGGAACATTATATTGTACTGTTGCAAATTCAATTAGTGGTGATTTTCTTAGTTCCAATTCCATAAAAAGATTTTTATAAGGTAGTGCTGATTTAAATTTATATGGTACTTTTGGATTGTATGGTGTCAAATTTTGGTCTGGATAAGCTGTACTATGTATTTTTCTACCTAGTCTCATGCGGGAACTAAAATGCCGATGGCAAGCGAATAAATATTTTTTTTTGCCGTCCCAGGGATATTTTCCAAATTGTTTCAGCCAAAGATCCCGCCTGAAATAAAAATGGATGTATATGCCTATAAGCTGCAAAATAGTTATAGTCAATTTAAGAAATACATATGTTTATTTCTACCGACTTTTCAGAAACTTTCTCAAGGTTCTGGTTATATTTTTCGCACGCCAGTGTTTTCTGAAGTTTTGAACTTTTTTGTTACCGACAGGACAATTGTGTGACAGTTATGACTCCATTCGAGGGTACAAAGGGTATTTCGAGCCAATGATAAGAGACCGACAAATATAAGTTGAATGGAAAGGATTGGCGGAGTAGGGATCGGAAAAGACGTTAGATCCCACATGATGTTGTTGTGTTAACAATGCTTTGCCACATAAGGACCATCAAAATCGATAACACTTCCCAACACTTTCGGGGAATGTCTTTATCATTAATACAGCAACAACAATGATACTCAGGTGTCATAATGAGACACTCGGTGGCAGTTTTTCTCTCTCAAGTGTCCGCTCTTTGAGTGCCTGGTCAATTGCTTTATAAGATGTTAGCAACGTTACCTTAATGGGGTTGTTACCTTCTTACCGGAAGGTACTGGATCTATATCCGGCAAAGGACCATCAACATCGATAACACTCCCCAAAACCTTCGGGGAGTATCCCTATCTCTACAACAACAACATAACAATGCCCGACTGTAGAAAACAATGGTTCTCTTTCTGGTGGAGGAGGAAATGCCTATATGTAGAAACTAAACAACAACCGCCTGTGAATTTTTCTGCACTTGGATGACTAATTTCTTAATTCAACGGAAATTTGACAATCGCACACATAGATTTCGGTCAATCTGTGGTGAATAGCCGACCCTTCAAGGAGAGATTTCCAGCGTTGTTGTATACTGGAACTGAGTTAAAATACTTGGCAGTGTCCATATATCTCATGGACGAATGTATTCGTTATAGGTCTAGAGGATATATCTGCAACATTGGACTTCAATAAAAGCAGGGCTAAAGCAGTGACAGTCCAGCCGTACTCCAAAGCGTTGTGAGGAAATATCTTGATTAGCATCACAAAACTGCATGTTGTTGTTTTAGCAGTGCGATCCCTCGCAAAATGTCATCAACATCCGCTAAAGGGAGTCCAAAGAGATATGGGTGTTAGAGGCGTTGGTTCCATATTACAATTGAAAAGATGGTTGGTCATGTGGTGACGCGTCACCAGCGGGACCATTGAGTATGTCGCGGTTCATTCTGGATATGTAAGAGTTTAACCTAATACAATATCCAGATCGAATTTGTGCAAAAGTGACGCGTGTCTCACAAGGGCGATTGATTTCAACTGCAAGTTTCGGGTACTTGACATTTAGAACGTGGAGCCCAACTTATCAAAACTACATCCATCTTTACACGCAATAAGGTATAGAAGCAAGTATATGCGAAATCACACATTGGCAATGAGGGATATTTGTATTTGTATTTGTATTTATTAGGCAATTCATCCCAGCACAACAATTTGGCAAACATTATTTTATAGTGCTAGTCGGTAAAAGGCATAAAATAGGAACAATTTAAACTTGAAACTTAAAGCTAATGATTATGGCTAAGAAAAGGTTACAATAAATAATATATTTAATAAATAATAAATAAATAAACGAATGATAGAGTACATTTGCTTAGAAGAAATCAGTATTTTAATTGTCTAGGTTATTATAGAAACTTGTTAATTCTTTATTGAAGAGCAGAGCATTGCTTATAAGCCTAAGAATAGAAGGGAGCGAGTTCCAAAGACGTATGGAAGTAATGAAGAACTGGCGATCAGATATTAGCATACGATGTCTGAATTGGGTAAGGAGAACAGATCTAGACGACTGGAGAAAATTTAGCCTCCGATACAGATAGTCAGGTTCCTTCATATATATTAATTTATGTAGCGCAGTGAGCGTTTTAAGTTTAATAAGGTTATCGAAAGAAATGTTTAGCAACCTGCAAGCATGATGAGAGACGTGGTCAAGTCTTTTCAACCCATAGACGTATCTAGCAATGTTGTTATAAACAACATTAAGTTTCCTATTACATACATAGTCACAATTAGAGTAAATCTCACAACCATAAAGGAGCGTAGGTATTAAGTACGCTTTTGCTATTAGTAGATGAATATGTAACGGAGTAAAATATTGTGTAAGCCAGAGTGTACGAAGCATCCCATACACTTTTCCCACTGTGCGGAAGATGTGATCTTTCCATGTCAAGGTTTTGTTAAAAACTACACCTAGATTTTTTGCCGTGTCAACGTATTCTATAATAGTGTTGTCTAAAATTAAATTTTCCATTCCACTTTTATCTAGTGACCTTCTATGAATGACTACATTTCGACTTCAATTTGCATATTAATATCGTTTGCGGCACCTCGATTGTCGGTTCGGCCGGCGTTGATGGCTACACTGTGTGCCAACAAGCTTTATCTTTAATCTTAAATGCCTAAAATTGAGTATGTACATACCTGTCTGGGTCCGAAGGAAAATTGTGAACGCGTCCAGTATACGGTGGACAACCGGCAATGCACAAACGCACATGGGGCATGGTTAGCGATTCTCACTCTTGTTATTCCTACAAGACAAAGTTTCATAAAAGATTCATTAATTAATATTATTTTAAAAACAAAATTTGGTAATAGTCTAGTTGAGGGGTCGACTGCTAATACGCTCCCAAAAATATCGAGAGAGGTGTCAAAAGACGCGTATTAATCTCGACAATAATCCGAAACCGGAAAATAACAATTTTATCTCTGACCGGAGTTGATGGATACCACCCGCGGGTCTTTTTTCGGTTTTTCGTTAATATCTTTTGAACGAGATAAAATTTTTATTTTCCTTTTTCGGATTATTAATACTGATGTCAAGACGCATTGTTTGACGCCTCTCGATATTTTTGGACGCGTATTAGCAGTCATGCTGTCGTATAGAATTACCCAAAATTTAACTGCTCTAGTAAATCAAAACTATGTAACGCGGTAATAGTCTAGTTGAGGGGTCGACTGCTAATACGCTACCAAAAATTTCTAGAGAGGTGTCAAAAGACGCGTATTAATCTCGAGAACAATAATCCGATGGCGGAAAAGAAAAATTTTATCTATGTCCGGAGATATTTGCAGTTGAAGTTGGCGATTTTCATGTGGTTGTTGCTGTGTTTTTACTCACAAAAAAAACTGTGCATCACCGTGGCGGTAGCCACGGTTATACCACACACCCGGACTTGGCATGCGTAGCCCAGGGTTATTTTTTATAAGCGCGGCCGAAGGCCGCCAACTGAGAAAGGTGTTCTGCGCAAAAATACTATGGATCCCACCCCCGGTTTCGGAGGTACCCGCGGGTCTTTTTCGGGTTTTCGTTAATATCTTTTGAACGAGTTAACATTTTTATTTTCCGCCTTCGGATTATTAATACTGATGTCAAGACGCGTCGTTTGATACCTCTCGACATTTTTGGTAGCGTATTAGCAGTCGACCCCTCAACTAGACTATTACCTGTATCGCTTGCTGTACTTACGATGTTTATTGCAATTTTAATATATTTGATTATTCAATAATATAACTTTTCACGGAATATTTTATTTAGTTTTCGCTGATTTAGGTGGTTTCATTTGTTTTGAGCAATGTTTTGGTCCTCATGGAGATGCCACATATTCAATTTTAAATGAACTGCACATCGATAAGCCAAAAAAAAACGTTAAAAGATATGATCCCTTTGTTATCGATAAACAGTGACTTGGTGAAATAGGTTGCTTTTTTCGTTCTTGATTCAGCCACAACATAGGCGAAGGGGTTAGGAATAGAAGGGCAGAGTACGTACTTTTAATTTTTTTTCTTGCTATCTCTTCCTCTCTCTGCTAGTATGCCATTTTTTGTTTCACGCTTCCCTTCAAGAAAGATTAATAAAAGTAAACGAGAATAGAAAGTACAAAAGGGAATGGCCAACAGAGTTGAATTCAAGAATTGTATGGTGTAGAACGGTACTTAGGAATACTAAGTTTTTCGTCCGTGTCGTGCAATCTGAGCAATGTGATCAACACGGGTGTGCCGTGAAATACATTACATCCAGATGTATTTTAGAAAGCGTTAATTTTTAGCGTTAATTGGAATTTAGAATTGTCCACTGGATTTTCCAGACGTCAGTTGGATTTTAGAAACGTCATTTAAAATTTTAAAGCGTCATTGGAGCTTTAGAATTAACAAATGGATTTTAGAAAACGGGTTTTGTAATACGGTGAAATCATATTTACTTGTTATTCAATTGACTCTTTCTAAATCCCTATTTGTGTTTTTTAAATGAATTTGAAATAAAGAACGCAGATGAATTATAAAAAAAAAAAACAAATTGGATTTTAGACATTTTCTAAAATATAATTTCGTTTTCCAAAATCCCTTACGTTTTTTTAAACCCATTTTCCGTTTTAAAATCCCTTTGACAATTCTAAAACCCAAATACCGCTTCCAAAATTTCAATTGACAATATTTATTTATTTATTTATTAGTCTACAAATTTAACAATTAATCAGACAACCAAACAAGATAAGGCAGACTAAATATAGTTACGGATTACAGATAAATTATAGAAGCATACAAATTGAACAAAATTATATTACAAAATATGTTTATATATTGTAACGAATTTACTGCAAATCCTCTTATTCGCAACCTTCTACTAACGTTCGTATCGTTAAACTGTTGAATAAATAACTCCAATATGTAATAGTGCAAAATGGCCTTTATTAAAGTACTTCATAATAACACTGATACTTCATAACCAATAGCTTGCTTAAATGAAACTGATTGTCGCCCCTCTACTGTTGCGGCCTTTTATACTCTTAGGTTTCTCGTTCGCATACTTCTAGGCTCTTTCAAAATTTACTTAGTTCCTGCTATATAATTATAACTACAGATGCACGTGTATAGCTCTCATATGCGCGTGAATTTGTGAGCGACACTTCCTTAATTATAATTGCATACTTTTGGGAGCATCTCAGATAACATATGCATGTGTTTGTGCGTTGCTTCTCCGCTGCGTGTACGTACATATGTGTAGACATAATGATTGAATTATTCATGGGCATACAAGCCACTGCTTAGCATCGGCTTAGAGATGATAGTATCCCTTAGTGCTGCTAATATTCGTTACAATATTATTAAATCAGTTGTCGGGATGGACTGTGATGCCGAACAACGGGAATTGATTATTAGTGCTATCGGAATGGACGTGATTTCGAGCAGCTGATGTATATTTGACACACAACATGCAGGGCTGCGATGTGTGGGAGGTTGGAAAGGACGTGGTTCCAAGCCATCCGCCCAATATGGCGCTTTAAAAAATCCATCTGTCTTTCCAAAATCCAATTAACTTTTACTTAAATACAGTTGAGACTTTCTAAAATCCATCTTGAAATGGTGTAATTCGAGCAACTGTTCAGCTTTTCTGCGCTGTTCATATACATACATACATAGATCTGCGTAAAACTGACCTGTTATATTCGGTGTCGAGCCCAGTTGAAGCCCATAAACCTTTCGAAGCACTTTAAGTACTCCAAGAATTGTGCGTTGGATTTCTAGGCTTCTTTGTTTCCGTGATATTAAATAAAAAAATCATTCAAATTTCTTTGATGAAAACAATTAATTGGGCCATCTGACTGCAGGGAAGCAGTATATTGGCAGTGAGAAGGGAAGGCTTTCAATACGTTATCACCTATCGATTTTATGCAAGCTTTTTTGACACACCGTCGTAAGAGAGGTTACCGAGGAGCTTTTCTTATAATTTAAAAGTTTTGTTGTCAACGAATAAACTTATAAAATTGAGCCAAAATGAGAGGGATCCAAGAGGTTGTGTAGCGCAATATATAGCTTCTCCAACCCAATTGCCAACCTCACCTTCGAGTGCCGAATCCCGTTTCACTAACAGACGAGGATCTGGTCTGAAGGTTTAATGTGGCCATATAAATCGTTCCCGAGATGGTCGGGCTAGCACCTTAATGGTGCTGTGTTACCGGAGTTTAGCGGATCTGTATCCGGCAAAGGACCATTCACATCGATAACACTCCCCAAAGCCTTCGGGGAATAACCTTATCGCTATAACAACAACAACAGCCAAAATAAGATCAAACCATACCGGCAGCAACAGTGTATCGAACTAAATATGGTTATGTTTTATTAACAATCTCTGGAAGCGTGAAAGCTGAACCATTTCATTACATACATTCTCCTATCACAGAAGTAGAGGCAGTAAAATTTTTTTCGATTTCGAAACCAAACAAAACTTGATGTTCGATGAATCTTAGTCAAACACGAAATGAAAATTTGAGCTTTTATTTAGTTTCAACTAGTATTTATTTAAAAACTATTTACTAACTATAAGAAAGGCTATTCGGTCAACTTTTTAGCCGAAACTGAATCTTAACAGATCGGTAGCTAAATCCTAAATTCCCTTTTTTCATCAAAAAGTATGTAGGCATTTTCTTCTTTAATTCTATATCATTTTATGCTAAAACAATTATCTTAAGGATCTGTGATTTGCTTTATCTTTTGCGCGACGACTTCGGTTGGTGTTAAAAATCTCAGTGCTTGTTTAAGCGATTTAACTTCATCAAATTTCTGTTTTACCTTTGCTCTTAATGCAGCCATATTTTTTAGCAGTACAATGCCAACTTCGTCTGTTTGCGTACATTTCTCACGAGCCTCTACCTCCCCCTGCATGGTTCGCACTTTCTTTATCAGACTTTGGACAACTTTTTCAGCGACTAATGGTTCCAAATGGTTTTTCGAGCTTAAATTAGTATATTCCTTTGCAGTTTTTATATACATTGAAAGTGCTTTCAGATATGACGGTGAAAGTGTCGGTACAATGTCTGAATTTGCAGGTTTATCCTCATACTTATGTTCCATGCAGCCAGAAGCAGGGCTTGTGGTTTTTGGTTTAACTTCCTCGGGCTTGAAGCCAGAAGAGTTCAGTAAAAGATATTGTACAGAAGAGATCACAGCCTTATTTGCATCGATCATTCTTATTAAGGACTGGTTGTGATTTGGCTGTTCAGCCATATTAGTTATAGACCCTATGCATATTTTTGATGTTTGAGATGAAGTGGATGTGGTAGTTGAAGATTGCAAGGACGATTGTGCCGATGTAATCACATCCTTATTTGCATCGATCTTTCTTTTCAAAGACTGGTTTTGATTTGGCTGTTCAGTCATATTAGTTACAGACTCTATGGAAGCGTTTGATTTTTCAGACGAAGTGGATGTGCTAGCTGGAGAGTGCATGGACGATTGATTTGCTCGTGTCTTATTTATTACCGTAGAATTCGTTGTATAAGCATTTGGTAATTTTTTTGTAGAGGTGTTAAAGTATTTTACTGCTCGTGACTTATTTATTATCGTAGAATTCGTTGTAGAAGCATTTAGTAATTTTTTTGTAGAAGTGTTAACGTATTTTACAACTGTTCGCTTTGAAGTTTTTGCGCCTAAGGGGTCCTCGTTTGACATAACAGCATTAATATTAGCAAACAAAGAAGCCTTATTAAATTTTGGTAGGCTTATGAAGAAAACTTTACGTTTTCTGCACGGTAACTTCAAAGGGTCGGACACTGTAGAACTATCTGCTGCAGGCTTTAAATCGGTTGCCAAAGGGTCAAGCGTTTCAGTATTGGAGACATGCATTGCCGTTGTTGTAGAAGTGGTACCGTCTGGTGCCTTTGGTTGAGACGACACATCATCAATTGGGTCAGTTGTAGGTTCTGTGTTTGTTAATGTTAAAGTTTCGCTTTCCTTGAAATCAGCCGCCAAAAAAGGCTGTGCCCCTGGTCTGCCATCTAGTGTTACTCTTGTCACATGATCAGTGTCCTTCCCATTTGAAGCGGTGAAATCTTTCTTTGGGTTAGTTGTAACAGCGTTCACTTTGGAATCGGACATCACATGGTCCGGTGGTTCGAAAATAGTACCCTGTGCAACTGTGAAGCTAGTTTGACTTTGTTTTAATGATACGGGAGATGATGCCAGCAAATTAGGCTTGCTAGTGTTGGAGGCCAGTACTGCCGTTGTTGTAGGAACATAACTTTCCTGCGTTGGAATCGACTCAGGCAACACAGCCTCAAGTGAATCAGTAGTAAGTTGAACAGTTGTCATTGTAGCAGTTTCGCTTTTGGGGGCATTGGACATCAAAGGAAGTTGTGGGCCTATTATACCGGTTGATGTTGCTCTTGTTACAGGATCAAGGTTCCCCTCATTGCGTGCATCTGGTTCAGGCGCCACAGCAGAAGTTGCATCAGGAAATGTGGTCTGTGTACAATTTGAAACAGTTGTAGGAGTGTTCCTCTCTTCTGGTGAAATGGGATACGAATCCTCTGGTGTTGCACAGCGAGTTTCTGCTTTCAACAGTGCTATGGACTCGGAATCAATGGGGGAAAACGAGTTAGAACTGGTGCTCTGTGATGAAGTGCCATGTGCAACATCAGACTCCGAGGTAGATATTGAGCAAATGGTACTTGCAATTGGGGTTGTTGTTGTAGAAGCAATGGCTTCTTCCTCTTTACTATGGTCATCCGAAACTGACGTCCGCAAAACCTCTGTACCAGGTTTCAATTCCTTTTTAAACGCTTCCCCACCCCACTGGGTCTTTAGAATTGAAGTTCTCTTTTGAGGTGGTGAGTTTTTACTATCGTCAACAGACAACTTTCTTTTTGCTGGAATATTACTGACCCCATCTTCCCTTTGTGTCTGAGGTATCTCGGTATCTGCTGCATCGTTGCTTAATTGGTCCTCTGTCACTGATTTTTTCTTAGCGACCTCACCTTTCATTTCTCCGCCTAATGTAGCAGGTGAGGTTTCCTTTAGATTTTCAAGGTGCTCCACATCTTCGACTACCTTAAAATTCGGGTCACTCATTGTATCGAGGCAATCTGAAATCGGGATCGTCTACGGTAAATTGAATGTCAACTTACTGATCATACAAACCTTCAGAAACAGTGGATTTAAATTTCTGATCTATTTATTATTAATGCAAATGTATTAATTTTCCAGTGAAATTAGTCCACCTTTTCGTACACAAACTTATTTGCAGCTTTGACAACAGCTGATTGAGATACCAGAAAGCGATAAATTCTTTTAAAACCACAACTAGAGATGTGTGCATACGACATGTGCGGAACTAGATACATCGCAGCGAATAACACCAAAGACCACAGGTAGCATCTGTAAAACCTTGGTTTCATAAAAACGCTCTGCGGAAATCACAGTAATTGAAAAAAAGTCGTTAGACGTAAAGTACCGTTTAAGGAGCTAGAAGTACATATATTCGTGGAATCCTTGTCGTAAGAGGCGACTACCTTTGTTAAGAATAACAGCACAATAACGAAAGCAGTCTCGGGAGCAACTTCCTTTTACTGCTGTTCCTGATATGCCACGTATGGATGAAAAATGCCTGGTGAATTTAACTCGCACAACGGTATTAAGCACGGTGAACGGCGATGGTTCTCTCTGAGTTACGGGTCCTCAAATATTTTCAGCGCGGGTAGTGGGAATAAGTGGACAGTTGGCAAGCGTGAGTAGAAAGTAGGAAAATAACAGCATTGTAAATTTGACATTAAGATCTCGTTATCTTTCTGACTCAGAAAGCAAGTATTTTCATCGACACTAGACTGTACCAGAAGAGGATGTGGGAGGATGATCTTTATTGGGTGAAAAAAAGAGGTGAAAGAACACTTGATTCCCTTAACCTTCATGTGCCCGGGATATAAAACTTACGTACACGGTCGGAAGTCTACATTTTTAGCAAGCATGTAACTGCATATACAACCACGATAATTAGAAGGAAAGACTTTTTTGTTTCAGAACTGAACAGCATTTTCCCAAAATATATGCTTCGGCATGAGCATCGCACACTGCTTTTTTACACCAAATACAGATTTTGCGTGTACTTTTACGATTTCCCATTTCACAGTGTTTACAACGTACAGTAAAAATGGATAAATCACCTTTAGAAGTGGCAGCAAGGGATCCATCTAGAGCCATTTCGGTAGCTTTACGTGTTTGGATGTGCCCACCACCCGCGGAACTTTAGAGCGTTGTTCAATTACTTACTTACTTAATTGGCGATTAACTGTCTAAACGGTTATGGCCGTCCAACAAGGCGCGCCAGTAGCTCCTTCGCTCCGCCAACCGGCGCCAATTGGTCACACCAAGGGAGTTTAAATCGTTTTCCACCTGGTCCTTCCAACGGAGTTGGGCCGCCCTCTACCTCTGCTTCCATAGGCGGGTTCCGATAGAAACACTTTCTTGGCCGGAGCATAATTTTTCATTCGCATAACATCGCCTAGCCAGCGCAGCCGCTGTGTTTTAATTCGCTGGACTATGTTGATGTCTGCGTATAGCTCGTACAGCTCATCATTAAATCTTCTTCGGTACTCGCCATCGCCAACGCGTATAGGTCCATAAATCTTTCGAAGAAATTTTCTCTCGAACACTCCCAAAGCCGCTTCATCTGCTGTTGTCATCGTCCATGCTTCTGCCCCATATAGCAGGACGGGTACGATAAGTGACTTGTAGAGTTTTATTTTCGTTCGCCGAGAGAGGACTTTACTTTTCAATTGCCTACCTAGTCCAAAGTAGCATTTATTGGCAAGATTGATTCTGGATTTCAGTACTGATGTTGTTGCTAGGGTTGATGCTGGTTCCCAAATAAACGAAGTCTTTTACTATTCCGAGGTTATGGCTGCCAACAGTAGCGTGGTTGCCAAAACGCGTATGCGCTGACTCTTTGCTCGATGACAACAGGTACTTCGTTTTGTCCTCATTCATTATCAAACCCATCTTTACCGCTTCTTTTTCTAGTTTGGAGTAAGTAGAACTAACAGCGCGAGTGTTTAGGCCGATGATATCAATGTCATCAGCATATGCCAGTAATTGCACGCTTTTATAGAATATTGTTCCAGTGCGGTTAAGTTCTGCAGTTGTTCAATTGCTGGCATAAAAAGCTGCTTGGCCAAGCTAAGCAAGAACTTTCGTCGCGCGTCTGTACGACGGTCATATGGATTGTTTTCCGATTAAATTATGAATTATGCAAGTGCACTTATATCTATCATGTTATAAAACATGGCCAAGGGCCAACGCAAAGTTTTGCGATCGTTTCGTTGAATATGCAGAAAGCATTTTTTCCATTGTGTCGACGCCTTCTTTGTTTGCCTTCTAATCAAGGATATATTGTGGCTTTTTTTCTTTTCAACTACAATTGAATCCGTGAAAGGTGTACTGACAAATATTATGACTGCTCTGCCTCTTTTTGGGACGTAAGATGCCAAAGAAAACTTTCCATCGGGAAACCCGAAAATGGTAGACTCTTCTGCTCGACTGCGGTCAGCCTTCATTTCATTTGGTACAAAAGTCTTATTTTGGCGAACAGTACCAAGAAGAGCAAGACCTTTGGACATTAAATACGTCCCCAAGTTTAGCGATGTGAAAAAATTGTCACAAATTATAGTCCTTCCGGTGTTCTCCCAACACCTTCTACTACGTTGGTTGCTCGACTAGCATTTGAGTTCTTTCCGGTATATATCTCACTTTTGAGTGGGTAGAACGATTTAGCATCGCACGCAAACCAAACCCTTATCCCTTACTTGGCAGGCTTAGAGCGTATGTAACGTATGTAAAACAAAACTGAAGCCAATATACAAAAAACCGTTTAAAAATACAAGGCGAGGTATACCTCCAAAGAAAATTCAAGTAGAGTTTCTCTTCTAATTTAAGTCGTGCAACTTTTTAATTTTTCCTATAAATGGGCGGGACGGAACGAGGCTTCCGAACGGCACCTGTAAGCCGATGATATTTAGCTGAGAAAATTTTCATGGCAGAAATATACTCCGAGTGCTTCCCTCGAACACAGCACTTTTGGTGTAGTTGGAGAGCATGCTGTCGGCACACAACGGCGGCCGCCTTTTGGTATTCCTGATTGGCGTCCGATTGCCAGTAACAATGGTTTTCGAAATATGGTTGAAAGCCAATCAACCACATAACTGTTCCAAGACATTCCTTCTTATGAAGCCACAACATTGCCGTCATAGCACATATGGTCGGAAATAAAAATCTGTCCTCATGTTTAACGGGCAATTGCGTTATTACACCTGATAGCAAACTGATGTGATGCATAGTTGATAAGTTTTATCAGTCGGTGAACCAACGGACAACTCCCGACGAACACAATTAGGGAAATCCATTACTCGCCATCTAACATGACAAACGGAAAGAGTTTGCTGTGCCAGATTAAGATTAGGGGAAACCTTAAATCTCGAAATAAATAGGCTCTGTCGAAATCGTTGGACTTTAACATGTCACTGGTGGCAGGAGGAAAACTAAATCGAAAAACTTTAACACTCCATCATTCTATATCTGATAGTTCCCTCTTACATAACCTCTTGACCCTCTATACCATTGGAAATAGGAAAAATAGTTTCAGCATGAAATGAAGGTTCAAGAAAATGTTTCTCAGTGTGTAAACGTGATAACACCCCAGTCGAATGCATATATTTTTAAGGACGCATACTTATATGTGCGCATGTGTGTGTATAACGTCAGAGACAGACATTTGTAAATACTTTCTTTTTTATCACAACATACGTATTTAAATGAAGAGTCCTTTTGAGACATGGGACAGCGCTAAATGAGGCTAAAACCGGCAACAAATTTGTGGTAGATGTTTAAGATACGCAAAATAATACAGTCCTAGATCTAGAAAATTCGTATTTCTTTTTGCACTGTCAACAAATAGAGAAAGTTAAAAGTCAGATCGAAGTATCCGTTATCGACAATCGCTTATCCCCAAAGAGCTGTCAGTAATGGAAACGGTTGAGAACTGGTCGAAACTATTTTACTTAAGAACGGTCTTGAATAACCACACAGTAAGAAATATTGTCAAAATGTTGCTAAAATATTTAGGCCCAATATTATAGGGTGTTGCAATATTACAACTAATGTTTTTGAAATACTGCCGTGTGCAATATTAGCCGTGTTTTTTTTACACGTAAACGTCTAAACGCTTAAACTTTATATGGACTGCTAAGGGTCAAACTTTAAATACACCTCTGAAATTGCTACGCATAAAATCTGTACTACTAAATTTCAATACGCATTATACTAAGATGTAACTGAAATACGTGTCTTTGTTTCACCCCCTACACTAATTCTATGTATTCTATGTGCGTCCACTATCTATCACAACTGATTCAGCTATATGTTATACACAGAAATACAACAGAGGGTTGTGTCTCCGCTTTTCGGTACACCCTGTAGCTGTAGCTAGTTGTTTAACCTCTGCCGCTAGATGGGTCTCCTAAGCATTATCTAAGCGAGGATAGGCGTTTTTTTCACGCGCAAACGAAACGTATACGCGTTTAAAAAAAACACGGCTAATATTTGATTATATATTTCTTGTCCACGAAATATTTACGAACAGTTTTAAAATAATCATTAATATATTTGTAAATTTCACGATCCGTATATGTTCCGATGTAAATTTCATGATCATTTTTATTTGCGGAAATGAGTTTAACGGAACCGGAATCGGAACATACAAATTTTGATTTATCCGAATCGAAATCAGAGCCGACATCGGAAGTGTATGTGTAACCTGCCTATACGTACGTATGTATATCAAATTTCAAGAGGATAACGAATAACATAAATAATGAAAAAAATATATTTATGTGGTATGAGTTATTTCAGTGAGTGTGCCAATCGGAAACTTCTCAATCTGTGAGGAAATGTTGAGAGAAAACGTGCTCAAAACATTTTAGGGTTTGCTGTGCCATACACAAAAAACATCCTTTCAGTGGACAAGCCAAATATATTTTTGAGCAAGCTTTGTGTATTTTCCATTTCCTTCCTGGTATATGACATTAAAAGGTTTGATGTACAGGCCAAAACGTTTTAAACGTGTGTCGATCAAGGAACAATAGCGTTGGTCCCGAGAGAATGTGCACCTGGAAATTCTGGCGTCAAAGCAACCAACCAACTATCATATCGGCAATTGCAAGGTTATCAAGAACGTACAAACATGTATTCATAAGCGCCCAACATCTCTCACGTACTTTCCCAAACTTTTACTTTCTTTCACGCGTCGCTATCACACATACTCCTTAGCAGCAATACGTTCCAAAGTATATTGGTAGAGAGACGTGCAAATTTCTATATGTATGTACATACTAGGTACTTTTATATAAGAACATACTCTGCGAGCGCTAATGTAACTAATAAATTTTCCAAATTGCATTTGACATACGCGTTGGGTGTCATAATTCAGGCTTCATTTGCCGTTCCATGACCCGAGCACGACTTATGACTATAAGCAGGAAATTTATAGGATATTTTTACAAAGCCATGCGGACAGGAGTGAGGGCGTATGTGCGTTTCCAATGTGTGAAAATTATTCCTGTTGCTTTTAAACGTGTAAAATGGATGAAAAGAATAAGAAAAAGAACGAATATAGTCGCTGCCTATCCAGCGTGTGATAATATATTTAAATACGTGAAATTGTGAAGTGCCCATTTTTGGGAAAATTTTTATTAAAATAAAAGGGAGTAAGAGCAATGCCTTTAAAATAGCGGAATGCCATAAAAAGGAAGTGTGAGCCTGGGAAAATTGGTTGGAGAACTGTAAAAAAATATCAGTAAACATTTGATTACCAAGTAAAAATTATGACTAATAAATAAAAATAAATGTAAAGCTCGATAATCTCCGAAGAGGCTTCTCTTCCTAATCGAGCTCCTTTTAATTTTTCTACAAATTAGCGGGACGGGACCTTCATGTTTTATGCCGACCCCGAACAGCATCTGCAAGGCATACGAGTTTTCACTGAAAGCTTTTCAGGGCAGAAATACACTCGGAGTGCTTGCCAAACACTGTCAAAGGGCGACACCGCTTAGAAACATTTTTTTCTAATTGAAAAAACTTTTTTCTAAAATTTTGATGTTGCATTGACCGGGGAGTGAACCCAGGATCTTCGGTGTGGTAAGCGGAGCACGCTACCATCACACCACATCTCCACATTATCCAGTACTAGCTATACCCGGTGTGCGTTGTAACGCCCGAGATCGAATGAATGTTGCGTTATTTTTTCTGTTTATTTTTTTGATAATTTAGTTTATTGTTCTGTAAATTGAATTGAATTTTGTACGCATATTTGGTGAAATTTTCGTTTAAGACATTTTATTATTGTATCTTATTGTAATGCATCTGGGTACACAATATTTTTGGTTTTTTCGTTCGGTGCAAAGATAAACAAATTTTTTGGCGTTCCAAATCTAGAGCAAGCAACATATAGCTGACCATGGGAAAAGCATGGACGCTCTAAATTTAATCCTGCAACAGTAAGCGATTGCACTTGTGCTTTGTTGATTGTATTTGCAGGAGCAAGGCGTACAGAAAACTGTAAGAGCTTAAAATTGAATGGCAAATCTGTGGGAATCATTGGGATCCGTGTTATGAGCACATCTTCACCTTCGCTTTTACCGCTGATTGTTGTTGCTTCGATTACATTCGGCATTAATTTTTTAACGCAAAGTCTGGTTCCATTGCACAATTTTGGTGGGTCTAAATTCCGAAGAAGCATGATTGGTGAGCGAATTTTCAAAGTTAATATATGCGCAGGCATTCTAGGTGGTTCTAAAGAGTTTGGAAATTCAATTGGATAATTCACAATTTGATCTTCATCTGTAACTGTGTCGATCGATTTATATTTCGCCACTTCACCAGGAATTTGGTTTTGAATGCGATCATTGATTTTGTTAACATTATCATTTTTGGGAGCTAAGATTGCTCGGTCGCAAACAAAAACTTAAATTTAAAATTCTTTATTCTGAAATATGAAAAACCTTCGCCTTGATCGGAGGAACCTATAGCCGAAATTTGATGATGATTGAAGTGTGGGAAATGCGTTTCCATAGGGACACACACTTTTTATAGAAGATGTAGATAGACTGAAGCTATCAAATTTTTTTAACGGCGGCAGATTACTAAACGTCCAAAAGGAATAACATCCAAACTCAACAATGCAGTCAAACTTTAGGTGTTAAAATAACCGAAGTTTGTACCGTAGCCATAGTTCTGAAAAATCCCATTTGTAGGGAAGGTGCCACGCCACTTTTTTCCAAATTCCAAATTTTACAGGAGGTGATAGGACTTAACGTCATATAGCTCCTTACCAATTTTCATTATCCTACCATTACTACATCCAGAGATATTTAGTATGATATATTTCAATTGTATGGGAGGTGCCACGCCCCTTTTTCCCAATTCCACATTTTATTGGTGGTGTTAGGGATTGACCTCATATAACTCCTTACTGAATTTCAATGTTCTGGCATGTATACTTTCAGAGTTATGCAGTACCAAAAATTCCATTTGCTCTATCTTTTCTCAGTCTCCTTCTCTTTCCCTCTTTTCTCTTCTCTCAAATTCTTCTCATTCTTCTTCATTCCTTATTGCCAGTCCCAGAGGGTGGTATCTATTTTGTTCCAGTCCTATTCCGAGTCCCAGTCATAGTCCTAATCCCAGTCCCAGTCCGTTTCTGGTCTACTTCCCGGGAAAAAGTATCGTAAATACTAATATAGGCAAATTTATATACAAAATTTCAGGCAAATCGAATAGTACGTATGTAAATAGGTATGTGGGTATTATTTATTCATGTCTTTATTTCGGCTTCGCATGCATATTTATCAGTATTGCCAGGTTGATGCTACTAAATCGAATATCACAATGAAAATTACTTTAAAGCTCTCAGCAACAGCTTTCACTTGATATCCATATTGTGTAAACACTGTCTAGGGGTACCCGGGTCCATGAAAAATTCCCCGTATAAAAGTACTCATAAACAGCTTCCATTTGATAACCATATTATATAAAAACACATCCCAGAATTACCTTAGCATAAAAAATATATTGAAGAATTAAATTTTCTTAGTTCACAAATATTAGCATATACATGCAAAAATACCAAAAACTAAAACTTTTTTTAAAGAATTTTCAGGAAATGTTCAACATTTTTAACGAAAGAGTATTTTTCAAGAGATGTTTGCATTCTTAACCATTTATGTTGCATTAACTTGGCATATTGTACATACATATGGGAAGCTGATATGATATGAAAATACATACATACATCCATACATATAAATGTACTCCCGAAGTTAAATAACGCAGCGAATACTACATATTTGTCGCCTGCCTCACTCAAAAGCAATTTGTGCCCCACAGTTGACACCGAACAACCACACACATGAATTTTTTGGTAAACATGTTACTTTTGTTTAAACAATTTGGCTGATATAAGAAAGGAATCAAGTATTTTTTTTTGATGCAGAACGAAGGTAAATATTTCAGTTTTACTGAAAAATAGAATTTTTTAAATCCATCCATCCGTTTATGAGTTATAGCTGTGTAAACAAAAATTTTATGATTTTTTACTACATTTTGGAAATTTGCCACGCCCCTATAATATATGCCTTCAAATTATATTACGGGTACTATCTCACGTAGCTAAGCTTTCAAATGCAAAAACCGTTTTAAAATCGGAGGATTCTGTGTGAAGTTATGTGCATACATGGCATTTACCGACTTTATTTGATAAGATTTATAGATAGATAGATAGAAGAAGATAGATAGATCAGTAGACCCAGCCGACGGAGAGCTGGCGTTTCATCGCCTTCTTCCTTTTCTCCCTGTCCGCACCCATTTTCTCTCCTGCCTTTTTTTCCCTTCTGCTACAAGATTTAATACAATTTATTTCCGTATTTATAATAATTTCCCAATTTTATATTCTTATTCTTATTTCTGTTTCTATTTCTTTTCCTATTCCTAGTCCTATTCCTATTTTTATTCATACACCTATACCGAGGTACGTATTTATGCGGCAAATCATGTTTGACAAATTGAGCCCCACCTCACATTGTCTCACTAGTTATGAAGAAGTTGGGAGGCTAAGAAATTAAGTTCAGCTTGTTTTTCAAATCCAAAAGCGTAAACTCCTTCCCCACCTATGAAGACTTAAATAGATGGCTGAGGTATCCAGAACATCACCTTGTTATAGTGTAGTGGAAGTTAAGTGGAAGTCTGCTCCCTTTTACAACAGATAAACATATTTAGTCTATATGATGTCCAGTTCAACCTAACACCGATAGCGATGTGGTGTATATAAAAAGGTATAAAGTGCGCTTTGAGCTGAACAAAGACAATGTAAAGTCGTCTATGTCTAAAAAAAAAACACAATCTAGAACTATACTATTCTGTAGATCGTAATCATGATCGTCGCCTTAAAGGTTTCAAAGTTTTAGGAAAATATTAAGATCTTCCGGTGATGCTAATGAGTTGTGTCGACTTAAATATAATGATGAGCTTTATCAGCTTTGTACGGATGCAACGGATGAAGAAACTGTGTTCCAAATTTGGGTCAGTTATCGCCAAGAGGGGCGATTGGCATGCAGTGCTGCGGCTAAGCATCAATAAATGAATGAATCAATCCACTTTCTAACCATGAGCTCAAAGATTGAAAGCACTTGATAAGATTCATACCAAACTGCCTGGAACATTTCGTAGAAATTGTTTATTTTAATGTCGCAACTCAAGCAATCGCCCTTGAATAAGCTATGCACATTTAGCTTGAATAGGCTCCAAAATTTCACATAAGATATAAGTTGAGACAATGAAATGGGATTAAAAGTACCAAATTTCACCTACTTGCTTTGTTTACAAATTATATGTCCATTTGAGGGGAAATGATTTTGGGACAGCTTGAACAAACGGTTATTTTGGGATGGAAAAAGAATTTCTATTGAAAGGACATTCTCTGAAAGCTCTAACACACTCAAAAGCTGTACTCTCTTCACACCAAAAGCTTGGCACTCTCTACGAAACGGTAAAAAGAAGCGCGCTGAGAGTATGCCACTCGTTTATAGAACCGTGAAAAGTTCTGAAAGTCTATTTGGAATTTTTTGTTCATAACACAGTGTGTAACAACGACAGCAACGAAAGAACCTTCAGAGTTAGCGCCTGAGGCGGGCATGTGCACACACGCTCACGCTACGGATACCAGTAAGTAAACAATACATGTGCCATGTGACAGTAAATTGGTGTCCATTGTTTTTGTTTTTTTTTTTTGGTTTCCTTTTTTGTTTTCTACTTACTTCAATGTTTTCGTTTACGTTCCGTTACCGCATAAATGCTAGTGTACGTTTGGGTTCGCTGTTGTTGTTGTACGAATTCTTTCTATAGTAAGTGCTGAGCTATGCTTCATTCCCCAAAGATTTGTATCTCCCCTATCTACTTAAGAAAGAAATTCTGCTATGATATTCTAAATTCTCTCGGAGGTAGCCAATCACAGAGATTTTTGCTATATTTCATAGCCCTCACTTTATTTGGCTCAGCAATAGACTGTTCTTTGCCAGGCTAATGTTGTAGAGAGCGAGCTATTTGTTTTGCAACTTTGCAAATGCTAACCGGCTCTTGATGTGGGTATAGTTCCGTAGAGTGCATACATCAAACTAACGAACTCAGGCATTCTTAGATCAGACAGGGAATGTGTATCGAAATTAACTATCGCATTCACCAGGAGCCAGGGATCGTAACTGTTATGTGTTTTATTATAAAATTCACTCTTTATTATTTATTTTTTTAGTTCTCTTTTGCTTAGAAACATAAATTTCCATACATACGACGAAGTACTTGCTATCAACCAAAAAAGGATAGCCGTGTTCGCAACATGGTATCCACGTCACCGTAGACGGAAATAAATTCGGGACTATGAAGGACTTCATATATCTGGAGGCACCATTAACAGCGAAAATAATGTCAGCTTAGAAATCAAAAGCCCTTACCAACTAGTGTTACTTTAGACTGAGTAGACAAAAGAGTACAGCCCTTGCACGACGGACCAAAATCATGTTCTACAAGTCGCTGTATGGCTCGGAGTTATGAACGGCGTCGAGAGAAGATGACAGATGATCGAGTGCTAGAGAGAAAAGTTTTCTGGTCCTGTCCATGATGCCGACAGCGAGTATCAAAGAAGGTATAATGCTGAGCTGTAAGAGCTTTACGCAGATATGAAGATAGTGCAGCGAATAAGAGCACAAATCCTTCGCTAGGTCAGGTTATGCGAATTAACGAATACGCGCCAGCCAAGAAAGTAGTAAATCGACACTGCAGTTTGGGAGCTGAGGAAGGGGTAGACCTCCGCTGGGTTGGGAGAGGCAGGTGGCGGTGGACTTGACCTCCCTTACTGCTCCCAATTGATATCAGTTATCGCGAAAAAGGGATTTTTGGCATGACATGTTACGAATAGCCCAAAATTGTTCAGGGTGTTAATCGCCAATTAATAGTGATTATGATCATGGAACATCTTCATTTTTAGAAACTGACATAGCATTAGTTAACTCTTCTTGTTCCGTGTCAGTTAATCAATTAATACCGTTTAATCAATGGATACTCGCAGCACCAATCAGCCAACCGAGCGCCACTTGATCTACATTTTCATTGTGTGGCTTGTTCTTTTTTTATTTTCGTTGACCTTCTTTCCGTTTGTTATTTAACTTTACTACATATTTGCATTCTCTACACCATATTTCTTTTCTTCTTTTTCTGCTGCCTTATAATCTTTTCTTCTACTTTTTCGTTAATTTCCTACTTTTTCACATTGGAAAAGAAGCTTGGCTTAAAATCTCTTCTGAGGTTATCACGCCTTGCATTTATTTTTTTCTTTTTTGCGTCATTTCTCATCTCATTATTTTTATTTTCTTCATCTTAACCATTTTCCTTTTCTCTTCATTCCATTTATTTTTTCTCCACGTTTATTAAATAAAAATCTTATTTTTTGTTATCTGTCTTCCCACTCTTTTCATTCGTCTGCTTTTTCGTCCTTTATTTGCCCCTTTCTTTTCCCCTTATTCTAGTCTTTTCTTTTTATACCTTTCATGAAAATGAAATGGTATATTAACTTTGGCACGAATCTCAAAATTGTAAGTCCTTAAAGGAAAATAGATAGACCCACCATTAAGTATACCGAAATAATCAGGATGAAGAGTTGAGTTGATTTAGCCATGTCCGTCTGTCTCTTTGTCCGTCTGTCTGTTTGTATGCAAACTAGTTGTACTTGTTTTTCTTCCTTATTTCTTTATTTTTCAAATATTTATGTTGTTGTTGTTTCTTTATCTTTTTTTCTATATTATTCTTCTCTATGCTCGTATTTCTACCTTTCCTTCTTCTTTATCTCGTCCATTTCGCCCTTTTACTTTTCTCTTTCCCTATTTTTTTCTGACGGCCTGTTTCTCTCTCTTTTACTCCACTTTTTTCTTCTCCCTACTATCTTATCATCTTCTTCCTCGTGCCTGAAATCCTGCAGGCTATCACGAGGCGGTGCCCCAAAATTGCAAGTCACTATATGCGCAGTTCTGGATATCGACAAACGCAGTGCTTCTTGAAAGCTTCTGCAGATGGAACTTTTCGGTGCAGTGCCTAGTGATGATCTCACGGTTGTCACTCTTCTTTTAGTTTCCAAGCACGGTAAGAGGGACCTTGAAACTTTCCAATAATTCTGGTCCTTAGAAAAATCAACCAGTGGTGGTAGCATAGAGTTGGGTCCGAGTGTAAAGCAACTTCCTGATGTACAAGAAATTATAAAAATCTTCGGGAATTGGGAGATTGTGCGTCAGATCGTTTAGTATCATCCCTAAAAGCTTGAGAGTTGATAACTAGAACGCTGTTCTGAACATGTTGAGACTGTAGATGGACTTATTCGGTTCCCCTTATGAAACTAATAACAAACCCAGGATTCCAACTTTTGTATGTTACAGTTGTGTTGAGTCATTACACTTATGGACAAATAAAAAGAGACTTTCAAATACTAAACTCCTGTGATATGGCGTGAACCGTCGGACTATCACATGGCGACTGCTATTCCTGTGTGATAAACATAGCAGGAATAAACGGCAGAAATCACTCTAAATGGATTTGTCCCAGCTACCTTATTGCTGATCGACCAATCCATAGCCATCTTCACCATTTTCCTGAAAATTTAAGCGATCTCAGTGAAGAGCAAGGCGAGCGGCTTCACCAGGATCTCCGCACTATGGAAGAGAGATATCAAGGACCCTCGAACGCGCATATATCAAATAGAGATATACGCCGCCGATAAACGCCGCCGCCGCCGCCGATTTTGGTCGTTTTTCGCATGCCGCCGCCGAATGCCAAAAATATTGGCGCGGTGGCGGCGGCTTCCGACGCGTTACTATCTTTTCTACTCGTTTAAGACTGTCGAAAATTGGTCGGATATGGTCGAAAGGGGTATCAACGGATGTGCATCACTGCCAGTTATAAGAAACTAATTGCGAAATTTAACTCTTTCTAATTGTTCAAGAGTTATTTAAAAAAAACAGGCGTTTTCGATGTCAGCTTAACACGGACTTTGCATTACCCAATTCATCAAGTTATTAAAAGAAAATACTAAAGGAAAAGTTATATAATAAATTTATATGCTCACTTTGCATTTTTTTTTTCAAAAAATTAATAATGAACAATGAATTCAAATAAAATGACCCAAGGCTTTTCAAATTGTCCTCAATTTGTTAAAACAAGCAAAATACCCAAACAAGGTGCCGATTATTTTAAAACTTTTATATTGCGATTGGCTGAAAGAATAAGCGAAATGAGTGATGCAAAATCCTTTAGTAGGTTCTAGGAGCATAAACACTCCTTTGTAATGAGGATATACATATGTACATATGAGAAGGGTTTGAAAAATCACTGGGCTTACATTCAAACATCTGTTGTTTATTTGCGAAACTATACAATAGCGTTTGAAACATTAATTTTGATTTTCACACTTCATCCTTCAACACCCAAGTCTCCCGGTTTAATCCCTTGGAGTGAATTACATTGATTATAGCCTATCAACCTACACGTTACGGCTCCTTTACTAAATGTAAATACGTAGGTACTTATATTTACCAGGTGAGGCTTTGTCATTCGCAATAACACTCAAAGCGGTGAAGCAAAAGCTTTCCCAAGACAGTGGATCTAATGACCGTATGTGCTACTACCCTATCGTAGTGGACAGCCGAACTTGTCTGAAAACTGAAGCTACGTGGTAATCCATAATGAGCTCTAATATCATAAGGCCGGAAAACAGCAGTTAACATCTTTCAACTTAAAATCGGTCGACTTTCATTCTAAAATATCGTTTTTATTTAACGAAGACTATTAAATCAATGTTGTGAACACAAACGTCTGCAATCTTTGGTCTACATTTTAAAAATTTTATCCCGGGTCCTTGTAAAATTTGAATTATGTAGATGCGCCGAGGATTATACGATTTTCTCCCATTACGTAATAACATAAACTTAGAATGCTTATAATTTGGAGGGCGGCATCCTTAGCCGAACAGTCACTCCCTTACGTTTCAAGGTATTTCTCTGGTGTAGCTCGGCAGTATAGCGCGACAAAAGCATCCGTTGGAAAGTCTTTTGAGCTACACCTAGGGCTTCTAGGAAAGTGACGTCGACGAAGGTATGAACGGTCTGCGATATCTTGAAGCAAAAACCCCAGACCTTCGAAATGGCCAAAACGTTGATTTCCTTAAACACATAAAACAAAACCTTTCCTAAATATTATTTTTTTGAATAGAAAAATCAAGGTTTTTAAAGTGAGAACACCGGCGTACACCGCCGGTATATAATAGAGCCTACGCCGTCGCCGCCGATAAAATGAATCGCCGTAAACCTCTAATATGTACATATTTTATAAATTGGCATAGCTCTAAATTTGTGTTCACAATTCCAATAAAACTTATTTAAAAAATAATTGGCATTTAAATACATTCCACTTGATCGCTTTGACGCCCTAAAGCATGAAACAATTTTCGCATTTTTTTCACTTTCGAAAGAGCGTACAATAAAGGAGCATCTCAGTCCTGCATACAATTCTTTGCTCATTATTTAAGCCAAAGACGACAAAATTGCCAAGTCCCAAAGCCGATAAAGTGACAAAAGCTCACCTAAACACATAGACACAGTGCTTCGCTACTTTATTTTTACTTTTTTTCTCCCTCATGAATTTTTCTTTTTTATTTTGTCATTCCGCTCAATTACATTTGTTAATTTTCTTATGAAATAAAAAAAAAAAAAGCTGGCAAAACAATCATATACAACAGTACTCAGTAACATTGACTCACGCTCAGCACATCTTGGAATGCTTTTATTTATTTTTTACTTCAATAGAAGCAAAAGAGAGTGCGGAAAAAAGAAATCAATAAGTCCAATGCTTAAGAAATTTCATTTAAATTCTTAAAAATTACATACAAGTTATAAATATAAACTTAAAACTACATTATTAATATAAACAAATTGACCATTGCTTAAATTATGCTATTTTACGAAAGCACCAAAAATAACTTACTTTTAGTTAGCCCCAAAGAAGTCAGCTATAAAACTAATTGGCAAGTAATGCAACATTGCCATATAGTAAGTAATTACTGCTCACTACTTTTCAGTTGTCGTGTCCTGCAGGTGTAATTACCTCTGACTTGTTTCAGACATCGCCATAGAAAAGTAGTAGGCTCCTTTCCATAGAAAATAAGCAAATAGTAATACTTCCTTACTTACTTAATTGACGCTTAACCGTTTAAACGGTTATGGCCGTCCAACAAGGCGCGCCAGTCGCCTTCTTGTTGGGTTAACCCCAAGAGAGTTTAAATCATATTAAACCTGGTCCTTATTCCTTTCTTAACCGGAGCATCAGCCTCCATAAGCATAACATGGTCTAGCCAGCATAGCCGCTGCGCTTCAATTCGCTGGACTTTGTTGATGTCTGCGTAAAGCTCGTACAGCTCATCATTAAATATTTTTCGGTACTCGCCGTTGCTAAAGCGTAGAGGTCTGTAAATCTTTCGAATAACTCTTCTCTCGAACACTGTAACTTTAAGCTCATCCACTATCGAATCCATATTTTCCTCTTCTTTTTCTAGTTTAGTGTAAGCAGAACTTACGGCGTGGGTAATAACACAAGCCAGTTTTGTTTGGCTAATTTCAAACCAAGTTATATTAAACTCGTAGTTAGCTTTCTTTCTGCAGGGTAATGATGTTGATCTTTTCACTTTTTTATGCAACACAAAATATTTTCTCATACTTTCGAAAGTTTTCATACGAGTTACAAATGGCGCCCAACACGGGGCTCACAAGGGTTACCTTGATCACAAAGTCAGTTATTTTAGTCTCTCAGTCTGTTTTGGGTGTCTTTGTTTTGCCTTTTTACCTTTAGTGCAATTTGTTTGTTTGTAGTTTTGTGTTTTGCGTTTGCACAGTGCGTGTTTGTTTTGTAAATCAGCTTTAAAAGTTCTAGTTTTGCGTCAGAGCTTGCATTTGTTTGTTCGTTTATTATAACTTGCGACGCAGTGGGCGCTGTCTTCGGGCTTTTCAACGGGTTGTTAAAACAAGTACTGTTCAGACAGCGTGCACAATCTTTTAAGCCACAAACATTACTTTGCTTTTTCGCTTTTACAAAATCTTTCTTATCTACATAGTAAACGTCATTAGGCCTAATTTTTTCATTGCTTTCTGCCATACAGCGAGTTCGCTCAAATCAAAGTCCCTAAAATGTTTGCAGTGATCGTCAACAAAGAAAAAATAAAATAAAAAAATGTTAGCGCTTCCTTTATATAAATAACTTGGATTGGAAAGTTGGTGGGAAAGGATATATTATTAATCAATCAATTGCGCTCCACCTTTATATTTTCACTTCTCATAAATATTTTTGCAATTTCTATGTCAGATTTAAAAATCAAAGTTTAGCAAGAATATGTCTTTATATAAGGAGACATTTTTCGCTGATTTTTGTCCATTTATATAAAGGAGGGGCCTAACATTTTTTATTTTATTTTTATTTTCTCCTTTCCTTACATTTTCACGCTGTCTTAACCTATCTGTTAAGTTTTACGCTTGTAGCTCAATGAGAACTTACATAAAACTCAATCCCAAAATTCCCTCCGTTCCGTTTGAGTTTTCTAAATATCTCAGTCCGTGCGCCCCCTAGCGAAACTTTTTGTATTGTGTCATCGGCTTTCATCGACCTCTGAATTAAGCTCTAAATTTTTAGCCTCTAGCTCATCGAGAAGTTACTTAAAACCCGGTTTCAAATTTCCAAATTATTAGCTAATTTAACGGAATTTTTTTCTCCTTTTCTTGAATTTTCTCGGTGTCTTAATAATATAATAGGATAATAATAATATAAAGGAAGTAAAAATAACAACACGCGGCCGCCGTGGTGTGATGGTAGGTTGCTGCGTGGGTTCACACCCCGGGAAAAACTACATCAAAATTTTAGAAACAAGGTTTTTCAATTAGAAGACAATTTTTCTAAGCGGAGTCGCCCCTGAGCAGTGTTTGGACTTCGAAACATAAAAGCATAAAACAAGTAGGTGCCGTCCCGCCAATTTGTAGAAAAAATTAAAAAGGAGCACGACGCAAATTGGAAGAGTAGCTCGCCCTAAAATCTCTTCGGAGGTTATCGCGCCTTACATTTATTGCAAAACTAAAAAAGAAAATACGAAATATTAATTATATAAATTCCCTTCATAAAACGCGCATTCAACAAAACTTTACTCTGCTTCAATGCTTTTATTTTTCATACACAAAAGCACATTTATGCCATTGCATTTAGATTTTTTCTTTTGCGCGCTGTTGTTTCGAAGTCTAAACCAAATTTTTTTGTAACTAGGCATCGTACAAAAACACCAAGGTGCACTCACACACGCTCATTCCACACCCGCGAAATTATTTTTCGCTCAAGTTATGCAATGATTACGCTTCGCGCCCGAACGCGTCTTTCTAATATACATACATACATGCCAGCTGGTTTGTGCTGTTTCTATTCAGTTCAATAAAAAGTGCTGCGCTTGTACTATTCGCATTCGCTGACCATGACCCGAAAATGCGCTGCTATACGCTACAATGTTTTATGCAACGGTCGCGCGATGGAATTGTGGTTATTCAATTGTGTGCATAATACAAAAGCGCTTGCAGAAATTTGTAGTTATATATAAATATACCGATGTGGCGTGACAACAATATGCCTTTAGAATGCCTAGAGCGCGTTGTTTGTATACACAACGCGCGGTGCAACCGTATTTGAAGGTCCCAAAGTGGGGCGCGTGCTCTAACCAAATAGGTACTTATAACAGATGTTTGACGCGCGCATAGACGCTTCTGCTCTATACGCTGTATGTACTCTTTCAATTTCGTAAACAGTTGACAATGAATTGTGACATAAAATCGCGTTCTCATTTTATAACAACGACGCGTCACATTCAAGCGTTTGCAGCCCACAGTGGCCAAGTGGGAGTTTAAATCGCGCTGCCAACATTGTGCCATGCTTAGGCGCGCTTCTCAAAATAAGCAGTTCTCAATCAACGCCATAATTGCATTTAAGTGTTTGCTGAGCGCTGAATGTATACATTAGGGTGGGTCGGAAAAAAAGTTCCACTACGCTTACCTAAAAAAATAATTTTCGAGCCTGCGAAATTAAAATTTTTTTTTTACTTTTTTTCGACTTTGATTTTTAAAGTTTTTTTCATGACCTACTAAAAAAAATTTCATATGTATACTCTGTCCGACCCAAAAATGTCCGCTAAAAACGTTGGCGATAACAGTTTAAAAAAAAAAAAAACAGGGTATACATGCAACATTTACAATGAAATGAAAATTTTTTTTAGCAGGTCATGAAAAAAACTTTAAAAATCAAAGTCGAAAAAAAGTAAAAAAAATGAAGTTTCACAAACTCGAAAATTATTTTTTTGGGTATGCGTAGTGGCACTTTTTTTCCTGAGCCCAAATCCTATCGAAAAATCGATGGCGCGATATCGGTTAATAAATCGACTCAGTCTAGTATACATACATATAACTCGTTTGAATATTTGTTCTCTAGTTGTAGCGCTACATCATCACTGACGACCATTGACAGCATTATCGTCACACACAGCTTCCTTGACATGCTGTAGCCTAGTTTTTGAACGTTCTCTAGCACAACGTAGCATCCTTGATGCCTTTTTCTCTTTACATATATACTCATGTTGAGCCTGATACGCCTACATTTATATCAATAATAAAAGAAAAGTACCATAGCAACCCGCATTTGCGTTTGTTGCTTTAGCATGTTTCGCTTTTGGGCGCCCCTTTTTAGCTGGAGCATCCCTGTGAGCCAGTCATGCGAAGAAACAGTTTCGCACCACGGGTTTAAGGACTACCTCCGACTGGTGGAGAGCGAGACAGTTGGTAGCCACACTTGTGCAGCGCTGAAGTCTGAGCCATATTTATTAAAATCAGTTAATCAAAAGCTGCGACTATTTGAAAACCACCTACGACTTGAACATAACAATGTTAATATGAGGATGACATTAAAAAGCCTTCGGATACAACTACAATGAAACACAGTGATGCATTTTACGTAGGATATGGACAAAAACACAGCGGTTATGCCATACAAAGATAGATGACGAGCTAACAAGTTAACTTCATGCGTATGTTAGTACTGTGGTTTAAGAAAATGAAATTGTGCTCAAAAATAAAATTTATTTAATAGAATAATGTAAATGTCCACTTTCATGTTATTTTATTGTATTCACGTTTATTGCAAGTGAATTTTTTAGTTAATAAAACTATCAGAATCCCTGAGAATGAGACGTGAGAGCGCCGAAACGCGTAGGGGTGAAAAATGAAAATTTAATTTTGTCTTTTCATTCCTCGGTCAAAGAAAACTCAATTGAAAGCACTAAGATGGGATAGTCCCTCAGCGCAATAGTTCTGATCTAGTTCGGGACTAGTGCAATTCGTTGCAAGGATCTATTCATGCACACTCTAACGTCGATATATGAAATAACTTTTTTTTGTTACCGAGCTCCAAAATAACACAAGGTTGAGTGCTGAAATGCATGTTTAACAACAATACTGACTCTAGTAAATTAAATGGGGTCTTGCAGTAACGAGCCATGGTTGATCGTATCAAAAGCTTTTGATAGGTCTAGCGCTACGAGTACTGTTCTATGGTGGGGGTTTTGATTTAAACCGCAATTTAAATCAAAACCCCCGCCATAGAACAGTACTCGTAGCGCTAGACCTATCAAAAGCTTTTGATACGGTCAACCATGGCTCGTTACTGCAAGACCTGGAAGGGTCTACCCTTCCCCCATGTCTTAAAAGGTGGACCGCAAATTATCTGGGTGGTCGGCAGGCATCGGTGCTATTTAGAAACGAAACATCAAAGCCAAGGAGAATTAAACAAGGGGTGCCACAGGGTGGTGTCCTATCCCCACTTTTGTTTAATTTCTACATATCTAAGCTACCTTCACCACCGGAAGGAGTCACAATCGTTTCCTACGCCGATGACTGCACAGTAATGGCCACAGGCCCAGGCCCACAGATCGATGAGCTATGCAATAAAATAAACGGCTACCTCCCTGATCTCTCCAGTTTTTTCGCCTCGCGAAACCTGGCATTATCACCGACTAAATCTTCCGCGACCTTATTTACAACATGGACGTCCCAAATGTCGACCATTTTGAACATCCACGTCGATGGCTCTACGCTACCGACTGTCCTACACCCCAAAATCTTGGGTGTGACGTTTGATCAGGATCTACATTTTGGTGAGCACGCAGCCGCAATTGTTCCGAGAATTCAGAGCCGTAACAAAATCCTCAAATCCCTTGCTGGCAGTACCTGGGGAAAAGATAAAGAAACGCTCATGACTACATACAAAGCAATTAGCCAGCCGATTACGTGCTACGCGTCACCCATATGGTCGCCAAGCCTAAAAATTACCCACTGGAAGAAGCTACAGGCCTGCCAAAATACTGCTCTCAGAATTGCCACGGGCTGTCTTCTTATGTCCCCAGAACACCATCTACATAATGAGGCGAGAATACTCCCCATCAGGGAAAGAAACGAGATGCTGACCAAACAGTTCCTGTTGAATACCCAGAAACCTGGGCATCCCAACAGACATCTGATTGACGAGCCAGCACCGCCTAGGGGCTTAAGGAGTCATCTCCGTAAGCATTTTGAGGAAATACGGCATCTGAGAACACAGCCGTATGAAGCGAAAAAACATAAGCAGGTCCTTGGTGAACTCCACAAACAGGCGTCGGACCTTTATGCCGGGAATTGCCCGGTGAACCCAGTACTCAAAGTAAAGTATCCAAAACTTGCGGAAGAGGAACGCATACTCCCCAGGGAAACGCGTGTCACTCTGGCTCAACTTCGTTCTGGATACTGTAACAGGTTAAACTCTTACCTATCCAGAATCAACCCCGACATACAAAATGTATGCCCTGCTTGCAATGTGTCCCCACATGACACCAACCATCTCTTTAATTGTAATGTGGAACCAACGCCTCTAACACCCCTTTCCCTATGGTCCACCCCTGTTGAAACAGCAAGTTTCCTTGGACTCCCGTTAGAGGATATTGATGACAGTTTGTGATCGGTCGCGTCTGTTAGGTGGGGCGAAGCACTGCTACAACAACAACAACAACTCTAGTAAATAAATTTCCCTTAACCAACTAAAATTCTTCGAGCTATGTAATGACTTTTGTATTTAAAATTCTCTTTGAACTTTTGACTTTCGATTGCCACTACAAATGTAATGTCATTATTGCGTGTTTTCCTGCGCATTTTTTGTAAAACCTTTGTAGCTTCACGGCTCAGCTGAGAAATGTTTTGGGCGTTCGAGAAAAATTACATTTTATTTCATGAACTGCCGACATTTCAAAACCCTCAAAAACCGTTTTCATCCAGTGATAGCTAATAGTTTTATGGGAAGAGCATGACCAATCAATTGGTTTCTCGACTTACTTTTCCTCTAGCAGATCAATCTCGCAATTTGGTAGTCACGTTAGGTAATGAATAAGTCATACCTTATAATATATATTTTTAAAAGAGTACCCTTATCAATTAGTGAACGACAACAAGGCGTGGCTTGGGACGAGTCGGTTTGTCAACATTTTCATCATCGCAGTAGAGTGGGTTCAAATCGAACGCCCAGGAGTAAAGCCTTTAAAAAAATTTACAAGGTATAATTCATGAAGCTGTCGCCTTGTCCCTGGTCTTGCGTTGTTAAAGCTTTTTCCAAAAAATGTGATAAAATAAATTGATTTAAACATGTTTTTACGAATTAGGTATGACAACAACTGCTGAATTGTAAGGAATTTTCCATATAAGTAATAGTCTCTATAGATTTGGAGTTTCATGCTGTAAGCCTTCTGCCCAATGGAAATAACCCTATAAAGTTATCACTTGTTCGTGGGTAAGAATTCTGGTTGTCCTTATAAATAAAATAAGCATTTTTTTTTAATCTCACACTTTCGAACAATAGTACCAGGTCTATAATATTGTGACCGATATTAGCATCACTAAGCTGATACTAAATAAATAATCACGCAACAATAAAAATAAAAACGTGAAGCAGCCACTCGTATATACATGAACACATCAATCATCATTTACACACACATATATAAAACGCAACGAAGAGATAACTCACACACGGACGTAGTCATCAGCCGAAGTTGTTACTCACGCATACACACACATATATGTAGCTCAATTACTAAGCAGGAGATACAGCAGTTTTAGAAGGGGAAACGTCTAGACTTTAGTAGATGCGAATGAAGCAACGGAGAGTATAAAAGCAGCGCAAGCCGAGTAGTCTGTAATCAGTTTTGGTTTAAATACGCTATTGGTTGTGAAGTATAATTGTGATGTACTACTGTTAAAGTAATCTAAATAAAGACCATTTTACAATACAGAAGATTGGAGTGATTTATTCAACAGTTTAGCCATTCGAACGTTAGCAGAAGGTTTCAAATAAGCAGAATTCCCACAATTCGTTACAATATCATATAAATTTTGGTATCAATTGGTGACATTAAAGGGGTGAAAATTCCGTTTTAAATCGGGTCGAGAATGTGTGTTCGATAACGCTAAGCGCAATATTAGCGATTTTGGGTATAAGAAAATTAAATACATAGTTTTAACAATTTAAGTCTCCGCGCCACACAATAACCTTCTTGAAAGGGACTACAGACTTGTTATGTGAAATTTTAGAGGTTGGTACTACCGTTATAAGATTGATACCTGAAAAAATCGCTTATTTGATTTATAAAGACCACCCCAGTAAGCATACAGAAATTTTTTTAAGATCGTGGGTTTGAATCGAGCTCAAGCCCTAACAATAATTATTTTATCATTATTATTGTTATGATACATTTTTTTTAATTTAAAAAATTTTTAAATTAGAATAGAAGAAAGAAAAATTTAGACAAATGCCAAAGCTCGTTGCATAGATCCATTTCTGGAACTGCTAAATTCCTTCATCGGCAACGTTTAGGCGTTTTTTCAATTAAGAAAAAATGTATCATAACAATAATAATGATAAAATAATTGCGCTCGTTCCAAACCCACGATCTTACAAATCAGTAGACCGATATAACAACAAAAATTAAAAAATTTTTTATTTATATGCATATACTATTGTTTCTTATATTTGTTTCGCAAATATTTGCTCGGTGATATGGAGAAGTATGTGGATATGTTTGCATTTAAACATTCTAACGCAGAACCGCGGAACAGGACAAATAAGCAGAACAGAATAAGACTCACTTTCAATATGCCTATATATATGTAGAAACTAACACAGGCACATAAGTATATTTTTGTGCTATGTAGACGGAATTATTGCAGTATCTTCTAGATTGCAGTCATTTGATAGGAACATTTTCAGGAATTCTAGTACAAACAGAGTGAGCAGTGAGTTTGTGGCTCAATTGAGTTCAAGTAGCTTTCTAGAGTTAAACACGTACTTCAACGTAAATATAAATATATATACATATATATTTAGCTCATATGTGTTGTTGTTCAAGTAATGTGGCATAGTCTTAACAGGTATTAACTTTCCTTAGCTGGCAAAAGTTTTCTTACATATATGAAATACTTGACACATCGCTCATTTGCTGCAACGTCGTCATAACTCAAAAAACACAATTTTCCAGGAGAGCCATTCAAAGATTTTAACTGCCATATGTTGCGCATATAAAGGCATATTTTCATTTTTATACCACGTGCTAAATTTTTAACTGATCACGAAGATTTTTTTATACAACATAGATCATGATATTGGGTACGTTTATATGTTATTAACTCAAAAGTCATGTTTTTTGAGTTATGACGACGTTGCAGCAAATGAGCGACATATACATATATTGTATATATAAGCAATGTACTGTAGAACAACAACGCAAGGCGAATAAGGAACAATATTGATGAAATGAACCGATATATATTAGTATAGGTAGGTACGTACATACATATATTGCAATTGTTAATAAAAATTACCTCAGTGACATACTGACCGATTTGTGATTGCGGATTCAACTTTACGTAGAAATAGAGAAAGGACATTTCTGCTGCATATTTAACCAGCGAGCGAATTCAATTAAAATTGAAATTTTCAAAATTTCATTGGAACTCTGCCAAAAAGGACAAAGGACGCAAAACTAATACTCGAGTGTTCAGAATTGAAAAAATATTGCAAGATGTTTTTATTATAAATTTGCTTTTTCAGGCATTACGGTCGAACCCATGATCTCTCGCATATGAGCTGAGTACTTATAAACTATTTCACGCGGAAATCAATTTATTTTAACTTATCATAGTAGAATAAAATCTATTAGATCATATGACCGCAGGGTGTTAAGATGTAGAGAGAGTAAAATGGGGTGTATTCCTAACTTAGGCGATTAGCTTTATTTTGATTTTTTTCTCACGCCTTCATATCTCCGGGTACCACATATGTCTGTCTCCATATTTTTGGAATCACAAAACTGAGCAGAGACAGGTTGAACATAAGCATTAGGGTGGGTCGATTTGTATGGACGAAAGTTAACCGATATCGCGCCATCGATTTTTCGATAGGATTTGTGCTTAGAAAAAAAAGTTCCACTACGTATACTAGGGCGGGTCGATTTGTGGGGAGGCAAAAAAATCGCCCATTGCTCTGTGAAAATCATATTCCAGGGATCAAAATAAGAAACTTTGCCGAAGGAACCATACCTCTAAACCGAATACTAAAAAAACGTTTTTAGCGGACATTTTTGGGTCGGACAGGGTATACATGAAAATTTTACAATCAAATGAAGTTTTTTTTCGTAGGTCATGAAAAAAACCTTAAAAATCAAAGTAGAAAAAAAGTAAAAAAATAAAATTTAGCAGGCTCGAAAATTATTTTTTTTGGGTATGCGTAGTGGAACTTTTTTTTCCTGAGCACAAATCCTATCGAAAAATCTATGGCGCGATATCGGATAATAAATCGATCCAGTCTAATAAGCATTGATAGTTAAATTCGACACAGCCAAGGTGTTTTAACATGATCATGGTCTAGCGGTCAGCGCCTTTATTTTTGGAAGCTGTGGCTTTTTTTGTTGTCTTCCTCAACTCCAGTGGTATTTTGATGGATACAACCGAAGCTATTGGAAAAAAGCTCTCGCATCTTATTAGGTCTCTCAAAATCACTATAAATCTGGTTGTTATGTTATATCACATTAGGCAGGGTTTTCGGTTGCAAACATTGGTAGAGGAGTGTCAGGACCCAAAGTGTTTTTCTAGTGTGGTTACCGTAACCGAATCAGTTCCCCATAAAAGAAACGTAACCTACACATATTTCGCTGGGTTCCCGGATTATCAACGATCGTAATATTTTGAATAATTATTTTGTGCATACTTTTGGGCTCGTATTTTTAAAGCTGTGAATTTTAAATATCTTTCAACTAGCAATAATGCATTTTATGTTTCACCTACACTTGCATCCCTCTTTCACCATGAAACTACCAACACTTTAAATAACATGCTAGAAGTGCTTGCTATCTTCAACTAAAATGTACAAAATTGTAGCCTCCTAAATGCATTTCATTTTTAGTGCAACGACAATTTGCAGAGGTAAGTAACCTCAATGCGTCTTAAAGCTTTAACTGGCCTATCGTTTTAAGAACTTTGACTGTTGAAGTTGCGGTTGATGACTTGTTAGCCTTAGGAGACTGCTCGCATGCTCTCATACACAATTTGCGACGAGTTATATAGCTTTCATGTTGTTTTGCATACTTTAAGGCTTAGAATAACTCTTTTTTTGTTGCAACTCACCAGCATAAAACCACAAATGGAGCAAAGAGGAGAGTATAAATAGTGTATTGAAACAAGGAAGAGAAAAAATGTGGTAAGGGAAGTAAAAACAACAACAATGAAAAATAACAACGACAGTAGTAGAAAAAAAACAACAGCAAGCTACTGAAATTATCAACAACCATCTATCTCTAATATTTGCTAGCCACATTTGTTTGCTATGCATGCGCTAGCAGACAACTTCCGGTTAATGTGTGAATATCAGTGTAAGTGTTTGATGTCAATGTATGCAGGTATGTATGAATGTGTAGTTGTGTGCGCGTGTAAGATCCTTGCCAAGCAACGAGGTCAACTACTCGAACGATTGTTTATAAATGTATGTATCCATATATGTGGTTGATATATTTGTATGCTGTTGCATGCCACATGTTGCACATTGCATGTCTACAACTCGTACTTGTGCAACTATAAACAAACATGGTATTGTCATTCGCTTTGCCGTTAGCAAGCTATTGTTGCGCCCCCTTTTGCTTATTTGCCATTAACCATTGTTTGTTGTATACCCCATCCATACATATGTATCGTATGTGTAATTGTTGTTAGCGCGTGTTTTTGTTGTTGCTGCTGTTGCTACTGCAACAAATATCATTTGTATTGATAGTCATTGCTGGCTGTTTAGCTACTTTGATGGATTCATTACTGGCATGTTTGTTAGCGTTGCTCTTCGCCTGCGGTTTATTTGACGAAGATTGCTTGAACAAAGCATAGGCTTGGCTGCAGGAAGAGGAGGCCCGAGGAGCAAGAGGTGGAATACAGTAAGCCACAAGTTGCAAGAAGCAATAGAGTATTTGAGGTGGTGAATTTCTCAACTATCTGTGGATGTATGCATTCTACTTCAACTACTTTAGCGGTTAAACAGTCAACAGATGCAGTTTGCATTGCATGTGGGAGTGCATTCATGATCTGTAAAGGTTCAATAAAGTTTGTTTTTCCTCTACATACTTAAATTTGTAAGAAATATTTAAAGTCGTTGGAATTTACTACACACCCATTAGTTGAATGTTAGATATCAAGATTTCATGACAACAATTATTAATATAATGGAAGACTTATCCTCTTCCAACTGAGTTTGCAGGTTAGCAGGTGTCTTTTTATAACTTTTGGTTTGATCTATTCATATAATATGGCCTATTTGGCGGAAGGTTGCCTTGCTTTTGTCTTTTTCAGCCTTAGAGGAGGAGCTAAGTTAAGGTTAAGTGGGCATGTGTGAATATTTTCACCGATTTCACTCTTGTCCATTATGAATGTCTGATAAAGTGTCAGTTGGGAACATATTCTATAGCTTACTACCACATATAAGCCTAGGGATAGAGAGATCTACCTCCACCATACTATGAAATCTGGGTCATTTTGTCTGTATTCTTGGAATTTGACCGAGAAAGTGATGAACGCGGGTAAAAGCATTTTCTTTGACTTAGTACTATTTGCCTCGATTTTCGTTAGTGGATAAAATCATCCAAAAATGTGATACAAAGCTTTCCTTGTTGATAATGTTCATTTCGGTGGCATCTAGTATCTTTGCGTGCCTGAAGTTGGCTGATTTCAGCATGCTGAAGATTGACACAGTCTAAGAGCCCCTTTTGCGGCCAAAACCTGCATGAACACATGCAGAGGCATCTCACTAAACCTAAATAAAATAACTACAGTTCGCAGTTCTTGCCTGGAAAGGTGCATAATTACTTCGTTCGTTGGGCAAGGAAAGCAGAAAGAAAGTATTGAGACCGTCGCAGAAGCGCTGATAGAATGGGGAACGGGAAGAATGGGAAAAGAGGCTAATATCAGATGTAATTGCAGATGAAAAATATTTTGAATACACCTCCTTCAGGGACAGAGCTAGTAGCGTCATATGATCGAGTGAATAATGTAGAACTTATCACGGTTTGTGGTACAAAATCAAGCACGTCGCCAAAAATCAGAAAAAAGGCGAAACAACAAAAGGCACTGAAGACAAGTAAGGAAGGCTAAGTTCGGGTGTAACCGAACATTACATACTCAGCTGCCAAATTACAACTTGCAAAACTTTTAAATTACCTTCTTTCAAAAGTGGGCGGTGGCACGCCCATTGTCCAAAATTTTACTAATTTTCTACTCTGCGTCATAAGGTCAACCAACCTACCAAATTTCATCGCTTTATCCGTCATCGGTTATGAATTATTGCACTTTTCGGTATTTCGAAATTTTCGATATCGAAAAAGTGGGCATGGTTATATCGATTTCGTTAATTTTAAATAGCGACCTGAGATGAGTGCCCAGGTACTTACATCCCAAATTTCATTAAGATACCTCAAAATTTGCTCAAGTTATCGTGTTCTCGCCGAGATCATTGTCTATATCTATTTCGATTAGTTTACGCCGTTACGGGGTACCGTTATGTGAACAAACTTAATATACTCTGTGAGCTCTGCTCAGCTGAGTATAAAAATTAGACGTCCTTACCAAAAAATAACAAAATGAAAAAATTTGAAATAACTGTAAATATCTGTTGCCTACATTTTACATCTGAAATACCCTTGAAGACTTTTGGCGATGCAGTTGTGACGATGGCAGCCGAAAAAACGGTAATTTCAGGGCCTTTTGTATGATACTAACATTGGGTATAAAAATGCTATTGACACCTTAAAATTGTTAGTTTCGCCTTTTAAGTTCCTGCAAGTACGCCAGACCAAACAGATATTCGCGCTACACCCGCTGTGTTAGTCCCGGAATGGCTCAGTGACCAACTGTTATTCACTAGTATATTCATACATACATAACTATACACATTTACGAGCATTTAACATAGAAGGAGTAACTGTATTTCCCATATGTAATTTCTACTAATTTGCATTTAGATTGTGGCGGTGATGTTTTAGTTCACTTTTTGCTTTTGTAACTCCAATTTTCTGCATTAACTTCGTGCTTGCTTAGCGCAGGAGTTTGTTCATGCACTATAATTTAGTATTCCAGTGCGCTTGTATATGATGCAGTTGTATATGTGAACATTTGTTCTGCTGTAGGGTTCACACATACTTCATAACATACATTTAGGCGTTGTAACGCTTCATTACGCGCATCAAGCACTCCAAGTATGATTCTTCGTTTATTTATGAATGTGCACAGTGGTAACAAAGCAATGAATGCAAACGAAGAATATAATAAGGATGTTAAGAAAAGAGTACTTTTGTTTGTTGGCTGAATACATATTTACAAGCACACATATCTACGCTTATGCGCCCTGAAATATACAACTGTAAATGTGCATGAATTTTAATTATCATAAATGCTAAAGAGCGTGGGAAATTAAACAAACATTTTTATGAATATGAAGCGAAATATACATTTTTATGGATAGAGAGAGATAAACTGATAGGTAATATTGCAATGCACCTAAGAAATCTTTCTACAACTTCATGCAGCTGAAAGCCGAATACAGCCAATAGAGTTACACGGGGTTACGTTCCTGAGTCTTGCAAATGGAAGTTCTGAGCTGTACGTACCACATGGATTGTATTGACCTCACTGTTAAGAAAGGGTATTCTAGGGCGTTCTTCGGTTTTATTGCTCAGACCGTGTCGAGACTTGTCGAAATATTCTGCTTGCGCAGCATTAGCGGCTCAACTAAATGTTATCTGTCTAGTGAATGGGACTGATCGGAGTAGTGAAAAAATTGATGCCGAAAACCTGCAGGCAGTCATTAAATTTGTCCACCCACACTTTTAACGCTTCAAAGCTTGAAAAACTTTCCAAATAAACCTCTAAAAGGTTTAGAATATGGCTGCGGTAGGCATGTTTGAGGCGACAAAACTTCACAGACGTAGAAGGTTCGACGTGGAAATATCAAATCGTTCCCAAGATGATCGAACAAGTAATTTAACGGTGCCAATTTTCGTAACGTATTAAAGCAATATCTGGCAAAGGACCATGATCGTTGATAGTACTCCCAAAAACCTGCATGGTTGTTTTCGTCGCAACAAAAGAAGAATAAGAAGAAGACATTATAGGTGCTGTCTTGTAACTCTTGCGACTCAATTTTGTTGGCTGACTCACCCTCCGAATGAAACCAAATGTCCGTCGATACAGAAGTGAAACCTTATACTAATACAACATCATAATTTTACTACCACCAAGCTTTTGCCACATTGAACCGCAAGAATGATTCCCTTAATGTCAAGGAATCAAATCTACATTTAGGCGACTTATTTTCAGTAGCAGAAGCTTTTCCAATTCCAAGCATATGGCTTGCCTTTAATTACATTTTATCTAATCAAATAAACTATTTTAATGCGTAATAAAACGCACAGGAAGTAGTTAAGAAAACTACCACGAAATTCATATAATTGACTTTTATAATTACCGCATAAAAGTATGCAACGAAATAGATTGAGTAGTTGCATAGTAAAGTGCTATCAACTAAAAAAATTGGCTTTTAATTGTTACTGAGCGTCAAAGCGATTTACGCTACAATATTGAAGATTGGACGATATGAAATGCGGATGCAAAAGTTTTAATTGCATCGCAGAATCAGATGGAGATAGCATAACTTTAGGCGAATTTAAAAAAGAAAAGTGAAGGAGTGAAAATTATACTATAGGAAATGAAAAAAGTTATTATGAAATGGCTATAATATTAAAAATAAAAAAACTTTGCAAGTAAATTTGGAAAATAGAATTCAGATTCAAGCAAAGGGTACTACTTATAGTGAACGCAAGGTTTGCGGAGGTTTGCAAACACATGGCGTCAAATTTCGAAAGTATAGCCTAATTTAAGGCATACTAGCTTTTTAAAGCGAAACAATCTCGCTTTCAAGGTAAATTACGGCCGCCAAAGACGAAAGCCGCTCACCGCAGCTTGCTTTATGAAATGTTTAGCGTCACTTATGCGCCCAAAATGTAAGGGAAGCAAAGTTAGTAAAACCAACAAAAGCGCGTTTTGATTACGCTTGAATATCTTGTGCGCTCAAGCATATCTGTAGACGGTTGAGCGGGCACGCGCTCTTCTTATAACAAATGTTACGCGCTCGGCTTCCGTTTACACGGCAGAATTTTCGTTCTTATTTCACAACTTTACCTACGTAGCAGCGCTTAGCGTATTGTCACTGGAGCTAATGTTATTGTAGCAATTGTTATTGTATCAACATGAAGCGTAGACGGTAACATTATTCCTTGTGCAAATATTTAGCTTAGAGGCCTAAAATTTAAATGTGTACACATGAGTTTGAGCGCACGCCTTCCAAAACGCGTTGAGCGTGTCTGCATGTTATTGTTGCGCAGGTTATCAAATTTTCTCAAGCGCAACAAAACAGTTATGCAAATATGCGTTCCGAAAGCGCTGGTGGTAAAGCGATTGTAGCAGCGACAAATATTTGTTTATACAGCATAGGGGCGCGTGCTGAACCGCATGAGGCGCAGACAACCGTGAGTATGCTGAGTTGGAGCGTGCTTTTTGTTGGCGTTGGATGTGTGCGTGTGTATGCGCGAGTGTGTAGGCGTCATCCTAGTTCCTCAAGCGCGCTGCATTTTTTACTAAATTTTCTTTTGCCTGTATGACTCTTGTATGAGTATGAGTAATAATATTTATTTTTTATAATATTTGCAACTTATTACTTAGAAGTTGGCGTTAATGCGCAGGGAAGAAGCAGGAAATACCATTAAATATCTGCTCTAAGTCTTTCGAGACTTTTGAAAATATTGATTAATTATTTTTGCTATATGCTCGACCAACGGACATACCGTGCAGGTTAAGTGTTGTAAACAACCATTACGAATCTACACCTTTTCCAGTTTAAGTTCAGAAATTTACAACTCAAGTTAAGAAAATTGCAATTCAAATTCAAAAAATTACAATTCAAGTGCAGAATTTCCAATATAAACTCATAAATTTACAATTCAAGTGCAGAAATTTACAATTCAAGTTCAGAAATTTAAAATTCAAGTTCAGATTTTGCAATTCAAGTTCAGAAAATTACAATTCAGGTTCAGAAATTCCAATTTAAATGCATAAAATTACAATTCAGGTTCAGAAAATTACAATTCAAGTTCAGAATTTTCATTTCAAGTTCAGAAAATTACTATTCAAGTTAAGAAAATTAATTAAAATGGAATTTCTGAACATGAATTGTAATTTTCTGAACTTGAATTGGAAACTCAGAACTTGAATTGTAATTTTCTAAACTTAAATTGGCATTTCTGAACTTGAATTTTAACTTTCTGAATTTGAATTGTAAATATCTAATTTTAAATGGAATTTCTGAACCTGAATTGTAATTTTCTGAACTTGAATTGGAAACTTTGAACTTGAATTTTACATTTCTGAATTTATTTTGGAAATTCTGAACTTGAATTGTAACTGAATTTGATTTGTAAATTTCTGAACTTGAATTGGAAACTCTTAGCTTGAATTGTAATTTTCTGAACTTAAGTTGGAATTTCTGAACATGAATTATAACTTTCAGAATTTGCATTGTAAATATCTAATTTTAAATGGAATTTCTGAACTTGAGTTTTAATTTTCTGAACTTGAATTGGAAACTCTTAGCTTGAATTGTAATTTTCTGAACTTAAATTGGAATTTCTGAACTTGAATTGTAAATTTCTGAATTTAAAATGGAATTTCTGAACTTGAATTGCAATTTTCTGAACTTGAATTGGAAACTCTTAGCTTGAATTGTAATTTTCTGAACTTAAATTGGAATTTCTGAACTTGAATTGTAAATTTCTGAATTTAAAATGGAATTTCTGAACTTGAATTGCAATTTTCTGAACCTTAATTGGAAACTCTGAACTTGAATTGTAAATTTCTGACCTTGAATTGTAAATTTCTGAATATAATTTAGAAATTCTCAACTTGAATTGTAATTTTCTGAACTTAAACTGGAAATGGCGTGCACAAAAAATACGCTACACTTTTTGGATTTCTTACTTAATTGGCGCTTAACCGTCTAAACGGTTATGGCCGTCCAACAAGGCGCGCCAGTCGCTCCTTCGCTCCGCCAACCGGCGCCAATTGGTCACACCAAGGGAGTTTAAATCGTTTTCCACCTGGTCCTTCCAACGGAGTGGGGGCCGCCCTCTACCTCTGCTTCCATAGGCGGGTTCCGATAGAAACACTTTCTTGGCCGGAGCATCATCTTTCATTCGCATAACATGGCCTAGCCAGCGCAGCCGCTGCGTTTTAATTCGCTGGACTATGTTGATGTCTGCGTATAGCTCGTACAGCTCATCATTAAATCTTCTTCGGTACTCGCCATCGCCAACGCGTAGAGGTCCATAAATCTTTCGGAGAACTTTCCTCTCGAACACTCCCAAAGCCGCTTCATCTGCTGTTGTCATGGTCCATGCTTCTGCCCCATATAGTAGGACGGGTACGATAAGTGACTTGTAGAGTTTTCGTTCGCCGAGAGAGGACTTTACTTTTCAATTGCCTACCTAGTCCAAAGTAGCATTTATTGGCAAGATTGATTCTTCGCTGGATTTCAGTGCTGATGTTGTTGCTAGTGTTGATGCTGGTTCCCAAATAAAGGAAGTCTTTTACTATTTCTAAATTATGGCTGCCAACAGTAGCGTGGTTGCCAAGGCGCATATGCGCTGACTCTTTGCTCGATGACAGCAGGTACTTCGTTTTGTCCTCATTCACCATCAAACCCATCTTTACCGCTTCTTTTTCCAGCTTGGAGTAAGCAGAACTAACAGCGCGGGTGTTTAGGCCGATGATATCAATGTCATCAGCATATGCCAGTAATTGCACGCTTTTATAGTATATTGTTCCAGTGCGGTTAAGTTCTGCAGCTAGTATAATTTTCTCCAGCATTAAATTAAAGAAATCGCACGATAGGGGGTCACCCTGTCTGAAACCTCGTTTAGTTTCGAACGGCTCGGAGAGGTCCTTCCCAATTCTGACTGAGCTGATGGTGTTGCTCAACGTCATTTTGCACAGCCGTATAAGTTTTGCGGGGAAACCAAATTCAGACATAGCGGCATATAGGCAGCTCCTTTTCGTGCTGTCGAAGGCGGCTTTAAAGTCGACGAAGAGGTGATGTGTGTCGATTCTCTTTTCACGGGTTTTTTCCAAGATTTGGCGCATTGTGAAAATCTGGTCGATGGTAGATTTACCAGGTCTGAAGCCGCACTGATAAGGTCCAATCAGCCGGTTCACGGTGGGCTTCAATCTTTCGCACAATACACTTGAAAGGACCTTATATGCGATATTAAGAAGGCTGATTCCACGATAGTTGGTGCATTTTGCAGTATCCCCCTTCTTATGGACTGGGCAAAGAACACTTAGATTCCAACCGTCGGGCATGCTTTCGTTCGCCCATATTTTGCTAAGAAGCTCCTGCATGCGCCTTACCAACTCCTCGCCGCCGAACTTGAATAGCTCCGCAGGCAATCCATCAGCGCCCACGGCCTTGTTGTTTTTCAATCTGGTTATTGCTATTCTAACTTCGTCATAATCGGGCGGGGGGACATATATTCCATCATCATCCATTGCGGGATCGGGTTCTTCATCTCTGCGCGGTGAATTGCTGCCTCCATTTAGGAGAGCAGAGAAGTGTTCCCTCCATAATCTAAGCACTCTCTGGACATCAGTTACAAGGTCGCCGTTTTCATTCCTACAGGAGTTTGCCCCGGTCTTAAAACCTTCCGTCTGTCGCCGTATTTTTTGGTAGAATTTTCGGGCGTTATTCCTGGTGGCTAGCAGCTCAAGCTCCTCGCACTCACGCCTTTCTGCTTCTGCTTTTTTCTTCCTGAAAAGGCGTCTCGCTTCCCTTTTCAACTCACGATAGCGTTTACACACTCCTCTTGTCGCGCTCGCTTTTAACGTAGCCCTGTAGGCAGCGTCTTTTCTTTCAGTTGCAACGCGGCATTCTTCATCATACCAGTTGTTTTTTCGTGGCCGCCAGTAACCAATTTTTTCCTCGGCGGCAGTATGAAGTGCTTTGGAGATATGCTCCCACTGCTCCTGTATTCCTTCAGGATGAGTTGTGCCCTCAGAGAGCAGGTGTGAGAGTCGAGTTGCGAAATCATTGGCAGTCTGTTGTGATTGAAGCTTTTCGAAGTCTTGCTTTCCTTGTGTTTTTTGTTCCTTGTTTTTAGCCGCGTTGAGGCGGGTGCGTATTTTGGCTGCAACGAGATAATGGTCCGAATCGATGTTAGGTCCTCGGATCGTTCGCACATCTAAAACACTGGAGGCATGCCGTCCGTCTATCACAACGTGATCGATCTGATTGCGAGTATTTCGATCAGGAGACAGCCATGTAGCTTGATGTATCTTTTTATTCATGAACCTCGTGCTTGATATGACCATGTTTCGAGCACCGGCAAAGTCAATCAGCCTCAGTCCGTTAGGAGAAGTTTCATTGTGTAGGCTGAACTTTCCGACTGTAGGGCCAAAAACACCTTCTTTGCCCACCCTGGCGTTAAAGTCGCCAAGCACGACTTTTATATCATGACGGGGGCAGCGCTCGTATGTGCGTTCTAATTGTTCATAAAAAGTGTCTTTCACCTCATCGTCTTTCTCCTCTGTCGGCGCATGGGCGCAGATGAATTATATATTAAATAATTTTGCTTTTATTCGAATAGCGGTGAGACGCTCGTCCACATGCGTGAACGCCAGCACTTGGCGACAAAGTCTCTCTCCCACCACGAATCCGACGCCGAAACTGCGCTTATTCGCATGGCCACTCCAATATATGTCACAATTTTTGATCTTCTTTCTTCCTTGCTTCGTCCAACGCATTTCTTGGATGGCGGTGGTGTCAGATTTTGCTTTGACGAGGACATCAACCAGCCGGGCATCTGCACCAATCCCATTCAGGGAGCGGACGTTCCAGGTGCATGCCCTCAATTCATTGTCCTTCAAACGTTTGCCATGGTCGTCATCAATAGAAGGTGTATTTATCCGAGGCTTGTTGTTATATTTCATTGGAGTATGGTTTTACGTGGCGGGTACCAAGCCCAGCGCACAACCCGTTCAGCGGGGGTGAAAATATTACTTGGCACGTTTATATAGCGAGCCGCTTGCTCCAAGACAGACGCCCGCTTGCAGCCGCACCTAGAGGTGTACAGACGCTGCCGATGAAATCTCCCCCGGCTAGCCCTTAAACCGATTATGTCAGAGTGGCCTAGCCAGGTTGTCGCCTTCTCACATTAGCTCACCGCTAAACGGGTGTTTAGCGGCTACCCAGAGGATACTTGGCCGCAAGCGACCGGCAGTAGTGAGCTGCTTGAACCGCATGCAAAAGAATCGCTCTGGCCATTCCCAGGTGAATGGCGGTCAGAAGCTTTCCCCACTTTCGTGGACTTCTACACACGGCCCCACCCTCCACTTTTTGGATTTAAATTATTAAAATTTGTGGACGTAGATTATTCTTTTTAATTTCCCCTGGATTTTTTAAACTCACTTTTTTTAATATAAATAGCACCTCGTTTCCAAAATTTATCTTAACATAAACAAAAACGCGCGCCAAGCAATCACCATTAAACCCCTACAACGCCTTTAGATAGGCTATATTTTTTGAGCTTTTTCAAGTTTGCTTAACAGCTTTTGTATTTTTCATGCTTAGAATTTCTCTGTATCTAATTACAGCAAAAGCAGCAGCATCTTAAATCAATTAGCACAAAACTAGCCTGCTTCCCCTTTACTTCACTTCTTTCACCATACCTAACGACAATGCTGCAGCGCTTACAAATAGCAAACAACTGACCCAAAGCGGCAAATTACTGGCAGGCAACACCTGAGCGACGTCGTCCAGAGTGTCGAGGGCAACAAAAACAGCAATTTATTGCTTACGCCAACAACACCAATGCTGACAACTACGAGCAGTGCAAAACTCTAAAGTGCACAAAACTAATTGCAGCAACAACAACAACAGCGCTGAAACTTTTCTCTACAAAAGCAAGCCAACTGTGTTTGAGCAACCGCATTCATTTATAGTTAAATTGTTGGTAAATGTCTAAGTAGGGAGTTTGCGGGGAAAAGTAAGAGAGAGTGCGAGGGAGCGCGACAGGAAGAGTGAGTGCAAGTAATTGCTGGCAGCAGTCAGCACACCTGTAAGTTACGAGCAGGTTTTGGTTGGCGCCACACTTTTGAGTGGTGCTGAAAGGCACCAACAAAGAAAAAAAAAAACAAATTTGGCAGAAAGAATTAAGACAATTCATTATAGTGTCGGTTGTGGCTAAAATAGTTGTAGCAACAACATCATCAAAGAACAGAGCTGGGCGTTGGGGTTTACATGAGTTTCAATAAGTGGTCTAGCGCATCACTTTCAACGGACTGACTGCGCAATGTATAGCTTCTCCAACCCAACCCGGAAAATCACCATCACCAGCAACATCGTTAAAACTCTCAAAAACCTTCGGGGTCTCCTTATCGCTACAAGAAGAAGAAAATGAGGATTACATTGCAATCGGTTGCTTTTAAGACTTTTTATACAGGTATGATTAAAAATCCTTAAGATGATTTACTTTAATGCGCTATTTTCAACATTAATTTAAACGATTCCAGATTAATTTATTATTTATTATTTTAAATTGGTGAGCCATATTAATTGTCTCTATAATGCTTCACCCAGATTTAATAATAAATATGAATACAACTAACAATTGAAACCTGATTCAATAGGTCTTAAGAACTAATATTTTAATTAACCAATTTTCTAATTGCATATTGCATACGGTATAAATTTCTTTTAATTATTGACCAATTTTGTTTACATAGAATTATCAGACAACGTATGTTTAGTTATTTTATTAATTTGAATTTTTTGCCTTTATATTCTAGTTATTTGATTTATTTAATTATTCCAAAATTTGAAAATTTTTTATTTTTTTGATTATTGGCTTTTTATTTTGATTTGTGAAATTAGTCTTGATTACTTAATTATTTTCAACAATGGATCTATTATTAATTTAATTCTGAATTATGTGCCTATTTGCTACAAATAATAGTTTTTTAATTGTTTTGATTATTGTGAGCCAAGAGATTGTTATAATTGTTGCCGGTTTATAGTCAGACTTTTTTTATTTATTTGATTATGGGATTTGTTTTTAATTACTTGATTATATTCGATAATGCGACTATTAGATTGTTTGTTAGTCATTTCGGTAATCCGAATATTAATAATATTTGGATTATTTTGATATATCTTCCTATTTGAACTAGTAGGTCACTTGAGAGATAAGTATTTAAATTACCCGATCTCCTTCGATTTTCCAATTATGTTTAATTACTTGATTATATTCAATTATGTGACTCTTTTAATTTTAATCCCAATCTTAATTAAATTTTTTAAAAATTACTATTGCAGGAATTATGATGTCGATTAATGCATTAATGCAATCGTAATCGATGACTCTGAATAATTTTGTTTGTTAAAATCGTAATCTCTTTGTAATCGTCGCACTTATAGTAATTATAATTTTGATTATATTAAAATTTCTATTGTAGTAACCATACTCTTAGTTGAATAGAACAATGTATAAAAGTTATCATTTAATTTCTTCGCAGCTAGATAAGTCACTAATAAGTTCCCCAGCGGGTTTGGGGCTTTGAATATACCAGGGATGCACCTTAACGTTAAGCTAATCGTTTATCAAAAAATTTCCACCGTTTCTGTTGAAACACTTCGAAATATTATCGATAAAGAAATTATCAAGATAAATTGTATCTCGTTTCTAACCGGAACGGAAAGCTTTCGTTAACGTTAAAGACGTTAACAAAAACGTGATACTTTATGTTTGAATTGTGCTGGCAATGCTATAGCCATGGTGAAGCCGTAAGGTGGTAACAGCGAGCGGACATACACACACAAACTCCATGTAATTTGTTTGTGTAATTCGTTGGTGGTAATGTCAAAAATACTCTGAGAAATGTTCGTACTGTCAAAATTCATGAGAAAAGTTGCAATCAGCTTGGCTAATGCTTTCACATTTAATGACTCCGCCATCAATCAGCTTTGCCAGCATAGTTTGAAATTAATAATCAACATAAACGATTTGATTTCGTTTTGATAGGGCAGAAAACGAAACAAAATCATTTCGTTAATTTGACGTTCTTAACGTTAATAAACGAAACGAAATGACTTTGTTTCGTTTATTAACGTTAATTATCGTAACGAAATGATATCGGTTCGTTGGTTAAGCATGCCTGGAATATACCCAAGGTAGGTATGGCTATCGTTAGAGGCGAAGGAAATACCAAATTGATTAAAGGAGTTGTGTAGCGCAGCCCTTTCAAGGGGTTGCCAGCGTAATTTATAGCTTCTCCAACCCCATTGTCAACCTCACCTATCATTGGCGAATCCTGTTTCTTTGGCAGCCGAGGTCTGGCAACTCTAAGCTCCATGGAACTATGGGGTGGAGGGAAGGATGACCTAGACGGTTCAATGTGGTCATATTAAATCGTTTCCGGGATGGTCGGGCTTGTGCTTTAATGATGCTTGTTACCTGAACCTACCGGACCTACATATATCTGTCTTAATAGACATAATTATTCCACAATAGTAATCCTTATCGCCCAGCTCTGGCTAGCTATGTGTTAAACATACGGTTGTGGCAACAACACCAGAACAGCTGCAGCTGCCACTAAAGGGTCGAACAAGGGCAACGGATAGTAGAAGACGGACGACGACGACTACTTAATGACGTTGAACAGGCGCTGCTAGCGATTCTCGGCTCTCCAATTTTTCTTTGGCATAGCTTAAGGCGTAATTACATGATTTCTTAGTTCATTGTCTCATTTGTCTATATATCTGCGCGCCAATTTATCTAACTAAATCATTAAGACTGATATCACATTTACTTACAATTATACTTCGTACTATGTGTTTCCTCCTCTCATTCCCTCTATGTATGTATTCATGGCCTTAAAAAGTAAAGCATATATATATACGTATATACATATATACATGTCTGCTTTGGTTCTGCTTAAAACACCTTATGAATGCATCTCCATTTTCGCTTTATTCAAAGGCTAATTACGTTCATTGCCCTCCTACAATGGATCTTAATTGTTTGTCGTTGTAGAAGATAAATGGAGGTTTACAGATAAATGTGGCTATGTACGTACTTTCATTCGGTTACAAACAAACAAATACTTAGATGGTAGTTAACGTTGACAATAGTAATTACTAGATATGCATTACATCCAATATCAGCTACAGGGTCCTTGATTTGTAATGGCAGGTCAGCACCTTTGTTTCGACGAAGGTTAAAGTGATCTGGTGACCTCAAATCTCTTCAGCTACCAACTGCAACACACCCTATATATTACTTGGCCTGGATGAGAGTCTGTGAACTCATCACCGGCGAACAAAGTGTTAGAGAAAAATACCCAGAACTCGCAGAAGAGGGACGCATGTCTCCCTGGGGGCTCAATCGATCTGGGAACTCTAACAGGATAAACTGCTACCTATCCAGAATCAACCCTACCATACATAATGTATGTCCTGCTTGCAATATGTCCCCACATGACATCAACCATCTCTTCAATTGCAATGTGGAACCTATGGCTCTAACACCTCACTGCCTCAAGCAGGAATAAAGCTATGACGTAATGAAAGCTTGTGCGGCATAAAAAGTTAATAGTCCAAAGAAGACAGATTTTCCCAGGGAGGTGACTGGTCACAAAAAAGGAAAAAATAGTCCCTGCTGGGACTGGGAAACTGCTCATGCGAAACATCAACATCATCAATGTTGTCCAAGATAAATTTCAGGGCAGGGAGAGACGATGAAGATTGATAAGGAAACTAGTTAGGTTCTCTGACATAGCTTTTCTCTGTAAATGCAGACATTAGGAAAGCACGTGGCAAGCGGAGGGGTTACATCAATGTGACTCGGAACCCATATCGCCATTGTGGTGCAACGAGAGGCAACTTTTTTTTTTACGTTTTGAAACTGTCTGCAACCTTTGAGGAAGTGCTCCTGGCTGGAAGAGCTTTGATCGCTGCTTGACTGTCAGAGTAAATTGCACGCTCCGCTTTGAAACTGAGTATAAACGGCATCAAGAGAGCTATTTTGGGGATTAACTTTTTCTCCTTGAGTTCAAATATCTACAAGAGATCTGCATTAGGGAAATAATACTCCAAAAGTCCTGTAAAGATACCCAAGGACACCAATGATTTTCCAATCTTGAAGTATCCTCGGCGGCCACCGTGGTGTGATGGTAGCGTGCTCCGCCTACCAGACCGTATGCCCTGGGTTCACACCCAGGGCAAAACAACATCAAAATTTTAGAAATAAGGTTTTTCAATTAGAAGAAAATTTTCCTAAGCGGGGTCGAACCTCGGCAGTGTTTGGCAAGCGCTCCCGGTGTATTTCTGCCATGAAAAGCTCTTACTGATAACTCGTCTGCCTTGCAGATGCCGTTCGGAGTCGGCATAAAACATGTAGGTCCCGTCCAGCCAATTTGTAGGGAAAATCATGAGGAGCACGACGCAAATTGGAAGAGAAGCTCGGCCTTAGATCTCTTCGGAGGTTATCGCGCCTTACATTTTTTATTTTTTTTTAAAGTACCCTTTCAACCTGCATCATCACACAGCCCTCGCTCACTTCCTGTGGCACCAAAAACCGTAAATGTGCTTAAAATACCGTTGTGGCAGGTGTAAATTGATGTTGTTGCTGTCCCAACTTCTGCACTTGCAGTTCTCCATACTTAATCTTCATATTGCTGTTATTGGAACTGTAGCAAAATTATTGTTGCTATTGTGGTTTTTGTTGCTGAACGTTGTTGGTTTCCCAAACTCTGTTACACACCCTCTTCGGTATGTATGTTTTTTTTTTTATTTGTTGGAAAGCACTTAAGCGCGGTCGGTAGTTATTGTAGATTGTTGTTTGGCTAGGGTGATGGTTGTTGGTTTTGTTCCTCATATTGTTGTTGTGCTACTGCCTGCTGTGTACAGCTGTTGGTTGATGTTGAAAAATGTAAAGTATTTGCGCCCAATTTAAGTTTTGAACTTTTTCCGAAATTAATTGTCGTGAGCATAAATTCATGTTGGACATGCTGAGTGGCGACAAGAGATAAAAAAGACATAAAAGAAAGAACAACAACAACAACAACAGGGAAAAAATGTTGCAAAGCGTATGAACATAAGTAAAATGAAGAACAACAGTAACAAAGGCCAGCATTGACAGGAGCAACATACTTGCCGTCATCCAGTGATTTTTACAGCTCCGCATCACGCTCAATTCTCACGGGAATGCTCTGGATCATTGAGAAGCAGAGGTCGTGATATTTTCGCACACGTGAAATGTGATAGGCAGATGTCGCGCTGTTTTTCATTTAACTCATACGCGAAAGGCTAAAAGCGACATTTTTTTTTGAAAAAATAGATTTATTAAAGCCAGCGTGACCAAACTAAAGACAAGTAATTAAAAAATTATCTGGATCACAAATTGAATTGGATTTATCTAGCTCAAATCGTAGTTGTTGCATTTACATGCAAAATTATTTATCTGGCTCAAGATCTTTGCCACCGGATGATGGCTATTATATATGTACTTAATTGCTTGTCAATTTATCATTAATGCAACGTTATACCCAGATGTAGAATTGTTATACCAAAATAACTACGTCAAAGATGAAAAAATCTGAGAAAAATTAAATTTCAAAAACGTATATAAAACCCTTTGAAATTGGTGATTAGCCACGGGATTTTTTCCATTTGGAAAGTTTTGAAATCTGGTCAAATTTTTTTTCATTTCGTAATTTTTCGAAATATAGGAAATTTAGATTTTAATAACTAATTTTTAGGGAAAAAATACCTAATTTTTTTAACAGAAGTAAACACTTTTACACAAATAAAACAATAGAAACATTTCAATAAAATGTTGAAACCGCGCGCATATTTTCAATTACGAAAAACTTGAAAAACTGAAAAATTAGTGTTTTAGTAAACCAAACTTTCACAAATTTTATTACTAAACACGCTTCAAAAAGCATTTCGGTAAAATGTTAATTGATCACTCACACTATTTCGATATCGAATTTTCAATGCTCAAAGCATGAACAAATTTGACTTCGTACATTTTTTAAATAGTTATGTAAAATATATGTGACTTTTTAAACATTTTATAAAATCGGCAAAAAATATCCTAGTACAGATTTTCTGTTTCGAAAAATTCCCAAAACTATAACTACATGTTTAGGTCATTCAATGCGTTTACTAAAATTCTTTATTCTTTTTTTAATCTTTATTCTTTATTCAGTCTATGATTTACAATTATCTCACAGACTATTTTAACAAAACTTTCTTATATATAAGTAAAAAGTGTTAAAAAATTAATATAATATAGAGAATAACACATTTTTAAAACAAAATCTTGATACGGAAAAATTCCAGGGAAAGTTAAAAATAGTATGATTAGTAATCATACCGGCTTTTTCGATTTCGAAAAATTTACTGAACAATTTTCCCATTTGGTCATCATGAAAGATTCGATAAAAATTAAAAAATTTTAGTAAAATTCTAATAAACTCGACGTAAAAAATATGCTCACTTTGTCGAATTCTTTTACTGAGTTTTACTTAAGGTAAATATGAATTTTCGAAATTAAAAAAAAAAAATCCAAAAATCAATAGCACCCACTTTTTCGAAAAGTTCGAACGCTAACAAAATCTGAATGCAGTAGATGAACTCAGAAACTTAATCTCCCACAAATTCAGTAAAATAAATCAATAACCATGCCCTCATTTTCGATTTCGAAAAATTGTTCAGTGATTATTCCCAGCTGTTCATCATGAAAAATTCGATAAAACTAAAATTCTAATGAAATCGACGTATGAATATGCAAGTAAATAATTTAATAAATAAAAAAAAAAATTTCAAAAATCAATAGCACCCACTTTTTCGATTTCGAAAAGTTCGAACGCTAACCAAATTTTAATGCAGTAGATGAAATCAGAAACTTGATCTTCCACAAATTCAGTAAAATCAATCAATAACCATGCCCTCATTTTCGATTTCGAAAAATTGTTCAGTGATTATTCCCAGCTGTTCATCATGAAAAATTCGATAAAACTAAAATTCTAATCAAATTCAGTAAAATCAATCAACGACCACATTTTCGATTTCGAAAACATTTTCAGTGATTATTCCCAGTTGTTCATCATGAAAAACTCGATAAAACTAAAATTCTAATCAAATTCAGTAAAATCAATCAATGATCATGCCCTCATTTTCGATTTCGAAAAATTTTTCAGTGATTATTCCCATTTATTCATCATGAAAAATTGGATAAAACTAAAATTCTAATGAAATCGACGTAAGAATATGCAAGTAAATAATTTTCGAAATTAAAAAAAAAAAAAAATTTCAAAAATCAATAGCAGCCACTTTTTCAATTTCGAAAAGTTCAAACGCTAACAAAATTTTAATGCAGTAGAGGAACTCATAAACTTATTCTCACACAAATTCGGTAAAATCAATCAATAACCATGCCCACATTTTCGATTTCGAAAAATTCGAACAGAAAAAAATTCAAGTTTGAGTTATAACACTCACTAATATTTTTCGAATTCAAAAAGTTTTTTTCAATCATAACTCGCATTTATTTATCGAATAGTCCATGGTGAAAGGTCGAGAAAGCTAAAGAATGGAAAGTTTTAGTAAAACTCTGCGAAAACTTACGCGTAAATATGGGTATTGCGAAAAATTCATAGTCTACAAAACGCAGGATTTGTTACTGATACAGCTTAAGTGATTAAAAATAAGAAATATTTGATCTTTAAGGGCCTAAATATGGCTTTTTAATTTTTTTAAAAATGTTCAATCAAATCAACCGGACCCACTTTTTTAATTCGACCACTAAAGAAACAGAGTTTCAATAGCTTAACTTAGCAACTAAATCTCTCACAAATTCAGTTAAATCAATCAATAACCATGCCCACATTTTTCCATTTCGGAAAACTGTTGAATGATCACTAAGAGTTACATGTAAAATGTTATAACAGATTATTTATGTTTTATGAATTCGCATTTGATTATATCAAGTTATGGGGCTGCACCCCCAGTTGAGATTTTTTAAATGTTAATTTTTTACCACGTTAACACAAGTGCATGCACTCACACATACGCCCACGCACACATCCAAACATTTATTCGAGTAATTTACAATGTGTGTGCCCTGTGTGGCAACTGCTTTGCAAAATTTTCACTGAATTTATATTCTTGTTATTGTTGTTTTTAATGTTTGAGTTGTTTGCTGTTGCTCTTATTTTGGCGCACTGCCGTCCCACTCTCGCTTATAATTGTTGTATATTTGTATTTGTTGTAAGCATTTAATTACATGCTGTTTTTGCAGTTAAGTGGCTTTGGCTGCCACGTTGTTGTTTCCAGTACCAACAGCACCACCACTTCCTTGTCCTTATGAAGCATGCCCTTCCTGGCTACCCTCAAGCTCCTGATTTCGGCTACTTGTTTACTTAAATTTTACAACAACAATTTACCGCTAGAATTTCTTGGGTGTGCATATTTTTATTTTGATTTTTTGTGGTTTTTATTGTTATTGCACCTCTCCTCTGTTATTTCCAACACATAGTTGTACTTTGGTGGCCACCGTGGTGTGCTCCGCCTACCACACCGTATGCCCTGGGTTCACACCCCGGGCAAAGCAACATCAAAATTTTAGAAATAAGGTTTTTCAATTAGGAGAAAAATTTTCTAAGCGGGGTCGCCCCTCGGCAGTGTTTAGCAAGCGCTCCGGGTGTATTTCTGCAATGAAAAGCTCTCAGTGAAAACTCATCTGCCTTGCAGATGCCGTTCGGAGTGGTTCCGTCCGGCCAATTTGTAGGGAAAAGCAAGAGGAGCACGACGCAAATTGGAAGAGAAGCTCGGCCTTAGATCTACTAGGAGGTTATCGCGCCTTACATTAATTTTTTTTTTTTAGTTGTACTTTTGTTGTTTTGATTTTGTATTTGTTTTCGTTCTGTATCTGTCTGCTGTGTATTCATATAATTTCCTTATTAAATTTTAAATCTTATATACAAGCTAACCTAATATAAACGCACGCAAGTCATTTTCTGTCAAAAATGTCTCATGCACATACAACTTGTATGAGAGCAACCCAAATTAAATTTGCTGCGTGAAAACCTAACTCGATTTCCAATTTTTGTTTTGCGTGACATTTAGATTTGACGTTTGCATAGATGCTTTACATTGTCGCAACGCATGCTTATTTGGGTTAGGGCAAAAAACGCCGGTTGTTTGCGTGTGCTACAAAAACGCAGTGCGGTTTTATTAGGTTGGCATGATAGCCTTCTTTATCTCCCTGCTTGTCTCTCTATTTCCTTCTCCCCGCCGATCAGCTTTATTAATCGGTTGTTCGGTTGGTGGTGGTTAAAAGTATTTAAAAAGTCATAATTGCTCAAAATACAATACAATGGTGGTGCTCTTAATGAATGCTTTGCATGGTTGTATACTTTCAGGCGCCGTGCGGTGCCTCGTGTGTCAAACAAAAGTTTTCAAATGTTCAATTTTACATATTTTGATACATGAATATGCATGTGTATGAGTGTCTGCAAGTAATTAATGGGTTTTAACGAGCTTTTTATGCTCTGCCAGTTGAGATACCTTCGATAAAATGTATGTTTTTGTAGGTGCTTGGGTGCATGTACTTTGGAACCCTACCATTTCGCCGATGTGTATGTAGAGTGCTTTGCGCGAAGTCATGCAATACGAAAATTTTACGGACTTCTTCAATAAGAACTTAGAAAGAAAAAGTTGGATAACTCGGTATACGTGGGGTGACATCTTGCAATGGAAACTGGCTGATAGACTTTGCATCCACTTAGCTACTTAGCAATAAAAATGGACACATGCCTAATAATGTCTCGCACATGCTCTACTAGAGCAATCTTCTAAAACTAAATAAATGTAAGGCGCGATAACCTCCGAAGAAATTTTAGGCACAGCTTCTCTTCCAATTTGCGTCGTGTTCCTTTAAGTTTTCCTAAAAATAGGTGGTACGGGACCTACATGTCTTATGACGATTCCGAACGGCATCTGCAAAGCAGGTCAGTTTTCACTGAGAAGCTTTTCATGGCAGAAACTCGGAGACGCTCGTAGTGCTTGCCAAATCACTGACGAGAGGCGACCTCCCTTAGACAATTTTTATTCTAATTGAAAAAAGTTGTTTCTATAATTTTGATGTTGCTTTGCCCGGGTCGTGAACCTAGGATCTTCGTTTATGGCCGTCAGCAGATGCACGAGTTCGCTTCAAGCCGCAGCTAAATTCGAAAACATAACATTTATGTGGATTGCTGGTCGAAGGAATATTGAGGGCAACGAAAAGGCAAACGAACTTACAAAGGCAGGGACATTGTTGGATGCGTCAAGGAGGGCAGCAAAGAAAGAGTCAGGAACTACCTGTGCACACCCTAGGTTTCAAACTATGGAAAGGTACCTACTGTCGGAATATTAGGAGGTGCTCCGTAAGACACAACAGCAGGTTCATTGACCGAACAAAGTTTCTTGCTGCACCAACAAAAACGTCCACTTGCAGTCGTGCCGGTTAAAATGTGGGAAATTTAAACATTAAAACCACATACATATGTATAAGCGAGAAGAGCCACCGAAGCTCCCTTCTGAAAAGGGCCCAAAGTGCTACACAGGTAGTGTTGCAAAGTGCCGGACCGCGAATGCAAGCGCCTACCAACCAATGTGGTCCTATACAGCAGCACACCGAATTCACATTACCGTCCGCCCAAAACCTTATTACAACACCAACACTTTTCTGATTTTTTGAGCATTTTAAAACGTGCCACAGTCAAAAGTCTCGGCCGCTGCAAGGCTAAATCAACAATCGACACCAACTAACTTTGACTAGTTTTGAGCCCTTAGAAGCTCGCATACGATGGGTCGTTGCCAAAAGTTATCATTTGCGAGAAGAATTTTTTATATCGAAGCAAGCAATTGCCAAAAGCTGTTGAAATGAGAATAAGAAACAACACATTTTCGAACAAAAATATATTTCTGAAGCAACAATAACAAAAATATGAATGTGATAATAATATGAAAAGCGTTGAGAAGAGTGGAAGAGAATATCAAAGGAAAGCAGCAAATGATAAACGGAAGGAAACATTGAACAATTTTATGTGCGCTTCCCGCCTTTGATAGGAAATAAGAGAAAAGGGGGAAATAAAAATTGGCAAATCAGAGCGCATAGAATATAGAATTATAGAACTTCGCTTTTTCATACTGCTTTTCTTCTTTTTTTAGTGCTGTTGCCTATGCGATTGGCGTGCAAATGCCAATTGAGTTAAAGTGTCTGGAACTGAGCTGATTTACACTCACAGACAGGTCGATCGAGCGGGGAGGGATATTGGGATAAAGGGTCTGTATGTGTTAGTTTGGTATGAGGGAAGGACATACAACAAAGGGCAGCACAAGGCAGGTCAGGTTAGGGTAACGAGTTTTGTACCGAAAAAAAAAAAAAAATATTTGCTGCCAAACTACATTTATATAAATGCAGCCAACGAATGTACGAAAACTTTGACAGCTCGCACGTGATCGGAAAATCGAATTTTTTGATATGGCACAAGCCAAGCCAAGCCAACCACGCAACTTAGCACCTTGCACCATCCACTATTACGTACATACACTGCTTTGTAGTAGCGCAGCTATTGCATTGCTTTTGAGCCGACTTTGTTATTGGTGAACTTAGTCATGGGTATAGCCAGAGCTTAATATAGGAGGGCATTATAACAAGTGGCTCGAAGGAAGCTATGTTCCAACGCAGTATCAAAGAAGGGTGCCACGAGAAATTTTTTCCATGGTTGGTACCAACAACTTGGTGATTGTTTGGTGTGGCCAATTAGCGCTCATGTGCCTGTAAGTATAATGAGACTGTCTAAGGGTTTCGGTTTCCTTTGCCGGATATTGAAGCTGTACGTCCCGGTGCTAGCTCGCCCATCGCAGGAACAAATTGATGTGAATTCGATTTATGTCATCCAACCATCTCCGCAGTACTGCAATTCTTACCACAGTGCTGAGAGATTAGGGAATACATTTACACCCAGAGCTTTGTAAACTATGTAGCTAGAAGTCGTACCTTTGCGCAAAGTAAGTTAACAACTCATTCGTGTATAATCGCCTGCCGGAAGTGCACACACTTAGATTCTCACCTAGTGCGATTTCCGATAAGCACTGCGGATTGTGAATTTAGTTACCAGCTCTTTTTGGTACGTCAGGGTTCTGGGAACGAATGTATTCTTTCCTTTGTACTTCCCTCATAAACGCTACCATTACTTGCGGGGACAAACCACCAATCCAACAAGTTTTTGGACATCCACTATCGGATACCTAGCTGCTTCTATGGGAGCAATCAACCACTCGTCGTTCATCATCCGCATGGCGTTCTTCCACCGTTCATCTTATAGCATTCTTCAGTCATCATCAACTATGAACCAGCTCATTGTTCACCAGTTCCAGCGTTCTAGCTCTACGAGTAATTTTAGCATCGACTCACCACCTATCGTTCCTTTATTCCGTGTCCAACCATTCACCATCCGAATATTTACCATCAGCAAACTTTAGCGGTCGTTCTGGACACCAGCCAATTGTCACTGATTCACGGATTCATCGGTAACTTTAGGTACCCGCCAACCATTCCACCGTTAACCCATTACACTGGTGGTTTTTGGCATCAGCCAATATTTTCAACGATTTCCGATACACCGGCCATTATCCGCGGTTACTCTCTCGTGTTGCTGTTTACTTCAAACACTTTTAGAGAGCAGAGAATGACGACAACGAAAATGATCAAATCAAATTATTGGAAAAATCTAGAACGTGCATATTTTAGTACTCGAAAATTATGGATTCTTGTACTCGGCAGGATTTTCCAAAGTTTTTGAACTAGTTAAAAAGATCGATCTTAATGAAGCCACGATCCCTCGTACTCATACACCCACTTTCCTCCGCCCACGGAGTCAACGATTTTCACTTGTTTCCCAATCCGCGTCATGTCAAAACCTATGAAATTATTGACTAACAGTCACACACAATATTTTTTCTTTTCTTCTGGTCGTCCATCACTTGACTGGCTTCATTTAATTTAGTACGTTTTAGCTATCGAATTTAAAAAAAAAAAAAAAAAAGAACGGAATTGAAAATGTTTGCGCAAACGACTTTGAAAAGTCAACTTTGAAATCGTTTTTTCATAAAAGTCAGCATGCGTGTGCTTGTATGTGTGTGAGTGAATAGGAAAATGCATAGAATAAGTACACACACACACACACACACATGTATTTTGTTCAAAAATGTTGCTTGCCATGCAATGTTAGTCGAAGTTCAAAACGAGTTACGGATTTGTTTGAGTCACAAAATTGCAAATCATCTGTGATTAAGTTTGAAACTTTATTTACATTTTCACGTGAAAATAGGTTTGGAACTTTGCCTATTGTTGGATGATGGAGTGGAAAAGATAAAGAAAGCAAAGGCATGGAAAAGAAGCGTATAAAGTTCCTGTGTCGTTTGATGTGCAAACATATGTGAACCCGACTCAAAAACGAATTCATTTGAATTTAAAGAAAGTTAAGCTAGTATTCGGGGTTAGCCTTTTCATTCTGTCTGCCGATCATAAGGTAGCACTTAGGTTGTCCTTAATGTTTATGGATAGCAGTGAAGTTGCCGGCGTGGATGAATTTAGAAGCTCCGTCTCCCAAAAAGGCAGGTAAATATATCTTTAAGCTAGCATTACCGCTGCCATATTATATTGTGACGAATATTATCATCACTAAGCCGATACTAAGCAGCCACTCATATGTACGTAAACAAATCAATCATCATGTACACGCATACATTCAAGGCAGCAGAGAGATACTCACAAACGCATGTCATCATCAGCCGAAGTAGTACTCACATATACACACTCATATGGATACAAACTACAAATATACATTTATATGCTGGTAAACAAGCATGAAGTTCACGAAATTACTAGACCTTAGGAGAAATGGGTGAACGAGGAAACCGAGAGTATAAAACCAAAACAAGCTGAGTAGTAAATAAGCAGTTTGTTTTAAAGCAATTAGTTGTGAAGTAAGAGTTATTGTGAAGTACTCTCAAAGTAGTCCAATAAAGATAATTTTGCATTACTGAATATTAGAGTTATTTATTCAACAATTTAGCGATTCGAACGTTAGCAGAAGGCTTGGAATAAGCGGAATTACCCTAAATTCGTTACAATATAACCCTTTTCACCTTCCATGTATTTATTAAAATAAGTTAACCACTTTGAGAGCGAAAACGTGAAAAACATTAAAAGATTTGTTAATTTTATATATCACCCATATAACCAAATGCATATTACATCATCACGTCAACACGTTTACATATAAATAACCAATAACAAAAACAAACTAATTAAGTCAACCAAAGTATTTTCCCTTCTATTGCCAATTAAAAAGTAAACCTTGTTCTTCATTTAAAATGCGCTGTTAATAAATTCAATTTGTATCCTCATTTCACCGCGCCATACGTCGCGCTCATCACTATTCCACTCCTACTCACGGCTCCACTTTCGCTCACCCGCCCTAATACGATATCGCAGCCATATCACGAAACGTTTTAATTTAGCAAAACAGTTGTAGCTTACTAGTTTTGATTTAATATGCCTTGAAGTTCTGCAATAAACTTTCGTCTGCTTGCCCTCTTAGCGTTACAAACTTCCATTTCACTCTTCAGACAGATAGAGACACCAAAAGAAATGGTAGAAGGAGAAAAAGTTGTAAAGCTACTTGACAAACGAAATGTCAACTGGTTCACTGGGAATTAAAATTTTAATAAGTGCGACCGCTGAGGGCGTAGTGGAGGTGTGTATGTGGCTCGGTCGTGCTATGTGTAGTCCAAGTGCTTTAGTCAATGATTTGTGTATGCGCGGATCCCTTTCATTGTTCATATTGGTTGTTGTTCATTTCAATTTATTGTTTTTGCCATTTCGATTTTGCTATTACCTTGGAATTTAGTTTGGTTTTCAAGTGACTTTCTATTGTTTCAGCACCACCACTAGAGCTTGAATTGTTTGCACGACGGGAAGTCCCAATGGTTAGTAGCAATTCATATGCGAACTACGGTTACACGTCTGTATGTGTGTATGTAAGTATATATATATATATGTTTCACCTTTTACCTGTGCACATAAATACATATTCAATTTTATTTAAAACTCAACTAAAAGGCTCTACATACGTGGGTAGCTAAGTGCTCTAAACATCGCAAATGCAAACCCCTCATCCCACAAACTTTTTAGTTTACACTGCATAACAGTTCATTGCTTGCGGTGCATAGCTTTGAGCAACGAAATGCTCTCAATTTCAGCTCTTCTGCCACGGCCTCTTCTTTATATTCCTTCTCCTCTTGGCTAACTAGCTCTGGCCATAAATTAAATATTAAAACTTTCAATTGGTTCAGCAACCAGCGGGACAATAGCAGCAAGGTGGTTAATGCTTCATTGAAGCTTACTCTATTAGAGCACAAGGTAAGTGGTAATTCCGTCGCAAGACAAAGAGATATGTGTGGTTTCGAAATGAGTTTCCATGTAATGAATATTGGGTTTTGTTGTATTTTGCTTAGAACATTTTCACCCCTAACGGACTCAGCAGTATTAAGGTATATTGTGACGAATATTGATATCACTAAGCTACTAATAATAAACGCACAACAACAATTAAGCAGCCACTCGTATGTAGTAGGGGACGAATAGATATCTCACACACAGATATACATGTATATAGCTGGTAACTAACCAAGCATGAGCTACAACTATAGAAGAAATGGGTGAACCAGGAAACCAAGAGTATAAAAGCAGCGCAAGCTGAGTAATAGCTAAGAAATTTTTATTTAAGCACGCTATTGGTTGTGAAGTATAATTGTGAAGTACTACTACCAACGTAATCTAAATAAAGACCAGTTTACAATACTGAATATTGGAGTGATTTATTCAACAGTTTATCGATTCGAACGTTAGCAAAAGGTGCAAGATAATTAGGATTTCCCCAGAACTCGTTATAATATGAACCGCAAACCGGGGACTCTTAACATAAACTGAAAGCAAATTCGATACGAAAAAAACCAAGGTATGTTATAAAAATATCCAATGAGGTAACCTCTAATATTTAAGGGGACTAGAAAAGGTTTAATGATACTTCCAGTACAACGTGAGATGGAACATCTACGACTATATGCTTACCCGAGGCAATAAAAAAGCAAGACATTCAAACTACAAAGCAGAAACAAAAATGCAGAATTCATTTGCCCACAGGGCTCGGGAATACGATAAGTAAACCTTTCTTGCGCAAGGCTGGTCAACTATGAGCAACGTGCCATTGTTATAACATTAAAACACTTTTCTAAAGTTAAGGAGATTCCATTGGTTGACATCGCAATTTAGAGCTTCCCCAGCTAATTGTCAACCTTAATTCCTTGTGGCGAATCCTACTTAGTTATAAGCGGGGCTCTGGTGCCCCAAGATCGTCACGGAAGGAGGGGTTCAGATGACCTAGAGGGGCGAACGTGGTCATATTAAATCGATCGTTCAATGACAGAGCTTATCTTTTAATTTGCGTGGCACTCATTTTGATTTTTTTCTACAAATGGGAGTAAGAACGCAGTTGAATTTTCATTGAGAAACTTTTCATGTCAGAAATACACTCGGCGTGTTTTCAGTACCACCGCCGAGAGGTGACAACGCTTGGAAAAAACTTTTTTATAATTGAAAATCTTTTTATTTTTTTTATTTTTTATGTTGCTTTGGGCTGGACTTGAGCCTAGGACCTTCGGTGTGATAGGCGGAGCACAATATCCGACAAAGGACCATCAACATCGATAAAACTCACTAAAATCACCCGGAAGCCTCCTTATCGCAAGAAGAAGAAAAGGAAAAAGAGAGAAGAAGTAAACGAACAAGGAAAATGTTTCTGAGGGATGCAGCTCTCTGCCAGATATGAATTTGACATGTTGTGGTACTTTAACCTGCTGATGCGAGCTCGACTGCCGCGGAAACCCTTGCTTGATCCCTCGAATCTTTGGCTCAACTCACCTAGCGTATTTGTTCTCCAAGGGATGAAAAGAGTGACTGTGCCACCTAAATTTAAGAATAGCAGGACTCTGATAAATTGGCACCATAAGCTTGGTCTCATAGCACTATAAGATAATACAGTAAACAAAGTTATATGCCTGACAGAGCGCCGCCCCTCAGGCTAGTGATGCACAAGTGCTTAGTTTGAAGGCAGCACCATGAAATGCTTAAGAAGCAGTTTCTACCGGGATCTTACATCATCTTATCCCAATAGGCAACAGCTTGATCCAGATGGCTAATAAGCGGACAAGCAACTTCTTTATGGGCCAAAAGATGACTTCCAAACCCCCATAACACATCTCTCTGATCCAAGCGTGTATCAAAAGGCATTCCTTATTCATTCGTTCATACTTCATCATCGGAAAATAATGCAAACTTCCAAGGAGGTCCAGCGTTGCTCTAGATATTGCCAATAAAGGATTTCTGTATCCAGTTAAGTTCATACTTTCTCAGGCAAAATCCTCAAATACGCCTTTTCATAACACACACAATACCGTTGTTGTTCGATCCCGTTGAAATGTCACATTTCCGGGCACTACTAATAGTTGACTTCTATAAAAATTTACAACTTATATGAGCTGATCTGGAAAGCCCCTAAGCTGCGTTTCGTTGTATTCACTTTAATTTTCTACTTCCAATAACATTTAAGTTCTGCACGGCATATTTCTACTTCCATATGGGAACAGCCTCAGCGCGCTTTTGTTGGGTTGTGCACCCATATACCATTTCGTGACAGCAACAACAACACCTTTCACAGTTCACTGAACAAATTAAACGCCAACGGCAAGGCTATGCACTGACACCGTTAAGCCAAGCAGTAATAGCAATAACAAGCAATATCAAAAACAACAAATAATATATTTTGTTAATCCTTAATGCATAAACACAACAACAATTTACAGTGAAGGCTGCGATTAAGCTAATTGAAATTATTGGCAGTCGTCGATTTATTGCAGAATTAATTAATGCTTAATTAATTAATTGAGAACAAAGAGCCTGTGGCGGATAATTTAATAGAGTTGAGGGAAAATTAGTCTGTGGAGGAATGGCGAATGACCTAATTCCTTTAAACATAGTGTAATCGCAAGTAAATCTACTTACTCTTCAGGTGGAAACCTACTTTGTTGCAAGTGGCGTTTAATTCTTCTTCTTCTCAATGTTCAGGGTCCTTTTCTTTCTCTTGTGCTGCAGATGGCACTGTGAAATTTTGAATTCGATATTTTTGCAGACTCTGTGTCTAGCTTGTTTGTCTTTGAACTAAAAAATTGGGTTACGATTTGGTTTGAATTTTTTTTCTGTACCCAAAATGGGACCAAGAAACTTTCGTATCGACCTCAAAAATCAGATTTCATTCTGTTATATCTCCTTATTATATAGTCATCCCGAATGAAGCATGTTGCATTCCCACTAATGTTATGTCAGAGTCTTTAGAAAATTGACTGTTTACGGTTTCCATGGGAGATTAACTTCTTTGGAATAATGATGATGATATTGACATTATTGGCCTAAACAAACGTGCCGTAAGTTATACCTTCTTTGTATTAGATAAAGAGGGGGAAAAATGGTAAACGAGAACAAGGCGAAGGAGTTGCTGTGACGCAAAAAAATATTTGTGCATTCGCGCCTTCGTAGCCACGTCCCTGTGGACGGATATAGATTCGAGACTGTAAGGACTTCGTCTATTTGATAGCCGGAATTAACAGCAAAAACAATGTCTGCTTAGAAATTAAATAAAGAATAAGTCTCGTCAAGAAGTCTTACTTTGGACTGAGTAGGAATTGAAAATTAAAGTCCCCTCTCGACGAACAAAAGTCACATTCTCTTCGGATGATTTATAGGCATGTACGTGATGTCGTCGACGATTATAGAAGAAGGTATGTAGTCGAAATATCTATAACGCAACGAGTAATTTTTTCTCGTGTGAACCAAAACTCCTCTCATATAAGAGTGAGTGAACATGAATGCCTTTATGAATTATATATTATATAGTGAGGACTGTGAATGTGAGTGACTGCGACGCAAAGTGTCGCGGCGTCATACATAATCTGGCCCATAATGATGATCTGAATGAGCTTTACGTAGATATGAAGCCAGCCCAGCAAATAAAAGCACAAAGGCTTCACTGGCTAGGTTATATTATGCTAAGAATGAAGATGCTCTGACCAAGAAAGTATCTCAAATGCCTCTTGGAAGGAGAGGAAGCGGGAGATCTGCACTGCGTTGGATGAGGCAGGCGGAAGAAGACTTGACTTCCACGTGACTTTTTACGTAACGGCCTCGCCTATGCGGTTAAGCGCCAATTAATGATAACAATGAAAATCATGACAAAGTAACGAATTTGGCTTTTCCTTTCGTAATCCTTTCATAGAGTCTATGTGAGGGCTCTTTGACTTACTGCCACTTCTGTGTGATCCAAGCGTATATACGCGTATGAGTTCGTCTATGCTCTCATTCCAACAAATAAATATTCCGCTAAAGCAGCGAGACACACAAAAGTCACATAGCTAATAGCCAATTTGCATAATAAATTATGTGTCACTCAAGTATTTTACAGTTATACATCTCTTTTAGGCATCCGCTGCATTTCGGCCCATTCTCTTTCTCTCGTGCACTTACCAAATCTATCTATCTCGCTTCGCCTCTACATATTTGCTTCATTTAATTCGCGCCTCATTTGTGAGTTAATGTCGTTTGCGTGAATTTGTTGGTGTGGCCATAAAATTGTTAATGAGCAGTAAAAAATGCGACCACATGCAGTGACAATTTAAAATGCAACAAAAACAACAACAGCACCAACATAAACACAAACAATATGAACTAGTGGTTATTGTTGTTGTCAATGTTGAATTAAGCTCCCTCTGAATTCCCCCTCAGTTTTCATCGGTGCTTGCGGGTGTCATTGTTGTAAATTTGCATTCCTCGCAAAGATAAATACTCCATTTTGGTAATTTAGTTGGTATGCTATAGTTGGTACTTACTGGGACAAACCTCATATGTGACAATGTGACAATTTGGGTTGCGAATATAGGAAATGATGTGTTTACAGTGGGTTATAAATGCTTAACCCGCTGTAAACATATGTAGGATCCAAATATGACATTATGACATCATTATTTTGATATGAGAAAGGAGTTTTATTTTTAGCGCTCATGAAAGCCTTTAGCCATTTAGGAGTAAATATAAACTCAAAACTAATTTTTAAGAAGCACTTCAAGGCGTTGAGAGAAAAAGTTTCTTATGTCCATCGTAATATTGTAACGAATTTGGTGCAATTCCTCTTATTTGCAACCTCCTACTAACGTTCGAATCACTAAACTGTTGAAAAAATAACTCCACCATTCAATAATGCAAAACGGCCTTTACTAAAGTACTTCACAATAACACATACTTCGAAACTGATAGCTTGCTTAAATCAAACTGGTTGTCGTGCCTCTACTGTTGCCGGCTTTTATACTGTTTGGTTTCCTCGTTGACATATTTCTAGGCGCTTCTATTTCCAGAAACTACTAGTTAGTTATCAGCTATAAATTTATCAGCTATAACTACAGATGCACGATTTTATAGCTTCTCTCATAGCACATGCGCGTGTATATGTGAGTGATATTTGCACAAATGATTTCATACTTTTGGGAGTATCTCAGATATATGCATGTGTTTGTGCGTAACTCTCCTCTGCTCGTATGCACATATGGGTAGACATAATGATTGATTTGTTGATGTGCATACGAGTAACTGCTTAGTATCGGCTTAGAGATGATAGTACCCCTAAGTGTTGCCAGTATTCGTCACAATATTATACGCAGCACCAGTGTAGAATGGATCTTAAATTACCCATCAAAAAGATATACTAGCAACCTATTGATTTACTGCTGTACGACTAGCTAGTCTTTATCAGACGTTTTCCAATGACGCGGTCCTTGTTTTATCCCAGTAGATTTGCTGTTAACTAAAGCCGGTCTTCAATATGACATTGGAATGGAGAGACCATCTGAAGGCTAAAAAAAGCGCAAGGTCACGAACATTATATAAGTGGCAAGAGCTTTGGGAAGAATCGAGGAAAGCGCGCTGGACCTTCATGTTGGTTCGAAATATATCGGAATGGTATGAGCAGACGCACGGCGAACTAAACGCATAGCTAGATATTGGGAGAACACGGCGATTTCCAGGAGTATTTATACAATCGTGAGATAGATAAAGATCCTCTCCGTCCACATTTTTGTGGAGGAACCTTCCACGGAAAATGAAGTTTCTCTAATAACCAGATACATAGCTTGTTGGACTGCTGTGAACAAAATTGCGCTTATAATTATGACATATTGATGCATGCGGAAAAGGAGCAAAGAGACATGCGCTTCCGAAGCAATTGCGATTAAATCGCCTTTCTCCGTCGTGCCGTAATGCCTAACGGCGGTCCCAGGAGGGTGCGGACGAATGAACAGTATTAGCTTGGTTTCATTGCGCCACTTGAGAAAAGTGCGCTGCAGCAACATCCAAGAAAAAAAAAGTAGAGGTGTAAGTAGAAGTAGACGTGAGGCAGAGACAGTGAGAGGGAGAGAGGCAGAGCGAATAGACGGAGAAGATAATGAAGGTCTTAGAGAACTTAGCTTGAATATCAAATACAAAATTTAAAATAGCGACGAATTTAAAGCCCTCCGTACCACTGTTCCATCACATATTTCCAAGCAAAGCAACGAACTTGATATGACCAGCCAAACATAATTATTCACACATCTAACAGATTTCACACACACACAGATATTTGTTAATATCAATTTGTATACAATAGCATATTCATATTAGCCAAATTATTTTCGCATGGAATTTCATTAAATCAAGCGTACGACGATGCTTAGCAAAATTATGCAAAGAATGCACCCGCAGAGGGGGGTAACGTTGGGTAAACACTAAAATTTATTATACTCAAACATGCTTCTGTGTACATATGTACATGTAATTTTATGTGTGTGGTTATCAGATTAAACGTATTCATAATCATTCGTTTATATCGAGCCAAATGCGAAAGGGTGTATATTTATAGTATTTATATATGTATGTACATACAAATCTACTTTATACAATGTTAAAATATAGAAACATTGTGCAAATTGTTTTATAATTAGTTGCCGCTTGTCGAAGTGTTTTGACCGCTAATGCCATTGCGGTAATTCATAGCAGACAAGCATTTGATGTATGTATATAAGTGCGTTTGTACTTATGTACTACTTATTTGTTTAAAATTTTGCTGTTTCAAAATGAATGGTTGATTTAACCGTTCGGGCAGCACTATATCAGTGAGAACATGAAGAAGGGATGCTTTCCACACATTTTATGGAGATGAGTTTTGTGTGTGATGAAGGTTTAAGGGGCCAACGCCGTCAGGGCGAAAGATTCAGACTCAAAAAGTTCGAGTGAAATTCCATGTGTTGGCGATTATTTTATGAGCTGGTGTTGTGATGGAAGAGTGATACTGTCACTTCATGTATCGGGCTCGAGGTCAGCGCTATTATAAGCTTCGATGCTAGAGTTCCAGTATATTTAAATTTTTTTCAAAGCAGGCAACTGTGCAGCGCTTGAAAGTCCAGCCATAATGTTGAAACTACTCACACTAAAGCAGATCTCAAAATGTGATTGAAATGTTGTGCTAGATCTGTCAGGACTTTCTGCTTTCTTCTGAGTGAAAATCAATCAAGGTATTGAAGACTGCCCACTAGTTAGGTCCACTCCTATTGTTTTTATAGCTCTAAGATGCGTCTTTATCCCAGACAAGAGACGAAACTTGTTATATGAAAGGAGCATAAGCGTCAATTAATCATATTAGGGGATTTCTAGCGCGTTTCGTTTGGTAGGGAGAAGTGGTTGAATGTAAAGGAACTGAGAAGAGATCTACCCGGTTCCAAGGCCCTTAGAGTGGAAGAGGTGTTAGATGGGCTTCCAACTCCACCAAGGTGATGGTGTGTGTACTGATATCATCAGTTAGTACCAAGGTAAGCGATAAGCGAGTCTTTGCGCTGATCAAACGTTGCCTTGACCTGTGTGTATCGTGAGGTTAGGCTGACGACGGCAGCTACTTTTGTTTAATCAATCCTTTTTTGTAAGCTAACTTAGATGGAGTTGAAGAAGCTGAAATCATAGAAAATATTCGTCTTCAACATGCGGTATGTACTTGTAGATGGAGAGCTCAATTAAGCTTGAAAATGCCAGGAAGGAAGCTGCAGTTTACGAATCCTCCACGCTGGGCTTCCATGGAAGCAACAAGCAATCTCAATGTTTTTAACGAGTGCTCAACTGACTTTCTTACACCAAACTACCGTTTTATCTTACTATCTTAATGCGAATATGATGCCCAATGTTAGCGACAGGATCTACATATACTACGAAACTACGCACAAAGTAAAACCAAAATCTCAAGCCAGAAGCTTGTAAGTATTTTATTACCAGAAAATAACTTCAAATGTGTTTATATTTATAAGTAGCAACTTAAATACTTAAAAAATTATTTTAAGAATCCAGGATTAAATAAAATTGCGGCTAAAAATATAAGGAAGCGATAGTAAAACGAGCTCTCTTGCAAATCCGTTCGGCTTACTTAAAAAGCATTGCACTCCACCATGGTGGAGTCACCAGGTGAAGTAAATAAACAAAGACAGAAGATGCACGCTATCTGAAATGGTAGAGATGTATTTTCAACGGTGAGAAGAGGGTAAAATTTTTACCCGCTTTGAAAAAATAGGAGCAGAAAAATTAATACCTTGCTACGAAGGCCATTACAGAAACTGTTTTTTCAGCATATCAGTGTCACCTAACGCTAATAAAAAAGGGGATATAGAGGGCCAGTACGGGTGTGGCATCGAATAAAATGAAAGTAAAATTTAATAATGCGTCTAAGGTAAACTTACCTCAACTTCAACTGAAGTTGAAGCTTTCATCGAAAAACCGGACATAAAAGGCAGAGGTGTTATCCATTATTTAGTTGAACTATAGTAACTTTGCGCACTTAAATGGGTTTCGGGTTCGGTGAAAAGTTTTACAGTCCCACTTGGAAGTGACCATAATACTTCTAAATGTATTTCCATCCCTAAAAATGCATTGATATTGCCATCTGCTCTGTTGATTTGTCGTTGAGAGGCGGAACTAAAACATATGCCCTTCTTATATATTATACAAACTTGATCAGAAGATCACCCAAAATCCCTGACAGCTGAATTCATGATGTATCACTAATCATACCAAGTTATTAATAACTAAAATATGCCAGGGGATATACTAGCCCAGCGGCAGTTGGCCTAGAACCAGAAGATGCTGATCCGATCCAGCCGGATTCATATATTCTAAATTACAATCCATAACTGTAACATTACTCTTATCTTAGTGGTCTAATTTTTAGGGCAAAACAACAGCAGTGAGTAACAATTTTAATTTTTTGTAACTATATTTAGAAATCCATTGTTTCAGCGAAGTTTTTATATAAATAAGGTGTAATACGACAGTTTTGGTGTTCTTGATGCAGGAATGATAAAAAAGTGCCTTGAAAGTCTTCAGTTGCGATGCACAGGCAAAAATTCCTGTTGGATATGACGTGAATACAAATAGTTTCTTTTAACAAAGACCTGCTTCAATTTATATATAATGGAAACATCAACAATATGAACCTAATAGTTAAGCTCGGCCTTACTTATGAAAGCCAACACGAAAGATACTCAAATGATGAATATCTGTAATTAAATCCCGTAAAGCTCCATCGATATTCACCTAGTAGTTTATGTGAAAAAAGTACTAAAACTACCATATTTTACTCTGAAAAATGCAAAAAAAAACACTTTTTCGGGGATAACATTGGTGAAAAATTTTCAGATAGCCGAATGACAGAGCAAAGAAGAATTTAGAGCGAGACCACCATGCACTCCACAAAGAAAAAAGAAAAAAGGAAAGAAACAAATGCCAAAGACCTGAATACTGCTAGTAAGTAGCACTAGAATTCCCAGCTCTGCACTGGTTAAATATCTGTTGAGGTCAACGCAGCACACAAATTAGTTTTTCTTTTGAAGTTGCTTTCTTTAGAACACAAGAAGAAGTCCAAAGTACCAAGTACTGGAAAATTGAGTATTTGTACAGCTATTGTAATTGGATAATTACAGGGAATGTGATGTGACGATGGTATTTGAAAGAAAGTTTACTTTGAATGAATGAGTACACGTAAGTGTGGCAAAGGTGAAAGTACAAGTGAACGAGAATTGAACACTTGCAATGTTAGGGTGGCTCTGAATGTCAGAATTATGATCGAAATTTTTAAATGGAGGAATTAGATTTGAAGAAGCATTTTTTGAAACGCATAATCAAAGCGATTCAATTATGCATTTTCGTGGGTTGAGGTGGTTGAAAAAGTGAACGTTCTGTGTTCAAATGGGCAATGACTTCCTTTTCTAAATATTTTTACCCGATTTGATCAGATTTCTTTCACCTATTTGGATTTAGTGTTTCAATATTAATAGCACGAAATGTGATTTTGATATTCAAATAATGCTTAGAATAGAAGAAATTATTATTTTAGCGCCGATTAAATTTGGGTTTGAAATGAATAGAAAAGCAAAGTTTGTTTAAATTGTCAAATAAGACTTTAAAACTTTTTTTTTCATAATGGGCTCTTATTCTTGACAATGAAATTGATACAATCGTATAACCCAACTTATATGACAATAAACTATTCTTCTTCTTATTGCGATAAAGGCGCTCCCGAAAGCTCTACAGTGTATTATCAATAATGATGACTCTTTTTATACTCAGCGTGCTTTACACACAGAGCCATGTCCGTCCGTCCGTCCGTTAACACGATAACTTGAGTAAATATTGAGATATCTTCACCAAATTTGGTACACGAGCTTATCTGGGCCCAGGATAGATTGGTATTGAAAATGAGCGAAATCAGATGATAACCGCGCCCAATTTTTATATATATAACATTTTGGAAAACACAAAAAACCTGATTATTTAGTAAATAGTACACCTAGAATGTTGAAATTTGACATGTGGACTGATATTGAGACTCTTGATAAAAATTTGGAACAATTTTTTAAAGTGGGCGTGGCACCGCCCACTAGTGATAAAATCAATTTTACAAATAATATTAATCATAAATCAAAAATCGATAAACCTATCGTAACAAAATTACTATACGGAATGCTTTGAAGAACAATTAACGAACTCGGTTAAGGACCACGTCCACTTTTTTACAAAAGATTTTTAAAAGGATTGTGAACGAATAAAATAAGCTATATCTTTGCAAAAAAGAGCTTTATAACAATGGTATTTCATTTCCCAAGTAGATTTATAACAATAAATAGGAACAACTTAGGAGTGGCGCCGCCCCTTTTATGACTAAGCAATTTTCTATGTTGCGGGAGCCATAAATCGAAGAAAAATTAACGGATCGTAATGAAATTGTGTACACATATTTTCCTTGTAGCAGAAAATATTTCTAGTAAAAATGGATGGGATCGGTTAAAGACCACGGCAACTTAGATATAAAACAAATTTAAAAGGGTCGTATACTAGAATAATAAGCTATTGCTTAGCAAAAAATAGTTTTGAATCAATGATATTTCACTTATCAAGTTTTATTGTAAGAGAAAATGGGGAGAAATTTTTTTCTTAAACGGGCGGTGCCAGGTGTTATGTAGAAAAGTAATTTATGTGAAATGAAATGTGCAATTGAAGCTCACGCTGAGTATATAATGTTCGGTTACACCAGAACTTAGACAACTTTACTTGTTTGGATATAGATCCAGTATGTTCAGGAAACGAGCACAATTTAAGCACTAGCCCGTTCATCTCGGGAGAGATTTGACGTATCCATGTCGAAGTTTCTGTGTCTATGGATTTAAGAAATTGATATTTTTTCTGAGAAGCTGATTAGTTTAGTTATAGCTTATTGTGCATACTTGCATCTCTCAATCCAATTCTACTCTTCTTCGCCACCTTTCCTCACCACTTTTTCTGTCACTTTCTTTCCTTCTTCCTCATAGATCCTTATACTTTTCTCTTCTCCTTTAATTCTATATTTTACTCTTTCTAAAAACGACTTACAACAAAAGGTTTAATTTGTTAGAAAGGTTGTAAAATGTATAACCACCCTATTATAGATATTTACAAATAAATGCATATGTGTAGAAAAATACGTAAGAGAATCGAAAATGAATGGACGTCAGACACACAAAGTTATGCGTTTGCACAAACAATGACACTCTTGGGTAAATACGTGACCGATAATACCACAAGGACTTAAAATGGACTACAAACAGCTAAGAAGCGTAGACGCCCAGTGAAGAAGTTGAGAAGAGCAACAAAGACAAGTGTATGGTTGTGTTAGTGGCTTGTTTACATGGAATTTTTGTACGCTAGTTAAACTCGTTTTTTGCAAATGTATACTTTTTATGTTTGATTGTCCAGAAAAGAAGAAAAACTGTTTTCAAAGGAATTAAGGTAACTGATATGCTTACCACTTGTACGCTCGATTCGGTAGGTAGTTAGACATGAAAAGAATGTAAAGAAAACAGCAAGCATATTGAGCGAAAACTATCAAAAAAGTAACTAAAGTAGGGAAGAAGGTAGAAGAAAACTAATTGCAGTGACATATGAAAGAAAGAAAGAAAGAAAGAAAAGGTTTCAAAGAATATAGTGGAAGTCAACGGACAACGGACTGCATCAGGCGAATATGTTTCAAATTCCTTTTAGATGATCAAAAACAATATGAATGATTCCAAAAATACAGTTTGAATATGGAAAGTCTGATAATATCTTATTTCAGTGAACCTGATGAAATACCATCTGTTGTGCTAAGAACTTCCGCTATTTGTCAACCCCTTACCTTATTTAATGCCTCTTCGAGGGAAGGGATATTCCCTAAGGAGTGGAGGGAGTCATTTATAATACCACTTTATAAAAGTGGGAGTAGATCTTGTGTCGTAAACTAGAGAGGAATAGCCAAACTTTGTGCTATTCCAAAACTATGTGAATCAATTATCACAAAGCAGCTGTGGCTTTTACAGTATCTTCAGCAGTGGGCCTGCCACAAAATGGCTTTTGCAAGGGTAAGTCCACTGTGTCTAACTTTCTGAAGTTCACAGCCCTTGTATCCAATAACTTCAGGATGAACTGCGAAGTTGATGTCATTTACACTGATTTCAGTAAGGCGTTTGATAAATTTTACCATTCCTTACTCCTACTAAAACTCGATCGATTGGGTTTCCCATCATGGCTTCTCTATTGCGTTTCTTCGCACTTGGAAGGAACAAAGCAAACCGTTGTGTTTAACAATTGCTTGCCTAAATTCATCAAGGTATCTTCTGGAGTTCCCCAGGGCAGTCACCTTGGTTCAGTGTTTTTCCTGCTCTTCACTAATTACCTCCCAAATGTTTTGAAGCGCTGCATGCCGCTGATGTACGCTGATGATGTCAAACTGGTTATGCCCATTCACTCACCTGAAGATAGGCCACTTCTTCAATTGGATCTGAATAACCTAGTTGAGTGGTGTGATATGAACGTCATGTCACTAAACTTACCGAAGTGCAAGTTTATGTGTTTTACGAGGAAATGTTTTAAGTACCATCAGTACTTGATAGACGATTATATCATTAAGCAAGTCACAAACTTTACTGATCTTGGCGTTATAATGGACCCTAAACTGGACTTCAAATTAAATATCGAATCGTGTGTGAATAGGGCTAGAGGGACTTTGGCTTTCATAAAAAGGTGGTCAAAGGAATTCAATGAACCCTATGTCACTCTTTTTTTATCGTTAGTAAGACCTATATTGGAATATGCTTCCATTATCTGGAACCCCCGTTATCAGATTCATAGCGAAAAACTGGAATCGGTCCAAAAGGAATTTTTGCAGAGCCGTAGGGAGATGCTTGGCGTTTTATTCATGGTAAAGCTATTAAGAGGGATGTAAACAGTCCATTTCTGCTTGGCGAGGTGATGTTTAATGTCCCTTTTAGGACCTCTCGGTATTTCCAACCGCTATATTTAATTGCATGTAGATCGAATTTTCAAATGCATGAACCTCTCCGTAGTCTGTGTCAAGATGTCACTAATCACTGCCATAATATTGATACTTGTGACATACTCTACAGTATAAAAAAATATATACTCACTGCCTTAAACTCATAACTGTTTCAAAATTAACATGTTAAACTAAATCTGTTACCAGCTCCAGTTACTTTGATGATATACGCGCCTCTTTCGCTTCGAGTTGTACTGTTATGCGTGCCTCTTGTTCTTTCAGTTGTGTTTCCATCTTTGATGTAATCTGTGTCAACATCAACCAGTTGAGATGCCATGTTGGTGGATATTTGTGATGACATTTCGGACATTTGTGTCGATATTGCAGCCAATATCATGTTCAGGTCTTTGTTCGCCATTGTCTGCGGTATTTTATTTTTCTCCTCAAATTTTGTTGTCCCATCGCCATCAAGATGAAAGACATACTCTTCCACGTCAATTCCTTCTAATTCCATTGCCTCTCGTAGTCGTTCCTGCAGTTCTAGTTTAATGCCGGTTGTATTCAATCCACGACTCTCCAACTCCTTCTTCAGTTGCTGGATCTTCGCTGGATCTTCAATTCACTTAACTTTGCCATGTCCAAGTTGTAATAGAAATCTCCAGAATTTATTCAACAATTCCTCTTCTGACACCAATTGTAACGAATTTACTGCAAATCCTCTTATTTCCCTTCTGCTAAGGTTTGCATCACTAAACTGTTGAATAAATAACACCACTATTCAGTAATGCAAAATGGTCTTTATTAGACTACTTTCAAAATAACACTTCTATTGCTCGACAGATAGCGTGCTTAATCAAAATTGATTCTCGCACCTCTACTGTTGGTGCTTTTATACTCTGTGATTTCCTCGTTGCATCTTCTAGGCGCTTCCAGAATTTACTTAGCTACTGCCATATAATTATAACTACAGATACACGTGTATAGCTTCTCATATGCCCGTGTATTTGTGAGCGACACTTCCACAATTATAATTGCATACTTTTGGGAGCATCTCAGATAAGATATCTGCATGTGTTTGTGCGTCTCTCCTCCGTTGCGTGTACGTACATATGTGTAGGCATAATGGTTGACCTATTGATGTGCATACAAGGCACTGCTTAGCATCGGCTTAAAGATGAGAGTATCCCTTAGTGTTGCTAATATTCGTCACAATATATATATATATTATTATTATCTTTTATAATATAATTTTGCTCACTATATATGCTTCTGTAATTTATTTTGTAATCCCTAATTATATTCAGTCTGATTAATTGTAAAATTTGTAAATTAATAAATAAATAAATAAATAAATAAATAAATATAAATAAATGTGAACTAGTGAGGGGTTGAAAGAAAACTACGACCACTGATGAGAGTTCATTAAAGACCTGAATGTTGTCATAACACTACAATAATAAGATTGACGACCAAAATATAGTTGAGAAATAGCATTTCCGTTCTAAAATAACTCCTAAGCACCTATCACAAGTTTTGAGTGAACGGATACCGCGAGCCAGTTTTCATCATTTGGAGAATTGACGCCTTGAATTATCTTTTGCCCGCCATCGGGGGCTAAGTTTTTAACGTTATGAACACTCGAATGCAGTTATTATTAAATTTAAGAAAACTTTCTTCGAAAAACTACGATGGGCATGACGAGTATGCACAAATCTGTTCGATTCAATTGTTCGAGAAAAGTTTATTCCATCGTCTGGGTTACACATTCCGCTCTGATGTGCCATCACTGAAAGAATTGAACTACATCCATCTGATGATGGTTATTTTCCATGATCTATTGTTTGACATAAGACTTTGACGAGGCGCTATGACCCTACCGGGTTCAGCTCCTCTAGAAGCGTGATGCAATTGACGCTAGGTAAATGAATAAATTGGCCTATCTGATTTCGCACCTGCTTTTAGTACTATTTTTTTTTGCCAATTTGCATGAGTGCCTTCCGGGACTCAATGCAAATTAATAGAAGTATGTCCTTACTAATTTAACATTTGAAGCACTCTCTGCTCGTTAATTGCGACTCTCGTATGCTGCATAAGCCAGCCAAAAGTGATCTTTTTTAGAAAACCTCTTCAAAGTTGTCGCTTTAGAGCTGAAGTTTGTTTCGACATGAGACCATTTCACATTCTCGCTTCTAGAAATGATCAGATCAACTAAGGAATGATCTCTGATCACCCAGCTATTGATGTGCTTTGTTAATGCTTTAGTGTCAGTTACACGAAACTGATTGGACTCGCACATACCGCGAGCAAAGCCACTCACATTAAAAAACAGTGAAACGAGAAAAGAGTTCCCTTAGTTAACAAGCCGCATTCTAATTTATTACATCGCAGTGACTTTAATACGGCGATCAAGGTATCGTTTCAGTAACAAGGACATACCGCAAACTACATAACCACCAGGCAAGCCTACATTGGCGAATGCGACTGTTGAGACTCAATAGATTACTGCATTGGAACAAATGAAAAAAACAACAACTACAACCAAGTTGACCACGTTAATTCCAACAAAGTTGTGCACTCCCTACAACAACTCTGTTTATACTTGACTACTTGTTGCAACTTGTCGTCCCCATCAATATTGCTGCGGTTTGTTGCAAGTATGTTTTTGTATTCGTATTACAATGTTGCTGCCACCAAAAGAGGTATTTGCACGCGATTTGACAGAAAATTGTTAATTACAATGCGAGTTTAATTAATGGTAGAAACGTGGCCAAAGTGAATGTGCGTGCCATAGCGACATAATATTCCGTACGCACTGTTGTTTGTATGTATGTAAAGTTGCCAATGCATAAACATAGCTCTCAACTAAACTTCAACTAAAGTAAACCGCAAATTGCAATATTGGCATGAGAGTGGTAAGAGTAGCGGACATAAGGTTTTTGTGCCTCAAATTTTGTGCATGAAGGTGATACGATGTAAAGAAAATGGTCATTTGTGTGAATGAGTTCTAATATGTGCATACACGCAGATGCTGGCGGAAAGTTGACCAAATGCCACTCGTGCTGTTCAACATGACAGCAATGTGTTTGTAGGGAATATAGTTACTTGTTATTGTTGCCGTAATTTTTATACTTGGCTCTGTCATGCCCGTAAGCTACTGGGTTTTGTGGTCGCGTATACGCCATGTATGTCGTAGCTTGATAAAGTTGCATCTGAAGTTGAACTACTTACATAAAAACAGTTACTAGGGTGGGATATGGCAAACTTTTCATCGATTCAGCAAACATTTGTCATTACATAGACGACACAATTAAGTTGCGGAAAATTTTAAAATTATTGCTCACATTTTGTTAATTTTACAGCTGGTTATAGTTTTCAATACTTACCAAAATCCGATTTTTTAATTACGGATGCAGATCCGGTACGTTCCGGTAACAAGCACCATTAGCCTAACCAACTCGGGAACGATTTAGTATGGCCACGTGAAACCTTCTTGCCATACCGCCCTACCAGCCCCTAGATCCACGAGGAACTTCTGGAAATCCCTAGAAGGGGCTGCACTACACAAACCATTAAATAAATTATGGTATTCTAGTCGCCTCTTACGACAGGCATACCTGCCGCGGGTACATTCTAAGCCCCCTAACCCGCTGGGGGGACGTCGTCTTATCATTTTGCTAAAGAATTGCGAACGGTTTGTTATCAATAACAACCGTTTCGACAACTGTTTAGTCTGGTATCGACAAAATATGGGCGTTTTATCGATTTATTTTCGACGAGTTATCAGTTTGTAATCCATTTGCTATCGGTGTGCTAGCGATAGGTGACGTATTAATTTTTAATCAAAATGTAATCGGTTTACCATCGACAAGAAACGTTGTCGATAAGTCATGGGTTTGTTATCGAAAATTTATTGATCTGCTATCGAAAAATATAGCGTTGTTACCGAAAAGTAATCGTTTTACTATAGAAAAATAATCAATTTTTTATCGAAAAGTTATCGTTATTAGGATCCGTTATAGTAACCTCGGTTATTTCAATAACTGGACGCACTTTAGTTAATTTAAAAACATAAGTTTTCTAGACCTGATTGTTTGCACCTCGAACTTAGTACTCACGACTTTCCTATATGTTTGATGCGATTTCCCTATTTGTTTCTGTTTCACTATGGAAGTGAATCGGAAACTAATATATTTATGCAGAAGTCTGGCATTCTTCGATTTGCTTGAAATTGGATATGTACGCAGCGTTTTTGTATTAGGAAGCGACTGAGGGAAGAAAGAGGATGATGTTTATTGGCCAGTTCCAGCGTGAGTGATCTTACCTTATATTATCCAAGCATGCTGTTACTTTATATTCCCTAAGTTGGGCTAATACAATATCGTCAGAAACTGCAGGAAATCCTAAGGAAACTTTAAATTTGCGCAAGAATATTGCCTTCTAGCGTCTTATACTTGCAAGACTTGAAAGAATTGAGAGCATATACAACTTGTCTTTTATAAAGTGGAGGTGACATGCATCTTAGTAAGCCACCTAATGCCCACAGAATACCGCGAGTGGTCACAAGTTCCGCAGGAATTTCTCCTCGCTCATTGCTCAGTCACCTTAGAAATCTCTGAAGTACTTTTAACAAAACAGGATTCATTAGGGAATATTAATCACTTTCGCAGCAAGCTTTTACACAAATCCTAATAGGTCTTGTGATAATTGAATTTAAAAAAACTAACGCTTCTATATAGGCCTCTCAGTACAAAAACAGCTTGCTCTCCAAAAAGAGTTCGTAGGGAGCTCTCTTGTGGTCGGCCCATTCTGTATTTTGTAGAGGTTTGTCCTTCGTCGTGCAGATTTTTGTTGAACATCAGAGGTATGACCGTCCCCCATTAGATGTTTTGTCGAAAGGTCTTATTAAAATGCCATTAGAACTTTTCAATCGAAACTTATTGAATCTGTGATCGGATAACTGGTGTTTCGTAGGAGCTCTACAAATAGATGTCCACTTCCCGCATAATAAGGGTGAGGTTTAATACCTTCTCCTTTACAGTCGTAACAAACTAAAAGCTATGATCCTCTCACAATAGCCCCTAGCTGTGATACTGTAATGAGAGTTTGCAACCGCTTCACTTATTATGTCGATTTCTCACCAAAGTAGGCAGGAGGCGGATCAGTTTCCCCTCGAAGGATGTACACCCACAAATTACCCTAGCCTACCTCAAGAATGAGTCAAATCAGCTTTACTGTCATCGCAAGAAAATAAGTCTTCAATTCTTTTTGATAAGTATACGAGATCTTGAAAAAACTTCTGTATCACGAAAATTTTCTGCTATTAAAGCGCAGCCAAAGCTGTACTCCGCCTTGCTCAAGGCAAATAAAAAAAAATAGCTGAAATCATCTTAGAGTACAAACATTTTTCTGACAGAAACTATAATCGTAAGTTATCACCACTCCATGTACAAAATCAATATTCGCAGCTACTCTGTAAAAGAAACTCATCGAACAAGAACTTAACTTTGATTCGATACTGTACTGGATTTGGCACTTTCAAACAATCGACTTATAAATTTTTTTTGGTTTTATACTCGTCCAATGCTGGAATATACACACAAAGAGTGATAATTGAAAGTAATAAAGCAGCTTGGCATTTTAAATTATCAATTCCTTTGTTCTGCTTTACGAGGTCCTTGTACAAAGTTAATGGGAACAGAATTTTGCTCATATGTCACATTAAATAAAAACAGAAATATTTAATAACACGCTGAAGTTAAATGCTTTTGTTGTAGCACACGCTCAACCTAAAATTATGCCAAAAATGCGTTCACTTGGCTGCGACTTTCTCATAAATGGGCGTTTTTATGGTTGCTTCAATGGTTGGCGGGGTTATTGCTATTTATCATTAAAAATTTTCGCTTTATTAAATTGCCGGGTGGCTAAAATATTCCATTGCGAGTTGTAAAGTAACAACAACAAATCGCATATGGTGGTAGAAGCAAAACCAACATCAACCCATAAAAGCTCTTCCGCAGCCGCTTTCAGCTCAATCTCAAATATAAACTGCTGCAATATCTACCGACAAAATTATAACCATGCAATAGCTGTTACAAAGCGACAAACGAGTGTATGATCTTTACAACTGGTTAAACTCGCTTCTCAGTAAACATTTTTGGGTGCTCTAGTAAGGGCTTAGCAAAATGTATGAAGTATGGTTTGTGAAGATGGGTAAAATAATGATCTCTGAACAGATGAGAACATATCAAATGGAGATATTGTATCACTCTCAATCAACTAAGAAAACCTCATAAAACTGATATTGAAGAAGCCAGCAAATAACTGGCAACGGCTTAAAAATTATTCTTAACAATATATACAATTTTCTCTCCAAGAACCAGAGATATGCAAAAGGGATATGGAATAAATTTTCTTTTGAGAGTAATTGAAATTTATCTGAAAATCTTATTATAATTAAAAAGTTAAAAAAAAAAAAAAAAAAAAATAAATGTGAGGCGCGATAACCTCCAAAGAGATCTAAGCTTCTCTTCCAATTTGCGTCGTGCTCCTTTTGATTTTCCCTACAAATTGGCCGGACGGGACCTACATGTTTTATGCCGACTACGAACGGCATCTGCAAGGCAGATGAGTTTTTACTGAGAGCTTTTCATGGCAGAAATACACTCGGAGCGCTTGCCAAACACTGCCGAGGGGCGACGCCGCTTAGAAAAATTTTCTTCTAATTGAAAAACCTTATTTCTAAAAGTTTGATGTTGCTTTTCCCGGGTTCGAATCCAGGGCATACAGTGTGGTAGGCGGAGCACGCTACCATCACACCACGGTGGCCGCCATTAAAATGTTGCAATGAGGAAATTGAGCTAATTATCTTCCTGAGGAGGCACAAGATCTCGCTATCAACACAACTCTCCAGAATTAGGAAAGCTTCGGGTGTCTTGTACTGCTATTGTGTTGTCATGGGGCCATCGCTAATTGATTTTTTGCTCAAGCCTACTCTTGTCCATAGATTACTGGTAACGAATAACTGACAAGAAGAGGAAAGCTGCGCAACTAATATACACTTGAGAGGGAAGTGAGGTAGGGAGATAATATAAGGAGGATAGGACTAGTTTAAATGGGAAACTTTGTTTTTAGCTGCCCGAATTTTGCAAGTAAAGTTATAAATATCACGGCTTGAATGTATAAAAATCCCGAGCGGATGTTTGCCTTGTCTAAAAGTAAATTTACTTGCATTATGCTGCAATTTACTTAATAACTGGTGTCAGTGTCATCGTTAGATAAAGTGACATAGTGGAAGGGGAATGTGATCAAGTAATCTCTCCCAAGAAAGCTGAAACCTAACCTATTTAACCCGAACTTTGCCGGAATATGTAAACCGTAGTATGGGGACAACGTGCCGCCATATGTTGGAGCAGAAAGAATATTGTTAGGGAGACCGGAAAGAGTTGTGGGGTACTTCCAGCTGTTGAGGCCGTTGTTTGAAAGTGCAGGTATTGATAACAGCAAAACGTACGCTCACAGGAGGGTAAGGGAACGTAAGTATATGGACAGTTTTTTTATGGATATGATTCCAACACACTATGGTACTAGCTCCTTCTGGTACTTGTCTTACTGTTTTGGGAACAAGTTTTTTTAGCACTTGCATGCCTTAACGCGTGGGTATCGTCGTGTTTACGTCGTAAAGTGTAACTAAAGGAAAAAGTAGCTGGCATTCTCAGATTTCACTCAAATGCAATGAGGTGAAACGATCCGGACCCGTGCGCATCTTGCGCAACCAATATAAAAGTCTCTTATCAAATATCAACAAAAATCAGCTGTTATGTCAATAAATTACAACTTACAGCTTGCGCTGTCATCTGGCGTATAGTTTTAACAAATTATTTTAATAAAATATAGCTAAACAAAAGCTCTACGACCAAAATTGCCCAAAGCAATAGCCCGAATCTCCATCTTTACAACCAAAACTTTATTTATAGACTTGGATTTCAAATAAGAGCGAAAAAGGGACCCGTACATTAAAACAGCAATTAGAAATAATATATATGATGGTCCAGTGAATAGTGCCCTGTCTTATTTCAATTTTGGTCGGTGTGTACTTTCAAACGATCTCGAGAAATTTGGCGCAGTTTAACCATACTCACCAAGTATGAAAATTATTAGTTCAATGTGCAATTAACTGATGAATAGGGTATTAAGCAGCAACATAATTAGCAAAGTGTCGCTTCTTCTTCGACATAGACTGATGTGGGCCTTTAGATGACATTTTTGGGTTAATATTTTTTTTTTGGCAAACGAACCTGAAATACCCTACTAGACCATATCAGAGGATTGCTTAATAAACCGTTTGAGTTGTCAATGGATGGACGAAAACTAAGACTTGATCCTTTCCGATACGAAGAAGACCACATCCATCTATTTTAAACTGCATTCAGTACCGAATATTTGCTGGACTCGAGGGAAGCTGCATGGCCTCAATATGTTGTGTAAGTGGCGTTTTTTTTTCAAACCCTTTACTTTTATTTTTCAGCTGTTTTGCTACACTTTGTTGATTACACTTGCAACAAAAAATAAATAAAAAAAGGTTTGTACAATTCACAAAATTTTTGTGGTGCTCAACGGACACGCAAAGTAATTTTCTCTGAAATTTTACAGTGTGGATTGTTAAAAAATCATTATTTCAACATGCAAATGTACTTACATAAACAAGCTAAAATAAATTTACATACATCCAGATGCAACCAATGCCCTATTTTGGTTTTAATTTAAAAAATAACTGCCCATATTTTCCCTTTAATTCGATCTGCTACAAATTAGTGTAAGTAAGATCCTTCTCGGTTAATTTTTTCACAATTCATTTACTTCACATAAATTTAGCTGCTTTTGTATGATGCCTGAAGAAAGACTCAGGCAACCGAAATATTATTTACATGAATTTCATAAGAAATCGCTATATGCAACCGATTGATTCATTGAATCCTTTACTCTGTGCTCACTTCATATGAAATCATACAAAGCGAAATTTTACTGAAATGTTTATCGACTTCATAAAAAAAATATGCTCGTTTAAAGTTGATGCATTGCATGCCATGCATTTACAAACTTTAATCACCATTCAAATAATACATTTATTCTCATACATACATATATCCACACACACATACTTATGCGTAAAGAACATGCACACTCACACACTTATTCAGCCTATTTCGCGCTCAAATTCCCACAACAATGCTCGGTACTAATTACCGCAGACTGCAATACCACAAATATTAATGTACAGCTATTTTCTATGGGAAAAAATGGAAAAAAAGAAAAATTAAAAAATGCTTCGTTGAAAAAACAAACGCAAAATGTTTGCTGTTCTGAAAAAATATTTTATTTGTGTAAAGCAAATAAAGCCAGTGAAAAAATGAAATACGTTCAGGGATTTTTATGAAACAAATAAAAATATATTTAAAAATTGAAGAAAAAGAAGCAGAGTATTTAAAAGTTTTGGTTACGCACAGTGATGCGCGTTCGTATATTAGCTAACAAATATTATCAAATATATGCAAAGAATTTACTCTAAAGCTTGTATATTGTATAAAGATATTGCTTTATTTTTAGTAGCGAAGGCCATAATTGTGATCATAGCCCCATGTCGTGAATGGAGATGTTTGCACGTAAAACTAGTTTCTTAAAACAAAATGTCGCTCATGCTATGAAATCATGTGATGTCACATCTTTATTGAATATCACACCGAAATGAGATTTTAAGTCCTTATCATACTAAGGTAATTTGCTTATCATAAGTTTTTACTCGTATAATATAATTAAATGATGGTTCCTAAAATAACAGCATATCGTTACACATACTCAAGTCACGATATTGGCAAAAACCTGCCAAATTCAAAGTTAAACAAATAAGCATTTCGGAATCGTATAATTACATGTTTTATCGCATCATTCTGGTAGAGCTGGTCAAATTCAAAGCTTACCGTGTACAAATTTTAAATATTATGGACTTCCAATCACATACAACTTATGGGACTTCCCATCACATACGAGTGATATCACATTGTATGATTTCGCATCACATCATATAATATCAAATCATACTATAGTGATATACATGTAGAAGTGATGTATCAGAATATTTATTATACTCAGTTGAGGTATCTTGATGAAATTTGGTACGTAGGTTCCTGGGCACTCATCTCAGATCGCTATTTAAAATGAACGATATCGGACAATAACCACGCTCACTTTTTCGATATCGAAAATTTCGAAAAATCGAAAAAGTGCGATAATTCATTACCAAATACGGATTAAGCGATGAAACTTGGTAGATGGGTTGAAATTATGACGCAGAATAGAGAACTAGTAAAATTTTGGACAATGGGTGTGGCACCGCCACTTTTTTTTCTGCTTAATAAAAATTAGCAAAATCAGAGAACGACCACGCCCACTTTTTAAAAAATTTTTTTTTTTAATTCAAATTTTAAAAGAAAAGTTAATATCTTTACAGTATATAAGTAAATTATGTCAACATTCAACTCCAATAATGATATGTTGCAACAAAATACAAAAATAAAAGAAAATTTCAAAATGTGCGTGGCTTCGCCCTTTTTCATTTAATTTGTCTAGGATACTTTTAATGCCATAAGTCGAACAAAAATTTACCAATCCATGTGAAATTTGGTAGAAGCTTAGATTCTAGGACGATAACTGTTTTCTGTGAAAAAGGGCGAAATCGGTTGAAGCCACGCCCAGTTTTTATACACAGTCGTCCGTCTGTCCTTCCGCTCGGCCGTTAACACGATAACATGAGCAAAAATCGATATATCTACTAAACTCAGTTCACGTACTTATCTGAACTCACTTTGTATTGGTGTAAAAAATGGCCGAAATTCGACCACGCCCACTTTTTCGATATCGAAAATTACGAAAAATGAAAAAAATGCCATAATTATATACCAAATATGAAAAAAGGGATGAAACATAGTAATTGTATTGGTCTATTGACGCAAAATATAACTTTAGAAAAAAACCTGGTAAAATGGGTGTGACACCTACCATATTAACTAGAAGAAAATGAAAAAGTTTTGCAGGGCGAAATCAAAAGCCCTTGAAATCTTGGAAGGAAAACTGTTCGTGGTATTACATATATAAATAAATTAGCGGTACCCAACAGATGATGTTCTGGATCACCCTGGTCCACATTTTGGTCGATATCTCGAAAGCGCCTTCACATATACAACTAAGGGCAACTCCTTTTTAAAACCCTCATTAATACCTTTAATTTGATACCCATATCGTACAAACAAATTCTTTTGTCAGGCCTGGTCCACCTTTATGGCGATATCTTGAAAAGGCGTCCACCTATAGAACTAAGGCCCACGCCCTTTTAAAATACTCATTAACACCTTTCATTTGATACCCATATCGTACAAACAAATTCTAGAGTCACCCCTGGTCCACCTTTATGGCGATATCTCGAAAAGGCGTCCACCTATAGAACTAAGGCCCACGCTCTTTTAAAATCCTCATTAACACCTTTCATTTGATACCCATATTGTACAAACGCATTCTAGAGTCACCCCTGGTCCATTTTATAACGATATTCAGAAAAGGCGTCCACCTATAGAACTAAGGCCCACGCCCTCTTAAAATACTCATTAACACCTTTCATTTGATACTCATATCGTACAAACAAATTCTAGAGTCACCCCTGGTCCATCTTTATGGCGATATCTCTAAAAGGTGTCCATCTATAGAACTTAGGCCACGCCCTTTTAAAATACTCATTAATACCTTTCATTTGATACCCATATCGTACAAAATAAATTCTAGAGTCACCCCTGGTCCACCTTTATGGCGAAATCTCGAAAAGGCGTCCACCTATAGAACTTAGGCCCACTCCCTTTTAAAATTATCATTAACACATTTCATTTGATACCCATATCGTACAAACAAATTCTATTGTCAGGCCTGGTCCACCTTTATGGCGAGATCCCTTAATGGCGTCCATCTATAGAACTATGGACCACTTCCTCTTAAAATACTCTTTAATACCTTCCATTTGATACACATGTCATACAAACACATTCCATGGTTACCCTAGGTTCTTCTTACAACATGGTGATTTTCCCTTACTTTGCCTCCACAGCTCTCAACTGAGTATGTAATGTTCGGTTACACCCGAACTTAGCCTTCCTTACTTGTTTATAATATGTTGCATTTGTGTTCAAATAGGGCGCTTTCAAAACAAATTCTGAGATATGGCATTCTGAACCACTTACTGATATAGGGCATTTTCTGAGATATGGCATTTTTGCAACGGCACCCGTGATACAGTGATGTTCCAATAAGCGATACAGTACAAAGGCAATATTACAACATATGATCTCTTATCATATCACCTGCACAATCACAAAATATTATCTACTACGAATTTCAAAACACCATCAGGTTTATGATATGCACGTCATTTGCTTTCTTAACGTGACATGATTTAGTTTGATTCATACAAGTAATACATGTTACATGACTCTCCGTCGTGAGCACTCTTTCAATTATTATGAACCTAACTTACATGCTATAATCTTTTCTACTTGAATTGTTGTGTAAAATATATAAAGTAAGCGCGTTTTATATTTGCTAACAAAGTTACAGCATATCAGTTGATTTCAGAGCAAAGGTTGTACTTATCACGTCATTCATGCTGTAACATTACGTGATATCGTATCATATAGACTTGGTTTTTTATCACATGGTTCCATCATATCAAAAAATATATTTTCTTTCACTGCGAAAAAAACACTTAGCATGGCATAAGATTCGTTAATTTAGCTTTCTCGCCCAGCTATTAAAACATCACATCATGCGTAACAGTATATATTCAATGTAAAATGGAATGATTTACCATCATTGATTATCGACTTTGTCTCGGAGACAAACTCTTTTTGACGTTTTGTCGACCTCGGTGCCATTTCTCGATTTTCATCACATCAACTGCAAACAAAAATTTAGTGTACCTAAAATCTTCTCGCACACCACAGTATCCTGAACAAACCACGGAGGATAAACCAAATTTCGTTATTTTTAAAATTTTTTTTTCTTTTCTATTCCCTACACTCTTGGACTTGGTGTAAATTTTTTGTGCAACACGCGCTAATTATTGCCTGCATTGAAAGTAATGCAAGTCGACAACTACTATAATACCAATGCCTACAACAAATATTATACCAATCAAGTAGTTTTTTGTTGTTGCAGCAATAAGTGAAAAATCCGAGAAAATGCAACTGGCTGATATATACTACTTATGTATGTGTTTGCTTAAATTGCTTTAGCTTCAGCTTGGTTGCTTCGCCGCTTGCCAGTTGGTCGACTGGCTGGCTACTTGTGCTTGGCGGCTACTTGCGGGTGTTCGCCATTTTTATTACACTTATTTGAACAAAGAAAAATCGCTTCAGATAAGTGGCTCTTAAAACAACAAGGAAATCACACCCCTTCCCACACAGCAGCATGTTTGTTTTGATACTTTTAAAGACATACTTACATATTTAGTTCTGAACAACATACGACTTGGATCATAATTTCCCAGTAGTGATTTTGAGCTGCTATGCTGAAAGCGAGTGTGTTTAAAGATAATCTTAAGTCTAGATAAAGCAAAAAAAAAAAACTATGCTTTTTAAACGATTTTATTTAGCTTGACTTGACAGGCTGGCACGCATTTTGTAATTGAAATTTAAGTAACTTCCCGATAAGATGCAAGCTTGAAACTTGCAATATAGTTTAGAACACGATGACAGTGCAATAATAAGAAAAAACTCGCCGCTAGGTGTCGCAAGGATCGAAGTTTTCAAAAAAATCGTATTTGTGGTCCGATTTGGCTCATATTTGGAAAAAATATTACATACAGTCCGGTAGAAGTGACATCAAAATATTTTGGAGTTGGAGGAGGGACAAGCATACGTGGCGCAGAGTCGAGTAAAGTCTTTGGAAGGATTATGTATTGAGGACTTAGGTTATAACAAATTGTCAGGAAAGAGTCCTTGTAATAATGAGTCACTAAATTAACTAAATAGAATGAGAAATAATGGGCAATTAAATAAAGACTTGAAAATTAAAAAATTAAAAAAAATTTTTAAGTTAAACGATTTTATTGAAAACAATACTTACATGAAGTAATAATAATACTATACGCGTCAAATTTTTATTGATAGTCATATATAAGACCAACTGAGCCGTAATCAGGTTATGCTACGCCTTACATTTTTAGAAATTTCACGCGCTTTTAGAAATTATTTTTTAGCTTTTAGTATTATTATTATTTCATGTAAGTATTGTTTTTAATAAAATAGTTTAACTTAAATTTTTTTTTAAATTATTTTATTTGAGTTACAGAACAAATTCGGTGTGGATATTAGAAACATTGTGCACTCTGTGTTTCGATTGAAATATTTTTCGCATATTTCTAGACTGAACATTTCAGTGTAATACCTTGCTATGTAGAATTAATTAAACTAGTCCCAGTCCAGCTCTTAGGTTGAATTAAATGAATTTTGCCTTGTACTAAATAGCTTTAAAGTTACACAACCTGGCACTGCAACCAACCAGAGCAACCTTAACTCATTCTCCTCATCACCCGAGGCATTCATGTAACAATGACTGAACGGCTACTCGCGGCACGTTAACTGAACTAGAAGCTAAAGAAAGTTAAAAGAAAAACTTAAACGGAAACGTAACAAATCTTAAGAAAAAAGTAAATAGAAAAAAATGCTAGTTTAAAAGGAGAAGCAGCAACCGTAGTGGCAGTGATTATATGCATGTGTTGCATCAGTGAACAGTTAAATGGTATGCGTTTGTGTTAGTGCGAGCTTGGCTGCTTGTAAGTATAGTAATTTGTTGTTTTTTTAAATGGCTGCTAAAACAGCAAACATATTGCTAGCGAGACTACTAAAATACATAAAACTGAACTTGCACATCACAGCAAAAGGGCAATGGCAACAAGGCCAACAACAAATGCCGCACTGCCAATAACCGTGGTTATCGTTTAAAAAATTCTTTTTTTTTTACTAAAATAAGTGCTAAATTTGTGAAAAGTAAACTTATTTATAACAAGTTACATTTTATTTTTAAAATCGAAGGAGCAGAAAAAAAACAACACAAAGTCATAGCTTAAAATTCAATAGATTGCTATCGTGTGATATCATAAGACAGATATATGTTGATATGATATAATTTGATCTTATCTGATTGAACTTATAGATTATGTTCTAATTTGATATATCTTTACTGCATCTTATTTTAGGTGATGGCATATTACTTATTTAGTTTTACAAGATGTTGTATAATATGATTGTACATGATGTGATATTGCATGAACTTGATCTGACATGTTGATTTGACCAAATTTGGCAAACAATGTTTAATAAAGAACGTCACGTTATATTTTTGATCTGATTTTCTATGAAATACCATATGTTATTGTTATATGCTGAAATTGAGGTTTAAGGCCTGATATCAATCTATGCTTCGATCTGATGCCCCCAGATTGTGAAGCTGGTTATTTTCTTTTTGAGGCGCTGTTAACTTATATAAGATGCTTCGCTGTAATGTGATATGACATGCGGTGTATCTGACATGATGTCTTTTGGTATGATTTGTTAAAGTAAAATTTTACTTAAACTACTTGATGAAAAATCACAATCACCAAAATGTTTGGCCCAATCTAATCGAATGTGATATGGTTTCGTATAGCCTAAGAGCTATTTACGTTTTATGAAGTGAAAAAAATATTCAAGCAAAGATACTGTTAAATGTATGATTTTTTTAAGCTAAATGACTTCACAGAACATGAGATGCCCTCCTAATTAAATATTATAACTTTATTAGTCTCCTTTGGGTTTCCAGCCTTTTTTTAATGTGATATCTTATAAAACTGGCATTATGTGATGTTGTAGCAAATTTCATTAAATTATATGATTAATGTTGTCTAAAATGATATTTAGCGTGAAGTTTTGATAACTCAGATTTCACCTGATTTTTATAGAATTAAATGATTTAATAGAAATCAGACGATGCATTCATCTGATTTTCTGAAATTTAATGTAACGTATTGCCAATGTGATAACCATACGAATTAAATCTGATATTGATGTGTTATCATATGATGTGATAAAATAAAAAGCGACGTGAACTTTTGTATGTATAGAGTGATACGATTTGTTATAACTGATTTGGACTAAAAGCATAGGCAACATATGTTTTGATGCGGTGTGATGTTGAGGCAACTTTAATTAGATTTTTAGATGTATGCCATTTTCAAATATGTGATTTAATGTCATGCGACTTGATGATCTAATTATAATGTGATTAGGCATTGGATATGATATGATTAAATAAAAAAATTTAAATATATGATAGATGAAAATATTAAATGTGAATTCGCCTGAGCTTATTCATAATTATGAGACTTGATGATATCACTATGGACTGATATGATCTTATTTAATCCGATATGATGTAAAAGGGTACAAAGGAGGTTTTTTTGATAAGACATAAAAGCCCACTTCCAAAGTAAACGAAAAAAAATCTCCCAAAAAGGGTAAAATTGTAAAAAATGGCAACTGTGACAAAAGCAGCAGCAACAGTACACTAACAACACACAATAAGTTCGAATAGAGTGCTAAAGGCTATTAAGAAATACGGCTGGATGTGAGTCTGCTTAACGTCACACACAAACAAATAAAGTAAAGTAATGTCCTGTTACGTAAATAGGTAGATAGGTAAGGGCACAGATAGTACAAAAACAAGCTTTAAACAGCACTCAACACATAAACTTAATAACATTTAAACACACAGGTATGCACACAACTATTTGCCAATTGGTATTAAAAGCACCAAGGCACACAGAGCTACACACACATAAGTACATAAGCACATAGAGTGCAGCATTCGTTTTTCTTATTTTTACAAACCTTTTAATTCAGACAATGTTTGTTTACTGCACACAAAAATATGAATGTACTTATTAAAAGCAACTACACACTCACATACACATGTATGCATGTAGTAGTTTGTGTGTATGAATTTGCGCATTTTGTAATTGTGGCGTAATTAAATTTTAAATCGAAACTCAATTGGCGATTTTTTCGGGAAACATGCTTTTACGATTACAATTGTACAGTTATAAGAGATAATAAGAATTCACTACCACAGCTTACATTCTCATTGCATACAATGATTATTTGAGTATTTGGAGATTGGCACTGAGCCGTAATTAAAAATCATCGGTGCCTTCAAATGCTGATCGACTGGTTGCGTTTTTTCCGAGACTGTCACCGTCCATAAAAATTAAAGAATTGCCAGTGCTGGAATCAGGACGGTGAAGAGCTAAGCATGAAGACTTTGATGTGTAAACATCTTTGCTCACGATATGGAGAAGTCCTGTATGTTTCACGCAACTACCGGGTTGAGTTGATTTGAAACCACCCCAATAAGATCCCGAAACAATTTGGAAGATAAACAGAAATAGCCGCGGAATAATTGAAATGATCTGAAGAATATTCCAAAAAGAATAAAATTAATTAAAGGATCCCGAAGCCATTTCGAGCTCAACTGTGTATAAAGTTCACACACTGTTCGAAAAAGTCCAGACATACGAGTCTGTCACCTATCACCACTCTGTCACCATAGTCCTGCTGAAGAGAGGCCAGTCAATTCAATTCAATCACAGGCCACCCACTGATGACAATTACAAATTTAAGTTATCTCGTTTACTTTTTTCCATACCATAGGGCCAGAGATTTTATACCTGATCGGTATATGATATATCATGTGCCAGTCATATTGCATACAGAGTAAGGCAATCACGGTACGTCACCCACACGTAGAAAACCGTAAGACTTTTTAGAAGTTCAGGTGATGAAATCTCCCGCATCGAACAGCTATAATATAGGCAAACTGATCGATAATTTTCTTCGTTCGTTTCCATCTATGGCCAATGTTGAGAAAAAATCATTGGCCAGGTTCGTACTTCTCGAATTCAAGGAATAATAAAGATGCTCAATAAATGACTTTAATAGTTTCATTGTTCAAAATAAATATCTCCAGGTAATTCTCGAACAAATAACCCAACATCTTACAAATGCTTCAGCTTGCCGACACAGCAAATAACATAACAACCAACCGAGGACACTAACTCATCGCGCCATAACGTGCAAATTCTTACGAAGATCTTGGAAGGCTATCCGGAAAAGAGATTTCAAACACCCGCACCTCTGTCTGATGTTCAGGCATCAAAACAACTTCTTTGTAGCTACTTAAGCATGCAGCCTGGATAACTACTCTTTCACTTAACTAGGTGTGAGTTGCGGCGAAACTATAAAAGTTGAGACCCACGCAATAATTCACATTTAAAAACTTTAAATAAATTTGCTCTTTAACATAACAATATAAATAAATTATGAAAATCTACTGGAAACTGAGATATTTATGTGCTGTTTACATACATAGCTGTTCCTTTGTGCATATGTGTATGTGTGTTTGTGCAAACGCGCTTTTACATAAATATTTTTTTATGGCTTCCAATAATGCGAGAGATTGTGAAATTTGCAGAAGAAAAAGAAAAAACAAGACGGCAAAAAAAATATATCAACAACCGGCTTATTGCAAAAAATGACTCCAGTGACTTGGTTGCTCTGGCGCTCTGTGCTGCTGCAGTGAAATGTCATAAATAAATTAATAATTTAATGATTTTGAATATCCACAAGAAAGGAAGGCTAAGTTCGGGTGTAACCGAATATTACATACTCAGCTGAGAGCTTTAGAGACAAAATAAGGGAAAATAACTATGTAGGAAAATGAACCTAGGGTAACCCTGGAATGTGTTTGTATGACATGGGTATCAAATGGAAGATATTAAAGAGTATTCGAGATAACGCCATAAAGGTGGACCAGAGGGGACTCTAGAATGTGTTTGTACGATATGGTTATCAAATTAAAGGTATTAATGAGGGTTTTAAAAGGGAGTGGCCCATAGTTGTATATGTGAGGGCGTTTTCGAGATATCGACCAAAATGTGGACTAGGGTGACCTAGAACATCATCTGTCGGGTACCACTAATTTATTCATATATGTAATACCATAAGCAATATTCCTGCCATGATTCCAAGGGCTTTTGATTTCGCCCTGCAGAACTTTTTCATTTTCTTCTACTTAGTATGGTAGGTGTCACACCCATTTTACAAAGTTTTTTCCAAAGTTATATTTTGCATCAAAAAACCAATCCAATCACCATGTTTCATCCCTTTTTTCGTATTTGGTATGAAATTTGGCATTTTTTTCATTTTTCGAAATTTTCGATATCGAAAAAGTGTGCGTGGTTATAGTCGGATTTCGCCAATTTTTAATACCAAGATAAAGTGAGCTCAGATAAGTACGTGAACTAAGTTTAGTAAAGATATATCGATTTTTGCTCAAATTATCGTGTTAACGGGCGAGCGGAAAGACGGACGGTCGACTGTGTATAAAAACTGGGCGTGGCTTCAACCGATTTCGCCCATTTTCACAGAAAACATTTATCGTCATAGAATCTATGCCTATACCAAATTTCATAAGGATTGGTTTTTGTTCGACTTATGGCATTAAAGGCATTCTGGACGAATTAATCGAAAAAGGGCGGTGCCAGGCCCATTTCGAAAAAAATTGTTTTTAAAAAGTGGGCGTGTTCGTCATCCGATTTTGTTAGTTTTTATTTAGCGCACATATAGTAATAGGAGTAACGTTCCTGCCGAATATCATCATGACATCTTCAACGACTGCTAAATTACAGATAGCAAAACTTTTAAATTACCTTCTTTTAAAAGTGGGCGATGCCACGCCCGTTGTCCAAAATTTTACTAATTTTCTATTTCTCGTCATAAGATCAACCCATCTACCAAGTTTCATCGCTTTACCCGTCTTGGGTAATGAATTATCGCACTTTTTCGGTTTTTCGACATTTCCGATATCGAAAAAGTGGGCGTGGTTATCACTCGATTTCGTTCATTTTAAATAGCGATCTGAGATGAGTGCCCAGGAACTTACATACCAAATTTCATTAATATACCTCAAAATTTACTCAAGTTATCGCGTTTATGGACGGACGGACAGACGGACGGACGGACGGACATGGCTAAATGAATTCCTTTTTTCGCCCAGATAATTTTGATATATAGAAGTTTATATCGATCTGGATTTGTTTATGCCGTTACGGATTACCATTATGCGAACAAAATTAATATACTCTGTGAGCTCTGCTCAGCTGAGTATAAAAAAAATCACCAACAATAAAAGCTAAAAGGACAACAGCAAGCAACAACAACACTCAGGGCACTCGAATGTTGCTGGGCACGACAGCGCATAAATCGAAATTTAAAAAAGATGGCAGTAAATAACAAAAAGGCAAAAATCAGCAGACAAGGCAAGGAATGAGTAGTCAACAGCGCCAGGCACAAAAGGCAGTTTTTTGTTTTTTAAATAGCTGCGTCAGAGCCGTATTGACAATCCAAAAAAATGTGAGGAAGCATTAAAAACAAGAACAACAATAAATGTTTGCAGGCCATTAATGTGACATGAAAACTCCAACAACGATCTGAATTTTTCGTGTTTTTGTTGGTGCTTTTACTGCAGCTTTGTTGCTATAAAAATCATGATTATATAAAATGTTTGTATTTATTGATGTAGTCCTTATGTAAGTACATATACTCTGGTAATTGCATGTATGTATGTATGTCATTTTAAGGTAGCTCAAACTTTTTTGAGGCGAAAAAGTTTTATCCGGGACTAACAAACACTCCATGACCTCAATACAGCAAGCAACTTGATATAAGAATTCATTGGTCCCACAATAACCCAAAAGAGGAAATTGGGGATGGAGAGGGAAGAAAGGACACATTTTGAGATGTAGCGAAGCCAAAGGGGGAGGGGAATCCAGAATGTTAGCGTAAGTGTAATCACTACACTGTAGCGAAAGATTAGAGGTCGAAACCGAAGCCACAACCGTAACCGTAACCGAACCGCGTATTATCAATTTGTCATCGAAGTATTAACGGTTTATTATCGATGAGTTATAGATTTGATATCGACGATGTATGGGCCCTTATCGATTTGTTATAGAAGTGTTGAAAATTTGCTGTCGATATCATAGGTGATAGATTTTTTATGGATAAGTCATCGGCTTGTTATCGATTTACTATCGAAAAATTGTTGATTATTTATCAAAAATTTATGATACGTTATTAAAAAGCTAACGATTTGTTATCGTATAGTTATCAATTTTTTATCGTAGTGCTACAAATTTTTTAAAAAAGTTGAGGTTTCATTGGAGTGGTGATATCGCGTTGTTATGTAAAATGTATCCATTTTTTACCGTAAATGAAACGATTTATTATCAAAAAATAAACGATTTTCTATCGTAAAGTTATAAATTTTCTATCGAAAAGTTAACGTCGGTCTGTTATTGATTTATTATCGACGACTCTGCTTCTTATGAAACAGATACCGATAAAACTTAAATATAATATCCATGACACATTTGTAACGAGTTGACAACAAGCCGATAGGAAATGAATAAGATGACCATGACTCACAGATAACAAGCCCATAAACCGATAAATCAAAGCTAGTCTCGCTTTCCGATAATAAAACAATAAATTGCTTGTCAGCATCGTTTGTTATATACAAGAAGGCGGCGAAGCTATCCTTCAACAGCTCGAAATTATTTGTTTTTAGTAAAGTCATCTCTGTTGTGGATTAACTTCAATCCCTGGGACAGTTCTAGTTAATTTTTTTTAATATGATTAATCCAATTTAAATTTTTGGAACACCTTAATGTCACACGAACAATTGAAACCAAAATTCAAACGAATCGCGCAATGAAAATTACGTATACGCCATGGTGCGCATTATTAATATCACGCAGCGGCTTTCTAGGGACGGATGTGAGGGTATGCGACTGATATATTTTTATACTCAGCTGAGCAGAGCTCACAGAGTATATTAATTTTTTTCGCATAACGGTACACCGTAATGGCATAAACTAATCGATATAGATATAGACTTCTATATATCAAAATGATCTGAGCAAAAAAAGAAATTCATTTAGCCATGTCCGTCCGTCCGTTCGTCTGTCCGTAAACACGATAACTGGAGCAAATTTTGAGGTATCGTGATGAAATTTCGTATGTAAGTTCCTGGGCACTCATCTCAGATCGCTATTTATAGTGAACAAAATCGGACTATAACAACGCCAACTTTTTCGACATCGAAACTTTCGAAAAACATAACAAGTGCGATAATTCATTACCAAAGACGAATAAAGCGATGAAATCGATATATCTTTACTAAACTTAGTTCACGTACTTATCTGAGCTCACTTTATATTGGTATTAAAAATGGGCGAAATCCGACTATGACCACGCCCACTTTTTCGATATCGACAATTTCGAAAAATGAAAAAAGTGCCATAATTCTATACCAAATACGAAAAAAGGGATGAAACATGGTGATTGGATTGGTTTTTCGACACAAAATATAACTTGAGAAAAAACTTTTTAAAATGAAAAAGTTTTGTAGGGCGAAATCAAAAGCCCTTGGCACGAGTACTGTTCATGGTGTTACATATATAAATAAATTAGCGGTACCCGACAGATGATGTTCTAGGTCAACCTGGTCCACATTTTGGTCGATATCTCGAAAACGCCTTCACATATACAACTACGGCCCACTTCCTTTTAAAATACTCTTTAATACTTTCTATTTGATATCCATGTTATAAAAACACATTCCAGGGTTACCCTAGGTTCATTTTCCTAAATGGTGATTTCCCCTTATTTTGTCTCCAAAGCTCTCATCTGAGTATGTAATGTTCGGTTACATCCCCGAACTTAGCCCTCCTTACTTGTTTTCTATAAACTTTGCATTTAATGCGTTGTTTACTATTGTTGTTGTTGTTATTTTTTATATATTTTTGAATTTTATTTATCTACTTTTATTTATTGCTATTTGACATTTCCTCTTTATTGATTTTTATTAGATTTTCGTTTGTTTGTGAAAACGTTTTGCTGTCATTTAATTTGCCTAATGGCATTCCAGCGAGATTTTTATGCGATTTTTACCATTTTTTGTGTTGCAGTGATTGAATATTTTTATTTGCCATTATTTATTGGCAACGTTTCAATAATATTTGTGTTCCGGCACTATCACATGAGTTAGTAAGTTTACAAAAATGTTTACGTAGTTCATTGTTATTTGAAAATATTCTATTTACAGAGCGGCGAAGGATGGGTTGTTATGTTAAAAATGGGGTGACTTTTAGATATGGACGTTACCTAAATTTTTGTCAGTATATGAATATTGTGGTGAGAACAAACTAGTAAAATATCGAAAAACAAAAATGCTCAGCTGGCTATAAGAAATATCTCTAAACAGTCAGATCAATTTAAAGCTTTCTGTCGACTCTTCGATAACCAAATTTGTACATCCCATCTGCTGAGTGGAGGCCACGTGGAAAGAGAGTAAATGTAACTTGTTTTACATACACCCAGTACTTTATGGTAAAATCTGTTTTGCATTTAATCAAACGGCTAGTTTGTTGTTGCTTGTTTTCATGAGCAAAGTAATTCGAAAAACATGAAAAGATACACGATGGCAGCTAAAACTCATCAGAAAACATTATTGATCAATAACAATTTTCGGAATAAAAAAAGAAATGTTATAATAAACAACAATCATGCATACATCAACAACGTAAAAGCAAAGATACAACACACAAACATACAAACATATCCACCGCGTAATAAAGAGGCGATAAAATGTTATTCAATCGGCGCCATTCGGTGACCACCTTTCGTTGCCGCCACGCCGACGACGCTGACCTCTTTACGACCGAATGCACGTGCATGTGTGTGTGTGTGTGTGTATGAAGGTTTGTGCAGGAGTAGCGAGAAATATTTGCTTTAATGTTGTATGGAGCATGGCGTAAAAAAAGTGTAATAAACAACAACAACTGCGCTCTTAGTCAGCCAACAAATCACAAGCAACTGCGCACGTTTGGATGAGAATTGGAAAAAGTGCACATGTGTGATGGTGTCTGCTTCTGTTGATGTATATGTGTGTGCACGTCAATGCTGTGAAATGCAAAAATTTATTGCAATTAAAAAAGTGAATAAAAAATCGTAGCTTGCGCAAAAGTGAATATTGTATACCCAGCTTTGTGCTGTAAAATATCGCGTCGATGAAATAAAAAAATAAAAATGCGCAGTGGAATGCACATATCCATTTTCACTAATAATAATCTTAATTACATAATCTTTAATATTATCCGATATAGCCTAAAAACCCTAAAAATTCAATAAGATATGTCGTCGCATTATTAACTCAAACCTATAAGCTATAAAGTCATGTGATGTTGTATACAAGTTTTATGCAAAGTAGATATTTTTTTATCACGTAACATGTTGTCACGTCATTACTTCGCCGCTCTGTAAAACCATGAAATATCGGAGGAAGATTGTAAAGGTACATTACCATAATTCTTCTTTAAAATCATGCCACGTCACTTATCATGTGCTAGAGTGACACTAAGAGAACAATGCAATAAAATAAGCAACTACACCGCATAACTTTTAGTCACGTCATAGCTTTGTTATAAGTATGCCAAAAATTCAATAAGATATCAAATCGCATACATTACTTCAAACTTACAAACTATAAAGCCATATCATACCGCCTACGGATTTCTTGCGAAGGCGATAATTTACATCATCATCATATGTTGCCACGTCACTACTACGACGTCATGTCAAATCATTCGATATAGGATGGAGATGCTAAAGACACAGACCCGAAGGAAATAAGAAACAGTGTGATATCACAATGTGATATCATGTAAGCATATCACGCAGGACAAACGTATCTTAAAATATCAAATTAAGCCATACAACATCTACTTAGACACTTACAAAATTTCATCTGGAAAAATGTTTGATGTGTAGTACAACACTCTAATAAAATATGTGATAGAATATAACTTATAGCACCTAAACATATCATTACATCGTCAAAATTTAATTTCATATTCAGCTTCTTATCTTTTACCGTCATATGATATCGCAAACAGTCTGTAAATATCTCACTTTAACGAAATTTAAATTAAACTGCAAATAAAATCATTATTTGTTCTTGCTATCAAATCTTGTCATCAGGTCTCCTATATATATATGACATATAAAAGTTAATAGCATTTGAAATTCTTTTAGAGAACATCAAATATCAACATTACTCTTCTCTTTATTTAAAATCACGCCACAATTTGTGCTTTTCCCAAACATAACACTAAGACGAAAGGCGATAAATATGCAACTACATCATATAACCGTTAGTCATATCGTTGCTTCGTTATAAGCATGCGATATCTTACAACAATTCTTAAAGTTTAGTCTAGATGAAAATCATCGTAATCTTTCTCAAATTTCATGTACTTAAAGTGAGCTGTACTTCTCCTTTCTTAAAAAATATTAACATTTTGCTATCTGTACATGATGGAGGGATTGGGTGAGTGAGAGTTGAAATAGAAGCGAGCATATGCAGTTTCGGAAGATACTTTTAAAAAACCCTTCAAATAACGGGAAACAGAGATTCGATTAATATAAAGCATATAGAGAAAAAGACTGATGGACTGTGGGATGAATGAAAGTTCATGAAAAAATGAGTGGACGATATGTAATTCGTAACAGAGTTACTACGGCCTTTTGTGGCAAAACTGGGTATAGCAAAGCAAAAAAACAGAAGTAGCAACCCTTCGAAAACTACCTGAACTCCATGTAAAAAAGCAAAAAGCTTTCAACACTGATGTTGATGATGTCGGGCGCCTGCTGTTGGAGACGACATTGATGGAAAAGCTGTTTTGCTGATTCAAAGCTACAAATAAGACACACTGACTGGCTCATCGGTTGATTGCCTTACGGTTGATGGCTACCAAAGCCAAAGTAAAATATTTTGTTGTATTACTGTTATGGTCAGTACAAAACTAAAAAACAACAATCACAACAATAACAAATATTGCCACTTGTTAAAAGCAAAATTTTAATTTTCTCTACCTGGCGCCTGCCGCACAAAAGGTAAATCAGTCAGCACTGAATAACAACAACAACAACAACAGTAACAGTAAATGCAAAAGCAACAAAAGCAAAACACAATTTTAAAAGGAATTTTAGTACGAATTTTGGTTACACAAGTGTTGGCATAGCCGTAAGTGTTGTTAGAAAGGTGGCAGCTCCGGCAGCGAACCTTCAATGAAAATGTAAATAAAATTAAATTAAAAACTTGAAATTGATATGGAAATGTAAGTGAAAATTAAAATGGGAAATTTGTAAATGTTAAATGGAAAATGTGAAATTTGAAATGTAAGCAGAATTTGTTGTTGTTTTTAAGCAACAACAAAATTTCATGATAAAAGCAAATAAAATTTCATAACAATCAAAAGATAATCTAAAAAATTTTTTGTTACATTTTTACCTTCGCACTTAAATTACTGTTCTTAATACATACAAACGCACAATAGCCGAAAAGCATTTCTGCGGCATAAAAACAAATTAAACTTGGCACATAAAAATAACAATAAAAATATAAATACATTTGTATTTATATTTTGAATTTAAGCGATTGACAAAATTGAAGTCAAAGTTGTTCATACAAAAAAAGAAGTGAAAATTTCCTTAATTTAAAGAAATGTTTTAAGGAACTCTTATACTCATGACGAAGAGGAGGAGTCGGCCGATTACCTCATGTGCAACTGCCCTAGCTGAAGCGCTGCCAGACAGTGCTGCCTGGGAGCCCTCTTTCTGATTAATTGTACGCCACGTCGTGAAGCACAACATAAAGGACCATGGTAGCCTTTATTTTGTCTACGAAATGGTTCGAAGAACAGCGGGGGTGTAATGGTGTAGTTTTATGACTCCGCCCTTTGTGTGCTTCCACTTCAGCCACTTTAACCTGACCTAACCTCTCCTCACTTGAAATATGAGATAACACAATTCCCTAAATGTCACCCTGCAGGATTGAAGGTCAAACATGTATACCCCGTTACTAGACGCTTACAACCTAATTGAAATAATCTTGTGAACCAATGCAAACGTCAAGGTGTGCATGTACTTAGTTTCGTGCAAGTATTGTAGTTTATTTACATAGTTCTAAGAATTGGCATTTATGACCAAAATCGAATGCATTTATTAGACAAGCGAGTAGCCATGTCACGCCCCAACACCCATTACAGGCGTTGCTGCTTGTAAAACGCCTCCCTTTGTTTCCCTTTACACAATGACACACAAACTCGCTTATTATTGCATGTATATGCATAATAACTACAACAACATTGACAGTGAATGTAGTATTATTATTAATTTTTTTGTTGTTGTTTTCCTCATATCCGCCACAAAACTTTTGTTTACTTTGGCAAAATCTATTTGATGACATTGCTTGTGGTGCAGGCGTTGAAGGCGTTGAAATACAAGCATGTTTGTTGTTGTGATTTCCTGTCTTTTTGTTGTTGTTGCTGCTTCCTACTTCATCAATTGTTTGCTGCATGCATATAATATAGGCAATTTCGTTTAGCTCTTCCTTTATGGTGGGTCTGTGTACCTTTGTTGATCTATAATGATCAAAACTATTCAGCTCATATAAAGCATAACCCGAAAGACACTAAGACTTTGAGTAGCATCTTGCCTTAGATGTAAATTATTTCCAAACCGCTGTTGCCATTAACAACATATTCGTATAAATAAATGCCTTTAATAACTGTCAGGAAGATGGGAGGGAAAAAATTTAGGAGAGAAGAAGGGAGATGTTGCGAGGGAGCGAGACCGAATGAGAGAATTAAAAGCATTGAATTGACGAAAGGGAGAAAAAGAGAGGAATAAGATTCAGCAGGGTTGAAAAATGGAAACTTCTTGAAGTTATTTAAAAATTATACAGGTGAAAGGAACTTCGGGAAGAACAAAGCCTTATGGAGCTGATTTCTTAATACAAAAATAATAGTTGAAATCCGATCGCGAGTGCTATTTCACTTTAATTACTTTTGAAGTGTTCTCATCTGTTGTTGTGTCCATCTTTGTTTCTGCTCCTATCTCCCTATTCTTTTGTCACTTTCGGTTCGGCTAGGTAAAGTTAAAAGAGCGTGCATGGGAACTTCCAACACTTCCACACTCAGACATTTTTGTCCATGCTGAACGCCCGCAGTGACCGGTACATTCGTCCAACCCGATTACTTCCTAGTAGTACTCAACGAAGTATTTGATTTTTCTCATGAATTTAAGCTGAAGCGAAAGATCCCCTTTCCCAACCTCTGCCAGGCTGTCGAAAACCGTGCGGTCCTGGAAATCGACAGAGAAAATAGTTGAATCGACTTCTCTTCCTTCTCATCTTAATAGCTTTTGCAGAGGGAGCTTATAGGTACGCGCCATCACCGAAGTATCGCCACAATTTCGCAATGACCTGTGCTGACAACCGTTAGTGCTCACACTGCTGTCTTGCTTAGCGAGTTTCTTTCCTACCAAATCATGGCCATGCCGAGCTTGAGAAAGCGCAAAAATCCCGTTTGGTCCACACGAAGTCTTATTTTACGATTGCCTCAGGAGATAACCGAGCGATCGTCTTACGAAGCTGTGCGCATCGCTTAATCCATTTTGGAAGCTTTCCTGACCTACTTATATGCAAATTCATTTCTTTCAATATCGCTGTGTACAGAGATCGAGCAGATGTAGACGTTAAGAGGCTTTATGGAAGCCAACGACGCTCGATACCTTTGCACGATATCCGACTTTATTACTTTGGATTCTAATGCCTTTAAGGAAGCATATTTGTCGACAAAGATCGTTACATTGGTATCTGAGGCCGTACAGTCTTGGAGTAGTCTGGCCGTTCTCTCTATGGCATAGGCCTCCGCTCCGAAGATACATCCATTAGTAAGGAAGTCAGTGCGGCTGATTTACCAGCACATATTTTGAGTCCATTCTAGCCTCATAGTGCCCCAGGGGCACTGCTCCTACCATTTTCTAAGCTACTTCAAGTGCCAGGCGGGTCGGAAAGTTTCAACTGATCGCAACATTTCTTTATCGGTGCTCTATCTTGTGGATTTTTGCTTTTTGTTTGTTTGAATTTTAAGTATTTTCCTCAAATCTGCTTTCTTGGGAAATCGAGCTGTGCGCCATCTAGCTGAATTTTCCTTATACTGTTATTGTAGCCTTTAGTGTCCTTGTTTTCCCAATCTGGTTGCAAATGAAGACTAAAGACGTTGTTTGTATTTACATAAGACATTCTGTCTGAAAATTTTGTTTGTTAGATATACGACCTTTATATTAATTTCCACTACCAGCTTCATCTCATCTTAGCATGAACCGTTAATTTTGTTGTAGCCCGCCTACGAAAAGCAATTTACTGTAATAAGATATTCATTACAAATTGTTGTGGGCATGCATGGCTTTGTTGCATATTGCACGTTGTCCACAAACAAAATATACAGTCTGCCCTCTCTCTCTCTCTTACTCATTACGCCTAAAAGTAGACTTCTACTATAGCACTGATTGTTACAGCGGTTGACTAGTTGCTATTAGTGGCGGCAATTCTTAATGATGTTTGTTATTGTAGTTGTACGATATCATTTCATCTTCTATCGCATGCCTTATGCTGCTGCTGCACTCTTTGAAACAATATTTAATTGTATGTAGGTACATACACACATACATTCGAAGATTCACATAGTTGTCTAGTGAAAACATCATCCATACGCTCCGTTGATAATGTTGTTGTTTTTCTGTTGCAACAGCTGCTCATCGGTATCCAAGTTTGCTGCATTTTGATGAATTTGTCTGCTTATTTGTTTAATTTAGTATAATTAAAAGATAAACATTGCGCAAATATCCGCTCGAGTGGCGCTTGACTGCACAATCAGGCATTTACGCACACATGCGCGCACACACACACATTTTCACCTCTATTTTCATTTGCATAGATACTTTTCCCTTTTGGGTAATTTGTATTTGTGTCACGCTTATGTGATGAGCTTGTAAATAAATATTAAACAGATTCGCATTATAAAGCAGCCATAAAATACTTCCTTCCATTTGAGTGATTTCTGATTTTATTTGCAGTACATAGTAAATTTTTTTATTTTTATATTTTTTATTTTTTTTTTATCGTATAAGGTTTCCATGTGTTGGCTTCTGACCGCCATTCTCCAGGGAATGGAAAGAGCGATTATTTTGCATGCCGTTAAAGGAGCTTTCTAATTTCGGTCGCTTGGGGCTAAGTATTCTCTAGGTAGTCACCGAAGATCCGTTTAGTGGTGGGCTAAAGTGAGAAGACGGCAATCTAGCTAGGCCACTCTGACATACTCGGTTTAAGGGCTAGCTGGGAGGATTTTCATCGGCAGCGTCTGTCCACCACAAGGTGCAGCTGCAAGCGGGCGTCTAGCTTTGATCAAGCGGCTCGCTATGTAAACGTGCAAATAATGTTTTTTATCTCCTCTCAGCAGGTTGTGCGCTGAGCTTGGAACCCGCTCGTTAAACCACACACCAATGAAAAAAACACCAATAAGCCTCGCATAAAAAGACAAATTTTAACTGATGACACTGCCATAACCGATTAAGCGCCAATTAAAAAAAGTTGCGATAATGCTAATACTGATTGTGGAAGTAATTTCTTAAAGTAAGTGATCCATAATATTCGTGGTGATATAAACAGTAACAGTAACGATAGCAAATCGATAACTTTTCCCGTGTTACCGACGAAGCCCATTGCTATTTCATCTCATCACTGAACGACTAAGCTTACGTTGCTAATTTAGAATATAGATCCCCTAACGAGCACCATTAGAGAACACGACCATTTCGAAAACGATTTAATATGGCCGCATTGAAATTTCTGGGCCAAGCCCACTTGCTACCCAGTCCCGTACTTTTTCTTGTCTTATCTTTCTACTTGTTTTTGGCATGGGTACTGAACTAGTTACAAGCGACAAGTGAGCCAATATCAAAACGTTTAGCTCATGCTGCACTTTCCCCCTACATGGACCTATATGAAGTTGAGGGTTAGTTGAAACTTAAAGAAAAATTTCACCTTAATAAATGTGTACTTGCCATTTCCCAAAAGGGTATAAGAATTTATTTGCCATATATGGGTAATTTAGTTCTTCGAAATCAGTTATAAATCTTTATCACCGACAGCTTTAACCTATGCAATGCATATTAACATTGTTTTTGTGAGATAATTTTCTATTGCATTTCGTGCAGCCAAGCATTGCCTAATTTTAGGCTTCCATTTTTGAACTGCTTGAATATCCATTCAAGTGACAGATAATGGACGGCATGAAATTTATGCGAAACTGTAAATCTTATTTCTTAAATACCTTTCGTCTAACGAACAACTAAAAGTGCAATCTTTAGCAAGAATCTATGCATTCGAAATCATCTTAAATTTCTATGAATTCAAATTATGCGTATATGTAATTACTTTGTTTAGTAATAAATTTCGTTTATGGTGCTGCCTTTTGCGGTTCTTGTTTAAAGCATAAATTTGAACGTATATTAATTGCAATCCAATTATGCGCTTTAATGCGCAAAGTAATTATAAATATAAGCAAGCGAATATGTGGAGGAATGTGTATTTGATGTATGTATGTTTGCTTGTTAAGGGTATTCAAAAAGCTTAGTAACGAACATTATACATATGAACAAATGTATATCATTGTTCAGAGCTTCAAAGGCAAATTTTTTCAACTAAATTACCGAATTCAGAGATAGGACGTTTTGAAATAATTTTATTTTTGAAAAACATTGTCAGGCTCCGAACTGCCAAACTGCCAGCCGAGATAGGCCAATGTTCCATTCAACCGTCGATATATAAAAATTAGAAGTGTGTATGTGCGAGTTTCATTTAATCAAATATATGCACGTGACGTAAACATCCGAAAAATTTTCAAAATTTGCAGGCCACATGCACAAAACTGAGAGTTTGTGGGTGTTGAAACCGATAATTATGAAGTTTTCAGAGTAGATCTATGTAGTAATTTGCAGAGTAGGTTCAACTGGTCAGGTAGCGATACATCCCGAAACGTGATGGCAACGCTGCACAGGTTGAACTGGCCGGTCCGTGAGGACCTCACATAGACTGAATGAGTATATAGTGTTTAGGTGTTACATAGAGTAGATATACGGTTTTGAATATTTACAGCACTGAGGACATGTTATTCGTTTCTTGTCTGAGCCCTTTTTTTTTTTTTTTGAGGGAGAACCTAACTCAGTAACTAAATTTTAACGAGAAGCCTATACAGTGGACCCTGAAACTCTGCGTGTCTTGTCTAACAGACAATGTAATCCTTAACCAACTGTCACTGGAATTTCACAAACGCGTTTTAGCGTAGGCTCAGTCATTAGTTTAAGAGAGTCTAGATGCTGGAATGATAAGAGGAATGACCTAAGCAGACTTCCCGGTATGGATATGACAGCTGACTTACTTTAGCTGAAATTGAACTTTAACAAGAACCTTAAGATGAACTTTAACTTAAAGTAGTCTGCCAATATAATATGCAAGGAGGTTGTCATCTCACTCTACATAGACGCATTTAAAATAAGTTGCGGCGTTGGTGTTTAGTATCTTCCGAGTGGAGGTACTAGGAATATAGAGGCCCTGTTCCTTTTTGTTAGAAAACACTGCAAATGTTCGTAAGGTATTCATTTCCTCAGGCAGTCAATCAGCGCGCATGGCATTGAACTTAGCCATCACGCCTCTCCCAACTTAGTGGTGATCTCCGCCTTCTTTTGCTTCTTACTCCGAGCGTCATTGTTCATTCGCGTGGCATGATTTAGCCAGCGAAGCCTTTCAACTTTCATTCGCTGCACTATTTTTCCATCTGCGTTAAACTCATTCAGCTCATCAGCTCAGGCCTGATTTGCGGAATAGAGCAATGAGTTTACTAAGAATGTCAAGGAAAGAAACATTTAAAATCACAGTCGGTAATACGTGACACCTGCCCTTGGACTTTCACGTGGAAAGAATGGGTACGACGTGTGCAGGAAATGTGGGCAAGAAGATTAGAAAGAAGTGGTCTCATAGTTCCTTAGCGAGTATCCAGCGCTAGTTAATATCAAATTTCAATCTTTAGAGTTTTGTGTTGCTTTATTTAAGGATAGTATCTTAATGCTTCATAAGGGAAGTCACTGGCTTAATTGACCTAACCAAATGAACCAAAAACAACGCTCTTTTCGAGATTTTTTATTTTCAAAAACGTCCTTTCTCACAAGAGTCGAAGAAAAACTACCAGAATCCTCCACCGAAAGTACAAAATATACCCAGTTTCCACTAATGAGAATACCCCCACTATTCATTTGATAGTTTGTAGCAATATTCATAGCTATATATTTTGCAGTATGTATTCATAAACATTTATGTATGTATGTAGATTTATAAATTTCTTTGCATTAAGCGCAAATTATGTGATGTAAATCTTAATGGCCAAGTCAACGGGATGTATTTATTAAAGTGCTATGGACATATTTTTCTAAAAGCAAAACTTAATTTATATACAAATTTAATGATTATTTACTATACCCATACATATACATACATATATATATATATCCATCTATCAATCGTTTATACAAATACATATCGCTCATTTGCTTCAATAGTGTCATAACTCAAAAACCACGACTTTTGAGTTAATAACATATAAACCTACCCAATATCATGATCTATGTTGTATAAAAAAATCTTTGTGATGAGTTAAAAATTTACCACGTGCTATAAAAATTAAAATATGCCTTTAAATGCGCAACATATGGCAGTTAAAATCTTTGAATGGCTCTCTTGGAAAATTGTGTTTTTTGAGTTATGACACTATTGAAGTAAATGAGCGATATGCAAATTGCTATCTATAAACAAGCGAAAGCCATTCATTGTATTTAATGCGGATACAAATTTGTCTAAGTGTTGGTGTGCGAGTGTAAATTTTACACTTGATTAAGCAATTCCTTTGAAATTTAGAAAGTTCTAAAGTCAGTTATAAAATGATTTGGATGAACAATTTTTTCAGTTTCGTAAAGTCAAATACAAAGGAATATAACGTTAGCTTATTGTGAATATGTGCTAAGTCACTTTTTTTGAAAAATTTTATTTTAATGCAGTTTTAAAACTGAATTCAAAATACATCGATACAAACCAAAAAACAAAAAATTTTTTTAATTTTCATTTTTACGTGATGTGGGCAATGAGGTGTAAATGTGCTAAGTCGTCAGCTGTTAAAAAGAATGTGCTAAGTCAACCTGTGCGCGTATTTTATTTATTTATTTAATTCATTCAGTCTAAAAGTACATGCCTCGTTGTTTGTGTATTAACGATAAAGACACTCCCCGAAGGTTTTGGGGAATGTTACCGATGTTGATGGTCCTTTGCCGGATATAGATCTGGTACGTTCCGGTAACAAAGCACTATTAAGGTTAGTACCTTCCTATACCGACCATCTCGGGAACGATTTATAAGACCACATTAAACCTTCTAGGCCATACCGCCCTCCCCACCCCCTAGTTCCATGAGGAACTTGGGGTCGCCAGAGCCTCGGCTGTCAATGAAACAGGATTCGCCACGGTTAGGTGAGGTTGACAATTAGGTTGGAGAAGCTATATATTGTGCTGGCAACCCCTTGAGAGGGTTGCCAACACAACCCCTTGAAATTGGATTCACCCAATTGGTGTTTGATAAATGCTTTGCGTTGATCATAATCTACTTCAATTCTTATATGTCGATAACTACACTTATATAAGCTGTTATTAAAATTAATAACACTACTGAATCGATTTGCGGACTGAGTTATTCCGTAGTGTTACCAGAAGTTGGTTTTAACGACCAAACTGAAAAACCTTATCAAAAACCAGGACCTATGTTATAAAATAACTCCGTCCTCTTGGCAAATACTAGAAGCTTCCTAGGATTTAAGCCACTTGCTGCTTCTAGATCTGACAGCTGTATCACTGCTAATAGCTGGAGTCTTAGCCTGGCAAGCGCAGGGAAAGAGCACAGAACGTGCTCGATCGTTTCCTCTTCCAGCCCGCACTTTCTACATCTGCTATCACTGACCAAGCCTAATTTAAAGGCATGTGACGTCAGAAGGCAGTGTCCAGTCAGAATACCCATCATGAGTCTAAAGTCCTCTCTTTTTAATGATAGAAGCAACTTCGTTAGTCTAAGGTTGTAAGACCTGCACATAATCTTCGACACTTTACAGCCCCGCGCTTGCACCCACGTCTTTCCTGCTTGGTCGACCATGTGCACCTCTCGCCTTCGCTTAATTTCGCCCAGTCTAATTGGGATGTCTACGGAGCAAGCTTCAAGGGATGCGTCCTTTTTTCATCCGATTTTTCATTCCCATCTATTCCCATCCCTGGGACCCAATATAGATGTATGCTTCTCCCTGTCCCGAATCTCTCCAGGGACTGCTTACACTCTAACACGCATTCATTTAGATGCTGTGCTTTACGAGATTATTTCCTTAATTGCTGCTTGACTGTCAATAGGGCGAGAATAAAAGAGTACGAGAGCTGCACATGATCGACCAAGCAGAAAAAGCGTGGAATGAAGAGCGAGGCGGTCTTACAACCTTAGACTAACAAAGTTGCATCTATCATTAAAAAGAGAGGACTTTAGATACGGCAAGAGCTTCGTGCTTAACGTCCTCTTTAGCTAGCTCACACTCTTCTATTCCCATGTGCCCAGGGACACAATATAGACGTATATTTCTCAATATCCCAATTCCTTCCAGGGATTGCTTCAACATAATCATACTTTTAGATACTGTGCTATGAGAAATTAATTAACTGTCAATGTAAAACATGATCTGACAGCTTGTCAAATTTGTTTATTTCCGTATTTTCACAGTACACCGCAGACCATACGACATTAGATACCCAGGTATGTATATGAATACGGCCCTTAATTGCTTGAGACCAACCAATTGTTGGTCCTCATGATCCTCAGTAACCTGTTTTTCATTTCATTCTATCTTAACAGAAATTCATTTAAAACCAATGGAAATCCGTGTGACACCCAGCGGAGTTTTTTCTTTCCAGCAGTGCTACCCTGCCCAGCTTAGGTCTTGTCTGATTCGAAACCATTTACTTCTTGGCATACAAGAATAGATCCCTTTTCTCCGAGTTTGAGGTTAACCCGAAGTCAGATACTGAAACTTGTACATGCTGAGGCAGCTGATCCAGCACGGAATTAGTTTCTGGCTGGTTTTTACCTTTGAAATTTGAGCTGCAGGTGTTGTTTGTTTAGAATTCGCCTGTTCGAAACGGAAGTCTAAACTGCTTCAGTTTGTGCTTTAAATTTTAAATATCCTAGTTATTTTAAGTACACACATACATACACATGTACATATTTTTGTTATACTACCACGTCACCTATCACACAAAGCAGCCGCAAGTTCATTAAAGTTTGCGGTTATTGCGGTGCGGGAGACACGAACAAAATAGCTATGCGAGTAAGTAAGAGAGCACACATTTTGGCCACATGCTTTTATATAATTAAAAAAAAAAAAATACATACATATGTACATACACGTGAGTGAGATTTTCCCTGCAGCATAGCTTGGTGATACAGATTTAATGGGTCTTCCAGTTTTTCGTAAACAGCACGAGTCCGTTTCACATAAAAATTGTCCTACGTCCTGGTGCCGTCATGAATTTCTGTATGCTCCGCAACATTCTTTAAAAATAAGAATATGCACTAGGAGCTATGTCACGGTAGTGAATTTGGGCCGAGCTTCTCTTTCAATTGGCTACGCGCTCCTTTTAATTTTTCCTACAAATTGTCGGGACGGGCAGATGAGATTTCACTGGGCAGCTTTTAATGGCAGAAATGCATTAGGAGTGTTTGCCAAATCACTGCCGAGGGGCGACCCCGCTTAGAAAAACTTTTTTCTTATTGAAACTTTGACTGTGAGTTAAACACAGGACCTTCGATATGGTAGGCAGAACACGCTACCACCACACTTTGGTGGCCGCAACATTCTTTGCCTTTCGTAAAGTGCCTTGAACTTACGGCGAGTTTGTTAATCCCCAAGTCATCAATATCACCAGCATACAACAACAAGTGTACGCTTTTGTAACAAATTGTAACTGAACAGTCCATTGCAACAGTCCGAGCTATCTCTCAGGGAAATACCTAAGGCATCGCAAACTGCTTAGCTAAAGTCTAGTTTAGTTCAAATGGTGCAATCCTTAGGGGCTATTGATGTTGCTCCATGTTATTTGGCGTAGTCGTATAAGGTTAGCGGGGAACCCAATTTCAGACTTGAAAGCATACAGGCAGCTCCCTTCCCACTTGAAAATTGCTTTGTAGCCGACAAAACGATATTGCTGGTACGAATTTTTATAAAGGACTTGTCATAGTGTTTAGTTTAGTCATACATCGACCTACGAGGTCTGAAGATGCTCTAAACACGTTCAATAAGTTTGCTGTCGATGGGCTTTAGTTTTTCAAACAAAAATTGTCTCTCCCAAGAAATTTCTCTTTCTTCTGCTAAGAAATATAACTCGAGAGGAATCCACTTTAAAACCATACATAACATGCAAAGCTAACCCTTTTGCCTTTTTTCGTTGCGGTATGTTCGTATCAGCATAAAGTTCATACAGCTCACCACTGGCATATAGGGGTGGATATGGTGCTCTAACTAACCTTACGGCAAGATGGGGTTGAGATGACTCAGAAGTTTTGACGCGGTCATATTAAATCGTTATCATGATATGTCGGCTCCTGCCTTAAAATACTAGTTCCGGAGGTATGAATATATATCTGGTAAACGGCTATTGAAATCAATAAAAAGCGCCAAAATCTTGACTCTGGTTTTTCGCTTTCGTTCTTCTTTAAATGGCCACTATTTTTATGCGTCTCGGGGACTTTTTTCACAATAGTCTGTTTTTCACTGTTGTCTATTCATAAGGCCAAGGGAATTTAAATCGTTTTTTACCTAGTCTTCCAGCTTAGTGGGGGCCGTCGTCTACCTCTTCTTCCATAGGCGGAAATACCTTCTTGGCTGGAGCATCATCATTCGCAAAACATGGCCTAGCCAACATGGCCGATGTGTTTTGATGAGCTATGTTGCTGTATGCGTAACACTTGTACAGCTCATCATTAAATCTTCTTCGGTACTCGCTCTCGCCAACGCATAGAGGTCTGTAAATCGTTCGCAGAAAGTTTCTCTCGAATACTCCCAGAGGCGATAGGGGACTTTATTTTTGAAATGCCTTTGCCTGGCAAAGATATCACTGGAGTTTTAGGCGAGAAATCAGAAAGTAGAAATAAATATGTTATCGTTTAAAAAAAATCTTAAATTGTCCAACTAAACGAGATCGCCTGAATTTTTGGAAAATCCTGCCTAAAATCAGTAATTCCAATAAATTATAACTGGAACTAAATATGAGCCTCAATTATGTAACAAACCTACATACGTACTTATTCATATTCATTTATATGTTCCACGTTATTGCCCATCAGAGCTCCATAATTCGGTCGCCAAACGCTTATCGCACAGATTTGTCGCATTTGCTACTTTCCTTATGAATCATGATAAGTGCAATACATACAAACATATATGTATATGTGAATATGTATGTATGTACCGGCTCGAAGGACCATGTACAATTGTATAGTTCATAAGCGATTTCGGTTAAGTTGTTCAGAAAGTAGTCATAACATTATCATAATGTAGTAGACGATATATTTATTTAACAACAACAAAATCAGCAAGGAAAAGAAAAAAAAAATTCGACAACCCACTTACACTTTATTGAGCATAAATAACTATGATTATGTGGTTGCTATGCACATAATATAGGCATAACAACAACAACAACAACAAAAATAGTATGACAACAAATATGCCACACATATTTCATAAAAAAAAAAACCAAAAAAGAAAGATTCAGATTATTGCTTATGTGGTAGTAAAAAAGGTTGAACGACAGCTTAAAAAAATGAAAATAGATAATCAGTTGGAAATCACTGCGGCATTATGAAGTTACGCTGTACTAGCTTAGCCCTCATTTCTTCTCTCAGCACTGCTTACTTTGCGCGTGAACACAAATCGATTAAACTTAACTCGAGCAAATCAGGCAAATCCTTTTGTATTGAAGTAGCAAAAAATGAGGACAAAGATGCATATGATAAAGGGGAGGTGGCACACATATTTTGTTATACGCATACGAGGGTGGCTATGTTATTTTTTATTTTGGTTTATAAACAATTTTCTGGGTAAAATTTTTATGCAGAGGATCCTCATCTACACCTTGAAATACTTTCTGTACTTAAATGGAAAATGTTATAAACATCAGAATCAAATACAATCCAATGTAAACGAATTTACAGTTATGATAAAATAGGTCATTTTGAAATGGTAAGACAGTTATGCTAGCGAATAACAAATTTTGTAATACCAAGAGGTAAGACGTTTCACAGCATACTGCACTCGATTTTCCCATACAGCAATCAGATAGCGTACCCAGCAGACACTGTCATGCCCGAAAATCGTTAGCCTATATTTGAAGCGTAATTCCCCAGCCCGCTATCGCTCTCTATACCATCCTCGTCTACTTTTTCTTCTATCACTCCTTTTTCCTGTCTTTCCATTATTTCCTTTATCACCATTCCCTTTTTATTCTACTACTGCGTTGCCTTCCCAACTCATTCCCACTCCCACTTCCACTCTCTCTATCACCCATTAAAATTTCGTCAATATATGGAGTCTCTAAACCTTATTTTGAATACCTGCTTCAAAATATTACGAAGATATAGCTAATTTCGCAGTAAAGGGCGTGGCACTGCCCACTTTTCCAAAATTTTATACAGATTAACATGTGCACCAAATTATAAATATTTTTAGCCGAGAAGACTCGGATTTTTGACAATGATTTCGTTTAACCAAAAAAGTCCCAGATGTCCACGTGCATCTAATGTGAAAATTTTGTCGACATGTGTTGAGTGCTTTGAACTTCGTTGTAACATAGTGGCGGCCAGCTACCAAAACTAGTTGTCCGTAGAAAGCTTGTTACCTCAAGGATTATCCGAGCTGATATTCCGATGTTGTCTTGGTCTATATCTACGTAGTATATAAGACCACGAGTGTGGTAGGAGACTTATAAACCATATTTTTTGTTCGCCCATAGATGACTGTATTCCTTAAGTTCACACTCAGTTGAAATCAGCACTTACCGCTTTTAGCCGCTGGCTAAAAACTCACACCTGCTATCCTTGTTTCGTGATAATTGATGCTAATTGCTACCATCAAGAAAGACAAATCCCACCTTTGTCTGTCGTACACAACACAGTGAAGATCTCGCTATTCCTCTCTTTCCAAACGTGAGTTTCGGGAGGAGTACCTTCTGCACCGGAGCGCCTTCTTTCATTCGCATAACATGACCTAGGACCTAGCCAGCGTTGCCGTTGTGTTTTAAATCACTGAACTAAATTGAGGTCTGCATAAAGTTCGTAAAGCGCATAACTAAATTTCCTTCCGTCTCGCCGTGGTCAATAAGAACGGATTTATTTCCCAGAAGCTTTGCCTCGAATATTCTCAGAACCGTGACATCAAAGCTGTCAGCGCTAATGCTTCTGTATCAAATAGCAAGACGGATCCGTTAAATAAATAATAGAGCTTGATTTCATTTTGCCGATAGAGAATTTTACTTAGTCAAAAGCCTTCGCAGTTCTTACTAGCATTTGTCGACAGGTTTTCTTAGTTGACGTTGTTTGCTGTGTTTTAAGCAGCAAACTAATCAGCGCACCCACGTAAAAGTAGTAAAAACTCATCCATGGTCTAGTGTATCTGTAATATCATATATACAAGTTAACTCACTAATCTATTTATTAGTTATAAGCTGGATTTACACGAACTTTTCTGTTGTGCGTTTGCCTAAATGAGTGCAGGCACATATATTTCTTTTCCACTAACCAAACAACTGCGAGTAAGTACTTATCCTTTCAGTATTTAAATACGTTTGACGGCTTAAGTGCATATGGAGCTTATGTCACATATTCGAGTTTTTTTTCACACCCATTGACATGCCTATGGATTTGTCAAAGCCTTTTAGGTTTTTTGCTACTTTTCATTCAAATTAGTTGCAACAGCACCAGTAACGAGTCGAAAAGAGAAAATTTCTAGTTTAAAGAAAGACCTGACTGATTGCACAGTTAAAAATTAGAACCTTAATTTGAAACTTTTTTAAACTAAATATATAATAAAACGATATTTGGTAAAAAATTAAGCTAAACGAGTTTTCGTGAAAATGAGAGAATTGGATTACAGTTTCAAACCAAGTACGTCTCGATTTAAAAAAAAAGGAGACATTGTGTACCCTGCCGACAAGTTTTGGATCGAAGTTGTTGTTGTAGCGATGCGAACACTCTCCGAAGATTTTGGGGAGTGTTATCGATGTTGATGTTCCTTTGCCGAATGCAGATCCGGTACGTTCCGGTAACAAGCACACGAACACATGAAACTTTCCAGGCCATTCCGCCCTACCACCAGCTAGATCCATGAGAAAATGGCGGTCGCCAGGGTCTCGGCTGCTAAAGAAACAGGATTCGCCACGGGTAGGTGGGGTTGACAATTGGGTTGTACAAGCTATAAATTACGGTGGAAGTCCTTTGAAAGCGTGGCGCTACACAACCCCTTGAATCAATTTGGTATTTTAGTCGCCTCTTATGACAGGCATTCCTGCTGCGGGTATGTTCAGTAGTTTTCACACAGTTTTAAAATTTTTGGTTTGGTTTTACACAATTTAAAGTTTTAAACTTATTATTCACTTCAGTTTATTATATTTAAACCGAGTTAAGTTAAAAGTTTCAGTGGGAAGTTTAAAGATTTTCAATAAACTTTTTTTTTGCTTTTTTCAAAATCCCTTGAATTTTAACCGTGTACTAATTCATTGATCGTGTTTTGTTGGTGGCCAGCATAAAAATTGCATAAAAATCAAATCTGCAACCAAAAAAGCTTCAGTTTTGTGGGCTGAAAATGGTAAAGTGAACAAGAACTTTTATGACAAACGTACAACTTGCAATAATCTATGTTAAAATAAGTAGTTATAAACAATTTACAGGGCAGCATTTTTGTGCCAAAACTTTATGAGTGGAATACGTTAGGTTTGGTGGGAGGGGAAGCTCACTTGGACAACATGAAGGTACATTGTGATACCACAATAGACAGCTGTGGCAAAGGCTAAAGCTATTCAGAGAACCGCTGAATGGCAACGATTTAAGTTAGGTAAGGTTGAAGTAGCTACCCGAGGGCATACCTAGGCTAGTGATATTAGGCCCGTTGTGATGCCACAAAAAAAAACACCTTTATCTTTCCTGTGTGAGCCATTTTGAGAATAGATAGGGGTTACCAGGTCCTTGACGTCATGCTCCACAAACTTGCTTCTGCAGCATCGATGATAAGGCGCACCTTTGTTCCCGGTACCTATGTGAGGTGTACACGGTTTTCTTGGGTCATATAGTTAATAAGCTCCTTGTTCTAACAAAAGCTGGACGGTGACGTATGTGGTGTCTCTATAATTTCACCTTGTCATCTTTCATGTAACTGCAGCAAGCGCGGTGTTCTAGTATGTTGAGATACCACATGAAAGTGACCGGTAGAAAGTTAGAAATTGACCCATTAAAACCGCCATCACCATTGGCATATGAGCCTTGGTAATCTCAATAACTTCGGCCAGCCGCTAAATATCCACTTTCGGCTAAACGATTTTAGGAGAGAGGAAGAGAGAGAGCTGAAGAAAATAGAGGGGGAGACGAAGAAGAGCAAGGGGGAGAGAAAGATAGAGATGAAGTGTAGATGGCAAAGGCGAGCGAGAGTGAGTTCGATAGGGAAAAATAAAGGGGGGAAGAAGGAGAGCGAGAGAAGAGCTGATTGAACGGAAGAGACGAGGGGTGATATAGGTACCGAGAGAGATTTAAGGAAGGAGTGAATAACAAGTGAAACCGAAAATGAGGAGCGAAGAAATGATGTGAAAGGAAAGAGGGGAGAATGAAACAGGTTTCCAACACCCTTATATGATCTTCACTTGTATATTTGTTGTATGTAATACATATATGTATAAAGAATACTTAAAAATCATTTTCTTGCATTTTTTTGTTATATAAATAAACTTGATAAAAAAAATTTTTTATTTTTGAAAATTTTTTTTTCAATTAAATAAAAAAAAAAATTTAAAAAAAATTCAGCCCACTCTCGGATTAGTGGGGATGATTGCAGAATTGATTGAAGTTTTTTATGAGGAAAGAAAAAAAAAAATGGCGAAATTCGAAAAATCTCGAAAAACTGAAAAATTAAAAAAAAACTTTAAAAATTTTTTTATATTTTTTCCGAAAAGTACATTTAAAAACAAATTAAAAAAAAAAGATCCCAAACGGTCAATTTTTTAAAAAGTTATAGCATTTTGAAAACAAAAACGGTGTTTTTTTTAAAAATTCATAACTTTTTTTGAGTTGGATGAAAAAATTTAAAAAATTCTGAAAAACGTCTTTCGTAAGCTAGAAAAAGAAGAAAAACTATCAGCCAATTCTAAAGGGGTCGGGTTCAAAATTGGTCGAAATGGGATGGAATACCCCTTATGTATATAGAATATATGGTATATTGCCCGATCCCACGGATTCCGAAAACTGTCAATGAGACATAAAAAATAAATCCTATTGACAAATTTTATCAACCTTTGGCCAAAATAAAGATATTTTGGAAATCAGATTCAGAATGGGATCCTCATTCTTTTGGAAGAATTATTGATGTGTCAATCGCCTTATCATCGGTACTTGCAAACATTGGAACAAATTAAGTACCATTCCATTTTCAGATCTATAAAAATACGAGTTCCACAAAATTGATGATTTATTCAGCCTTTCATAAATGGTGCCATTAATGGATACATTTGTTGCGGCAGAGTTTTATCGCCCTCCTACATATACACAAGTACATACACATACATATAAAGCTCTGCGCATACAACCCAAAACCAAAGTAAACTTGTGTAAGGCAAATGCTTGAAATGCGAAAAATAAGACTCACTCCATACTTATAGAATTCCATTGAAAAGAGGATTGCAAATGCTGTTTCATAAGAATACACCAATACATGTGTATGTAAAAAAATAACACTTGATGGCATGTATAAATGTCACATGCAAAGGGTAAGTACATGCAAAAGGTAAGTGCGTTAGGGTGGGTGAATTTGTGTGGAGAGATGTTTTATATATTCGACTTATATAAAAAACTCTAAATATGTAGTAGAGACAGTGTCAATTTCGAGGCTGTGCAGTTTTATATTGAGCCTTACATTGCACGATATCTAAGGAGAAATTAGATCTTGCGATACTTTGTGTCCTTTTTTGAACTCTGTGTGCATAATAACCTATGATAACGTTTTATAAGCTGGACTGTGATGCGAATGTTGCACGCAGATATTTTATAGGATAACTGCGACAGATTTGGCTTGATATATTCAACGTGAATCGATGACTCGAAAAAGTGGGTCTTATGCATAAGAATGGAGCACTTGATCAGATTCCATTTGCTGAGTAATAGCTGGGTATAAAAGCGTATCACGATGTAAGGAGTGAACAAATTTTGAAAATGTGCCATCCAAATTAGCACACTTACTTTATAAGGAGTACCAAAATATAAAAAATAAATTTTCGCTACAAAACGCAACAAAATTCGGATTTACTTTCAAATCTCAAATTTCAAATTTGGCATATGGCTCTAATAAAGGGTGCCGATTTTCGGAAACCTTCGATAGAAACTGAATGTGGCTAGATAGATAAATGACTTTTTCACTGAGTCAATACCAATACAACGTATAACTCAATGAAATCAATGATCAAATAGGCCTATTATAAAGAAAAAACGAATTTTGCTGTTTTTATAGGGTACTGGGTATTTTGGTTTTGTTAAAAAATGGAGTCTGAGCAGAAGATCGTTTTTTTAAGCTCGAAAAAGTAGTTGAATAGTTTAAATCGCGTAGACGGCCCTAATGGACCGGCCAGTTCAACCTAACCCAACCTAAACCATGTAGATATACTCTCCCATCAATGGAAACTTCTTCTTTGATAGAAAACACCTTTCAAAATGCTGACTAAAAGCTGAATGTGGACCTATTGTCCAAATAATTTTTAAAGAGTTTTATGTAAGATTTCAATCTGAGAGGAACCATATTGGAAACGAAATATAACCACCCTAATGCACGTATATAACGCGCAAAGGAAAGTGTACAGCAAAAACCGAGCAATGAATGGTGTTTTATGAATAGCACGAAACTTTTTAATGACACTGCACCATTTCCACCAGCGAACGGACAAAGGAACAAATGAACGACCGAACGAATGAAGGAAGAAGCTTTTATGTTAAAAATGAAAACGCGGTGACCGTTCAATTGCAATTCATTAGCAGCATATGGCACCTGCATGAAGAAGCGGCGGTGAGAACATGCAACTCAGTGCCCAGAAATAAGAAGCAAAAGACTACGAACGTACCAAAAGCCATTACGCTGAGACACATTAAATAGCCATTAAAGGCAACCATTGACGTGGACGTAGCCATCGTTGGACCTGGTGCAACGCAGCAAGCGAGCTTAAGAACGAAAGAGTTTTATTGATAAAATTTATTCAAATTGACTTAAATAAATGAATGAGTTGGCGCAGATGGCATATGAAAGAGAGAGGAGGGTGGAGAGCCATGGCTAATTAATGATAAATTGAGGGAATGATGTTATGACCAAAATGACATTAAGTGCGGCGTTATGTTCAATATAAAAGTCAAAGAAAATAGGAAAAAGAGTTCTTTTTAAAATTAAATGAATGCAGAAGTTTTAGTTGCATAATATTAGGTGCTATTTTTTTATGTTTCTTTATTTAAGTTTAGAAAACGCGCATGAGCTCTGATCACCCATTATGATCATCATTAATCGACGCGTAACCACCTAAGCGATTTTGGTCGTTTTGTGAAAGGTCACGCCAGCTATCCCTGTTTGGCGATAACTGACGCCAATTGGGAGCATCAAGGAAGGTCAAGTTTTCCTCCAAATGGTTTACCTAACTCTGTGAAGGTTTCTCGCTTTTACTGCTTCCAAACTGCGTTGTCGACTGAAATACTTTCTTGACGGGAGTATCTTCGTCCGTTCGCATAACATAAGCTAGGCAGCGAAGCATTTGTGTTTGTATTCCCTGCACTAATGTCTGCGTAAAGCTCATACAGATCATTACTATACCTCCTTCGATACTTACGTTCGCATCACAGACAGAATCTTCGGAAGAACTTTTCTCGCAAACACTCCATTAGCCATGCTCTCTCAACACCGTTCATGATTTCGAGCCATATATCAGGACAGGTATGATAAGCGACTTTTAGTTCGTCGAGAGAGGACTTTACTTTCCAATTGCCTACTCAATCCAAAAATTTGATTGTTTAAGGGTCAGATGATATAACTTTCCAGCGAAAATTTATCTGCTTGCAGATTCCGTTCGGAGTTTGCATAACACATGAAGGTCCGATCTGTCAATTTGTATATTTCCTGGGAGGTATATTGCGCTAAAATATTATAACTTTCAAGGTGAGACTAACATAACTAACATGGGTACAAATTCAGCATGCGACAGAGAATGCATCTAAGCAACTAGTACAGGAATGCTTAGTAAGTGGAAATTTAGTGCACTATGCCAAAGCAGACGTTGTCTAAGTTGCAATGTAAAAGGTTAGAGACCCGCAGTGCATATTTAGCAGATACAAATGATGGTGAACACTCCCTTTTTAGATCCTAGCGATGGGGTTGGGCTCGGCAAATGCCCGATCAAAGAGGCGGCCAAAGCACAGTCAAGCCTTATAGCACAATACCTATTAAGGAGGTCGAGAGGCCGCGAGTTAAACGTATAATATCCCATTAGTTCATTCTAAGTAAAAGTCGACACCATTGCTGTTACATCACTGAGGAGTTCAACATTTTGTTCGTATAACCAAGCTTTATTTGGGGCCCTGAGTTTAAAAGTCGGTGGCTTTCGACAACCTCGTACTACTTCTTAATAAATATCATCGTGGTCCTAGAGGATATTATCATCCAGAGAGATTTGGAAGCGAATATTGCGAACGGTGTGGGTTCTAAGAACTTCAGAGCTTAGCTGGCTTTCTTAAATTTGCCCTTTAAAAGTTGCGATTCAAGTCAGGGGAACAAATACTGAACAGAAATATCCACTACAGACCAGCGTCACCCTTCTGGCAGGAGTTGGATGTCAGGCGTACTAAACATCATCAAATTCATCATCAAAGATACGTAGAAGTAATTGTTTACTATACTCTACAGCTTTTAGGAATGTCTCGTTAAATTTTTGTAGGTCATAACACCAGTTGAAATATTTTCTAAAAAAATAATGTTTGCTTTAGTGGTCACATCCAATTATCTACATATCCATGCAAAGCCACACAAATACCCTTAAGCTTGAATTAACCAAAAAATATTTGGTTATTAAATTCTTGTGGCGGAATGTGCTTTTATCCAATTTTCATTTCTAACAAACTCCTTTATCTCTGCTTTGTTTGCTTTGCTGTAAATCCTCACAATTTCAGCACATGGTTGCCCAATCATCACTGATTTTTAGTGCTTTGCTTATGGATATTGATTTTGTACCAAAAAAAAAGGGAGCAACACTGATACCCAATAGATATGTGTACTTATGTGTACATAACAAAGTACAAGTAACAGTTTATGGAAATTTGTGTCTTTGTGTTGTTGCTAATCGGTTACATTCGTTAGCATCGGGCCCTTCTACTGCTCCACTACCCGTTTTCTAATCGTGTTGAAATTGTAAAATATCGCTATAGGAAGTCCGACAACAACAACACAACGTTGTGTGCCAACGACAAGCCCAAGGGATACATTTGCACATCACTAGACTAAACACAATATGTAGAGCTACATGAAAACACACGCACAAACACACAAAGTCATGCTTGCAGAAATTGCTTGCCAGCAAACAAAAAGCCTTACTGCACAAACATGCATAACACTTGAACGCACATGTACACACACACACACCACCAGATGCACAAGCACTCACACAAATGAATATTCAACACTTAGCAGTTGGCAAATTCACAATATTATCTCTGGTGCATTTGTCGAGATGCGCTGCCACGCCCACCACTACATTCGATTTGTTTTATGTTAATGGTATGCCGTCAGTGTTTCAACTTACGAATTGCAGAATTGTAGTAGATGTGGAAATAAATTGTAGTAGATATCATAATTTGGTAGTTAAATTTCTTGAAGGTAATATTTTCAAACTCACAAAGGGAGAGACGAAATAAGCTCGTCATCCATAAGAAAATTTGTCCGCAGTCAAAGCCAGTATTAAGCTAAATTGTATGTTTATGTTTATGTTTATGTTTATATTTATGTTTATAGATCACAAAAAGTAGTACAGTACAGTACTGCAGAAAAATAGTAGTAGATTATAAGCAAAAATGTAGTAGCTTGGTACATCTTCGAATTATTTAAGGAACTATAATTGAAATTCACTACGATCGTAGAAAAATATGAACGCTGCTGACTTTTGACTATTAAGTTTATTGGTATGCGTCGTTGTTTTGTGTTTGTTGCCATTGCACTGCTGTTTCTATTGCTGCTACTGTGTTCCACTCTATCCCTGCCGTTGTAATGTTTTGTTGCTGTTTTTTCATTAGAACATTGAAAATGTGAAATCGAGTTCGAATTCGGATTGCAATAGACCAAACGAAATGAAATTCTGATAAGTGAATTTAAACAACATTGAATGCAGCAACAACAACAGTAAAAACAAAAATAGCAACAACAACACTAACAAGCAACGACAGCAGTCAGCAAAACGAATGCGACGGCGACAACCATTAAAGCTTGGCAAATATGTGATAATAACAACAACAACAACAACAACAACAACAGCAAAGATCAAAAAGAAGCGCAGCAAAATCAAAAACAACAACAATTCGAATAACAAAAACAAAAACAAAAACACACACTACAACTTTGCGCCGTGGCAATAATACTAAAGAAAACAAAAATAATGATAATAAAACAATTCAACTGCAATAGCAACAACAACAACAACAATAGTACCCACAGCAGCACTAACAAATACAACAATATTGCTGACAAAAATCCAATTGCGACGACAAAACAATACGGAAACGAACGAAAATCATTGAAGTGCGCTCTGTTTGATTGAATCAAGGAATTACATTGCGATTTCATATGTCCTGCGGCTGCTGGTGTGGCACAACTAACGGTAAAAGCATGAGGTGAAAGGAGCTGCACGCTTTTTGAGTGGTAAGTTTAATGCAGAAAAAATTTTTTAAGTTCCATTAAGCGGTTATTTTGGAAACATAGCAACTCATTGGGATGCCAGTCGCATCTAAGAACAGGAATTATTTTGGAATACATTTCAGGTAAAAACAGTTCTGGCAACAACAGTGAAACGCTTTGGGTATTTTTTCATCCTTACGTAACACAAGAAAAATAGAAATAAACGTGAGGAACCAGAGATGCGATGAAGATTGAAAAAATGCATTTTTTTTTTGTTCAAAAAATCAGCAATTTTTCAAACATAAAAAAAAACATTGAAAAAATTGAAAATATGGAAGATAGGATTTAATCTGAGATGTGATATTTCTACCTTATATCAGCATTTTTTTTAAGAACGCCCAGAATAGCAGTCAAGATATGGTGACCTTCTTCCAACTCGGCGATATCGACGAAGAAACCTTTCAAAAGACTTCAAACTTAATAGCTTTGTGTTTTGAGTTTTTTCAAAGGAATTTCGTCATACACAACAGTTTACTGTACCATCGCGTGGAAAATTCTGCCAGTTTCTTTGGTCCCCAGTAGATTGCAGTTATAACAAAACATGTCGTATTTAAACCCTGTCCGTTCCACATGAGCGCGAATAGTTCAGTATATGTAAAGTACAGCAACTAATCTAAATACGTCCATTATATTCTCAGCAAAGTTTTTTCTAGTATAGAGGCCACAGACAGCTTCAGGCTACCCTTCCCTCCAGCAACAACCAGAGCCGACCTATTCTCATCTAGCTCAGCGACCATCTAGTTTAATTGTATGTTGCAATGCCTCGGTGTTCAAAATAAAGATACTCTACGTCGAATTGTTCTTTTGATGGGCTCTTATCTGATCCCGGATTTTGAAAATAGGTTTGAGTATCCACTTTTATTTGCACGTTATATATACAACAATGCCACGCCAGACACTAGGTTAACAAAGCTGGAAGCTGTGTGGATTTGGAGGTGGAAATATTGCGAAAGATTTCTCCACCAATCAGCAGATCCAAACTGAAACAGGCAACAATTTAAAACTTAAATATCGAAACTCTGAGTATGCTTTCCAACGTCTTAATGAAATTGTTAAATGTGTGAATTCACCTTTCTAAATAATGAAACACACGGTCTTGTTTGGTGGTTGGTGCCAAACTAAGGATTGCTTTTTAGGGAAGTTTAATTCATATTTATACAAAATTATTCTAATAATTCTCATGCTACAAAATCCCATCTTCCATTATCATGGTCTCTTGACCATAAAGGAATGTTTGGAGTAAGATTGAAATGTTCGTCCTTATGCTAAATAGCACTAGCTCTATCTTTACAACTAGCTCTTCGGTATCTGAACATTCACTCAGCTTCTACGAAGCTACCTGCTACCTTGAATTCAAGCAGAAAGTCAACCTAAGTCCTTGTACTCAGCGCAACAAATCAGCATTCGAAGCTTTTCATGTTTTATTTGAGTAGATTTTCTTCATGTGAAGCTCTAAATACAAGTCTCTGTTCACTTCTACGATAATTTAGGAATGGAGTGTTTTAGATATTGATGGTCCTTTGCTGGATATAGATCCGGTATGTTCTGGTAACAAGCACCATTAAGGTACTAACACGAACACATTAAACCTTCTACACCATAACGCCACAGTGATTCGTCATCCGACTGGTACCGACTACTTTATCTATCTACTATCTACGCAACATTACTTTCCTCATGTAATGTGGACATTTTCCGTTCCTCAAAAAACAAATCGTAATCGGTCATATTAATATTTTATCCACATGCGACTTCTTCAGTTCGTCATGCTTCTGTTGTTTCAACGCCATGATGACTTGCAACAATTCAGATTTCGTACATATTTTGTTTGTTCTAAATGCAATGCTAAACAACAACAAACCAAATAAACGAAACTTATCCGCAAAAATCCAGACAACGCGCAGCTTGAGGACCATTTCAATTTAAGCTGGCTAAGCCAATGTCGGACGAGTAATACGATAACCCGCATATAACTCAAAGTTATTCGCTGGAATGTATGTGTGTTTGTATGTTCGTTTAATTTTCACACAACGCCGAGACGCTGTCTGGTGCAAAGCTATTTTGTTGACTGTCAAAGCGATTGCAGAGTTTCCAATTGACTGGGCAAGCTACACTCTTAGCTATAGCTAGCTGATGGGTTGACTACGAGGACTTGATGTTGGAACGAGAGTTGCAAGCTGTTCGTAAATCTATGAACCATAAATGCTGAATCGATGTCGAATTGGGTAGAGAAACGATTGAAGGTGTGATGCCGCGGTCATAAGCGAGGCAATGAAGGCTTTATGCTGCGAGCATGATAGAGATTTTAGTTAAGTTAACTTTTTGTATGTAGTGAGCGCATGGCGCTGAGTGGGGAGCAAGGCAATATTTAACAACGATGCTGGTGGCTTAAGTTTCAGGCTGCTTGAGCATAAAAGCGATAAAGATTGAGAGCAAAAAAGGCTGACGTATCGTATTAGTTGTGGCACAGTTGGGAGTTAAAAGTAGCAGCAGTACGTCAAAAAAAGAAAATATTGAGCTGCTGTCAAATTAACGATTACAAGTAAATTGAAAATTCTTGTCATAAACTATTATTGTAGCAATAATTCTGATAAATTTAAGCAACGATTGTTGCAAAGAGTGATTACAAGAAGTATGAATGTAGCATTATTGAAAAAAAGAGAAACGGATCCAGGTTGTGAATAAAGAGAAAATTGTTTTCTGCTTATATACTTCTACTGCCCCTTAATGTCTCTGATGCCTATACCCAAGCTTAGGCAGGAGATATGGATTGTCTATTACATGATCTCTCTTTTAAAGTCGTTTGTAGGAAAAAGCTGGATAATCGGAAAATGGGAAACACTTGAGTAGGCTGAACGTTATTTTGGATGTAAGTAGTGATGTTCTCCTCACTAAGTGTAGATGATTGAATATGGAGGAGTTTCCCCGCTATGTTTGATATATGTAATAATCTATATAATTAAACAAAGTCCACTTATCACATGCAACTCGAGGAAGGTAATAGGCGTGGTAAAAATACGGGAAGTGAGCCAAGGCCCGACCTACGCTAAAAAGATTAGCTTAAATGTGGTACAGCGGTACCTGTTTAAAAATGTTAATATATGAGAAACTTTTTTCCGGAAAGTATTTTAAACAAAAATTATTTTTTGTGCGATTTGTTTGAATATTTTCAAATAAGTAACTTTTTACCTGGTTGATACTTGAAAAACTTTTTCTCGGAAGTGAGCGAAGTAGGACATTTTTGAAAAAATTGGAAGACAATGGGGTAGTGGGAGAAATACGGAGAGATAGATGGTAAGGAACATGTACAAAAATCGAAGAGGCACCTGGTGAGTGATGATGAAAGGGATAGGAAGAGGGAAAACAGATGCTGAAGGAGAGGGAGTGAAGCGGAAGGAATGGAGAAAAGGTTTCGGAGAGAGTTCCAGTGAAAGAAAAGAAGGTCAGGCAGGAGAGAGGCAGTGGAGAAATAGAGGGCAACTGACAGGTGTAAGGACAAAGTAAAAAAAAAAAAACAATAGGAGAAGTAGGGGAAAAACGGGTGGAAAAGAAGGGTCAATTCGAGTTATAACTTAATAAAATTATTTTTTCTTATAGGGTAATAGGTAATATCTCTAACTGAGATAGAACCAACGCGTACTTTACTAAGCCTATCTTGGTGTGGCGGCCGCCGTGGTGTGGTGGTAGCATGCTCTGCCTACCAGGCCGAAGATCCTGGGTCCAATTACCGGGCAAAGCGACATCAAAAATTTAGAAATGTGTTGAGTATTAGAAAAAAGTTTTTCTAAGAGGTGTCGCCCCTCGGCAGTGATTTGGCAAACGCTCCGAGTGTATTTCTGCCATGAAAAGCTTCTCAGTGAAATACCATCTGCCTTGCAGATGCCGTTCGGATTCAGCGTAAAACATGTTGGTCCTGTCCCGCCGGCAAATTAAAAAAAGGAGCACGACGCAAATTGGAAGAGAAGCTCGGCCTAAATCTCTTCCAAGCTACATCACGCCTTCAATTTATTTATTAATTTTATTTATCTGGCTAAAGCTGAGTATCGGCGTTTTGGCGCTGTTAGCGCAATGTCGATGATCGGTAAATTACAAAACAAAGCTTATTTGTGCTAACGCTACCGGCGCCATTGAGGTTATGTCAATGGATGTTTTGTAATAAAAGATGAAGGCAGCGCTAGCATTAAGATTTTGACCCAGAAAAATTGATTTTCTTGCATCTTTAGCTATTACTTCGAAGTATTCGATCTGTTGTGCGATTTGTTCGCTTCGTCATTGATATAAAGTCTTTTCAATTGATGTTTTTCCAAACATGAGTTTGTACCAGTCTAGGATGACTGGCGCCAGTAGTGCCAACTTCGCTATCTATCAACTCACCGCACATAGAGTAACATTTATAACATCGTTTTGTTTGGAAAAATCTAAGGATTAGACGGCGGAATTTTCAGCCTAGATATGCCAAGAAGTGATGTCCTAGACCAAAGCATCTACAATTTCACCTACATTTGCGTGCAAGCAGCGACTGAGATCCAGCAGAGCAATAAGTTTTCGCTTATACCTACTTCAAGCAGTAAAAATCTCATCCGTAAATTTCACATCGAATTAAAGCACTTCCATGACAAGCTTGTTGGTGACTAACGACAAGGACGTTAGCATTCCATAATGCAGTGTTCATTGATTTTATTAATGTTGTGACCTGATGAAAAATCTCTGAGGATATAATTCTCCTCCAACTAAGCGGCATCTTAAAACAATCAACGTCGTACTTTATCGTCCGTTTTGAGATGATGTCAAAAGCTTCAGAATCGCCTTCGAAATACCTATACAATAGTAGACCGAATTTGTGTTGTTTAATTTTGTTGTTTCCTTTTGTAATAATGGCAGTGAATTTTGTTCACTCAAATATAAAATCGCAAATCTAACGAAACTTTACTAACCTAACAAATAACGTTGAGGCTATAAGAAAAACTCCATATTTGTTTGTATTTAAGCGCACCGTCAATAAATCTGCGACATAATCGACGCTATTGGCAGGCCGTTGGCATCATCACATACTCTTATATGAATATTAGGGCATTTTAAAATAATCAAATATTTTTTGAGTTTGTTCTCGTAGCCGCGCTCAAAAGTTTTTTAAGATGCGAAAATAGTCCTTTATATGATATGTTTGATGAGCTTGCAGCTACAAATTATAAAACTTTTAATTGGTAGACATTTCGACTTCTGAAGTCATCTTCGTCCTACACGAATTTTATAGGAAAATTTTACTTCACATTTATTCACTTATTCGTTTAACCATACAATTGAAAATTGCAATGCAGGCAACCTTAATATAAATCACATCTAACGGAGCTTTTAAGCACGGACGAAAAACAAAATACAACTTAATTTTGAGTCGGCCTAATGAACATACTAGCACGCTTATGTAGTGGGTGATTTCGCACACAAAACTGTAGCCGGATGTCAGCTGACAGGCATTTCGTTAACGAAGCGACAACTAGACGCCAGAAGTTGTTGCAAATTTCAATATAAAAAAACAGTAGCAGCAATAAAAAAATACTGCACATTTCGTTGCCAGAAAAGCTCAATTGAAAAGTGTGGCAACATGTTGTTAAGTTGAAATGGCAGCAACAGTTCATACGCCAACTTCGCTTCATGTCAGATTGAATGAAAATTAAGCCGGAGTCATTGGTGCCGTATGTCGTATCGCTGTATCCGTATCCCTAACGTAATCAGCTGTTTATCGTTACGACGATAAACCAAAACCCAATTGGTTGGCTACGATACGGTTACGACCTTAGCGGCACCAATAATCGATTGCATTGATTCTCATAAGGTTGGTCGAATCAGCTGTTATAAGGTTACCGATACGGTTACCGATAAAGCACCAATGTCTCCAGCTTTACAGCGGCGACGAAGAAATCCCACTGATAATAGGCAAGTTTCGAGTGTGAGGAGTTTGCATAATCTTCTTCGTAAGTGTGGTCACTACACCGTATGAATGAAATCAGACAGCAAATTAAGGAAAGGCAGGGCGTGTTATCAATTTGTTAACGGTTTGTTACAGATGAGTTGTCGCCTTACTAACGACAGGTTTTTTTCATTTCTTGTCTACGAGCTATCGGTTTGTTATCGGAAAGGTGTCGATTTTTTATCGAAAAGTTATCAAAGTTGTCGACATGCTCTCTAAAAGCTATCGAAAACCTACCGATATTTTGTCGAAAGTTATATTTTATCGAAAGTTAGTATCGATCTATCACAAAATTATCGAAAAGTTATCTATTTTTTTATCCAAAAGTTATCGAATACATGTCGAAAAGCTATCGATTTGATATAAAGAGTGAGATTATTATCAATGACACATCTGCAGCCTGTCCTTTACCAACCCTGTAACAAATCAATAAGAAGTCGGTAACTCGGCGTCAATAAGCCGTTAACAAATCCTTCATTCGACGGTATCGATAATAAGTCGACAATAAAACCATAGTGGTCAGTATCGGCTGCTACCGAAAAAAAGCCGGGAATGCTATTCTCAAAAAGACCAAAATTATTTCTTTCTGGTGAAGTTGTCTCTGTTGCGGTTTAACTTGCGACATTCACTAGTACTCGGCACTTACTGCGTTGTCGATTTAAGAGCAAGAGATAATAGAGATAATAGAAAAATACGCATCATGTTACATGTTTCTATACTTCGAGTGGCGGATAAAGGGGGATGTAGTATGTTAGGTTTTAGTGTCCCTCAAATATAAAAGCGGTATTAGCGGTATGGGCTATTGCTATTACAGACTCTTTAACAGAGATGATAGCTCTGCCTCCTTTTCTTTTAAGCGACTCTCTTCTCTTAATAGAATAGCGTCTGAATAACTCTTGATTCATGAAGAATGCAACAATAAAATTTCATTAAACGCTTCCAACTGATTTTCACACTGTCAATTTAGAACCGGTGAGGTGTCGTAATGATAAGCAATCAATTAAATCTCGTAAAACTGCCCAATAAGTAACTATTCGTTTCATAGACGTATGCGATGTTCCAATAGAACATTGTTGAGTTTAAATCTGCTAAGAATTTTGACGAGTTGAGTTTTCGGACAGTTATCCAAGTGATGGTGCCTGGTACATGCTCATATGTGTAGTGGTTGAATGATAACGAAAATCGTTACGCTTAAGAGAAAGGGGACGCTTGTAGAAAAGAATTTCAAGTTGCAATTTTCACACCGTTAGAGAAACAGAAGGAGAATGTAAGAAAATTCATGCGGAGGAGATAATGCAACAATGCAACAGGTAACAAGTTACAGCAACAAAAGCTAACGGTACTGAGAGCTGAAGACTGCTGCTTCTGTAAATTCACTTCACCAAAAGCAGATATTTCGAATGACATGCAAGTGATCCATTTGTACATATAGCATTACAACAACAATATAGGTATGAGTATCAAAGGGTGTGTTGCATCATCAAGCGGCAAACATGAAACGAAGGCTTTGTTTGTTTTGAATCAATTGTGAATATATTAGAGTGAGATGAAGCAGACATAAACTGCAGCAAATTTGAGTAAATGTGGCACGGTACAAAGGAGTTAAGCGTGTTAGAAGGGGGATAAAAGCAGTTACAGATTGATGAAAGCTGAAAAACAAGACATGATGATGTTCCAGTTCAGCTGATTCATTGCCCGACAACACGCAATTTTGTTCTTCATGCTGCTGGACAAAAATCGCAACTTAAGTTTAACTAAAGTACAATTACAGACTAGACATACCAACTCTGTTGCTCAAAGCTCCCTATGTGGTTTCAAGAGTGTTCCACGCAACATAAACTTAGCACGGTATAAGTTGAGACATTTCTCGCAAAGTCCTGCAATCACGTTTAAAGGGTGTGGTTGCATGGCACGCAATAAAAACGAGACCAGAAGATTAGCGTTAAGTATGACAAGGAAGCGGCAGTTGTCCTTTGTGTTAAGTTAGAACGATAAACTGCATTTGCAACATCGGTCGTTGACATCATCTTAACACTAATGTTATCAACAAGCGGTTACTTGACAAATACACACGCCGCACAGTGTTTCGTGTAGAACAAGCTAGCTGGAAAAAATTATTTTATGAGATTTTCCGTTTCATATGCAGTCATTTATTACAACTACGTCATTTTTTCAGCAATATGTTCTTTTTTTTATTTTTTTCCAAAATTTTACTTCATATGCATACATTTGCTTATTTCATATATAGTAACTCATGTGAATAAGCGACATAGATCCAAAAAAATGTAAAGGACTTAAGAATATTACTTTATTGTTTTTTAGTCTCGACCGCAAATTTTTCAAATCTTTGGATATTTATATTGTACCCAGATGCTAATGCGCGAAGGAGAGTGTCGAATCTTTTGATGAGCGTAACATCCAATCCCGTAATCTCAGCACTAGCCTCAGAATTTTCGAAAAACCTACGAGCAGTATTGGCGTCATTGGTATTGCCGAAACCTGGTTTTGGTTTATCTACTATCAATCCAAGTTGTGCAGTATTTATATTACATTCAGGTATTGGCGTAGATGCTACCAAATGGGGTTGTTTTGTGTAGCGTTCCTGTGTGGTTATACCTGCATTAGAATTGCTTTGTATGTACCTGTTTTTATGCCTTGGTGACTGGTGCGGCAGGATCTTCGCCTTTTTGCTTTTGGTGTGCTCTTGTTGACCTTTCGCGTTTATTTTTGTGCGTTTTATGGCTACGTGTTTGTTCCCTATACCTAGGAATTGGTTTTGCCGTTTGTAGATCAGCTTTAATGGTTCAAATATCTCGTCGAAGCTGGTACGTACATACATCCTATTTTATTTGTAGATATAACTAAATCTGCAAAAAAAAAAAATTGAAAATAGATGTGCAAAGAATTCGCAATGGTTTTTTCTTTCGACTATTAGAGAATACTTGCGACTATAACATATGTAAAATTTAGCCCGGATATCTGCGGATGTATGTAACTTTTTTGTCCCTAAATTTAAAAATATAGAGAAAAAAAAGCTTTTCTTCTTAACAACGGAATGTTAAATATATTGAAAATACTCTAATTGCGAAAGAATTACTATTAAAAAATTTTACTTACCTTCGAGCTTAGAATCCATCAAAAAAAATATATAAAAGTGATCACTTAAAATAAATATGAAGCTTAATATTCAACAAGAATTTTGCAAATTAATCAATGCATTTTACGGCCACTCCTGCCTACTTACTTCATTTACTCAATATATATGGGCAAAAATATCAAAAAAAAACAAAAATCCCGTTATTTTGTTTGTTTTCTTTCATTTCTCATTACACTTTTCTTGGAATAAGAACTTTGTTTTTGTGCAGCTAGCTTGTTCTACACGAAACACTGTGCGCCGGTGTAAAAGGTCAAGTGGCTTTTTTGGATGAATTACTGAATTGTTTTTAAACCTTTTGTTCTATGCTATTCGAATACTACAAGCAGGTGCAGCAAATGATGTTGCTCATATGACTTTTTACAATTTTACCGTTGTGCAATGAGTAATATTTCAATTTACTTGCCTATACTATTTACTTCTTTTATTTATTTTTATTTTTTAATTTTTTTTGACTTTCAATCTTTGCCAGGTAATGCCAGATGTTTACAACTTGCATTGCAGGTTTCTTTCTCTAACATTAAACTCGTAAGGCATGCAACATAAGGCGATAAAGCAAAAGGAGCAGCAACAACTCTCACATAATATCCGAATCTGTTGTTGCACTCACCTACACCATATGCACAACACAACCACCAACAATGCAGCCACATCACATCAAATCGCATGGAATGTGTTGATATTATTAAATTCTAATGCAGCTTATGAAAGGATGGCAATAAACACGAGAAAACATTCTTTAAGTAATAAAGGAAGAAGAATTCAAAGCAGCAGCACAGTAAAATATGTAAAACAAACTGAAAAGTATGCAAGAAAATAGTTGAAATAAGCAATAAATGCAATTGCAAAAGGTAGTGGGTAAATAGAGCAAACGCATGAAATTGTAGGGAATCACTGAAGTGTAAGAGTAGCTGATTTGTAGAAACAATTTGTGTTGCATAGTGTTGAAAATTTTTAATTTGAATTTAATAATCGAGCACACTTATATGTATACTTGAACACAAAATTAAGGATTTCTCAGAAAAACCCAAGAGCTTGATATGTACCACATCATAAACAAATCAGGTAAAGATCGTAACCACATCAGATGCAGATCAATATAAGATTATATCCAACATCAGATATTTAAAGTAATCAGTTTATCGGTTTTTCAGTACAAGGTCAAGTGTAGGGTTTCAGCTGGAGAAATATGCTGAATATTTATTTAAGAACTATAACTTTCTCAAAACCTCGCCAAGATTTGAGAACATTTTGAAAAGGATGTTGGAGATCAACTCGAGAATTATAAATTTCATAAAGTTTCTCAAAGGTCGGATAGTGATTGGAGATTGATGTTGCATATCAACTTGAGAACCGTCAAGTTTAAGAATAGTTAAACAATAATATTAGATATCTACTTCAGAACTATATACTACATATATATTTCGCGAAGGCTGGAGAAATATTTTTGCCATGTTTGTCGGGTATACAAATCAAAAGCACCTTTAAACTGTGACTGAAAAATGGCTCTGTAATTTAAATTTGTCTAGAGTTTAAGAAATTTCAGTTTAAGTTTAGCTTTAACAGCTACTGAAAAACCGCGCCTTAAAATTTTAAATATAAAATAATCATCATGGGCGAATCCTGAAATGAGTTGATAAGAGCCGAACATAATAAATAAATGTAAGGCGCAATAACCTCCGAAGAGATCTAAGGCCGAGCTTCTCTTCCAATTTGCGTCGTGCTCCTCTTGATTTTCCCTACAAATTGGCCAGACGGGACCTACATGTTTTATAACGACTCCGAGCGGCATCTGCAAGTTTTCACTGAGAACTTTTCATGGCAGAAATACACTCGGAGCGCTTGCCGGACACTGCCGAGGGGCGACACCGCTTAGAAAAATTTTCTTCTAATTGAAAAACCTTATTTCTAAAATTTTGATGTTGCTTTGCGCGGGGTGTGAACCCAGGGCATACGGTATGGTAGGCAGAGCACGCTACCATCACACCACGGTGGCCGCCGAACATAATTGACGAAAAAAATTTAAAAAGGGAACGAAGAGAAGAATTCACGTCTCTCACCAAAGAGGATAGATACTCGGTAAAACCAAACGATGTTCAGCGTTTAGCTCAGAGTATTTATCGGAGCCCCACTGATACGCAGTTATTGTGGCGAATATTAGCAAAGTCGACACGTCACTATGCCGCTGGTAAATACAGACAAAACAGCAACAACTACACACAAGCTTAAATAAACGACATACACACATGTATTAAACCACAGCAAATATAAGGCACAGAAGAACGCGAAGTAAATAGACAACTATTCAGATAGGCTGTTCGCGAAACGATTAGACCCTGGAAGAATACAAAAACGAGGCAACTGAGTGGTATAAAAGCGGCGTAATTCAAGAGATGATTATCCAGTTTAATTTAGAGATGTTTTAAGGGAAGTAAGTACGCGAATACATTTCATTGTAGTTTCTTATGATGAATAAAGAGCTTTAGACTATCCGGATTTTTTGAGTAAATTATTTGACAGTTCAAAGAGACAAGCCGATAACAGATTAGTCGGAAACTCCTAAAACTCGTTACAATATTATATTGGGTTTTTGCATTTTAGTCATAGTATTAACGTTAACGCTTCTGACCCTGCTAAGATCTTATGCTAAGACTCCATATAAACTAACGGGTCTCAAAAAAGGCACATGCTGGGGCTACCTAAAGACCCCTGAGCAAGTACGAATAGCTTAGAGCCTCTGGCTGCCAAATGAAATTTTTATTCGTAGTTTGGTATGTAATTGCCTTACTTATGTCCTACTTTGCGCTTTTACACTCTCCCCCTATCTTCACTATACATTTGCTGTCATTCTCTGGTTCTCTGACGCATTGTTCTTCACATGTAAACAGCTTCAACTGCCTCCCATGACCCTCCAGAAAACATAGCACAAGTAATTTACTTTTGGTGTTTCTTAAAACATCCAACACTTCAGCTCACTGTCATCATTAATTATATTTGAAGCCTCATACACTGCGTGAGAGCTTTATATTAAAACAAATACTAGCACTTGTGTATTCGTCGTAACTCATATGAGGAAGATATTCATACATATGTACATATGTGCATTTTTGTATTATATTAAAAAAAATTTATTGTAAGCAACAATCACCCAAGGATTTGTCGGATTTTACTTCAAAAGCTCAACTTGTATGCATTACATAAACGGCGGGGAACTTTGTTCGTACAGAGAACATATTTTGAAAGAGTAATGGTCCTCCCGAGATGTTTTGATTTCTAGTATCTCCTTATTCATAATGCTTGCATTTAAGTAGTATGTTTACGTTCTATTGTATGTTTAAATGAAACTTCCCACCCCTTATTGTATGTATGTGCACAAATAAACAAATTTAATAAGTTTTCTGAAACTTTCGCCATTCTGAGAATTCCGCATTACAATGGTAATATAAATATATATGTTTGCAATGAGAGTATTAGGGTGGCCATATGAGATTAAGTTACTGGTCTGCCAGTAGCAACCTCTAATAGACTGAATGTGTAAATAATTTTACTAGAACTTGTTTTATAAGCAAATGGAAGAGATGAAGTAATTACCGGAACTCATGTTATAAAGTAACTCCAACGCTTGTAACGCTAGAAGTTTTCTCTAGCCCGGATTTATTGCTGCTTTCAGATCTTATAACTATACTGACGCTTGTGGACAGAGTTTTAAATTTGCAAGCACAAAATTCTTTTTTTTCTGCCAACTGCTCTGCCTACAGCTGCTATCATTGCAATGGCTTTGAAATACGTCCATCGCGATGATCAAGTCTTTTCTCATTGTGAATAGAAGCAATTTTGTATGCTTAATTGGTAGGCATTGTCCAAAGTCTTAGAGATTTGCAAGCTTGTTAAATTGTGGAAATTTCTGTTCGGTGTAGTACGAAGTTTTTAAAGATTACTTGAATATATCTGGGGGTTGAGCCAAGTTTCCGCACTCATGCCTGGTGCATATGCAAGGACCATGTAAATTTGAATGTGGCGTTTTAATATTCTCTCAGAGCAGTTATAGAAGTGCTAATGAAGTTCACTCCTTGAGTAGCAGTCGTTTAAGACTTTGCCAAGACTTTGAAGAGGTTTGCCGTCAGCTCACTAGGGTGTTTTATCACACCCCTGAGGGAAATGCGTTTTACTTCTTGAGATTAGACTTGCGATATTTATGGCAAACCCAAAACGTAGCTGCACGGACTTACTCGCTCGTTTAGACTGTATAGCAATTGAATGGTTGTCTTATACCGACATGTCTCATTACTAACTGTCTTGCCAAATATGCTGAAAAATACCTTTTTGTGTTCTTATGTGACGAATTTACCGGTCTCTCTTCCAACTTGTAAGGACCAAATTTCAAATGGAGATCAACTTCAAAAACATTACTGCGCTCTACTTAAAGTTCCGTGTTGTTGGGCTCTTCCAGAGACCAAGTTTATTATAGCAATATTCAACACGGATCTTAAGTAAGGCGCAGTATTGTTTTTGAAGTTGACCTCCATTTGAAATTTGGTCCTTTTAATTTTTACCATTCATTTTTTTTTTGCATAAATCAACTGAATTTAGCGTGAAACAAAAATTACTTCAAAAAAAAAGAACAGCCCTAACCTAATCTGCCTATGCCGTTTTGTTATATTTCTTTTGTAAATCCTATTTATATTTATGCGTACTTAGCGTTGATGTTAAGAGCAACGTAAATCATCACGCAATTTACTACAAAATGTTTGCTATTTGTGGTATCGTGCTGTGGCTTTGTATGTTGTATGCCTTCGGGACACAACAAAAGCAGGAAATTACAATAGTTACTGAATCATATTAAAAAATTTGTTTATACAAACTGGCGCGGGAATAACTCTGGTTTTTATCTTGAAATGAGAAATAAAACCACCGGGCTGTGCTTAGACTAAACGGTTGATGTTTTGATCTTCTAAAGGGATTTACATCACTTCCAACACAGTAAGCTGTTTGCATCATGGTGGTTAGGCTTAAAATTCAATCAAAACCGGTCACTTGGTGCTATCTCGTCAATATTGGAGTATTATAAGAAATTAATAAGGCGTTCACGTTGTTTGTCGGAAGATGGCTTTATAGAGCTTGATTCTGCCCATAACTTTCGAGTAGCTGTTATTTTTATCAGTCAAGACTTCTCACAACTATTTTTGGGTTTCGGCTTTCTTTTTTTAAACGAATCAGTGCGGTTAGGTTAGGTTAAGAGGGCGTGCGTGAGTGTTACCCACACTTCCACTCGGAGACATTTTTGTCCATTGTGAGTGCCCTCAGTAAGTACAGGATGGTGACAAATTCGTTTAGCCCCAGTAACTCCTAGTGGACCATTTGCTTTCCCTGATGAACCGAAGAAGAAGCGAGGTGTCCACCTTCCCAAACTCTGCCAGGTTGTCGAAGAAGCGTGAGTCCAGGAATCTGCGCCCTCTTCTTTGAAGCGCCGGACATCGACAGAGAAAGTGGTAAGTCGACACCTCTTCCTCCTCATCCTGACGGGTTCTGCAGAGGGAACTTGTTGGTATTCATACCGTCGGAGCATTGGTGTTATAGCCGTATGAACCCTTACCGCAGATTTGTTCAGTTTGAGAAGGAAGCTGGTTCCTCTCCTATCCAAGCATGGCCATAAGGACCTTGAGACTTCGCAGTCAACCATATTGGTCCATAGCAAGTCCGTTGCCCTGTTCTCATATTCGTCGACTCTCCCTACGAGATAACTCAGCGGTGGTCGGACAGAGTTTTCCACCTCTCTTATGTCTAAGTTGGAACCCATCATAGCCATCTCATCCGCGAGTTCATTCCCTTTAATGCCGCTGTGCCCAGGGACCCAGTAAAGCGAGACATTGAGATGACTTATAGAAGCCATAGAGGCTCTACACCTCCGCACAATGTCCGATTTTATCATGTTGGACTCTAATGCCCTTAAGGCGGCTTGGCTGTCAACAAAGATTGTTACGTCGGTGTTGTAGACCGCACTACTTGGAGCAGCTTGGCCGCTCTGTTTATGGCATACGCCTCGGCTTGGAATACACTGCATGCGTCAGGAAGTCGGAACGATTGGCTTAACTGTAGATGTGTTGACTACATCCCAGCTCCAGTTCCCTTTTCTATTTTCGAGCCGTCGGTGTATATTGTGATACCCCTGCCGTCGTCTAGGCCTACTTTCCAGTCACTGCGATACTATGCGCATCTTTTTTATCGCACAGCTTTTTGTGCATACAAAACGCAAGAAGAATATCATCTTTGTTTCCCAATCACCTTGATCCTTTGGGCACAGGAAGGCCACTTTGATGGATAGTTGGGTTAAAAATAGAAAGTGCTAGTATCCGACCCTACTGAAGTGAATTTATGACCTCGACTTGGGCAAACTGCCCAAAACATTCGTATATAGCACGATCCTCTTATTTTTCTACAACAGATAGTTATATATCCATTTTGCGTCTTTTTAAGTGAAAAATAATGGCATTTAATAGCAGTGAGTAAACTTTGACTTAACCCTCTATAAGTTCAAATATATGTATTTCAATATACAAAATTCCATTTCCCCCTCTTTTCCTTTATGTGTACTTTCTTCTCTCTATTTTATTACTTTACTCCATAATCATCATTCATTCGACTGCTTGTCGCTTTTATATTGTTGTCCTGTAAAACTTTTGCATTAAATGGCAATTTCGTTTGAGCTAGTGCAGAGTTTCTCCTCTGGTGTTGTATTGCTAGTATCTCTACTATGTCTTTTATTCCTACTCCCCTTAGCACTTCTCCTGCTGTTTGCCTGAACTATATCCTCACACCAACACTGCATCGTTTAATACTATGACTGCATTACTTCATTTCATTTCTTTAATGTGCCTGGCCATATGTTCTTTTAAAGTTAATGTGAGTGCATTGCAGCACCCTAGCGCACTTTGTGTTGTGTTTTTGAAATTGAGCTTCCTTCTTGTTTATTGTATCGCACATATTGCTCGTAAGTTTGTTTTAAATTTGTTATCAAGAAAAATTATATTCATTTTTTTCTGCAACAACTCGCTCAAATCTTAACTGCTTGGCTGTTAGTTTGATGTCTTGCAGTTTTTAACTTGAATATTGTGAATGTCTTGTTTGTTCCTTTGCTTCTTTTCAATTAATGTGGCTAACTTCTTTCTGTCCTTGTGGCAAGTGGATGTTTATCCTCCTTTTTTATGCAAGATTTTTAATCTTGAGCATGTTTGTCATTATCTTGATATTTCGCTCTGCTTGTTATTTTAGCGTGTTGATTATTCTGCTCAAAAAAGCTGTAACGAAGTACCAGAAAAGTTCTTAATGTCAATCTGTTACCAAATTTCATACCTCAGTCAGCTTTATAGTAAAGTTTTGGCCTATAATCGGTGAAAAATGAGTGCAACAGCGTACAATTATTTAAAACTATTCCTCACTGCCCCTTGCTCATTTTAGTATATTCTCCCCTAGCTTTAAGTTATTCCAATTCCGAAATTGTTTATTTATCTACAAACTTCGCTTACTCATAAACTTCAGTAAATATTGCTCCTTATTTCTTAAATAAATCTGTAAATTCTTAGAAGAGTACAAAAATATTTTTCTCACAAATAATTGAAATTTACAACGGACTTGATTAAATTCTTTGCAAAACATATTGAAGCATCACATCTATACATAACGAAACAAAAATCAAATCACGAAGCAACTAATTCAACACACACAAAAATCCAAAAAGTTGTAGTGCATGCAGCTTTGAGAATTCCACTCCTCCGAATTGTCGCTTTGATGATGTTTTAATTGTTTTGTTTGCTTAGAAGCATGTTTCACTTGTACAAATGTACGATTGTCTGATTTACTTGTTCAAATGTGCGGCTGTTTGTTTCACTTGTTCAGTTGTACGTTTTAATTGTTCGGTTGTTCAAATATGCGTTTCACTTGTTCAATTGCATGTTTCCGTTGTTCAGTTGTACGCTTCAATTGTTCAGCTGTTTCACTTGTTCAGTTGAATTAAAGCACGTTTATTTGTTATTTAAGGTTTTTAGGTGCGTGCCTTTCGTATTATGATATTCTATTTTATTATGCGTTTTCTGAGAACACCAAAACGCAAATACCACTTTAGAGTCAGGACGGTTTAGAAGAGGGAAACAAGAAAGTAAAACAAGATACTATAAATAAAATAATTAGAAGGCGCGCCAATCTCCAAAAAGATTTTAGGCCGAGCTTCTCTTCCAATTTTCGTCGTGCTCCTTTTAATTTTTCTTACAAATTGGCGTAACAGGACCTACTTGTTTTATGTCGACTCCAAACGGCATCTTCAAGGCAGATGAGTTTTCACTGAGAGATTTTCATGGCACAAGTACACTTGGAGTGCTTGCCAAATACTGCCGAGGGTGACCTCGTTAGAAAAATTTTCTTCTAATTAAAACAATTCTTTTTTTGTAAATTTTGATGTTGACTTGCCCAGGGCGTGAAGGATCTTCGTTGTGGTAGGCGGAGCACGCCACCATTACACCACGGCGGCCGTCAAACAAGATACTATAAATCATAGTAAAGGCAGTGACCAAGAAATAAAGAATAAACAAAGCACTGAAAAATAGCATTCCCCACTTTAATATGCATCCCGAGGCAACAGCTTCCACATATGACATGCTCTAATTAAGAGAGACCACGGAAAAAGTTTTTACCTAGGTTTAAGTGCTCTACAAGTTTTGAGATCCGAGGATTGCAACAGCGGCATAACAGACATATTAAGTAAATTTGAGATTGGATATAAGGCAGAAATTGAACTGAAAACTTACGTCCTGATTCTCGGATTCAACGACTCCCCTTCAAAAAAAAAAACAACGAGTAGCTTTCTTAATCTAAGGTTGTAAGACCTACACATAATGTTTGGCACTTAACATCCGCGCGCTTGGCTCCATGCCTTTCCCGCTTGTTCAATCATGTGCACCTCTCGCCTTTTCTTTTTCTCGGCCAATCTCATTGAGACACCTACGGAGCTTCAAGGATGCGCCCTCTTTAGCTAGTTCATCCGCTTTTTCATTCCCATCTATTCCCATAAAGGGATAGTACAGTACCGATTATGCCTTGATATAATTATTTAGAAACTTTATTATACCAATAATCGCTTAGATTTGAACTAAGAATCAATTTTTTTTTTATAGCAACATATGTATTCAAGGAAATCTTTAAATTTTTCTTTGAATTCTCTCTCAGCTTTACTTATTGTTACTTCTTGTATTCCGCAACATCCTCAACCCCGAATGCCGTAGGTTCTTAAGTTCTTCTTTCATCTCCACCCGTTTGACACACCTTCCTTATTAAATTTTTTATTTTTGAGCTCATCGCTCTTAATCGCATGTCTTGCAACGTGTTAACAACTTTTAAATGGTGTTTTAATATCACTTATAAAGTTTGTTGCTTTGTAATATGTATGAGTGAGTGTGTTTGTATATGTTCAGAATCAATTTAAGATTAAATTTTTGTGCTATTAAAAGGCGTTAATTCACATACATACATATGTACATGTGTATATGCACGCCTGGAAACATACTTATGTATATGTATGTGTGCAAATGCACAACATTATACCAAAAATAAACTTTTTTAATAAACCTACAACAACGCTCTCACAAATCTTATGTATCTTTATTATTGTAAATTGATCACAGATGCAGATATGTACATATCGTCGAGCCCATGGAAGAATTATATGTTTCCTAATTCATGTGGAAAAGTAGCATAGTTAAATATTTGCGTCGAAGACTACTTACTAACATACATAAATAATGAATAATTGCTTCTGATTCCCACATACCACAAGTGATCGATAGAAATGAGTTTCGTTAGTTTGCCAGCAAGTGAAGAAAGTTTATACCAAAAAAATGTCACTCATACGCCATGGCGCACCCAAAGTATGTGATTTTCTTAAATTTTGCTGCACTTGTAATCGCATGCTAAGATATTTATATACAAAAATTTACACATATTTTAATCTTTTCACTTTGCTTCATAATACCATCAGACGTTGTCAAACTATTTGGATTTTTCTTGTAAGTACATTACTATTTTAAAATAATTTTTTAATTCGTTGCTTTATTGCGCATGAAATTGAAATTCCAAATCTCGCTTTCTTCTTTGCCGGCTCATACGAATACAAATTGTAATGCTTGTAATGTTTTAGGCAACAATTGCTTAATTAATCAAAGTAATTGCTTGAAAATGGATTTGATCTTTTATAAATATGTAAGTACACTGTACATACAATTACATGTACATATATATGCGCAAATCCCCAAAACTTTTACTTTTTTGGATACTCGGGTTTTACACACGGGCAAAAAACTTAAGGCCAGAAAAAAGTACAAGGACATTAAGTTTGACCTTTTGGCTTTCCGATCTGATGATTTTAAAAATCAAGAAAGTTGATAGTAGGTTTTTGCAGAACTTCGAAACGTAAAAATATCGATTTTTACACTTTTTCAAGCGATACCCTTGATTTTTTTTTTTTGAATTTTTTTTGATAAAATTTTAAGGCATCGCTGAAACGATATGGAATTTGAACTGAGTATTGTTTTTGAGACGGAGATTCTAAAAGTATGAGCAAAATTAATGTGCCCCTCCAATACTCAAAACTATCATCAATCAAAGTAGCGATAACTTTTTTTTTGTCATTTTCAATATTGAGAGTTTTTTGCTTATAGCTTTTTGAGGTAACTGAGTATTGAAATTTGGGTTATGCACGATAATAGCCTATCAGGGACTAAAAATACCAAGGGCTTCAAATTCTATGTGCCCTTTCAGTTTTGAAGGTAGAGGCAGAAAATTGGAAGCGCTTGGTTGCGTAAATTTTTTTCAGGAGCATGTTTTTTGTGGGCACAGCTACAATTTTACTTTTATCACTTTATACCCGTTTGTTGATTGTTTCTCTACACCACAGTAGTATACCATCAATTGCCTCATCTTGGAATATTCACGCAAGGAAAGTTATTGATGTTTGTACATGGGGCAGATATACGAAATTTCCGACAAAAATTTGCAATCGTCAAAAAGTGTAGAAAAAAATTTTTAATTTTTTTTTAACCAAGTTTTATTTAAAAGTAAATGAAAAGATACACAAATTTGATACAAAAATTAAAAAAAAAAAAATTTTAAATTTCTACACTTTTTGACGATTGCAAATTTTTGCCGAAAATTTCGTATATTTGCCCCATGTACAAACAACAATAACTTTCATTGCGTGAATATTCCAAGATGAGGCAATTGATGGTATACTACTGTGGTGTAGAAAAAAAATTAACAAACTGATATGAAATATTTGACGGTTACCCGGTTTCATATTTTTGCCGATATCTTTAAAACCGGGTTTGGGGTATCAACAAAATTTTACCTAAATATACCCCACATAGATATGTACATTCTGATTAAATTTCAAAACAATCGGTTAAGAAGTGTTTAAATAAGTAAAAAAATTTAAGGTTTTCCGAGTTTATATTTTTATCAATATCTCCAAAACTGGATCTCGGGTATTAAAACTTTTGTACCTAAACATACTTCGTTCATATATCTATATGTTTTTAAAGTTTCAAATGAATCGGTGTAAAGGTGTTAAAAAAAATGTGTTGCAAACTTTGCAGTAAAAAATATTTGGCTGTTATTCGGTTTTATATTTTTACCGATATCTACAAAACCGGGTCTCGTGTATCAAAAAAGTTTCACATAGCTAACAGCTGCATATATCTACACATTTTGTTAAAATTTCAATATAATCGGTACAGAAGTGTTGAAATAAATATATATTTAACATTGCGACCTCAATTAATATATATTTTGCTCGATCTTTTGATTATATCTTTTTGAGGCATTATGTAAGACGAGTAACGGCGGTGCCCTATAGCTCCAATTTACCACTCAATGTTCCTAACAAAAAGATATTTGCGTGATACCATGTTTCAAAAAAAAAAAAAAAATTTTTTTCTCCAAAGAAAACAAACTTTGGCGGATTTCCCCATATGTATTTCCAAGTACTTCAAAATAGATAAATTCATTTAAAGATTAAATATTAGAACAACATAGAGATACATCAAATTTGTATATGCAAATCGTAGATGGATATGAGGCTTGAAAATTATTGAGTCTAATTCTTATTTGCTTGTGCAGAAACTTTTTTGTGAAAATTTTATTGAAAATGAGAAATCGTATTAAAGGATTAACATTATTATTTGCCGGTTGTTGTTGCATTTACAAAACTAAGAACCGACTAACGTTCCTTTTTTGTGTGCAAAGATGAATGATGAAGATTCAGGTTAAAGGTAGCACTTTCGTTCTTCTTTAGTAAAATAACTAGAGCGCAACTAATTTGATTTCATTCTGGCATAGATTGAAGTAGCTTAAGCTAAACTTTTCATACTATTTCAAAATATTTTATTTGATAACAAATCGATTAAATTTCGAAAGTAAAATGATCATCTTTCGCTAACATGTCGATAATTTATCGATAAAAGGCCAATAACTCATCAATAAAAAATCTACAATGCGTCGATAAAACACTCAAGCCATCGATAAGAAATCTATAACACTCCAATATCAAATCGATACCTCGCCTTCGTCGATAACACACCGATAACTCGTCAAAAAGAAATGGGAAACACGCTCATAACATGACAATAATAATTAGATAACATGTCGATAACGGCTGCCGTCGATAAAAAAAATTTAAAGCGCGACAATCTCCGAAGAGATTCTAGAATTTTCCTCCTTAGAGTTAGTTTGTAAGATACTTTAGCACATATCGTGCTGCTGTTATGCGAGGTAATGCAAAATGAAGTTTGGGTGAGATTTACAGGATATAATTCCCTCTTGCCAATAAATGCTACTTTGGATTAGGTAGGCAATTGAAAAGTAAAGTCCTCTCTCGGCAAACGAAAATCCTACTCTACAAGTCACTTTTCGTACCCGTCCTGCTATATGGTGGCGAAGCATGGACCACGACAACATCAGATGAAACGGCTCTGGGAGTGTTTGAGAGAAAAGTTCTTCGAAAGATTTATGGACCTCTACGCGTTGGCGTTGGAAGAATATTTAACATAGTCCAGCTAATTAAAACGCAGCGGCTGCGCTGGCTAGGCCATGTTATGCGAATAAAAGATGATGCTCCGGCCAAGAAAGTGTTTATATCGGAACCCGCCTATGGAAGCAGAGGTAGAGGGAGGACTCCACTCCGTTGGAAGAACCAGGTGCAAGACGATTTAAACTCCCTTGGTGTGACCAACTGGCGCCTGTTAGCAGAGATAAGGAGCGCCTGGTGCGCCTTGTTGGACGGAAAAGGTTAAGCGCAAATTAAGTAAGTAATTGCCTTGATACTCTAAACTTTCGCTATCTAGTGAGGGGATCGTGCTTCCAGCTCTTCCCTACACTCCTTCTGTTAATCGTTGCTGCAAAAATGCTTTATTTTGCTAATATGTTCATAGAAAAGCAAAGATCTGAAACTTTTGGCAGAGAGCAGAGCTATTGTTAAGGTCTATAACTAGGATATGTAGCAGCACGCACATACACAGCCACGCTCACCTGATAAAATGCCTGTTCTTGTTCGTTTTTTTTGTAGATGCTATTTGGCATTGTTTTACTTCTTAGGTCCAAAAAAAGTGTAGTAGCTGCTAACGAAAACTGCGTAAAATATTTATTGTAAAATTACAAAGAAATATCCTAATTTACTTTCAAACGAGCACTTGATTACATCTCTCTTTAAATTCCATATGTTCTGAACAATTTTAATTAACAAATTGTAATACTTTATTACCGGGGACGATTGCTTAAACACGGCCAAAAACGTCGGGGGTGGTATTAATAGACGCATTTTTGCCTCGCTTCCAATAATTCAAATACTTCTTCGCTTTTGGACTATTGATAGCAGAACAAAACGCATATTTTCATTTCTCTTTCCATATTTTTGGACGGGTTATTGCAATCGACCTCGGTTTCAAACTGTTTTTCGCGAAGAACTTTTGAACGGGTAGAAAAACTTAGCACCCGTGTTTGTATTCTTCATACTGGAATAACTACGCGTCCTCAGATACCCCAATTCAAGACTCTTGTATAATTTTATGTAGGACCCATATAGGTGAACTACATTTTCATACTAAATTCGTTCAAAAAAAATTACCATTACAGCAACCCATATCTGATATTCCGCTCCTTTCTTTGTTTCCCTGCGTAGCTTTCTACGACAGCAACCCCGGTAATTTTGACACTTCGTTCAGTGTCAAACGCATGTTCCACGCAGGTTCCATTGAGTTCCACAATAGTATGACACTGACCGAAGTGTCAAACAGCAGTGTGTTAGAAAGAGAAAGGAATTGTTCCTTCTCACACATATCATACTTGTAAACCTGTACTATGAGCAGAACTCATTTGGAATGTTAGAAGGCCATATTTTACTCTGTCTTCATAAAGACGACTTTCCTAAAACAAGAAAAAAGGGAAAGACATGTTAGATAAGTCTCAGAGCTGTTGTTGAATTCAGCTGAAAAAGCTGTAATCAGCACGATTTTCCCTCAATCTTTTCATTTCCTCCAACAAATGCAACCTCCATCTTTGAAGTGTCAGCTATGCATACGAAAATTTATGTATTTATTAAGCTGCAGACATTGGTGCTTTATCGGTAACCGTATCGGTAATCTTATAACAGCTGATTCGACCAACCTTATGGGAATCAATGCAATCGATTATTGGTGCCGCTAAGGTCGTAACCGTATCGTAGCCAACCAATTGGTTTTTGGTTTACCATCGTAACGATAAGCAGCTGATTACGTTAGGGGTACGACTACAGCGATACGACATACGGCACCAATGACTCCCGCTTTATGGAAGATACTTCAATACACATACAAGCACAAAAACTCAATAACGACATTCAAGCTACCGCTAGCAATTGCAATTTATAACCTCAACCCCAGCCATATTTATCGTCGTTGTCGACTTTATAACCCAGCGGGTTGCCACTATGGCGCTTAAGCTAAAACGATAAACTCTTTGCCAGAACTTTCCCAACTTCATGAACAATTATTGTTAGGCATCCTTTTGCGGTAATTAAATCTTTTTTTTCATTATAAATTACACGTATAAATATGTACTTAGAGAAAAAAAATATATAAATTGACATAAAAATTATACACTAACACTTGTCTGGCTTTTGTTAGTGTCTCTTTTAGACAGTTGTTCGCTTTTCGCCGTTACTATTTTGCCGCTATGTCGTTATTCAGCGTTTTAGTTATGTGCACTGCTTTTACTAAAGTCATTTCACTTGCCTTCCACATCCTAAGCTTTTTTTGTTTATTGCCTACTCTCACTACTTCTCTTCATTTACTTTTGTAGTTAAATCCATGTTTTGCCTTTCTTCCGATTGCCCTTTCTCATTTATTATCCCTTTGCTCTGCTGCTGCTGCCACAATTAAAATTATCGCTCTATGTTAAAGTGACAGCCATGAAATTAAATATGTTGTAGTGTCACTTTCACATAAATAAATTTACTTCACAACGCAATTACGCAGCAAAAACAAAAAAAAAAAAAAGGCCAAGAATAAAGAGGCAAAGCACAATTTTATTGCGATAGAGTTAAAGTTCAGTCGGAAAAATCGTCTGCTCTATTCAGTGACAGTAACTTATTTATTGTTAATCCAGTAGCGTTATGAACTTTCAACTATGTGATTTTGTTGTTATGTAAGAAAAGAAACTACTTTTAAAGTGAAGAAATCGAATCCAAAAAGTATGCAACATTTTTTTAAAGTTCAGAATGAATTCTAATCAAGGTTTTGTTTAATGAATACTAATATAATATAGCCACCAATGCAAAAAAAAGCTATTGTTATAGTTATTTAGTCAAAATTATACAATACTATGTCTGTATTAAAGGAAAAATTGCCTTCTATTTTTTGGTCCATTTATATAAAGGTAGTCCTTACATTTTTTTATCACCTTTTTATTTTCAATTTTTTAGTACTGCCTACAAAAAGGCAATTGCAACTTTGATTAGTAATTTAAGTAATTCTTAAGTGAAAATTCGTATCTTTATTTATTTGTTCAAAATAGCAAGATTGAATAGAATTAGTGTAATTTTCGCTGACAACACTGGCGAAAACAACAGAATTCCACATCGTTTGTCAGCTACTTAATTTGCACAGCTGAAAATCGTGGTGAAATTCGCATACGCCTAAAAGTCTAAAAGAATCGTGGTGAAAGTCGCGTAAGCCTAATAGTATGCAAGGACGTGCAGTGAGTTGGGCCTTCAACGAGGTGGAATTTTCCAACGCCTGCAACACTCAGGAGACTAGCCATGAAGGTATGACCTAATCTTCTAAATAGTTCGACTTGTGAGTTACGTAGCTCAACTTTTTTGATTAAACATTGGACTGTCACCGATATTTTAGGTTACAAGTCTCTAGATATCCAGGACGTTAGTTAAAAATCGATTGCAAGATTCCCAATTTAAAACTAGTTTTCTCAATATCTCGATCCATGCGCCACATAGTGGAATTTTTTTGATTAAATATTGCATTGTCACCGGGTTCTGACTTACATCCCAAGTTTTATGTCTCTAGCTCATCGGGAAGTTACTCGAAAATCGATCGAGATTCCCCCTTTTTTAAAGGATTTGTATTGTTGTATTGTCACCAGGCCTCTAACTAAGTGCCAAGTTTCAAGTCTCTAGGTAACCGGGAAGTTAGCTAAAAATGTCTTGAAAATTCACAAATTAAAATTTGTTTTCTTACTATCTCGATCCGCGTGCCACCTAGTGAATTTTTTTTGATCAAGTGTTGCATTGTCATCAGGTTCTGACCCACGGCCCAAGTTTCAAGTTTCTAGCTCACCGGCAAGTTACCAAAAAATCGATCGAAAGATTCCCCTCGTTTTTCAGGGATTTGTTGTTGTCTCAATTAGGACGCCACCTAGCGGAACTTTGTTTTCTATAAATTGTATGATCACCGGGTCTCGAACTACGTGCTAAGTTACAAGTCTCTAGGTAACCGGGAAGTTAGTTAAAAATGGATTAAAAAATTCCGAAATTAAAATTAAGTTTCCTAATATCTCGATCCATGCGCCACTTAGCGGAATTGTTTTGATAAAATATTGCATTGTCGCCGGGTTCTGACAAACGGCCCAAGTTTCAAGTCTCTAGCTCATCAGCAAGTTACTCAAAAATCGATCGCAAGATTTCCTTCGTTTTTCAGGGATTTGTAGTTATCTCAATTAGCACGCCACCCAGCGGAACTTTGTTTTCTATAACTTGTATTGTCACCGGGTCTCGAACTATGTGCTAAGTTCCAAGTCTCTATGTAACCGGGAAGTTAGTTAAAAATGGATTGAAAATTCCCAAATTAAAATAAATTTTTCTAATATCGCGATCCATGCGCCACCTAGCGGAATTTTTTGGATAAAATATTGCATTATCCCCGGGTTCTGACTTACAGCTCAAGTTTCATATCTCCAGCTCACCGGGAAGTTAATCTAAAATCGATTGCAAGATTCCCTGCGTTTTTTCAGGGATTTTCGTTTATCTCGATACGTCTGCCACCTGGCGGCATTTTATTTTCCACGAATTGTAGTGCCATCGACTCGCAAACTATGTGCTAAGTTTCAAGTCCTAGCGGATATTTTTCACTTGCATTGTAATGTCTCTCAGATCTGAACTATGTTCAAGTATCAAGTATCTAGCTCAACGGGAAATTACCGAAAAAGACTTTTCCGTGGGTCAAAAAATCGTATGGAGATGAGGGGACAAACATGAAAGCGACTTAATATAAAGGTAAAAAAATAAGTTAATTATTGTTTTAATATTTCAGCAATGTTGCACCCAAAGGTAGTTACTTTAAACACTCATTAAATCCGCCAGATTTATGTAGTAGCCCCGCCCCTAATAAAGTTTACTTCTCGAATAAATACCATCAAAATCACAATAATATTGTATACACACTGTATATAGTAAATAAAACATCTCGTTGTCTCCTACTTAATATTTGCAGTTTATTAGAATCACTAATTTCCCCCCACTACAATACAAAATCATCTCCAAATTGAAATTTATTGAACGCTCACCACAACGCAAAGGTAATCGTTTAATCGCCACAAATTAGTGTAAAATGTTCCATTCAATTCAATGATTGTATGCGATATCGTTTTGTACGGACGAGGGGAGAACAATGAGAATAAGAGAATAATTAAATCGATTTGGTTGTCATCGTTCGATTTAATGTAATGACCCTATGAACTTTGATCTCACATTACAATTCGCAACAATCGTAAGCGGTGACATAGCCAATACTTTAGAAAGATAAAACTTAACGTTTAATGAGGTTTTTCGACCCTCAACTTGTTACAGCTGTTTACAGAGATCGTGGAATTAAAATTTGTTTAAGGATAAAATAAAAGTCATTTTTAGATAAGGTTAGGTTAGGTTGAACTGAACGGTCCATGAGGACCTCACACTAACTGATTGAGTCCGTAGTGTTTGTTTTAACGACCAAACTGAAAAAAACTTACCAAAAACCAGGACCTACGTTATAAAATAACTCCGTCTTCTTGGCAAATACTAGAAGCTTCCTAGGACTTAAGGCACTTGCTGCTTCTAGATCTGACAGCTGTATCACAGCTAGTAGCTGGAGTCTTAGCATGGCAAGTGCAGGGCACGAGCACAGAACATGCTCGATCCTTTCATCCTCCAACCTGCACTTCCTACATCTGCTATCACTGACCGAGCCTAATTTAAAGGCATGTGACGCCAGAAGGCAGTGTCCAGTCAGAATACCCGTCATGAGTCTACAGTTCTCTCTTTTTAATGATGGAAGCTACTTTGTTAGTCTAAAGTTGTAAGACCTACACATAATCCTCGACACTTTACAGCCCCCCGCTTGAACCCACGCCTTCCCCGCTTCGCCGATCATGTACACCTCTAGCCTTCACTTAATCTCGCCCAGTCTAATTGGGACGTCAACGGAGCAAGCTTCAAGGGATCCCTTTTTAGCTAGTTCATCCGCTTTTTCAATCCCATCTATTCCCATATGCCCTGGGACCCAATATAGATGTATGCATTTTTAGATTATTTTGACCTTAATTCAAATCGATTGTTAAAGACCCTATCTGAATGTGTCTTCAATACGTTTTGATCTGAAATAAGTTGTTTGTAAGAAAAAATTCTGGAACCGAATTCTAAAACAGGTCGTTTTTGAAAAAAAATTTTGAGAGATAGCGTTCTTCAATCAAAATTAGTATACTTTGTTAAAACGTCTAGCCCGAGATATGATTTTCTTTAAATAAATTCTAAGATATTTTTCAAACTGTTTGCCTAAATAGAGTGATTTTCCACTTAATCGTCGATACGTTTAATGCTTTTTCAGTTTTTTTTTTTATAATATTTTAACGAATTTAGGGGAATTCCACTTATTTGAAACCTGCTACTAACGTTCGAATCTCTAAACTGTTTGAATAAATAACACTATTCAATAATGCAAAATGGTCTTTATTAGACTACTTTGAGAGTACTTCCCAATCATACTTCACAACCAATAGCGTGCTTAAATCAAACTGCTTAGTCATGCCTCTGCTTGCGCTGCTTTTATACTCTCGGTTTCCTCGTTCACCCATTTCTCCTAAGGTAATTTCGCGAACTTCATGCTTGGTCACTAGGCATATACATGTGTATTTTTAGTTTGTAGCCATATGTGTGTGTATATGTGAGTACTAATTCGGCTGATGATTACATGTGTTTGTCAGTATCTCTTCGTTGCTTTGTATGTATGTGTATAAATGATGATTGATTTGATGTACACAAGAGTGACAGCTCGCTTTCTTGTTGTTGTGCCTTTATTTACTTAGTATCAGCTTAGTGATGCTAATATTCGTCACAGTATATATCTTAAAAATTTGACTAACCCAATTACAAACTGATGATTTTTTTTTGCAAAAGTCATAAGCCTTACGGCCCCTGGTTGCTTTCTTGCCATAGTTGTTGGGAACGCCGACGTAAATACATCCAATATATTATTACGGATAAAGATACCTGTATATATAAGTGAAGCCATCTCTTTAGCAACAATCTTTGTTGTTGTAGTTGCTTCGCGCGCGCACAATCGATTCCAATAATTACTATAATGATGTCTCATCCAGTAAGGCATGACGCATAATCACGTAAAGATACTTCATGTAAAGGAAAGTACACACATAAATATACTTACATATGTACTTTTGTACGTGTATTGTAGAAGGCAAAAGAATTGTGAATGCAGTCTACGAAAATCAATTCCTCAATAAATTTGTCCCAACAGAGAAAAATTTAACTTAACCATTTCTATAAGTTAAAAAAGTCAATCTTACATTGAGGTGGCACGTTATTCCTCGGAAGCTTTTTTAAAAGGCAGTTAAGGCTAAGTTTGATGTCACATCATTTTAGATGTAGGCCTGCTCCGTGAACCCAATAAGATTAGGTTAGGTTGTAGTGGCTGCCCGAGGGCACACCTAGGCCAGTGACATTAGGTCCACCACAAAATACACCATCACATTTCCTCCTCAAACCATTTTGAACACCTGATCAAATCTACCAGATCCTTGATGTGACGCTCCACCACCTGGCTCAGATTATCTAGAAATGAAGCACCCAGAAGTCGCTGCCGTGTGCTACTTTATGCCTGGCAGTTGCAGACGAGGTGAACCATCGTTTCCTCCTCCACATTCTCTTTATAACTCCTGCAGCATCGACGATAAAGCGCTCCTAACCTTCCTGCATAAAAAAAATAAATAAATAAATGTAAGGCGCGATAACCTCCGAAGAGATTTTAGGCTGAGCTTCTCTTCCAATTTGCGTCGTGCTACTCTTGATTTTCCCTACAAATTGGCAGGATGGGACCTACATGTTTTATGCCGGCTCTGAACGGCATCTGCAAGGCAGATGAGTTTTCACTGAGAGTTTTTCATGACAGAAATACACTCGGAGCGGTTGCCAAACGCTGCCGAGGGGCGACCCCGCTTAGAAAGATTTTATTCTAATTGAAAAACCTTATTTCTAAAATTTTGATGTTGCTTTGCCCGGGGTGTGAACCCAGGGCATACGGTGTGGTAGGCGGAGCACGCTACCATCACACCACGGTGGCCGTTCTGCATACTTGCCTATAAAGCAATGCACAATTAGTGCCCCTACAAGTGTGGAAATTGTATCCCTACTTAGTTTGTACACGTGACGGGATCTTTTAGGACAACATTTTGGCAATGTTTCCTTCGATGTCCGAAGCGCCAGTGTGTGTAGCCATCTTCCATCGGCTTGACGGTGGATGTGCTCTTTTCGCATTAGCTTGCATGTGGCAAGGGGCATACCTAAGCGTTCTTGGCCAGGAAGAACCGGACTGATTGTACCCTGCCTAGCGAATTCAACTGAAGTGCATTTCCCTCGATGTTCCTAATTCCAGGGACCCATGTGAGGTGTACACGGTTCTGTTCGGCCATCTCTTGAAGAGATATGCGACAGCTTAATGTTAGTTCAGAATTGAACGAGAAGCCAAGAGATTTTATGGCAGCCTGGCTGTCGCTGAAAATAAAGATTTTTTCGCCGATATTGTATGTGTCTATCATAACTGAGGCTTCCATGATGGCTGAAACTGCTGCCTGGAATACGGAGGTCAAGATCCCTTGAGTATACTCAAACTCTATCGTTTAGCTTAGAGCCGTCCGTATATACGGAAATGCTGCCATCAATAGCAAGGCAACTATCCGACTCCGTCCATTCATCACTACTGGAATTTTAAGCATAAAGTCGGTATCAGCAACTGTTGTGGTCGCTCCGTGCTAGCAGGAAGAAAACTAGTTTAGTATACTAGAGTGTCCTGTGGTCTTGCTTTCCAGCTGGACTGACGTTGCCGCCGCTAGATAATCAGCTAGATCCTTTGGAAGGATGTTCAGAATGATCCGAACCTAATAATGATCTCAATATATTTAATTGAAAAATTTAGAAGAACATTGGTTAGTCCTTTTCGAAATCATCCTGAAAAATTAAAGAGTACTTATAATATTAAACGGGGTGAGAATGTTGGAATGTTGGAACTGGAAGTCATAAGAAGTTTTCATAGTCCACGAAGCCTAGATTCTAGCTTGAAACACTTGCAAGACCTTGTGTATGCATTTTGTAGCTGAAATTCGAAACTTGTTGTCTGCTGTTTGAGGCTGTGCTTTGTAACTCCCTAACTCATCCTCTCCTGCTTCCTCCATTTTTTCCTTTACTTTGCTTCTCAATTATACATTGCTTTACTCATTCGCTTTACGCACTTTAACCGCTGAAGTAGCGATGGAGTACATTTATGAATTTTACATAAGGATGTGTGCATACTCGAATATACTTACGTAGGAAAATAGCAAGCTTTCTATAATTTATCCACATGCCACTCAGCTCATGATAAAAGTTATTTACTGTCAACACTCATTGTGATGCATATTTCACCAGAAGCACTTATACCTCCTTACACTTAATGACAACACACAATCAGCTTGAACTAGTTTTCAAGTGCCCTGGTATTATCGATGGCCCCCTAGCTGATAGATGATTTTATGTATATTGGAAATGTAAGCAGCTGAGTTTATTAGCGGAGCCTGTTGGAAATAGAATATAGACTGGTGGATGCATGACGATTGAAATATTGGCATTTGCGGCTCATTTTTTTTCTCAGAGCAAATTTTAAAATGTATATGACTTTAGCTTGTCATTCTGCAAGTTAGCCAAAGTGTTCTTCGGCAAATCCACAGCATGAAAGCAGCTCCTGAAAAACTATGTCAATTATAGCGACCTATTAAGTTTCATCAGAAATATTGAGCAAAAGATAGACGCCTAGTTTTGACCGACTGATTGCGCTTAAGTAGCGTTGCAAACTTTGCCTCTCCGACTTCACCACCCATTTGAAATCCATTAGTGAAAACAAATCAAATTTATGAGTAAACTAGTTCACATAAGAAAAAAAAGCGCCACTATCCGTCAATAAGTAGAAGGAGGTGGGGTGCTCTCAGTCAGCCGTTTTCCATTTACCTTGCGGAGGTATCCAAGCTCGAAATATTAATGAAATTCATTTAATTCATAAAGTGGTTTAATCCGCGGTAGCTGGTACAGAAAAGGTTACGCAAAATATAAAGCCTCACCCAGCTTTGAGCAGCCAAAGCATTGGGCTGAAAGATCTTTGAAAGTCCATTCCTTTTCATCTAAACTTTTTATCTCCCTCTCAAAGCATTCTGCTGAATTTGATTGCTTATATAGCTTCTTCACTTTAAGCACCGTGTCTTTCTGTAGAAAGACTTCATTTCAATATGGGTTCGGAAACACTTCTAGGTATTGAATGCTTTGTTGAAGCTTGGTATTGTTATCCTGGTAAAGCAACCAGCTCTGCCTTTGTGGGACTCATGTTGAGCCTCCTTCAGTTTTCGGTTTCACGCATATTATCTTGGATTGTAAAGACGATTCTCTTCAATTCAGTAAATCTCATAACTTTTAACCTAAAAAATTATTGTTTTTGCAATTTTTTTTAGTAAACAACTGGGCTACTCATGTAGAAGTTGTTATCCGTTTATCTGCGTATTCTTATCATTTTTCTTGATAGTCATAGTGACTTTTGCATCAACTGGTCTTGAGTTCATGAAATATAACGCTATATAGAACAGGGTCCAAAAATTGCCATTCCGCACCTGGGTATAAGTTGGCAACCGAACTTTTTCCTATGGCAATTATTTATTTATATACTTTTTTTACGCTTCACCATCTTTCATGTCCTATCCTCGTTATACCTACCGATGCACCCTACAAAATACATTCAAGGGGTTGTGTAGCGCAAGCTTTCAATGGATTGCCAGCGCAATTTAGCGCTTCTCCAAACCAATTGTCAACCTCACCTATCAGTGGAAAATTCGGTTTCTTAAGCAGCCGATACCATGGCAACCCTAAGTCAATTATGGATGTAGGGGGTGGGTGAGCGGCATAGCCTAGAAGGTTTCATATGGTCATACTAAATCTTTCCCGACTTGGTCGCGCTAGTGCCGTTATGGTGCTTGTTAGCGGGAAAATACCTGATCTGTATCCGGCAAAGGACAACCAACATCGATTACACTCCTCAAAACTTTCGAATAGTGTCCTTATCGCTACAACAACATGTACGCTCCAAACCAACACTTCAGCATCAGTTGCAACAACATCAACAGTTACCACGGTTAGGCAGCGGATCATGCAGCCAAAAAGTAAGCAGTTTGATGGTTAACGGTGGTGTAATTGCGGCTGTCAACACCAAACTGCCATGTCATTTTACTGGATTGACTTGCAGCACTTACTACATTCAAAATCAGCGATGACGACAATTTACGACAAGTTGACAATCGAACGCAGAGTTTTGAGATCAAGTCGTGGTGTCTCTTTACACAGTTGTTTGTGTATACGTTGGATAATGAAATCAAAGAGGGCGATTGTGATTGTTGTTGCACGCAAGCGAAGATGCCGTAGGCAAATCGTTGTCACAATGCACATAATTAGAAAAAGGAGAAATAGACGAATAAAGGAAGGTGTTAGAGTAAATGAAGCTTTATTAAAAAAAAATTGGAAATATAGAGAGAAAGGAGAAAATAAATTTAGCACAGCAACCACAGCTATTACAATGCAAAGTGATGGCTTGACTGGGCCTGACGACTGATGTGAAGTTGCCATATTTCATAATCCATATTTTGCTTTCAGTTAGTGCCCTATAAAAATGCGATTAGACTAGGATGAGTCCGGAATGAGTCGGAAAGGAGTATGCGACTATTGCCAGTTATGATCTCTTTGTATGCGTTGCGTTGTTTCCTTTTGCTTGAGCATGTCCTATGATGAGCCTAATTGTACCTTTTTATACCCGAACGGGAACGATAGGACTAATTCCCTCTGTATCCATATGGGAACGAAAGAAGACTAGTATCTTTTCTCATCAAAAAGTGATAGTTTTCGTATGGTACGAGGTTATGTACATATTAAACGCAATATTAGAACTTGCAAAAAAATTGTCAGGTACATCTATGTTAAAAAAAATATTACGTCGCCAACTCATTCTAAGAGATATGGGTCGACGATAATGAAACACCACGCTACTATTAGCAGCCAGAATTTCCAAATAGTAAAAGACTTCGTGTATTTGGGAACCAGCATCAACACCAGCAACAATATGAACTCTGAAATCCAGCGAAAAATCACTCTTGCCAGTAAATGCTACTTTGGACTTGGTAGGCAATTGAAAAGTAAAGTCGTCTCTCGGCGAACGAAAATCATACTCTACAAGTTACTTATCGTAACCGTCCTGCTATATGGGACAGAAGCATGGACCATGACAACAGCAGATGAAGCGGCTTTGGGAGTGTTCGAGAGAAAAGTTCTTCGAATGATTTATGGACTTCTACGCGTTGGCGTTGGCGAGTACCGAAGAAGATTTTACGATGAGCTATACGAGCTGTACGCAGACATCAACATATTCCTGCGAATTAAAACGCAACGGCTACGCTGGCTAGGTTATGTTATGCGAATGAAAGATGACGCCCCGGCCAAGAAAGTGTTTCTAACGGAACCCGCCTAACCCGATTTATGATCTCTTGGTGTGACAAATTGGCGCCGTTTGGCAGAGAGAAGGAGCTACTGGCGCGCATAAGCGAAAAACAACCTACGGACAATTCTGAGCAGTTTTCCTTAGGTACTGCATCAAAGATTCATCGAACATTGCTTCTGCTTTCAGCTCAAACTTCAGCAGTATCCCCAGAGAAAAGTAGAGGGTGAGCCACTTGTAACTTTAGACTACCAGCTTTTGAAATCGTCTTTGGTTATGCAATTTTTTAGCCTCATTTCCGCGGAAGTCCGTGTGATCGGATTCATAAGTAATTTTAGTTGTTCCTTAAGAAAAAAAAACACTTCCGTAGAGCTCAAGGAGTGATTTAGAAATATAGTTCCGGACTTAGCAGACTTGATTGTAGGCGCAGACATCTTGGCAGGTATCTACAGTGAGTTTGTGCTGGAATAGAAAGCTCAAGGCAAATTAAACAAATTAAATCCTCGAATGACGCCTGGGGAACCGGCATGCATTACAAGATCATTTAGGCAGATTTTCTTGCATCTAGAAATTGTTATCAATTCCAAGTGTTCTTTTTAAATTAAGCAGATTGTATTGAGCTTGAGGAGATGCTTAAGCACGCGTACTGTCCACCATAATTTCGACAAAAGATATTTGGTCCATCGGAATTTGGTGCTGCGGTTCTGATGTAAAAGATAGGCTGGGTGAATAAAAGTGTAAGCATGACTGTCCAGATCATTCACATTCTGCAAAAATGTTCAGCCTTTCATACGTCGAGTTAGCTCTTCTCTTGTATTCTTTTTGTCTATAGAAATAACTTCAGCAGAAGAGTTCTTATATCAGAATCCATCTGCACCATTGTATTCTTTTATATGACGCCCAGCTTCCGATACCAACAGCTAAAAGTTTCACACCCTTCCTTTTTTTTTTTCTTCGCACCACCCTTGCATTCATAATTTTCTATCGAGAAATTCCATTATGCGATCCCACAACAAAAAGCAAAACCTTTGTTTGCATTGCTTAGTGTTGCTTGGCGTGTACAAATGACGCATCGCGTTATGAAAACAGCTGGCGCTCCATGCTCCGTTTCCTTTGAGGCTCAGCGTCATATCTCGCTGGTTCTTTTATTTTTTTACGCCAAAAATTCCTTTTTCTATACATCTCCTCTTTCCTCCTTTTTCGCTTTTGCTTCACGCCTTTATCAATTAGATTTTCATTAAGAAGACCTCTGTCGTCGTTTGCTTTCGCGATGCTACCTTGCATTTTCAAGTTTTGCCATCATTTAAGCGCATATAGTTCTTCCTCTTCCTGCTGACTCATTGACTCCTCTCTGCAAGTTTATTGAGTTCATCATCACCATGATTGCACTGCATCTCAATGCACAAGTATTTACATCAGTGGTGGCCATACACATGCATTTACAAAATGTGCATATGTATTTATATAAATTTACTCCAGGTTACGAAATACTAATTTAATAAAGTAATAACTTTTGAATCCACTCGTTGGCAGTCCCCTGAATAGTGTACTCTTCGGAATTGTACATAATTGGGTGGAGCTGTGTTGGAGCTTCGCTTTGTTATACGGTAGGAGTTGAGAAGGTGTCTATTCAAAGGACCAAGTCCTACAAATTTTTTCAGAATATCAGATCATTTTGGTGTTTTCTAGGCATAACTTACAGCAATAATTTCAGCTGCGGCCTTGATTGAGGACGAAATACCTTTCGCTCTTACTCATTCGATTCTGGATTAACATACAACTGTAGCCGGATGCTTCAAGATATTGCTCTACTGAACCTGTTACACCTCTCATGGGTCCGGGACACAGAACATTGAAGGTATGTGAAACGACCAAGCAGAATATTCCCAACGAAGATCCCTTATGTATACCCTTTGCCACCTGCAAGCCTCGGCTAAAATGCTACAACTACCGTCAAACAAACAAAGGACGCTTAAAACCCGTAGGATGTAAAATGTCTAACCAAGGACACGACGCTTTAACCAAATTATTGCCATGTCTTGCTTATACGCCAACCTTCATTATCTGCCAGTGCTATATTACCGATTCTAGAAGCGTTTTCATATCTCTTGCATGTATAGTCATGTAGTGTGATCTCCGTCGCCTTTATCAACGCGCCTTTAGCGGCAGAAACACGTATTTAATTGTTCAACAACAAATACACCAAATTACTATCACCAAAGCAAGCAAAAAATTAGCTGCACTTTGGAGGAAAGCTGAAAAAGCTCTCAGCCGCGTGCATAGGATTGGAGAACGCTGACTTACTACATACATATGTATGTATCTACATGCGCTCAAATGTACGTGTATAAGAATTTATGAATTCATGCGCAACGTGTTGCAAGCTGCGTGCTATGGCATGCACCAGCTGTGTTTTGCTCTCTCCCCCATACCCGCCCGCATATTGCTGCTCCTTCATTTATCGCTTTGATGAATTGCCTTTTTGTGTAATGAATTAATTAGCGAATGAGTTATTGGAAATACTGGAATGCAATCTTCTTTTCCTTCTTCTTCTTCTTGTTGCTACTACATAATTGTTATTTTAAAGTTTATGCGATTTTTTCCAATGTTTATTTAAAAGTTCATTTTCTGCTTCAAAGTTACTTAGTTCTTTATTTGATTATATTATGCAGCATGAGGTGGTGAGAGGCCGGGAGTTTGGGATTTCGCTTGATTTTTATTTACTAAAGCAATAATGTATTTCTCTGGCTTTGATAAAATTTAAGCTGAGTTTTTGATGTGTGAGCTAATGATTTTTTATCACGAGTTATATGGTTGTTATGAAGAAAGTAGTGAGTTATTAGCGAAAAGTTTTCGATATGTTATCAAAAATGTATAGGTTTGTTATGGAAAAGTATTGATTTATTATCGAAATGTTATTGTTTATTTATCAAACAGTAATCGATATCTTATCAAAAACGCTTGTTATCGAAAAGTTATCGATTTGAAAATTTATCGATTTATTATAAAAAAGTTATCGCTATGTTATCAAAAAGTTAAGAGTTATCGATTTGTCACAAACCTTTTTTTGATTTTACATCGAAAAATTATCGATTTCTTATCAGAGTTTCGCCAACTTTTTATTGTTGTGTTACCAATTCGTTATCGACGTTTCATCAGTTTGTATGAAACAGATACCGATAAAACTTCAATATAGAACCGATGAAAGCTCTATAGCACGTCCTTTAACAAGTCGATAGGAAAGAGAGACGATGATTTGGCGATAAGAAGCCGATAACAAGCCTATAAGTAAGTCGACGTTAGTAATTTGCTATCGATAATAAGCCGAAAATAAAACAATAACTTTTTGGTATCGATTGTTACCGATAAGAAACGACTATTCAATACTTTTGAACACTTTTGTTTCTGGTAAAGTTACCCCTTTTATGGTTTGACTTGAACCTCTAGGCTCTAGTTGGTGCATGTGGCAGCCTCCTAAATATTTGGAACTACCACTGATTTTTGGATAATATGTGATGCTATATTTTTCACCTTAGTGTGAGAAAAACAATCTCCGGCTTTCGAATCAACCTGCTGTTTTCAATTTTTAGCCGCAGTGTCGATAAAGGCGTATATTTGAGGAATTTTTCGTACGGATTAGCACAAATGTGATTCTTCTCTCATTGGGTGCTACTTCATTCTAAACCCCCAGGAGCATCAATCGATTATGCCCCTAGTTTTAAAAAAAGATATTTTCTGATCTGCTGCTGCGTTTGAATTAAAATGCGTCTTTTGGAAAAAGTAGTGAACTTAGAGCCAGCTCTCGAGACAAGTTAAATATACAGCTCAATCCGTGGTTCCCCTACTACTACTAGTCTGCAAATCGTATTTCTACCTTATTATGTGTTAATTTTTTTGTTTGTAAGCAGTTGAGTTTACCAACTTCCTTTAGATACCAATTTTCATTTAACTTCTTCCTCATTGTGTAATTCTCATAATGTTCATCTCATTTCTCACTTTACCACATTTACATTTCGGTTTTCCCATTTCTCAAGTGTCTACAACATAGACGATTTGTTTAGAATGGTTTGTCCGTCATCAGCACATCTATTTGCGAGCCTAATGACCATATTTGAAATGCGACTGTTACTTTTGTTACTTTGGTGTTGTTGACTATAAGGATTACATTGCTGCGGTAGATATAAATATCTTTGTTTCCGCTCATTTGTCTTTGGGTGTCCTTAATGATGTTTTGTTGGTGTGCAGCTCTCATTTTCATTTCAACTTCATTGTTATTAAAAGTGTATGAGTGGCATATGCAAATGAGGATTTGCGTGTTTGAATCATGGAAAAAAATTTTAAATTTCTTTGGGTGTTTTGTTATTGTATTGTAGAATATACCAGCAAATTTTGAACCAAATGGCTTTCTTTGTTTTGTTTTCTTGTTTATCACGGTTTTCATTCAGTTCAGTCATAATGACTTCTTAGGCGAATGCCACTAATTAAGTGGTATTAGGAGGAAAGCATCACAAAAAAAAAGAAAATCATCATACTCACTATTTTATTGGAAACTTATCTTCATTCAGAAAAAATTTTAACGTTTTTTTATATTTTTACAAAAAGCTTTTCAAGGAATGAAACATAACTGATAAGCCGGCAGCAATTGAAATTCGAACAACCCATATCGGCATATCTCATGCAATTTTTTTTTTATTTCGAATAGGTGGGAACCTTGTGCAACATTCTGAGTGGCAACACCTAGGTAGAAAGTCTTAGAAGATGATACGTTATCTCTGTGCCAAATTTCATTTAAATCGGTTGAGCCGTTTAAAGTTATAAGATTAATATATTTACAGGCATGGATTTACCTCGCTCACCTCAATGAAATATTTATCTTAATTCACTTTTGAAAGTCTTACTAATCCCAGTCCTAAGTATTTTAATGTTATGCCGGAAAAGAATTCAAAATATCAAAACTATGGATATTCTAGCTCGTACAGCCCAGCCCGCCATTCTAACTGCAAACTATATTTGCCCAACTGCCAAGACATAGCGAAGCGCAAGTGAGAAATCAAAGCAGCGCAAGTTGAAGTCTGACAAAACTTTTGTATGCTAAAAGTTGAAATTGAAATTAGATTAAATTGTGACAGTGGTCGTTATTTCGTATGCAACTTAATGCCCGGTCATGCCATGCTGGAGCCGGAAGAAATAAACATGAAAGAAGAAGAAGAACAACAACAACAAGGAAAGTATTTACAACTAAAAAATAAATAAAAATTTAAAAAATAATAATAACAAAGTTACCAACAAAATATAAAAATAAAACTGAAATCCAAACAAATGCCGTTTAAAGCAGCTGTGCCGAGTTGGATGTAATAAACTCAACAACAACAACAATAAAAACAGCAATAGCGACAGTGACTGAACTACAACTATTTTACAAGCGTGGCCAACAAACATTCCAACTCAGTTAACCCATAAAGTGAGCGAAGTAAAAAAAATCACTGCGTGCCGACAAAGTTAGTTCGTTGCATACTGAAATCGTGGTACTCAAAATGAAGTTGCCGAGCCGCAAGTAAACCTAACGGTTATAATAATAATAACAAAAAAAAGTGGCTAAAACTGGAAAATAGTGCTGACAAATGCAGGAAGATGTATACGAGCGTGTTGAGCGAATTTTTATTTGGGATGAGCTCACAAATTGTATTTAGAAATAGCACATTGGTACGGGATACAGGGTGGTTGATGACAGATGAGGACTGTGATTAGATGCGGTGGATTAGTGGATTTTCTCGCTAGGTCGTCGGCAACGCAGTGCCCAAGTATATCACTTAGAGTCAGGAACGAAAACATCTCTGGTGACTTCGTTTAGCGACCACGTGCATACAATTATCAAATTTTATGATGTTAGCCTGTTAGGAGAGGCTTGATTGCTATTTCCCTGGAAGACGGCTTAAAGCCATAGACATTTGGAGTAGGAGGCCCGCCATTATGCTTGCAGCCATTCTTGTAACTTATACCATTTATGCTCTGTGGGACTCATAATAAAATAATCCGGAATTATTTGAATCGTTTTATGTAGCAAACTTCCAGATTTTATTGGCTGATACTTCTTGTTCAAAGTTGCTGCGTGATTTCCAGCAGTGGCAGTTGTGGACTCGAATAAAAAAGGCAGAATTGCGGAAATGCTGAGGGGCTTTAAGTTAGTTCGCTTTCTATGCGAAAACTTTCCTGCTTTGTTGCGTGTGTACTACCTTTGCCTTCTCGATCTTTGTGGAATATAGAATAAACAATATCAGATATCCAATAATTTTAAAATAATAATGTTCCTCAGTTTGGATAGCCATCCAAGGAAGAAGTTGCAAATAGAGAAAAAAGTCTATCTGCCAGAAATTGGTACATGCCTCGCTGTAGCACATGTCAAAAGTCACCCTGTAATCTACATTTATTTAAGTGTGTGTTTCCATGCGATGCTTTTGGCTCTTCCAATCTGTGCACTACCGCTATTACTTCTACGGCGGCCGCAGAGTGCCTTAAACATTTTTTGGCACTACATAAAACACTTCCGTCTCGCATTGTGGCTAACAAATAATGTTGATGTGACTGCTAAAGCTACTAAAGTGTATGGCTTGAACAACAAGAACAACAACAAAAACTAAGGAAAAAAATTCAAAAGTAATACGATTTGAGCATCAAAAGCAGCATCAACTCACTGTCATAGCAACACAACAACAATAGCGCTTTCCACCAAGTGTCAGGACAGTCACAATTCAAGCGCAGCGCCATGAAATGCATAAAAAAGTAAGCAACTTTACAACTGCTAAATATGCAACTGGTTAGTAAGTAATGGTTGTAAGCTTTAGTTTTGTAAAAGCCTACAAAAAAACTTCATAAAAATGGGGACCAAAACAAGTAAGATCAAGTAATTGACGAAGCGAGCAGGGAAGGGAGAAGTGCATTTGGTGAATAAGTATTAGTGGGAATATATATCAGAAACATGATGTACTTAGAAAATATTTTAGAAGATATATACAAGCAAACGAGGTTAAAGACATCTTGACCTCCCATAATACGAGATTTCTTTAATTTGTTGCTGGAAAAAATAATAGAAGCTCCACAACTAAACCGACTTGGAACAACGTTCTATAAAAGCGTGAAATTACTGGAGTATGCTACGACTTTGATATCATCGGCTTGAACACCCGCGTCGCAGGTTGTGCTTACTCCAAACTGGAAAAAGAAGCGGAAAAGATGATTTTTATGGTTAGTTGAGGTTAGGTTGAACTGGCCGGTCAATAAAGACCTTACATAGACTGAATGTGTCCATACTGTTACCAGAATTTGTTTGACGACCAAACTGAAGAACCCCACTCAGGTGTCAGGACATATGTAATAGAATAACTCCGTACTATTGGCAAATAATAGCAGTTTTCTAGAACCCAGCTTAATTGCTGCCTCGAGATCTGGCAACTCTGCCGCCCCTAATAGCTGGAGCCTTGACCTAGCGAGCGCAGTACATGAACACAGAACCGTTTCTTCCTGCAGCTAACACTTCCTACACTTGCTGTTACTGACGAGGCTTCATTTATAAGAATGTGACGCCAGAAGGCAGTGTCCAGACAGTATGACCATCGTGAGTCTTAAGTCTTCTATCTTCAGAGATATGAGCCACTTTGTGAGTCTAATATCGTAGGTTTTGCACTTGATCTTAGAAGTTTTGGGTATTTATGGGAAAGAAACGAGGTACCCGCTGTCGTCAAGCAAGGATTACGTGAATTTGCGCCTTCTCAACCACGCCACTATTGGTAGTCATAATTTCGCAATAATAAATGACTTCGTTCATTTGGGAACCAGCGTTAACAAAAACAACAACATCAACAACAACATAAATTCTACCTGAAAATTAAAGTCCTCTCTTGGAAAACGAAAATTATGCTCGACCAGTCACTTAAAGTACCCGCCCTGCAGAAGCATGAACCACGAGAATATCAAATGTGGTGACTCTCGCAGTGTTCGAGTGAAAAGTTCTTCAAAAAATTAGGACGCATTGGCGACAGCGATTATCGAAGAAAATTTAATTATGAGCTGTACGGGCTTTACGCAGACATCAACATAGTTCAGCAAATTTAAATCAGTGGATACGCAGGCTACGTCCGCCTATAGAAGGACGAGGTGGAAAACAATTTAAATTTCCGTTGTGTGACCAATTGACGGCAGTTACCCCAACGAAGAAGCAAATTAGAAGTTAGTTTCCCATAAACCAACATCCGCTTTTATTTGTTTATTTGATTTGAAAGAAGCGAACTACTTTTGCATGGTTAATCCGCATGATTCGAACCACTCAGACTACCGTCGAAATCGTGCCTCAGTAACTTTAGACGTTAACCCCTGGAAAGAATTCCTGGGTCATCGACAAAGGCCACTACTTGGCAAGTCCTCCACTAAAGGTTCTGAAACAGGTCGTTCATTACAACAGCCCAAAGCAGAGTAGAAAGAACACCCCTCTGTGGCGTGCCCCTTGTTGTTGTTGTTGTTGTTGTAGCGATGAAGACATTCCCCGAAAGTTTTGGGGAGTATTGTCGACGTTGATGGTCCTTTGCCAGATACAGATCCGGTACATTCCGGTAACAAGCACTATTTAAGGACCAGCTCGACCATCTCTTAATAAGACCACTTTGAATCTTCTAGCTCATCCTGCTCCCCATCCCCTAGTTCCATGAGGAACTAGGAGTCGCCAGAGCCTCACCTGCTAAATATGTTTATGATAAATTCATATTTGTAACAGGATTCGCCTTGCGTAGGTGAGGTTGACAATTGGATTGCGGAACCTCTGAATTGCGCTTATCAACCCCTTTGGCTCCTCATGGCGCTACCTTTAAAGTTTTAAAATTTGTTGTTTAAAAGTTCCCCTCACTCCGTTTTCTTCTTTCTGTTACCTAGCCAGTTCACCTTATCCGAGAGTGAAAATAAATATACATACTTTCAAAAACAATGCAAGCACTTATTTTAGAGCATATAAAACTATGAAAACATTCTTTCGTGAACAACTTCCTTATGGTTGAATCTAAAAGAGAAAATTTGCATGCGAAATTGAATTTTATTAAAAAGTTGCGAGACGACACAACTCACAATAAGAGGACAGCGGCAACAACAACAACTTTAGCAATCAAACAACAACAAAAAAAAAACAAAGAACATGCAACATAAACTGCATACAAGTTTAAAGAGAACACACACCCTCACACGTACTCACATGTAAACTTGGGTGCTAAAGCACACATAGTAAGTTAAGAAGGAGAAGAAGAGGAAGAAAACGGAAAGGCTGTATGTATAAAGAAACCCATTGCTTGAGACTCACTTAAGTTTATTTACGAGTAGAAGGAACTCTATTACTAGCACACAAGGCGAGGCACAACTACTACAACAATAAAAAAAAAAAAGTCAACTTTGAGTGAAGAGGAAGTGCGTTTTATGAATTTATATGTAAATTGGAAAGAATGTACGAAAAAAAAGGAGATAACTTGATTCTGCATAACGCATGCATAGATATCGTGCTGAGAAAACATCATTTTTTCTTGGTGCTTTAACAGTCTCGGCAGTTTTAGCTGAGACTTACCAAAATTGAACAAAATATTTGAATATTTGGAAGCCTGATCTTTCAAAGCTCATTTTTTCAATTTTGCCATAAGTCAAATAAAGAATCTTTAATACTCCCTTAGTCCGTGCTCTAGTGCTAAAAGAATACAAGCACAAATCGGATAACAACTTCTCTTTCATAGTACCGGGTTCCAAAATAACCGAACTCATTGTAGAGAAAGTTTTCGTTGGAAATTAGCTGAAGGGCTCTACCCTACCTGTTGGTACTTGCTCTTGATATAAATCTTTAATCAAACCGACAGCATAACTGCTCAAGAAACTATAGGGTTTCAACGAGTTCGATATGTACTAAGTACGGCGAGTGATATTTGGCTAGGTTGAGTTAGAGCCACCTCTGTTAGGAGTAGCTCATTTGGATAATTTAGAGATCAGTAACGAGCGGTGACGACAGGCTTAAAATCTTAAAGACTTGATGCCCTGTAAAGTTATAATTTTCAATAAGACTAATATCGACTTTATATAATTTAAAGGGGTTTCAGAATGTGGGTTACTTCAACTGTTGTCCCAGTTATTTGAAGTTCATCTGTTCACAATAGATTACAGATGAAATGTTCAAAGTAGCTCAAGAGGGCATAGGAAAAGAACGTTGACGACTTCAAATAGTGGATTTCTTTGAGCTCTTGCGGCTTACCTATACATACTTTCCTCTTTCTTGCCACCAATCTGGATGTAAGGGGTAGTGGCAGTGGGAACGAGAATAGAAGTGGGAGACAGACTGAGTGAATGGCCGCACCAAAAACCCAAGACTCATGAGTCGACAACACAAAGACGATCAGTTAATGCGGCAGATCTCTAAATGCGTTGACCTAGTACTTCAGCATTATTATGGATATCAGCGATAATAACACAGGCACATTGAAGGCAATTATAGAGCTGATTAGCTGGCCAGGAGAGGTACGGCTGCCCACATCATTCCGAAAATGATTCGGAAGGGTATCTTATAACCTATTTGAAATTTCGTACAAGCACGGCCTATATAAGCAGGCAAATATGGTATCGTCAGCGCTTCCTACAGGCAAGCCATAGGCTTTGAATTGGCCTTTCTATGATGAAGAACGTACTTACACTCCTTTGTGCCTGAATAAGTGGGGGCTATCATTTCTTGTAAAGGTTCTCACTGGTTCCAACGCTAGGATAGGCATCGATTTCTATGATTACAGCCGTTGAAGGAGATGTATAAAGGGGGAGGAAAGCGTGCAAATGCTGGCTGTTTTCGGTCAGCCGGTTTTCAATAGTCTTGCGGAGGTATTCAAGCTATTAATCAGGTTGATATTTATGGGAGAGCAAGTATTACATACGCTTTTGGGCACCAGAATGGCTCAATTAGTGATTAGCTGGGAAACTAACTTCTTGTTCCAGTGTTTTTAACCTTCCTTAACCTATCACAATCTTTTCATATGAAAAGGGATGTGAGTGTACGTATCTAAGCCCTATTTTTTAATATTTCCAGTATACGTTCATAGAAGCCCCGCATATGTTGCTGTGAAGTTTGGTGGCTTACGGAAAGTGTACCCAGAGCCAATTTATTGGAAAAAATCGTCCTAATTTTGGAATTTTTTAGAAATTTGGTAAGTGAATAGCTCAGTGCAAACATTAAAAAAGGTTGAGAAAAAAAAAGGACAGTAAAAGATAAACACTTATTAAAAATTTAAAAAAGTTATGAGGCAAAATCAAAATTTTAAAGGTCACATTTCTGATTCGGGAACCATTTTCTGCTATTTTTTGTTCCATCTACATAAAGGTAGTCTCATAAAAAATATTTTTTTATACATTCTATCTAAAAGTGGCATATTTCGCAAATCACATTTCATTGTATAATACTTTTCATATTTGACCTCATTTACATTCTCATATAAATATCCACGAAATGCTTTATTTTATAATTTTTTACAAATTGAAACATTTTCCACACGCCTGCGCCGCAGCTAAAAATGCAACAATTCGAACATAAACAAAATTCAGTTAACGTGACTGCGCCAAACAAAAACTCCACACAAACAAAAATTCATACAAAATTATATACCAATACACTCATAGATATGAGCACACACACAGCAATGGAACTAATACATACTAGAATTTTACGCCGATCACTTTATCGGCGGCGGCAGCGTACGCCGTTGTTCTTACTTTAAATAGCTTAATTTTTCTATCTAAAAAAAAAAATAATTTTTAGGAAAGGTTTTATTTGTATGTATTTAAGGAAATCCACGTTTTGGCCATTTCGGAAAGATCCGGGTTTTTTGCCTCAAAATCTCGCAGATCTTTCAAATATTTTCAGGAGTAGCTCCGTGCGGAGGGATTGTTCCTCGTTCACTTACTCCAGCGAGGCTACGAATCTTACCCCGGTCTTTGGAATTGATATTGCTGCGTCTGCTGAAATCAAATAGAGATACATAAAATAGCCACACTTTTGTCTGTATGTCTCGTGCAAAGCGTTGTTTCACCTCGGGTTAACTCCTAATAATCGTCGCGAACACAATTTCTTTAAATCATTTGTGGCTCCTTGGCGGTCACGCACAAAGGCGACTTACGTTTGCTATTAATGGTCTATTAATACTCATGACTCTCGTAGCACAGGGCGCCTTCAGTTTTTCGGCTGTTTTTGAGAGCTACAATTCCCGATGTGCGAACAGTAGAAACCCCGACCACCTGTCGCTAACGCGCCTCCTGACCCTCACATCATATGGCAGCACAGAAGCTATAGGACTGCGACTTCGAACTCATACCTTTCTCGATGTCACTTTCCTAGAAGCTCTAGGTGTATCTCCGAAGACTTTCTAACGGATGTTTTTGTCGCGCTATGCTGCCGAGCTACACCAGAGAAACACCTTGAAACGTTAGGGTTTGACTATCGGCCAAGGATGCCGCCCTCGTCTAGGTGGATGTCATTGCGGAATGGGTGAAAATCGTATAATTCTCGGCGCATCTACATAATTAAAATTTTACAAGGACCATGGATAAAATTTTTAAAATGTAGACCAAAGTTTGCAGACGTTTGTGTTCACAACATTGATTTCAATAATCTTCGTTAAATCAAACCGATATTTTAGAATGAAAGTCGACCGATTTTAAGTTGAAAGATGTTAACTGCTGTTTTCCGGCCTTATGATATGAGAGCTCATTATGGATGACCGCGTAGTTTCAGTTTTCAGACTAGTTCGACAGTGGACAGTCGTCGACGTTAGGGTAGTAGCACACACGGTCATTAGTTCGACTGTCTTGGGAAAACTATTGCTTCACCCCTTTGAATGTTTTTGCGAAGGACAAAGCCTCACCTGGTAAATATATGTGCCTACGTATTCACATTTGTAAAAGGAGGCGTAACGTGTAGGTGATATTTAAACTTGGTTGATAGGCTATAATCAATGTGATTCACTCCAAGTGACTAGTTTTGCATAGGGCCGCCAACTTTAGGAAATATCAAACCGGGAAACTTGGATGTTGAGGGATGAAGTGTGAAAATCAAAATTAATACTGTTATATAATTTCACAAATAAACAACACATATTTGAATGTAAGCCCAAGTTATTTTTCAAACCCTTCCCATACGTATATATATCCTCAACGTAAGTATGAGGAAAGAATCAGAATTAAGGATAAATTATTTTGCATCACTAATTTCGCTTATTCTTTCAGCCAGGTAGGTAGGTTGAACTGGCCGGTCCATGAGGACCTCACATAGACTGATTGAGTCCGTAGTGTTACCAGAAGTTTGTTTAACGACCAAACTGAAAAACCCCTATCAAAAACCAGGACCTATGTTATAAAATAACTCCGTCCTCTTGGCAAATACTAGAACCTTCCTAGGACTTAAGCCACTTGCTGCTTCTAGATCTGACAGCTGTATCACTCCTAGTAGCTGGAGTCTTAGCCTGGCAAGTGCAGGGCACGAGCACAGAACGTGCTCGATCGTTTCCTCCTCCAACCCGCACTTCCTACATCTGCTATCACTTACCAAGCAGTCAGCCAATCGCAATATAAAACTTTTTAAAATGTTGGCAACTTTTTTGGGTATTTTGGTTTTTTAACAACTTGAGGACAGTTTGAAAACATGTCGGCTTGGGTCATTTTATTTGAATTCATTGTTCATCATTAATTTTTAGAAAAAATTATGCAAAGTGAGCATTTAAATTTATTATATAACTTTTCTTTTAGTGTTTTGTTTTAATAATTTGGCAATTGGGTGATGCAAAGTCCGTGTTAAGCTGACATCGAAAACGCCTGTTTTTTTAAATAACTTTTGAACAGTTAGAAAGAGTTAAATTTCACAATTAGTTTCTTATAACTGGCAGTGATGGGTATCCGTTGATACCACTTTCGACGATATCCGACAAATTCTCGACATGAACAATAAATGGCCTAAACAGTCTTAAACGAGTAGAAAATATAGTAACGCGCCGGACGCCGCCGCCGCGCCGATATTTTTGACATTCGGCTGCTGCGTGCGAAAAACGACAAAAATCGGCGGCGGCGGCGTATATCTGTAATACATACTTTCTCCTCGTATGTGGCAACAGCTGTGGCAGTGCTTGTAATTCATCTCTCTGTGAATATATTTAGTTACGCGTATTTGTTATGTTTGTGGCACGCTTGAGTTGAGTTCGCTTTGCAACATTGTAATTAAATATTAACGGTAATGTAATTATATGCGTGTGTGAAAACATGATTACATAGCATTCAATATGCGGCGTGATGGCATTGGTGCTGGTATTGGTGTTGTTCTGAATAATCTAACGCAATGAGGAGCGAGGTTTTTGCATTTGGAGTGCATTAAATGGGGAAACTTAAGCCACAGCGCCGCAAAGTATGTTAGCATTTTTGGCGAATATAATTAAATAAATTGTGTACGCTGCGTTGATTTCGTATTATTTTGCTATTTCATTAAGTATAACAATAAATTCGAGTTTTGATATAAATAACTACAATTTTAACACATTGGCTTTAGTTGCATGTGGGTATTAAAGTGAAGCAGTGATTGTTTTGAGTATGCAAGGTAAATAGAAAGGTAAATATTTGTTCAATTTAATTATAGAAAATAAACTAAATTTGCAGCAGCAGCAATGAAAAATATGATCTGCTACAGCTCCGACTCTGAACAAGAATATAACAATACCGAAAAGAGCAAATAGCAGTTTTGCAAAGGCGTCAACGATACGATCTATCGGAGATGCGTGGACAAAAGCGTGGGGCTGCAAAATTTCTAAGATCTTGTGCAAAGCCAATGGTATTAGAATCAAAAAGTAGCTTATATCTCTGGGGAGAGGAGACTTAAGGCTCACGATGGGCATACTAATAGCAGTCATAGGAAGTGCGAGCTGCAGGAAGAAACAGTTGAGCACGTTCTGTGTTCGTGTCCTGCACTCGCCAGGCTTCAGCTTTCATGCCCGTTAGAGTTGCCAGATCTCCAAGTAGCAATTAAGCTAGGTCCTAGAAAACTTCTGGTATTTGCCAAGAGTCATAAGTCCTGATTGGAGCTCCTCCGTTTCGTCGTCAAACAAATTGTTGTAACACTATGGACAAATTCAGTCTATTTGAGGTCTTTATTGACCGGCCAGTACAATTTATACCTAATATAACATTTTCAATCACTTTTTTTTCTATTTCGTCTAAATTTAGTATTTTGCTTGGGCTTTAGATTTGATTGTGATACTGTAATAGAGTTCACTGTCGTTGCCATAAGTCAAGATTCATGTTTAGTGTTAAGTTAAAGCTAGTTGTTCATCACAAAGACTCTTCAAAAAAGAAATTCTTGTATTTTCAAAAACAACATCGAAAATCACGTTCAGATACTTTTAGGAGATACTTCCTTTAAGCAGCTTCCTTCCTTTTTTATGAAATTTTCAGTTATGTCATACCTGTTCCGTCTGATACCAACTTTTATCGTCCTTTTGTATACTGTTTCCTATTACCTACTAGATTTGCTTCATATTTAGCGGGATATACGGAGCCACCCTAATGACACATCAAAGAGAAGGAATCATGGCAAAAACACATCATGGGTTGCGTACGTGCTTTTTTCTCACATTTTCTCACATTATTATTGGAGGATCCTACGTTGGGCGCCAAAAGGATCAATATCATAAGATGTTCCCTAGAAGATAGTAAGTGAAGGTATGAGTAATATTAGGTGTTTTTTTTTTGCAAGCGAACTTGAAAAAAACGCTTCAACTAGCTAAACAGTTTCATTATGGCAAAACCATACAGATGGTTACTTTTTTAGCTGCTTTGACATTTCTACTTCTAGCGCAGTATGTTTTTGACACTCAACCAGAGAATTACAAAAACAAAATACATGAAATGCGTGTGTTTGCTTGTATGTGTGTCACCCTGCCGCCACGCTGTTATTTTGTTATTTTTGTTTATCTACACATTCGTATGTTCATTTCATTCGCTCGTTCACAATAGTGCCCTATTTTTGAATTTGCGGCACTATGCAACACTATCAATCAGGTCGACAATTACCTAAGGGGTTTCAGTTGAAACCGCTTAGCCAACTCAACTCGATTACTTTTTATTGTTGCTTTCCATGCAATTCGGTAAGCTATCTAATGTTTTAATTGTAATAGTTTCCAACGAAATACAGCTATTGTTTTATATCTAAGGGCTGTTTTTTTCATGCAAACTTTAATGTTCATAAATCCGATAAACAACATTTGTCTTTATGAGGAAGATAAATTTTAAAGTTCACTTAAGAAATCGCAGATGTTTTAATTTTTTTTTTTTTTTTTTAGAGAAGAATTTGAGGAGGCACATCCCAGGAATGCTATATCTTCAAAGAAGTGGGTGCGATAGCAAACTGACAATTCTTATGAAGCAGAAGCTTCTCTGGACCCAGCGTAACATCGTAAAGAGCTATCTGGGTATGCTGACCGAGGGGTTAAAATCATGAAACCTTAAACACGCCGAGGGATCTATAACGTTTTATGCAAGGCTAACAAATGTGTTCAACCTATGGGTACTAATAACAAATTTTTAATAAACTCGACTTCATCCGTAGCAGAGTTTGGCGCTTGAAACTACAAGTTTTGTACATAGAGCTTAACTGAGGGCTTTTTACAAATGCGAAGGCATGACTTTATTAGTGAGTTAGGTTGTTCTGAAATATATATAGAGAAAATCATGGGCACATGAGTATTTGCAAACTCGAAAGAAAAGAAGTCAGAAAAAACTGTAAATCTTTCCACTACTGACTAGTAGAAGGAAGTTATATTCAAGAATTTTGATATTTTTTATGCTAAAAACGTTTTTTCTCACATTTCACTTTGCATTCGTCTTTGCACTTCAATGCATTTCATTTCTTCAAAAATTTGTTCGTTTTATTTCTCTTTATTTTTAATTATTCCAATGAGCGATTTAAGGCACAACCGTTTAGTTACAGCATAAACGTGAGGGGAAGAAACGTGTAACAAACAAACATACAAATGTCAGCACGAAAGCACCGCGTTATGACTTAAGCACTAACTGACAGCTGTTGCGCGAAGCTGGCTGCTGTTCGGTGCACTTAAGCATAAATAGAATGAGCGTTGCCATATTGATGCGAACGCAAGTTGAAGTTGAAATGCATGTAAAATGTTGTGTGTTTGTTGTTAGTGTTGTTGTTGCGTGTGCTGAATAAGTAGAATCATTTGCATATTCAGCATGCGGTATGTAACGGAATTCCATGTGCTTAATGGCTGGCTTGCGTTAAATTTAATACGCGCGCGGCTTACTTGTTAATACCAAAATTATGGTGTGAATATCCGTTATGTAGAACATATTTTTTTCATTTCTCACAATTTCTTTCGCCGTTATGTATGTATTAAAACTTAACTGTTAAGCAAGCAGACAGCCAAACATAAAGTTAAAACTTCCGTATTTTACTCACCTCCAGTTCCAACCGTTTTTCGTTTGTTTTATTCTTTCTCTTACGCTTTCTGTATTACAAATTACTACAACAATAAATTAAACAAATTGCTGAGTCGACCGTTTGCTGGCTTGCCCCGTAGCTTTTTAATTTTCGCCTTTGCCGCTTATTTGCTGCCACACTTTCGGAAGCAGCCAGACATAAAATGGATAATTCGCTGGTGATGAACTTTAATTGTTGGGCTTTAATGAGTTGCATTACGTGAATAAATGCATTCGTGTACGCTAATAAGTACGCCATTAATGTTTGAATGTGTGGAATGTTCGTATCTCCCGTGGAGAGTTTATCCCAGCACAAAAGATACATTCGAATGGACTTACTTTCTTTAAAGTAATGGCCAAACCATGATGATAAAAGTCATTAATTGAAATAACTGTTTTACGAGTAGCAATTTCGGAAGCAGCGTAAGTAAAAGATGTAAAAAAAGAAGGCAGTTTAAGTACTTTAGGCGGCCGCCTTGGTGTGACGGTAACGTGCTCCGCCTACCACACCGAAGATCTTGGGTTAACGCCCGGGACAAAGCAACATCAAAATTTTAGAAACCAGTTTTTTCAATTACAAAAAAATGTTTCTAAGCAGGGTCGCCCCTCGGCAGTGTTTGGCAAGCACTCCGAGTGTATTTCTGCCAAGAAAAGCTCTCAGTGAAAACTCATCTGTCTTGCAGATGCCTTTCAGGGTCGGCATAAAACAAGTAGATCTCGTCCCGCTAATTTGTAGGAAAAATTAAAAGGTGCACGACACAAGTAGGAAGAGATGCTCGGCCTAAAATCTGTTCGGAGGTTATTACATTTTTTTAAAGAACTTTTGAACCGAAAAAAGAAAGACAGTCGTCCATGCAAGCATAGATTCATCATTTTGCTGGTGTTGTAGCAGGAAGCCCAAAAAGGGACGACAACTTAAAATTGTCATCTAAACTAGCTAATCGTAGTTCAAGGAAACTAGAAACTTTGGCAGTGAAGAAACTGTTTTTATATGCTTTGGTTTCACACCGAGGTTAAAAAGAAGGATTTGCATTACATTGAGTATACCGATTCTGAATAAGAGTTTAATTTGTTGAAGTATTCATCCAAAGTTGTGCCTGAAAGGTACTCGTCTTCTTGGGAGTTCCGCGCTCCTAATCTGAAAGAATAGGAATTAATGTCTCTGATAACGAGGTTTACGGGGCTTGAGTTGGCCTTTTAATATGTATTCGAATTCAACTGGGGTACGAAGTTTTTGATAGATGGCGTACGAGGTCCTGGATCGATCTCATCATAGAGCTAATGTAGATAGCCCCTATCTTCATGACAGACAAAAATGCGTCTAGCAAATGACAGCTGTCATATCCAGGTTTGTGAAAAGCAGGACTTGCTTTTGCGATTTCGTTAAGATCTTGCACAGCGAGATTTTTCGTCGCAGCATTACTTCCCGTGACAGTTCTAAATACTGTGACGAATATTAGCATCACTAAGTGATACTAGCATCACTAACCTGATACTAAGCAGATACTCGTATGTACGTAAACAATCACCATTTAAACACATATGTACATACAAGGCAACGAAGAGATACTCGCAAACACATGTAATCATCAGTCGAAGTAGTGCTCACACATACACACGCTTATGACTATAAGAAACCCCTAAACTACAAATATACAAGTATATCGCTGGTAAGCAAGCAAGAGATTTTAGAAGGAAAACGTCTAGACTTTTGGAGAAATATGCTGACGAGGCAGTAGAGAGTATAAAAACAGCGCAAACTGAAGAATGATGAATCAGTTTTGATTTAAGCACGCTATTGGTTGTTAAGGATAAGCGAAGTACATTCAATGTAGTCTAAAAAGACCATTTTGCATTATTGAACATTGGAGTTATTTATTCAATAATTTAGCGATTCGAACGTTAGCAGAAGGTTTGGAAAAATCGAAATTTCACTAAATTCGTTACAATACAGTTTTCTGATAGGCCTGTCGGTATACGACATAATCGGATGGTCAATGGCCCTGTTTGTCGTGAGAAAGAGTATTTGTCTTTTCCCAGGTGTTGCGAGAAAGTTACTTAAAGATTTGATTGTACTTTGGAGGCAATTGCGGCTATAAACACGAAGGCGGGCTCACTATAGTTATTATAAATTCACGCAAAACAGCACAGGCGAGTTCAGGAGGGTATTCTGTTTCTACGACATTGGCATCCCCCTTATGATGACATTGACTTCATTAGCCTGAACACACGCGCCGAAAGTTCTTCTTACTCCAAACTGCGCAAATAAGTGGAAAAGATGGGCGAATTTGAAAAAGTGAAGTACTTGCTGCCATCAAGCATATAGTCAGCGCCTTTGATTCATGCCACTGTTGGCCGCCATTATTTCGAATAAGTAAAAGATTTGGTTTAATTCGGAATCATTATTATCACAAACAACAACATCAGCCTTAAAATACAGCGAAAAATACCTCTTGTCAAGAAATGATACCAAAATCGTGCTCTACAAATTACTTGTCGTACCTGTCCTATTAAATGGTGCAGAAACATGGACCCTGAAAACATCAGAGCCGGCGGTTAGGCTACGTTGGCGATGGCAAGCACGAGATTCACGTATACATCAACAAAGGCCAGCGAATTTAAACTCAGGGGCTACGTTGGCTAGGAGATTTGATGCGAATGAAAGATGATGCACCGGCTAAGGAAGTATTTTTGTCGGAACCCGACTACGGAAGCTCTTGGTATTACCAATTGACGCCAGCTAGACCATAGAAGGGACTGGCAGAAATTTGTGGACGACCATAGTCGTTGAAGGATTAAGCACCAGTTATGTAAGTTCCTTACATATTCTAAAATCTTATCTATCTATACCACATTTTGCCATACATTCACATACTCAATAAGCGAGTCCTGTTTCTTTAGCAGCCGAGGCTCTTGCGACCCCAAGTTCCCCATGGAAGTAGAAGGTGGAGTGTGGGATGCCCTAGAAAGTTAATGTGGTCATATTAAATCGTTCTCGAGATGGTCAGGCTTATACCTTAATGGTGCTTGTTACCAGAGCGTATCGGATTTATATCGGCAAGAGACCACCAATATCGTCAACACTCCCCAAAACCTTCGACTGGCTGTTCATATTTGGTTTAATGCCAACTCTTAGATTCTTCTTTGGTTGTTTACTATCTTCCCCTCGCAGATATATAAAAAATAGAGTATTTCAAAAACACGTTCAACATTTCATGTAAAGCAGCTTAGCCTCCACTATTCAGAATTCTTTTTTTTTTGCGCATCAGTTAAGAATGTAACTATTAATCCCCCGCTAAAACTGAAATATTGTAGTCAATTTTTTACTCACATCAATTTATCTGGCTATTCTCTAGGACTCACTTAAACACAATCCAGCAAATTTAATACTGAATGAAGACCGTTAAAGGGGTCACAGCTGCATTTAATGGCAACTTGTTAGTGGCGCAACAAGCAATCCAAACAAATGACGCCATTCAAAAACATCTGACACGCAACGCTGCCAATTTTCGCCAGATCACGTCGCTACGCAAAGCCACTCAAATTACTTTCTATGGCCAACATTGCGTCCAAGTACGACCGCAACAAGGAAGGTGAGAATACAATTCACACACATTAGCACGCAGATACACATCTACACATACATACGTAAGTAACATATAGTTAAGTAAATACAAATAAGAGGCACATAATATGGCAAATATTGAATAACACGTCAAACAGAGTTGCGCTCTTAATTGTTGTGATACTTCGGGCAACAGTCTTTGTGGTAACGCACATGAGCTGACAACAACTGCGCCGTTATAACATTATGATTGGCAATGGATGTCGTTCGGAGTGTTTTTTGCTGTTTTTATTACACTATGCAACAGTGTCAGAGTTATTTTTTCCAGGAGAATTGGCAAGGATTATGTAAACGACGAGCAACTGGGCCGCTGTAAAGCAAAGGTTTTGATGTTGACGCGCACCAGAGGAATGTACTAGAAACATGCAGTACCAGCAGAGCCTCATTAGCCTACAAGCTGGGACTACCATCATGCCTTTTACTGCGTATCCTTCATAAGCCAACTATTTCTTCGAAGGTATTACAGAATATTGTTCAACAGAATTTGCTGCTCACGGCTCAGGTCGGAAGAATGGCCGATATTAACATACCAATGAACACACAAGAGACAAAAACTTTACCCGAAGTATAAAACACAAAGCATGACTCTCCATCGAGCTGGGCTTAGCAGCCAAGTCAAGATTTCATCGGGGATCGCTTATACAAATTCGCGTCTTCATTAGGTAGAAACCATAACAGTTTTCGAGTATAACCACACCATGCATGGGTGTCTTCTCAGGGCATATATCTCCCTGATGTCAGTCTGCTGCAATCCCGGGCTTTTGCCCGGATCGTATTCGATAAGTTTTAGCTTATCTGTCCACAAGTATCAACTGACTATAGGGATATAAGCCGCAGTTTTATGTGCATAGACATGTGCGGTAGCACTATTTACAATATTGGCGCTGGAGTCCGTGATCCAAATCGGAGTAATGCCGCTTTTGTGCTGGTGTCAATCTCTTCTGGTCTTATTAAGTTCGTTGAATACACGTAGTTCATTCTTTAGTCAGGGGATGATTGGTATAGTTGCTCATGAAGGAATCCAATCATTTCTGATAAAAAATTTTGGCTTTTGCACCTACAAATGTCACTCCAAATTTAGTACATGATCCAGAACCGGAAAGGTTTACTTAATACCTGTACGTAGTAGAGCTTATGATAATTAAAGAAGCAGCACCTTGGGCCATTTTTCAGCAATTTTGAGCAAGCACTTTTTCATTCTGCGCCACTGATGTTAGCCTTCTCATGTTCGTCGCCAAGACAGCTGAAACGGTGTTAAAGTTTTTCTTTATGCCTGATTCTTCTTAAGGTATAACCGATAAAAATGTATTTTTTTTAAATACGTAACTGCTGAGACCCAAGTCGACTTCGATGGCAGATGATGTACTTGTCTACTTCATCTGGTTTCCTGCATTCCCAGTGATGCGACGCTTCTGATACCACTTCCTTTAATCTCTTTTAAGATCGCGTGTGGGACTTATTCACCAGTTGTAAGGCAGTCCATACCAAGTATCCCCAACTTCATACCTTACACCCTTTCGTGTATCGCCGAACCGGAGCTGGTCATGTATTCCCTCAAGTTGCCCCTTGAACCTAGAACTTGTTTTTGTATTCTTTTTTTCCCATGAATCCAGCAAGCTTTAGACTTGGGTCTGGTTTAGTTCAAAATCTATCGCTGTGTTACTCTTTAACCCATTTTTTTATTTTTTCAAGAGACTTGATGGGAGTTGTTTTTGCATTCGAGGTTATATGAAGACTTCCTGACTGGACTCTCTTCTATTTTTGTTTGTGGCATCTGGCTTGTCTGGAATACATCCGCAATCTCTTGTTTTTTCCTGCTCCGCTCGTATAGCTCTTACTATTTCTAATTGTTTTTAGGTCCTAAAATTGGCTATACGGCTCTATGTTTCTATGGCCCTCATTGCTCCCCATATGGCCTTATGTCTGTGTGTAGCCATCGGCATCTCACACAGCACCGATACCACTTACGCCAGCACCTCATTATCATCCTTCTGATAAAATTTTGTGTATGGCACCGAGCGTTTCTCTTCCCTTATAGCGTGGTTAGAGTAGTAGGCATGCGCTATTCGGCTATGCTGACGGATTGGGAGTTTGGTTTTTGTTCCACAGGGGGGTCTCAGTTTCAAGCCATTGCCTACCAAGATTGATATAGTACAACAATAAAAGAGAGAAGCGGCAATTTGATTTTGCACTGTGTAATTGCCGGTGCTGCTAGTACCGTTTAAAGTACAAATGGCTAAAGGCGTTTGGTGCGCAACAGCCGCATCGTTATCCCAAAGCTTTGTGCTGCCGTGATTGTATGTGTGTATCAATAATATGGCTGTTATTTACTGTTGCTCCTATCATACTGATTTTATTGTTTTCATAACTGATAATGTGCGCAATATTTTATATTACTATGACTTGGGTCTTTTTGTTGTTGTCGCTGTTACCGTCATTGTGCTGTAATAGCTTTTTGTTTTTATGTACTTCAGCCGCAAATTAATACTTGTTGTTGTTTTTATTTATAGCAGTCAATATTTAGAGGCGTTATTGACCCTATTAACTGGCAACCAGCTGTTAAAATACATCGACAAACAAACAAACACACATACCATAGACGCGTACATACATTGATTGCATGTCATTTGCAACTGTGGTTGTGTACGCTGACAACTGTATGTGTGTGTGCGTAAGCAGGTATGTGTTGATAACCGCAAACAGGTGGTCCATATGACCGGGCGACAAAATTTAATAATACAAATTTTATTTTGGTTTTGTCGTACGCATAGCTGGGGAATAATTATTAGTAATCCTAATGATTAGTAATCGGATTAGAAACTTTTATTTTTCAGAATAATTGATTAATTACGATTAGTTGGCTATACTAATCGATTACTTATTGATTAGATTAGAACTAATCAAAAATCTAATCGCGATTAGTGACGATTAGCATATCTAATCAAAACCAATCTAAAGTAATCAAAAAAAAAAAATTCGATTAGATTTCTCGATAGTTTTGATTATATTTGATTAGATGAACTATTCTGAAATATTTTTGTAAAAAAAAATTTATTTATTTTTGTATATACTCTCGTTTTTTTTTGTTAAATATTCAGAATAGAACATTTTTGGTTATAATTGTTGTTCGCGCCCCCTCTATAAAATATATCATCGCTACCATTGCCTACACGAAGTTTTTCGTCTTCGCAATATGCATTTTATCAAAAGTAATAAGCACTTTCTTCCAAAATGATCCAAAATGTTTTGAAACGGACGTGCCTCAGTTGGACTATGAAAGCTCTTTTCATGATTTCAATGATGAAGCTAATTTCATCAATATTATATGATTTTTCAAACTAAATATTATTTTGGTTCCAGAACATGATGAGGAGGCGTTAATTCCCAGAACACCAATTTCAGCAAACGAGTCAAACGGTTTCAAAGAAGTGGTTAGCAATCAGCTATATGCGTATTTCAGTGACCCGACACCAGGTCCTGAAATTTGAAATAAATATTGTGCACTGAAGGAAGCCCGTCTAGCGTTCAATACCTCGCTTATGTCATCAGCGCCCGTCGAAAGGCTGTTTTCATTTGCTGGAATAGTCAATACCCCAAGACGGAATTCATTGTCTGAATTTTCTTTTGAAAAGTTGTTAGTAATGAGTAAGCGTCGAAATTTTCAGAACGTGCCTTTAATTTTTATACTACAACTAGTATGAGAAAAAGTGGAGATAGACCCATCAATAAGTGTACCGAAATGACCAGGGCTATGAGCCGAAGACAACCCCGTCCTTACTTGTTTAATAAGATTTATGTTTACAGTGAAATTTTGAATAAATGTTCTTTTAAGTTTGTTACTTTATGAATTAAACAAAAAAAAAAAAAAAATATTTCAAAATAGTTGATCTAATCAAATCTAATCAAAACCAATCGAGAAATCTAATCGATTTTTTTTTGATTAGTTTTGATTAGATATGCTAATCGTCGCTAATCGCCATTAGATTTTTGATTAGTTCTAATCTAATCAATTAGTAATCTAAAATATTAAAGAATGAAAAAAACTAATGATTAGATTATTTTATTTTTCTAATCGTAATGATTTCTAATTCTAATCGAAGTTCCCCAGCTCTGGCCGTACGTTTGTCAAACAAGTCACGACTGTAGCTTTTTCACGGACTTAACTGGCTCCAATTGGTAACAGAAAGGTAATTTAAAATGCTTTCCACCCAGTCCTTCGGACGGAGTGGAACTAATTGCTTGCGCGGTTCGACACGGGACTAATCAAACTAACGGCATATACAGGCGATGGCCACATAGTTGCCAATTCTTAATAGTACACTTTTTTATGCCGTCGACGTTGCTTCTTACTAAATTAGATTAATTAAATTAACAAAATGCTTTCTGCATTTTAGTGCTTTAATAAACTTTATTTGAATTTTTTCATTATTTCTTACTGTTAAGCTTTGCTTGGGCGATTTCTTTACCTCTTCGTTTTTTATTTCACCGAAAGAATAATGAACTTGCAGTTAATGAGTAAAAATAAAAATTTAAGCAAAAACTGACATTGAGGGTATACAAAAGAGATAAAACTTGTAAATTCGCAACAACAAAAAGTTTGTAAAATGGCGCAACGATGCTAAGACTTGCGAAGTTTAAAAAAAAATTCTTTGTTTAAATATAATTTATTTAATAAAAAAAAAATGTTACCTTGGCGATTGTTCAGTTAAGTCAACCATCAAATGAACGGACTTGAGATGTGCAAATTTGCTTGAGTAAAACGTGGAAGCACTACTTTCTAAAGTTCAAAGTTCATAAGGAGGAGAAGCACTGCATGATATTTTTATACTCAGTTGAGCAGAGTTCACAGAGTATATTAAGTTTGATTGCATAACGGTTGGTTGTACAGGTATAAAGGAATCGAGATAGATATAGACTTCCATATATCAAAATCATCAGGATCGAAAAAAAATTTGATTGAGCCATGTCCGTCCGTCCGTCCGTCCGTCTGTTAACACGATAACTTGAGTAAATTTTGAGGTATCTTGATGAAATTTAGTATGTAGGTTTCTGAGCACTCATCTCAGATCGCTATTTAAAATGAACGATATCGGACTATAACCACGCCCACTTTTTCGATATCGAAAATTTTGAAAAACCGAAAAAGTGCAATAATTCATTACCAAAGACAGATAAAGCGATGAAATTTGGTAGGTGAGTTGAACTTATGACGCAGAACAGAAAATTAGTAAACTTTTGGACAATGGGCGTGGCACCGCCCAATTTTAAAAGAAGATAATTTAAAATTTTGCAAGCTGTAATTTGGCAGTCGTTGAAGATATCATGATGAAATTTGGCAGCAACGTTACTCCTATTACTATATGTCCGCTTAATAAAAATTTGCAAAATCGGAGAAGGACCACGCACACTTTTAAAAAAAAATTTTTTAAGTAAAATTTTAACAAAAAATTTAATATCTTTACAGTATATAAGTAAATTATGTCAACATTCAACTCCAGTAATGATATGGTGCAACAAAATACAAAAATCAAAGAAAATTTCAAAATGGGCGTGGCTCCGCCCTTTTTCATTTAATTTGTCTAGGATACTTTTAATGCCATAAGCCGAACAAAAATTTACTAATCCTTTTGAAATTTGGTAGGGGCATAGATTTTATGACGTTAACTGTTTTCTGTGAAAATGGGCGAAATCGGTTGAAGCCACGCCCAGTTTTTATACACAGTCGTCCGTCTGTCCTTCCGCATGGCCGTTAACACGATAACTACAGCAAAAATCGACATATCTTTAATGAACTTAGTTCACGTACTTACTTGAACTCACTTTATGTTGGTATGAAAAATGAACGAAATCCGACAATGACCACGCCTTTTTCGATATCGAAAATTACGAGAAATGAAAAAAATGCCATAATTCTATACCAAATACGAAAAAAGGGATGAAACATGGTGAGGTAATTGGATTGTTTTATTGACGCGAAATATAACTTTAGAAAAACTCTTTAAAATGGTTGTGACACCTACCATATTAAGTAGAAGAAAATAAAAAAGTTCTGCAGGGCGAAATAAAAAACCCTTGAAATCTTGGCAGGTATTACATACATAAATAAATTAACGGTATCCAACAGATGATGTCCTGGGTCACCCTGGTCCACATTTTGGTCGATATCTGGAAAACGCCTTCACATATACAACTACCACCACTCCTTTTTAAAACTCTCACTAATACCTTTAATTTGATACTAATATCGTACAAACAAAGTCTAGAGTCACCCCTGGTCCACCTTTATGGCGATATTTCGAAACGGCGTCCACCTATAGAACTAAGGCCGACTCCCTTTTAAAATACTCACTAACACCTTTCGTTTGATACCCATATTGTACAACCGCATTCTAAAGTCACCCCTGGTCTACCTTTATGGCGATATCTCGAAAAAGCGACCACCTATACAACTACCAGCACTCCCTTTTAAAACTCTCATTAATATTTATTTATTTAATTTGATACCCATATCGTACAAACACATTCTAGAGTCACCCCTGCTCCACCTTTATAGCGATATCTCGAGAAGGCGTCCCCCTATAGAACTAAGCTCCACGCCCTTTTTAAATACTCATTAACACCTTTCATTTGATACCCATATCGTACAAACAAAGTCTAGAGTCACCCCTGGCCCACCTTTATGGCGATATTTCGAAACGGCGTCCACCAATAGAACTAAGGCCGACTCCCTTTCAAAATACTCATTAACACCTTTCGTTTGATACCCATATTGTACAACCGCATTCTAAAGCCACCCTGGTCTACCTTTATGGCGATATCTCGAAAAAGCGACCACCTATACAACTACCAGCACTCCCTTTTAAAACTCTCATTAATGTTTATTTATTTAATTTGATACCCATATCGTACAAACAAAGTCTAGAGTCACCCCTGGTCCACCTTTATGGCGATATTTCGAAACGGCGTCCACCTATAGGACTAAGGCCGACTCCCTTTTAAAATACTCATTAACACCTTTCGTTTGATACCCATATTGTACAACCGCATTCTAAAGTCACCCCTGGTGTACCTTTATGGCGATATCTCGAAAAAGCGACCACCTATACAACTACCAGCACTCCCTTTTAAAACTCTCATTAATATTTATTTATTTAATTTGATACCCATATCGTACAAACACATTCTAGAGTCACCCCTGCTCCACCTTTATAGCGATATCTCGAGAAGGCGTCCCCCTATAGAACTAAGCTCCACGCCCTTTTTAAATACTCATTAACACCTTTCGTTTGATACCCATATTGTACAACCGCATTCTAAAGTCACCCCTGGTCTACCTTTATGGCGATATCTCGAAAAAGCGACCACCTATACAACTACCAGCACTCCCTTTTAAAACTCTCATTAATATTTATTTATTTAATTTGATACCCATATCGTACAAACAAAGTCTAGAGTCACCCCTGGTCCACCTTTATGGCGATATTTCGAAACGGCGTCCACCTATAGAACTAAGGCCGGCTCCCTTTTAAAATACTCATTAACACCTTTCGTTTGATACCCATATTGTACAACCGCATTCTAAAGTCACCCCTGGTCTACCTTTATGGCGATATCTCGAAAAAGCGACCACATATACAACTACCAGCACTCCCTTTTAAAACTCTCATTAATATTTATTTATTTAATTTGATACCCATATCGTACAAACACATTCTAGAGTCACCCCTGCTCCACCTTTATAGCGATATCTCGAGAAGGCGTCCCCCTATAGAACTAAGCTCCACGCCCTTTTTAAATACTCATTAACACCTTTCGTTTGATACCCATATTGTACAACCGCATTCTAAAGTCACCCCTGGTCTATCTTTATGGCGATATCTCGAAAAAGCGACCACCTATACAACTACCAGCACTCCCTTTTAAAACTCTCATTAATATTTATTTATTTAATTTGATACCCATATCGTACAAACACATTCTAGAGTCACCCCTGCTCCACCTTTATAGCGATATCTCGAGAAGGCGTCCCCCTATAGAACTAAGCTCCACACCCTTTTTAAATACTCATTAACACCTTTCATTTGATACCCATATTGTACAACCGCATTCTAAAGTCACACCTGGTCTACCTTTATGGCGATATCTCGAAAAAGCGACCACCTATACAACTACCAGCACTCCCTTTTAAAACTCTCATTAATATTTATTTATTTAATTTGATACCCATATCGTACAAACACATTCTAGAGTCACCCCTGCTCCACCTTTATAGCGATATCTCGAGAAGGCGTCCCCCTATAGAACTAAGCTCCACGCCATTTTTAAATACTCATTAACACCTTTCGTTTGATACCCATATTGTACAACCGCATTCTAAAGTCACCCCTTGTCTATCTTTATGGCGATATCTCGAAAAAGCGACCACCTATACAACTACCAGCACTCCCTTTTAAAACTCTCATTAATATTTATTTATTTAATTTGATACCCATATCGTACAAACACATTCTAGAGTCACCCCTGCTCCACCTTTAGAGCGATATCTCGAGAAGGCGTCCCCCTATAGAACTAAGCTCCACGCCCTTTTTAAATACTCATTAACACCTTTCGTTTGATACCCATATCGTACAAACACATTCTAGAGTCACCCCTGCTCCACCTTTATAGCGATATCTCGAGAAGGCGTCCCCCTATAGAACTAAGCTCCACACCCTTTTTAAATACTCATTAACACCTTTCATTTGATACCCATATTGTACAACCGCATTCTAAAGTCACACCTGGTCTACCTTTATGGCGATATCTCGAAAAAGCGACCACCTATACAACTACCAGCACTCCCTTTTAAAACTCTCATTAATATTTATTTATTTAATTTGATACCCATATCGTACAAACACATTCTAGAGTCACCCCTGCTCCACCTTTATAGCGATATCTCGAGAAGGCGTCCCCCTATAGAACTAAGCTCCACGCCCTTTTTAAATACTCATTAACACCTTTCATTTGATACCCATATTGCACAACCGCATTCTAAAGTCACCCCTGGTCTACCTTTATGGCGATATCTCGAAAAAGCGACCACCTATACAACTACCAGCACTCCCTTTTAAAACTCTCATTAATATTTATTTATTTAATTTGATACCCATATCGTACAAACAAATTCTAGGGTCACTCCTGGTCCACCTTTATAGCAATATCTCGAAACGGCGTCCACCTGTGGACCTAAGGATCACTCCCTTTTAAAATACACATTAGCACCTTTTTTTTTGATACCCATATTGTACAAACAAATTCTAGAATCACCCCTGGTCCACCTTTATGGAGATATCTCGAAACGGCGTCCACCTGTTGAACTAAGGATTACTCCCTTTTAAAATACTCATTAACACCTTTCATTTGATCCCATATCGTACAAACAAATTCTAGATTCAACCCTGATCCACCTTTATGGCGATATCCCTAAATAGCGTCCACCTATAGAACTATGGCCAACTCCCTCATAAAATACTCTTTAATGCCTTTCATTTGATACACATGTCATACAAACACATTCCAGGGTTTCCCTCGGTTCATTTTCCTACATGGTTATTTTCCCTTATATTGTCACCATAGCTCTCAACTGAGTATGTAATGTCCGGTTACACCCGAACTTAACCTTTCTTATTTGTTTTTGGTAAAATTTACTAAAACTTAAAGATATTGTGACCAATTCGCCAAATAATAAGACCCTTAAACTTGCACAAGTAATTGGTTTTAGTCACTCTTAATAAGTCTATCCTATACTATTGAGTCCTTATTTGGTGGACAGCCATACAAAAAAGAACCTTCCTCAAAAAATAGGGGGCGGAGGTATGCAGGCTATCAATGCTCAGCGCTAAAAACGTCCCGACGGCTGCACTGTATGGCATGCAGCATCATCAATTACAGGACAAACAGACTGCCTGATTCCTTATCTGCGCTTTGGAAGGGCTCTTAAAGCCACAATAGAGGTGTATGTTTAGTGCAAGGGTGCCCAAATTGTTGGCACCGATGGTTCAAAAGTAGTGAAAGGAGTGGTGTCTACGGCATACTGTCCTGATCCGGAAACAAATAGATCCCCCAAGCTGCCAGATCACAGTAGCGTTTTTCAGTTGGAAATACTAGCCGTAACCAAAGCAGTAGAAACGCTGGAAGAAGTAGTAATCAAAACAATAATCTCGCACAACACTGCATCTAAAAGTGTGTTAGAGTATAAACTATCGCTGGAAAGAATCGGGAAAGGGCGAAGCATACATCTATATCGGACTCCAGGCAGGCCCGGCCTCAGGGGGAGGGTTTTGGGTATTCAACCCCCGATCGATCATATTTTGTGCACGTGCCCTGCGCTTGCTAGGATAAGACTCCAGCTATTACGTGTGATACATGTCAAATTTAGAATCCCAGAAGACGGAGTTGTTTTATAACATAGATCCTCGTTAAAGCAACTGTGAAGTCCTCATGGACCGGTCAGTTCAACTTTACCTAAACATTAACCCTTCTAACGTCGCGTGCGGCTGAGCATGCAGGTTCTTTCACATAATCCAGCAAAGCTAGCGGACGTAAGCGAAACCGACAATACTTATAACCACTGCTGGGTTATTTATTTACTTATTTATTTGTTTGGATAGGAAAAGAACTAGAAGCTTGTCAAGTTCAACAAATCTGCAGTGAGAGTATTCACGGTTGTTGTCACAGGTTAATGCTCCGACGGTGGCTCACAGCAAAAATCCCCCTTTGCAGAAGCTGTCAGGATGTGGAAGAGGAGGTATTGATTTGTTACTTTCGCTGTCATTGTCTAGGACTGCAAACAATGAGAGTCAGATTTCTGTGCGCTCGGTTTTTTGGCAATCTGGAAAAGATTGCGAAAGCGGATTTTTAGGTGCTACTTAAGCTCAAAGGAGAAAGCAAGTGGTTCGTGAAAGACTAATAGAAAAAAATCTGGTTGGACGAGTGTGCCTCCACCCGGTACTCACTGAGGGTACTCACAATGTACAACAATTTCTCCAAATGGATGTGTGGCAAATGCACACCTGCACGTCCCTTAACCTAACCTAACCTTAAGATCTAGAAGGACCAACTCGAATGTTGATGGCGACAGAAATTTCGGAATTCCATTGAGTACTTCTAGGCAACGCGCAAAGACAATTTAGCAAGCTTAGAGCTTACAAAGCCTTTGGCCATATGGCGTAAATTTCTCGGACTAACTCCTACCACTATTCACGGAATGCTAGCTTATTGCCCATTCCTTCGTACTTTTATTGCGATTACCCGGAAAATAAATAAAACCAACAATACATCCAACCGCCAGACTCATAGCTAAATCTGTACAGGGATTAACCGGACTTGAAGTGATCTTTGTTCACCCATGAGACCAATAGGCCGCCTCGCTATCCGGTAGCATTTGCATCCAGAAATCGATGACACATCTGCTTTGATAATAGCTAATATCTTGTATTCAAATACGCTCACGAGATCCGGTCGGTGCTTAGATATGCTCGTTATCATTGTTGCTGCAAATATTCGAGCTCCCATTCCACAGACCACCTTTTAACCGTCCTGCTCGAATGCCACCTGCTCTACTATTACGAGTACTCACTGTTAAAATTAGCTGAGTCCTTCGGTAATTGTGCACCAATTAGAGAACGATTAAAGACTTTGTGATAAATATTTTGTGCTCCAAATAGAGCGTCTTTGAAAATTTAACATTCGTTGACTATTACTTCAATCAAATTTGGGATTTTGGCATTGAAATTTTTTTCCAGAATTAATGTGTTTTTGTTGCCATCATAACGACGTTATCAAAAACCAGTTACAGTCACCGAAAATTTGTGTGCAACAAAGCAAAAAAAAAAACATAAACGCACTAGCGGATGCAAAAACTTTCATATGCATACAATCAACCTTTACAAGGGTATATCATATGTTGCATGTATGCATGCTTGCACGTGGATGCCACAACAACAGCACAGCAATTTGCTGCATGCAACACAGACCGCCCACCTGAATTAAGTGATGAGTAGCCTTAGTTGCTGCGTTTTGACATTGCATTGTGAGCTTCTGGAGCCTAACCTACAGCTGCTTAACTTCATGCTTGAATACCAACAACGGCTTGTGGCACATGTACTCATATTCATGTTGCATGCAACTATTTAACGTTAAAATGTGTTGAGGAGCTGAAAGCAAAAAAAAAAAAACAAACATGAAATAAGTGCGGTGGCGGCGACGAGCGTACGCCGGGTTACATGTTGCAACAGCAGCTGTTCCTGCATCGTACCCGCATTAATGTTGCATTTTCAGTTGTTGTTGCTTCTGTTTTCTGGTTGCTGCTGCTGTTTTGTTGTTGCGCTTCGTAAGCAAATTGCTGCAATTTTACCTTTGTTGCTGCCATAGTCAAGGATTACATTGACGTTGATGTTGTTGATTCTTTTTTGATTGTTGTTTTGGTTGCATTGCTGTACTTGTTTTTTTTTTGTGGTTTTTGCTTTTGTTGTTGCTGTGTTATCGCATTGTCGTCTCGCTACGACGCAACAAATCCATCATCAATTCATATTACGCATACGCCATGTGTTACCTGACCAAAAGTTTGCTACTCACTTACGCACGCACACAGCTACATTTACACACATGCATATACCTGTGTGTGCGCAGAGCAACATTGTTGTTGCCAATTTATGATTCACAATTTACAATTTTCCTTGTAACCATGAACCTGCTTATGTTGTTGGCAATTTTATTAATGCCCTCATCGTTTGTTTGACTACCCTTTGGCGTTAGCGGTTTGTGGGCGTGGTAAGTGTGTGTGCCTGAGTGTCGCGTATTGCATTGCATTTTTAGCGCATAATTTAGTGTTGTTGCGGCATGCCACGCATAATGATGACATTTTTCTTCAAGCATTTGTTGTAGCGATTCCTTGGAGGTGAGAAAACTGTTGCTTCAACGCAAGCAAATGGAAGCAAAATGGAAGTGAATAAAATTCGACGAAAGCTTTGATGAAAAGCAATGAATTGTGAGAAAGTGAGAAAATTATTTTACTTAAAATGAATATTAATATTCCATATAAGTCGACCTGACTGACCTTGCTTTTGCATTAAACATTGAATTATCTACATTTGAAAAAAAAACTTACTCGCCGCGCTTCTCTCTCTGACCTTCATCCCCTGCCTCGTTTTCTTGCTTTTCTTCTCCTTTCGCCCTCTTCTTTGCCCATTACAGCATTAGAAACTATATACAATACTCTGGGACTGGAATTGGGACCGGGACTGGGCCTGAGACTGGGACTAAGGGATGGTGAAAAAAAAAAACAAGGGAAGGAGAAATAGATAGAATTAGACGAGGGTAGATTGATAGGCATAAATGGAGTGGGGGAGGAAGAATGAGAGGGAGCTAGTGAAAAAGACGGAGAGGAGGAAAGAGACGCAGAAAGAGGGATGAATTGTCTCCCCTTGCTGAGTCTCTGGGCACAGCGGCATTGAACGGAATGAACTTGCGGATGAGATGGTTAGGAAAGGTTCCGACTTAGACATAAGTGAGGTGAACAGCTCCGTCGGACCGCCGCTGCGTTATCTCCTAGGGCGAATCGACGAATATGATAACAGGGCAATGGACTTGCTATCGACCGATAGGGTGGGCTGCGAAGTCCTAATGGCCATGCTTGGATAGGAAAGGCACCAGCTTCCTTCTCAAACTGAACAAATCTGCGGAGAGAGTACTTACGGGTGTCATCACAGGTCATTGTGCTATCGCACCAATGCTCAGACGATGGCGAAGAGGATTCGATCTACCGCTTACTCGGCCGAAGTACGGCGCTTCTAAGAATAAGGCTCAGATTTGTGGGTTCACGCTTTTTCGACAGCCTGGCAGAGGTTGGGAAGGTGGACGTCTCGCTTCTTCTTGGGCTCATCAGGGAAAGCAAATGGTTCCTTGAGGACCACTAAGAGGTAATGGGGCTAAACGAATTTGCCGCCACCCTATACTTACTGAGGGTACTCACAATGGACAAAAATTTCTCCGAGTGGAAGTGTGGGTGACACTCACGCACTCCCTCTTAACCTAACCTAACTTTAGAGGGATGAATAAAAGGATAAGAGAGGCGGAGTGAAAGTAAGAGGTAAATTCTTCTTAAAACTTATGCAGCTAGACCAAAGTTAGGGCAGATCAACATATGGGTCTGCTGGTTGACCTCATAAAATAAAACGATACAGTTCTATTTTATGTTATAACTCTGCACAAAAAGTTTCCGATTTGAAAACTGGTTCTGGCATTTTAAAGCTTTTATAAGTAAGATGATTTGTTGTTATTGTTGTTGTATTAACGATAAAGAAACTTCACGAAGGTTTTGGGGAGTGTTATCGATGTTGATGGTGCTTTGTTGGATATAGTTCCGGTACGTTTCGGTAACAAGCACCATTAAGTAACAGCTCGACAATCTCGATTAATATGACCACATTATACTTTCTAGGCCATCCCGCACCCCACCTCCGCCCCCTATGTCTATGAGGAACTGGGTGTCGCCAGAGTCTTGCTGCTAAATATGTGTATGATACATTCTTATTTGTAACAAAATTCCCCTCGCGTAGGTGAGGTTGCCAATTGGGTTGCGGCAGCGCTCAAGCTATAAAACTTTGTATTACGCTTATCAATGTCTTGAATTCAAGTAAGATGATTTATTTCACAGTAATGTAAATAAGTCTTTAATAGGGGCGTCACAATCATTACAAAATATGTGACTTAACTTTGAAATATTTACTTTCGTTCTGCATAAAGAAAAAAGTTAATTTTTTGCTAATGCAATCAAAATTGTTTAAGAAAAACTTACACTTAAAAAAAAAAAATAGTATGTGTGCGTGTTCGCCATGAACCAACCATTCAAACACGCACTCAACGAGAGCATTCTATACCGTCACATTTTTGAAGTAGACAAAATGGCAAAAAGGGCCAGCTAACGAATGCATGTCCTGCTATTTATGTAGGTATGTATGCATTTTCTTTAAATTTTATTTTGATTTCGGCATCACCTACATATTCATGCAACAAAACGGCTTAAAGCCGCCGACATCTTTTGAAACATACTCTTTTGTTGAAACTTTAAATAAATGTTATACCTTTTCGTATGTTTGTATGTATATATGTACACTAGGAAATATTGTACACTCCAAAAATTGTATGCGTATTTGTTTGATGATTTGTAGAAACAAAACTAAGATTAACTCCTCCAACTGCACTTTCAAATCTTCCACGCTCTTAACTTGCCACTTACACACGAATATATCAACAGCAAAACGTGCATCTCCAAACGCAATTAATTCGAATAAATCCAACATTTCAACGACATCGCCACTCATCACATCAAGCACACATTCGTTGATGCATCTTCTTGGTCGCGCATTTGCCACAATCGGTGTTTTGCATTCCAAATGACCACAACAAATCACCATTAGCGTTAGCGTGATCTCCAGCCCGCATGCATTCAAATTTTCTAGATTAGCCACACAAAAAAAAGCTTTACAAAGCGTATTCTGGTACTCGAATGGACCACCGAATACTAATAGATCAATGCTAAAAGCCGCAAAGCGTTGCTAATTGGGCCACATTAGGTAGAAGGTAAATCACCAGCAAGCGCTTCATATGTGTGTGTGTGGGTTTACAACAAAACATGCATGCGCTTAACATCAAAGCAAAATTAAGCAGGAAGATATACTGAACAATTAAAGGTTAAGCAAAATTTATACAAATTTCAATGTAAATATGTTTTTATATTTGTATGTACGTATGTATGTGAATGTGTTATGCACAAATGTATATCTGCGTATGATATAAACTTTCACCCCTTCATCTTGCCACTTATTTGCAAAACTTGCCCCATAGTTACAACCAGCAACAATTCAAGCACTTGTGTGATGTTTTGTTGTTGTGACTAATTTAGAGCGCATCTGCATGTATTCATGTAATATATTGTATTCACATATCCATGCATAAGTGTGTGTGTTGGCAAAAGTTTTGGCAACTGCAACTAACGTTCGTCACATTAGCACACAATGTGCAATGTGGTGTGGCAATGTTGCAGCGGTTAAAGTGGCAGCAACAAGCAACAACTTGGCAACATTTTGTGACACCCAATTAGGCAGCTTTAATGTTTCAATGTATAGGTGTGTGATGGTAAATGCATACTAAAACATATGTCACTAAATGTGCAGTTGTGCGCTTATTTTAGTATGTTTTATTTCACACAAAGACACCCACATACACACACTCACAGTTGCGTAAACCTTTTAGTTTTAATTAAAGTGCGTTTATTTATTGTTTTTTTTTTTTTTTTAATCCAACCGATTTTGATTTGCCACATGTTACATGTCTTTCGGTAGAGGAGTTAGTAATTTGGTCAACCCTTTTGTGGTCTTTTGACAACACCCGGTGTTGGATGTTTGACAGATGGAAGTTTATTTAACGGCAGAATACCTAAAAATATGCCACATGCCACTTCTCATAAATAAATAGAAATAAACTTAATTAGTCCCACGTATGAAAATATATAAACCAATTTAATGCAACTTTACCAGCTACAAGTAATTTCGGGCTCTTTGTGAAGAGCTTCGTCGGCTTATTCACGGCAGTAACAGATACCGACAAGTTATTGTTTCACTATCCGCTTATTACCGAAGGCGAAATTGTCGGCGAGCTACCAATAAATCATAGGCTTGCTAGCGCTGAGTTATCGATGTTACATTGCAGTCTTATCGGTACCAGCTTTATAAGAAACCGAATCAACAAATTGGTAATAATCCAATAACCAACCGACAACTTTTCGAGAGCAACACGTCGATAACAAATAGTAATGCGCCGAAATTGTTTTTTTTTTTTTGATAAATGCCCAATAAATTCTTGATGTAATAACTCTTCGACAAATAATCGAAAACTTTCCTTTAATAAATCGTCAACGTTTCTATAACAAATCGATAACTTCTTCATAAAATATTGATAATTTTCGATAAATAGTCGATAGTGGCCGCATACCGTACCGAAGATCATGGGTTCACGCTCCTGGCAAAGTAACATCAAAATTTTTAAAACAAGTTATTTCAATTACAAGAAAGTTTTTCTAAGAGGGTCGCCCCTCGGCAGTGATTTGGCAAACACTCCGAGTGTATTTCTGCCAAGAAAAGCTCTGAGTGAAAACTCATCTGCCTTGCAGATGCCGTTCAGAGTCTGCATAAAACATTCAGGACCGATTTGTAGGAAAAATGGAAAGGAGCACGACGGAAATTGGAAAAGAAGCTCGGCCTAAAATCTCTTCGGAGGTTATTGCGTCTTACATTTACTTTTTTATTTAGTAGATAGCTTTTCTATAACAATGTCGACAACTTTTCGATAACATATCGATAATTTTTTGATATATATTTTTTATAAATTTGCTATAACAAACCGGTAACTCGTCGATTAAAAATCGATTACCCCTCGATAACTTTTTTTTATCAACAAAAAATATTATAACACTTTGATAACAAATCGATAAGTTGATAACTCGTTGATAAGAAATAGTTACCTTGACTGTATCCTATCGAGAAAAAGCCGACAACTCATACATATCAAACCGTTAACAATTTGATAAAAAACTGTTAACACGCCGCCCAGTTGTGGTTCTGGGTTCGGTTTTGACTTCTAGTCCTTTCTTTCCTCTCCCATGGTATCCGTTTTTCCTTTCAAAGAGACATTCGACTTAGCCTTTGTTCTCGCTTTCTTTTACGTATTTACTTCCGCTTTTGTCTTCTCCTAACACAAGCCGGCAAACTTTAAACAACATTCAGACCCAGAAACCAGACTATATATTTGCGAAAGTTTATGATGCGCTTAGTCCAAATCTGGCCTCAGAATTGCTCTATCAGCTCTGGTTTTGGAGATATCCTAACCTAGAAATGCAAAAAAACACCGTTTTTGCCCATATTTGAGGTTATGTAGCCTTGCAAATGTTTCTTTCACCAAAACTGAAGGATGGCATCTTTTAATACAAGTATTCTTCTTTCAAATGGCGTTGAGTTTGTTTCTAAATCTGAAATTTTCATGTTTCTAAATTTTCCTACACCTACATGAAAATTTCAAAATGCGATATCTCAGCGAAAAAAAATTATATTTGAGCAAGCTCAACGCCATTTAAAAGAATAAGACTGGTATTAAAAGATGCCTTTAATTTTGGTGAAGAAAACATCTGCAAGGCTACATAACTTCAAATATGTGTAATCTTCACCCTCCCATTATCCCTTACGTCATTATTCACATCTTTATCACTATTACAAATTCCCCTTTTTTCAAACTGCCTCACCTCTCTCCTTATCCATTTACCTAAGAGAAATCTGCTAAATAGAACTAGATGAAGACTATCTGGTCCTAGGACTAATATTACTATGAACATGCGGTCAAGCTCCGATGGAAAAGATCAATGAGACGAAAGAAGAAAAGTGAGACGACAAACTGTGTGCAAGGAGATTTATAAAGGCTGGTCTATCTTACCAATGGCTCCAGGTCTAAGTGGCAGTACAATGAACATCAAAATAGTTTTGTAAACTTTGGGTAAACGGGGATGCCTTTAGCATGCTTTTCTTCGCTATCTCATACTCCTGACTCAAACTCGGATACCAGTTTCGAGCGAAGTCTGTGCATACGCAAATAAAAATGATCTCCTGTCTTATTATCTGCGAAACAGGAAGAGCTTTTAAGCCAACACTTACACTTCTGCCCAAAGCTTTCCTGCAGTACTTAGGAAAGGCGTAACGGAGGTCTATTAAATGCACGGCAATTTCTTCGTCCTCAAAGCAAAATATGGATTAAAGCCAGAATTTTAAATGCTGACTTAAAGCCTTTTACCAGATTCTGGAAATAGCCGAAGCACTTTTTGCGTTTTTTAAATTTAGATTATTGCTATTCAGCTGTCACCTAACACAGACTAAATAAGCTTTAGACAAGCATACTAAATATAATGAGCTTTTCAGATCTCTTAAGGAAATGAAATCTCTTCACTTTAACCAGTTTAAAGCTAAAGCGGCAGCTAGCCACAAATATTTATATTTAAGGTCAAAAGGACGAACATACATTGCAACTCTTCTTTTGCCGTGGGAAATAACAAATCAGCAGCTAAGCCTTTTCACCTATTCCTTCTAGCATCTGTCGCTTCCACATCCTGTTCATGTACATACATACTCACCTCACAACCCTTTCCACACTTCCTTTATGCGCTTTAATTGGAGTACAATTTACAGTCACACGCTTCGTTGCGTGTCAACGAAGTATCTATGCACCTTAAACACTCATCGAAATGCAGCAGCAGCAACAACAATTACAACACTTGCACGAAAGCAAGTGTCATCAACAAGGTGCAGCTGCAGTCGAAGGTATGCCTGATGTGATGTTGCCACCATTTGTGGCAGGAAGCACAAGTGCTTGCAAAAGTAGTGGAATGTAGAGAGAGCAGCCAAAGAGAGGCGGGGAAATTGTGGAGCACTTTTTCAATTTAATGAGGTGCTTATTTTAAATTTACACTCACTTGCGTTGGCGAGTGAGCAAACAGCAAAGCTAAAGCCGAAGAAGTGTAGACGAAAAAGTGGGAAATGAAATGGGCAAAGCAAAGCAAGCGAGTAAGTGGAAGTGAGGTGGAGAGACGAAATATAATAAATATAAAAGAGGTGCCACCGGAAAATGATGCAGACCAAATGTGATCAACTTTGGTGCAATAGCCCCGTGGTATGTTGAGCTCTACTCTACCTAAGCTGAAGGAAACAGCAATGGCTTGTGCTTGTGGCCTGAAAAGCCGGATGCTGCTCAAGTATTTGGTTTTTTTTTTTTTAATACATACACTAATACTCATATGAGCTGGTTTTTTAGTTTGTTTATGTGCGTCCGTGCTTGAATGTAATGTCAATGTAGTAGGTGTGGCAAAAAAATTAAATGTTTGTGGTAAAGCAGTTTGCGAAATGTATAATGACAGTGCATTGCAATTTACGGAAGTGGCGCAAGAGTTGATGACAAAGTTGCATGGCTCGGAGAGACAGTCACCAGAGTATGGGACAGACAGGCAGACGCCTAGTGCAGAACTCCAGCGAATTGGATTTTGATGCATTATTTCATGTGCATAACCACAAATGTTTCTTGGGAGTATGAGAATGAGATTTTACAGGGTGCCTGAGGTTTTAATAATTTCAAGGAAAGCAGAAGATGTTACTTCTGACTTCAATGAACACTTCGTTTTGATAGATTCAAAAACTAGTTGGAAGTTTTCTCAAAATTATTTTTCTAATACTTAGCTCAAAATCTCACCAACATGCAGTATTACGCATAGCTCCATCACTCAACTTTACTTAGATTATAGTGTGATGACTGGCCAGTGAAGGCCTCCTCCTGTTTACAGAGATAGAATACGTAGCACATCAGTAAACAGCCTTACGCTTGTCGAAATATTTTGTTATTTAAGAAATATATCGCCGATCTATACTGCTAAAATGATTCTGGCTTAGAAAGTTTTCTCATAGACACTTTTTCATCGAAACGTTCATTGGTCGCAAGTCTTTTCCGCATTAGTTATTTCTAACGACTTCTACTGACTTCTTCCAAGTGCTCCCAAAACTTTGCTAACAATAAAAGGAGATCGAGATATCTATAAACATGACCGCTATAGCATAATTATTCCCTACTTTTGACCTGCACGTAAAGTAACCTAAGAAGAAATCTGATTGCTGTTTCGAGATTTGAAAAGTGGGCCTCCTCAAATAGCTCGATCCGTAGCCACAGGCATCGAACGTTTACCACTACAAAACGTACTTGTTAAGATCTATCTGTTAAGCACTTCACCACAGTAGATAGCCATCCTCTAGATCTCATCGCCTCAGTGAACTTCTTTAACGTACTAAGTGATCCACCTTGTTTGTGTCCATTCCAAAACCTTCGCTTGTCATCCCATTTTGTTTACATTAGGTTTCCAGTATTATTCCTCTTCTTATTAAAGCTATTCAATACTAAATCATCTCCTCTGCTGCAGTCGTGTTAGTACCATACAAAACAGTTTAACCACTCCTCATTTTAAGCCTTAAACAATTTTATTCGAATCTATGACATGAGAACAACTGGAGCTTTTCTGATTGTAAGGAGTGCGGTCAGTGCAGAAGGCTTGCGTCAACTATCTCATTCTATATTGAGATGTAGAAGACCCTCACTTGGACTTCATGAAAATTGGTTGCTATAGCTCATAAAATAGTGTATCGTCGGCTTTAAATAGTAGCTGCCTTAGTGGTCCCAGGGTGTAGTGCCAAACTAGCATTTACTTTGCTGTATGGGAATCCATCATAGAAGAGTAGACTACAGGCGGTGGGCGAAACGCTGAATTTTCTACAGCTTGCGAAATCCCTATCGGGATCAGAGAACTGCATGGACGTTCCTCAGCTTCTATTATAAAAGCACCGGCAATATTATACTAACAAACATCGGCTGAATTTATTGCTAAAGTAGATCTAAGTAGTTTCATCCAAATAATCCGAATTACATACATGGCAGGTTATGTTATTGTGGATTTTATTATGAACATTTTTGATAGGGGAGTAAGAAGAGGGCCTATCTCCCCAGCGGATTGGGGGGCTTAGAATTTACCCGCGGTAGATAAGCCTGTCGTAAGAGGCGACTAAAATACCAAATTGGTTCAATGGGTTGTGTCGCGTAACCCTCTCAAATGGTTACTTACTTACTTAATTGGCGCTTAACCGTCTAAACGGTTATGGCCGAAATGCTCAAATGGTTGCCAGCGCAATATATACTAGCTTCTCGAACTCAATTTTCAACCTCACCTACCCGTGGCGATTCCTGTTTCATTAACAGCCGAGGCTCTGGCGACCCCGAAATCCTAATGGATCTAAGGGGTGGGAGGGCGGTATGGTCTAGAAGGTTTCAAGTGGTCATACCAAATTGTTCCCGAGATGGTAGGGCTGGTACCTTTATGGTGCTTGTTACCGGAACGTACCGGATTTGCAGTAGAGTACAGGAGAGTACATGGTAAGTATACTAGCCCGAAAATTGCGGAAACGGTTCTTCATACCTTTATCGAGCTCTCTAGGTAAGCCCATTCTTTCTTTTTAAAGGAACTTTTATTCTTCAGAGCCTAATATTTCAGCAGAGCTCACCTGATGTAGGTGGAGTTGATAATTGGGTTCTAGTCCCGCTTAACAGCCCTATAAATTCCATCACAGATTATGCTTCATCCTCAGTTTGTGTCTGCAGTGTCTAAATTGGAATTTTTACGCCGATCTCTAATGATTTATGAGTTGCTTTTAAAAGAGTCGCAGTGGGTTTTAGGGACAATATCCATGTACAAAAACAATTTATTTATAAAAATGCACAGCTACTGTCGTTAAAAAATATAGAACGTTGCTAAAATGACAGGGAAACTTAAGGCTTAGCGCAGTATCAAAGTACGTAAGCTCTTTTTTTACTGGAAATTGACCCTTAAAAGTCACGGACAGAATTTTAATACCTTGGACTATTACATTATCTCTTTCATCATGGTCACCCTGTATAATGCTCAGACGACACAGAAGAAAGTACGAATGACCCTTAACGAGTCACCTGCACTCATTTCTACATGAGTGTATATATACACAGTTACTTTTTATATTACTCATCCATACACGACCACATACTCATCTTTAAAGCATCAATTGCAACTCCTGTCCTTTCTTTGAGAACTCACTTTTATTGCTTTTATACGCCTTTATCCTGCCTTACTTTGACCAGTTTGTTTGCTGCTGTATTCATTTGTTTATTTTGATTGTGCTTTGTGCTGAAATTGCTTTAAAGCTTTCCTGTTTCATTGTTTTGTTAAGGATTTTTTTATATTTACTTGTTTTTTCTTTTTTATTTTTGCTTTCCGATTTGATTTACCTACTCATCTGTCGTTTGTTTATGTTGTTTTGATGAAATAAATGAACAGTAAAAAAAAAGGGTTAAAAATAAAAAGCACGTCCTCTGAGCTCTTTGCAAACCTTTTCCTTGCTTGTAATTAAATAAATGATACAAATATTAGCTATTTAAGTGTGAAGTAAAAGAGAATGTTAATTAAGTCCTAAGTGAGATAAATAAATTTAAAAAAATAAAAACGTAGTAAAGTTCAAAACTTGAGATTGAAATAAAAAAATATGTCAAAAGAGGATTCATCATCAACTTTAATTGACACTTCACAGGTTCAACAATTTGATCCTTTTTTTGACCGTACTTAACGCTGACAGAGGACTCTATTTTTCAACTGTCCTCTTAGCACTAATTGGCAGAAGTGAGTCACCATTGGACTTCTGGGATGATTTCGGTTCTTTTTATCATCGTGGTCTCTATTTGCTGCCAGCGCCAGCATCAGGTTGGATAACATATCTAATAGGGAGTCGTTTTGTCTGAATTTAGGTTCCCTGAAAGCGCACTCACAACTTAAAAAAAGTCGTATTTCCATTGTATATGTCTAGGAGATTTCTGTAAGTAAATGAAGTGTATTTGCTAAAAATTGATTTATTGATTGATTGATTTATTAATTTAGTAATAATAGGATTACTAGTAATTACATTGATATTATTTACAAAATTTGGATATGCTATTTTCTTACAAAATCTATACATTTTCTCTTGAATGATTTAATATTTTGCTCTTGTTTGATGTCTTCGCTTAATGTATTGAATATTTTAAACCCTTTATAAAATATATTATTTTGCGATGATGTTTTGCTATACTTCTGTAATCTTATGCCTTTAACGTTTCTCGGCCCATATGGTTTCACTTCTCCAACATAGAGGACCTTCTCTGCTATGTAGTCTGGCATTTTTCCGATAGTAGTCTCGTATACAAACATAATTGTATTCAGCTCTAGTCTCTGTCGCACATTCAACCATTTCAGTGTATCAAGCATCAGCTGTACGGATGTATATCTACCACATTTTAATATTATTCGCATAGCTCTATTCTGTAGCTTTTGCATTCTATCAATTTGCGAGTTATTACAACACGAATACAGTATAGTTGAACAATACTCAAAATGTGGTTTAAGTATTGTGTTAAAATTTTTTATTGTATTTAGCACAGATAAGTTCTTTCTAATTCTTCTCAGGAAACCAAGTTTTTTTCCTATTTTTTTGCAAGCGTTTTCCATGTGAGGAGAAAACTGAAGACCATTGTCTATTATTACACCCAGGTATTTAATGTTATCTACTTTCTCAGTCATTTGCCCGTTTATTTCGATACTCTCTTCACTGCTCATATTAATTTCCATTAGTTTCGTTTTTTGCTCATTTAATTTAAGTTTATTCATTTTTAGCCATGTACTTATTTCGGTAATGTCTTGTGCTAATTTATTTTTACATTCTCTCGGAGTTTCACCTACCCTGTATATTAGTGTGTCATCGGCATATAACATGACTTCGCTGCATTTTACCACATTGCCCATATCTTTTATATATATTATGAATAATAATGCTCCAAGAATTGAGCCTTGCTGAACTCCTGTGTTCACATTTAGGTAGTCGGATTCATACCCTTTCACTACTGTGCGCTGCGTTCTATTTGTTAGGTAGGACCTAAACCAGTTTAGTTCACTATTTTGAACTCCGTACATATATAACTTTTGCAATAGTATATCTCTGTCTATTGTTTCAAATGCTTTTTTAAAGTCTAGAAAAAGGGCCATGATTTTTTTATTTTCATATCGTTTCCACTCACTTACTACATAGTTTACAGCTGTTTCACACGAGTATTTCTTTCTGAACCCCGATTGGTATTTCATAAACAATTTATTCGATTCAAAATAGTTTTCTAACTGTATTTTGACAGTTTTTTCAAGAACTTTCTCTAACGTCTTTAATTAGTTTATGTGTCTGAACTCATCACAGTTTACTGCCTTATTAATTTTTTCAAGTGGACTAATCATAGTTTCTTTCCATATATCAGGAAACACTCCTTGCATGAGGGACTCATTTACTATTTTCAATAGGGAATCACCAACTTTATTCCAGTTGTCTAATATCATTTTGGGTTTAACTCTTACATAATCTCTATTATTTTTTAAGGATTTGCATATATTTTTCAATTCTTCTAAACTTATTTTCCTAAATTTGAAAATGGCCGGAGCTTTTGTGGTTTTATCTACATATTGCACATGGTCAATCGAATCTCTTATGTTCTGTACACTTTGAACAAAAAATTAATTGAACTCATTAGACAAGGTCGTTTCATCACAGTATTTTTTATCGTTAAATATCACATAGTCAATTTGCTTCTTGTTCTGTTTTAATACTAATTTTTTGATCTCATTCCACATTTGTTTTTGATCTTTCGCTTCTACAATTCTTTTGTTTACGTAGTTCTTTTTTGCTTTAATAACTTCCTTATTGTAATTGTTTCTTGCACTTTTGTAATTTATCCAGCTCTGGGTTGTACCTATTATTTTAGTTTCTTGATACAGATCATATTTCATCTTCCTTAGACTCCGGAGATGGTTGTTGTACCAATCATTTATTTTTTTCCCGCATGGAATAACTTTCTTCTTCATAAACATCTGTATTGTATTTTCGAAGCTTTCGTCGAATAATTTAGCACCACTGTGCACATCATCACTTGACAAGGTTGGGTTTTGCCTGCCTAACTCGTGAGCAAATTTGTCTCTATCATATTTAAAATATATTATTTCTGCAAATGTTGTACTACGCTCAGTTTTCTTAAAGTTTATATTGAACTCAATGAGCTCGTGATCTGATAGTTTTAGGTAACTATTTACCTTCACGTCTATTGCTTGAATGTTACTAATTATATAGTCCATTAGAGTTTTCGAGTAACTGGTTACGCGGGTATGTTCTTTCACATGTTGCTTTAGATCATTGTCATTCAAAAAACTTTCTATATTTCTTTTATACGTTCCTCGCTTATTCCAGTCAATGTTAAAATCTCCTGCTATCATTATATTGCCTGACCACTTCATTATTTCTTCAATTTTTTCATGAAAAATTTCACAGAATTCCTTTTCGGAGCTCCTGAGTGATCTATACACAGCCACAATAATCAAGTAAATATTTCCACGCTTTCATCTACATGCTAACAGCCACATCTTTGATTGGATCGAGTGTTCTAGTACCTTTGTAACTTTCCAATTGCTTTTATAATATAATGTCACTCCTCCGGTATGTATGGAGTTAGATACACAACTTTCGCTTTTGTACCCTGGTAAATTTATTTCGTTTTCTTCGACACAAGCCGTCATATGTGTTTCAGTTAGAATAAGAAAATCCATTTCACTGCTGCCAATTAGAATTTTTATATGCTCGAGATTGTTCATAAGCCCTTGTATGTTTGTGCAAATTCCACTAACATTTGCTAATTGCTAATAACCTATTCTTTTCTTTTTTGCATCGAGCTTATTCAAATAAACTGGACACAACTTACTGGTAGTTATATGACTTTCGTCGAGTCCAAGCTTCAGCTTCTCATTTGCCCTTACACAGTTGATACATGTATTTACTTTTTCTTTATCACACTCATTTGTTTTATGTTTGCCCAAGCATTTCAGATACACTTCATCATTTTTACATTCTGCAGCCTTGTGATTGAACCCAAGACATTTATAGCAACGTATCACATCAACACCATTATATACATTACACCTATCCCATCCGACATTAATCTTTTCATTAGTTAGGACCTTTGGAAACGAATCGACATCAGTCTCAATTATCGCATTGTAGTATTTATTATTACTTTTTTTTATTTCATACGTCGTTACGTACTTTAAGTGGCTTTTTTCGAGTATGCCGTTTTGCATTCTTAATTTTTCAATTATCCCTGTCTCCTCATGTTTAAAGCTCATACGTGAGATTACAAACCTGGGGTTTATTCTACTTGGAACTTTAACTTCATAATCATCACCGATATTTTTTTGTAGTGCACATTTAATTTTTTCCCGCTCAGTGTTATCTTCGCTTTCTATCTTAAGTTGCTTTGGATCCTCCTTTTTATTTAAATCTTCTTTTGTTTTATCACATTTTTGACTTGCTTTAGGCTTAAGAATTATTGGCATACTTTTTTTCATTTTAGGTAAAACCTGGTTTTTCGAACTACACTTTAACACATCTGAAAATGATTTCTGGCAACTTTGGTTGTTTACAATTTTCTTTACTTCACCACATATTTCTTTATTTTCTTTTTTACTGCTCTCTAACTCTTTGCAGATTTTTTCGCTATGCAGCTTAAAGCTTTCGGCCAGATCACATAAGCTTTTCATTTCTTTCACACTTTTCTCACACGAGGCTTGTGCATTTTGCATTGACTGCATTCTCACTGCGTACCGATTCTCAATTGCTTCAAGCAGCTTTTTAATTTCATTTTCATTGTTTTGTATAGCATCTTAGATAGCGACCATTTGTTTTTACCGTTTCTTGCACTTCTCTTATCACCATATCAACATTATGTATGTACATAAGGCAATCTTCACAAATAAAATTAACCATTTTATTTGTATCAATAAATGCCACTGGAGTACTGATCCGAACCCGAACATTTCGTTGACACATGGTAAACCTTTTCACAAACACCGGCACATCTTATTCCCGTCTCTCCCCGTATTGCATTTCTGCATTTATTGCACTTATATTCCGGCGGCATTATGCACAAAGCGCACTTTCGCATATATTTTCTTGCAAGTGCCAAGTTATGCAAGCAACGATTTCTTGGTAGATGTATATTGGAACGATTTTCCGTCATCCCTGTATTTATAGTTCGTACGCACATGAGTAGGTATTGTCAAAATTGATGCTTGTGTATATTTAGTTATTTGTATGTGTTGTGGGTTTATTAAGAACCGAGGGAGGTTTTTTACTGATCGATTTGTGTGGCTTACTGAGACAGGTAAAAGTCCGTAAGTTTAGTCGTCCGACCTTCTCCTTGGGTTTGTTGTTTTGGTGCGTTAATTGTTTTGTGTTTATTTGTTGTTGTGTGTTTGCCGGTGGCAGAAATTGTGTTTATTGTTTACTATTCTACCGTCAAATGTTTTGTGTTTGTAGATTTCCATTTTTTGAGCACGTTAAGACGTCGGCCTTTTGCTTGTATGTGAAGAACCCTAATTGTTTTATTGATGTTTTCTGGGGAACATTCATTTTCGACCATGTGATTCGCCAAGTTAAACTCTGGTATAATGTTTGGATTCCGTGTTTTTTCTTGTAATCTCTAATGTGCTCTCTGAACCTCGTTCTTATTTGCCGTCCTGTTTGTCCAATGTAACTATGTTGGCATCCGCAGGTAAGCTTGTATACGCCGTGGCTGCTAAACGGATCCTCTGAGTTAGTGTTAGTTCTTAGTTTTCGCCCTAGATTGTTCGATGTTTTGAACACTGTGTTAATGTTTCCCAATTTATATACTTATTTGCTGGTTTCCAGTATATGTCATAGACGTCCAGATGTTATTATTTTCATTTTCATTATTTCTTTTTGGTTCTCCATGCGTCCTTCTGAGCTTACCTACTACGTTTACGTTTTTCGCGATTACTCTTCAAATAAGCGACTATAAAAACAGACGGAAAACTTGCTGCAAAAACACGGCATTGTTTTATTGTCATAACTTTTTATATTTTACATAATTTTTCAGGTAAATTTTAGTTGCAAAAAATGATTTTAATTGAATCCACAACGTCATCAAAAACAAAATACAAAATAAAACCGTGAAACAGCACCGGCACTACACTCCATTGAGTGCTACACTGCGTATGAGTCATATTTACGCCAGTGCGGCCAAACTTAAAAGCCACAACTGTGGCAACATTGATTTTTTTTGTTTAAATACAGGCACGTTTTTTACACTTTTTTAAGCATTCATTTGTTAACGTTGACGAAAACATTATGCTATGATAGCAGTTATATAAGTACTTACAACAATAGCAACAAGCATATGCCACTCGAGCGGTGTTTTTATGAAAAACAAAAAAAGTATTAAAATTTGTGCGGCACTTTTTTGTGAGCAAGAGCTACGATTGTTTTTTATAAGTACATCCTTTTCATGTTTTCATAAAAGTATTCTTTTGCACCGGTTTGTGGTGGTTTTGATTTTCAAAAGGAAAATTTGCGAAACAGGCGTCCGGGTCGTCAAGTTTATTTAAACAAATCGTTGCTTCTGTGAACATTTTTTTATCGTAAAAACCTATTTTTACTTTGATATAAATTTGTAATAATTGAAAAAAGTCAACACAAAGTTTATTCTATACTTGTGAAAAAATTGTAAAAAAATATTAATTTAAATTTATTTTAATCTGAATTCCACCAAATATAATTTTGCCAAGATTATCTTTTACTTTGTCATACCCTTTTGTGGTCCCCCTTTTAATGGTTAGAATAATTCAAACCATCCATAAATCCAACTCTAAAGGCTCAAACACCTTCGACTTTTTCGTCGCTTTGGCCTTTACGCTGCGTCAACAGCTAACTTTGAACGTATACATATGTACGTCTCCATGGCTATGTTCTCAATCCACAAACAACGCAACGGAAACAACAAAGTAACGTGAAAGGAATTCAAAAACTTACGTTTTGCTGGCATTGTCGGTCAATTTCCTTCCAGCCTTCAAATATTGATCGATGTTATTCTATTTTTAAATGGTTTTATTTAGCTTGACTCTGTGTACCTTTGTTAACGAATTTTCTAATTGAAATTTTAGTTAATTCCCAATAAGCTACAAGCTAGACACTTAGAATATAGTTCAGAACAATGCGATGAAAAGAGAAAAAAGCTTCGCTAAGTAGCGCATGAATCGATATATTTCAAAAAATCGTTTTTGGTCCGATTTTGGAACACATAATACATACAAGAATAGAAAGCGACCTAATCGCCGCTAGGTAGCGCAAGGATCGAGATATTCAAAAAATCGTATTTGTGGTCCGATTTTGCTCGTATTTGCAATACATTAGAGATATACGATAAACGCCGCCGCCGATTAGGGTCGTTTTTCGCACGCCGCCGCCGAATGTCAAAAATATCGGCGCGGCGGCGGCGGCGTCCGGCGCGGTACTACTTTTCTACTCGTTTAAGACTGTTTAGGCCATTTATTTTTCAAGTCGAAAATTGGTCGAATATGGTCGAAAGTGGTATCAACGGATGCGCATCACTGTCAGTTATAAGAAACTAATTGCGAAATTTAACTCTTTCTAACAGTTCAAAAGTTATTTTAAAAAACAGGCGTTTTCGATGTCAGCACAACACGGACTTTGCATCACCCAAATCACCACTTTATTAAAACAAAACACTAAAAGAAACGTTATATAATAAATTTATATAATCACTTTGCATATTTTTTCCAAAAAAAAAAAAATTACCCAAGGCGTTTCAAATTGTTTTTAAGTTGTTAAAAAAGCAAAAAAAGTGCCGATTTTTTTTTTTAATTGTATATTGCGATTGGCTGAAATAATAAGCGAAATCAAAGATGCAAAATCCTTTAGTAAGTTCTAGAGGCATAAACACCGCTTTGAAATGATTCTTACCTCATACTTAAGTTGAGAATATATGTGCGTATGAGAAGGGTTTGAAAAATCACTTGGGCTTACATTCAAACATCTGTTGTTTATTTGCGAAACTATGCAATGGCGTCTGAAATGTTAATTTTAATTTTAACACTTCATCCCTCAACACCCAAGTCTCCCGGTTTGACATAAAGTTGGCGGCCCTATTCAAAACTATTGCCTTGGAGTTAATTACATTGATTATATCCTATCAACCAAGTTTAAATATCACCTACACGCCACGGCTCCTTTACAAATGTGAATACGTAGGCACATATATGTATTTACCAGGTGAAGATTTGTCCTTCGCAAGAACACTCAAAGTGGTGAAGCAAAAGCTTTCCCAAGACAGTGGAAAAAATGACCGTGTGTGCTACTACCCTAACGAAGTGGGCAGTCGAACTAGTCTGAAAACTGAAACTACGCGGTCATCCATAATGAGCTCTTATATCATTAGGCCGGAAAACAGCAGTTAACATCTTTCAACTTAAAATCGGTCGACTTTCATTCTAAAATATCGTTTTGATTTAACGAGGACTATTGAAATCAATGATTTGAATACAAACGTCTATAAACTCTGGTCTACATTTTAAAAATTTTATCCAGGGTTCTTGTAAAATTTTAATTATATAGATGCGCCGAGGATTATACGATTTTCACCCATTACGCAATGACGGCATCCTTGGCCGAACTCCCTAACGTTTCAATTTGTTTCTCTGGTGTAGCTCGGCAAAAGCATCCATTGGAAAGTCTACGCAGCTACACCTAGAGCTTCTAGAAAAATGACGTCGACGAAGGTACGAGTTCGAAGTCGCAGTCCTATAGCTTCTGTGCTGGCATATGGTGTGAGGGTCAGAAGGCCTGTTAGCGACTGGTGGTCAGGATTGCTACTGTTCGCACATTGGGAATTGTAGCTCTTAAAAACAGCCGAAAAAACTGGAGGCGCCCTGTGCCACGAGTTTTATGAGTAATAATAGACAATTAATAGCAACCGTAAGTCAACTTTGTGCGTGGTCGGCAAGGAGCTACAAATGATTTAAAGAATTTGTGTTCGGACGATTATTAGGAGTTAACCCTTAGTGAAGTTACTCTGTGCACGGGATATGAAGACAAAAGTGTGGCTATTTTATGTATCTCTATTTCTTTTCAGCAGACGCAGCAGTATCAATTCCAAAGACCGGGGCTAGGTTCGAAGCCTCTATGGAGCAAGTGAACGAGGGACAATCCCTCCGCAAAGAGCTGCTCCTGAAAATGTTTGAACAGTCTGCGATATCTTGAGGCAAAAACCTCGGATCTTTCCGAAATGGCCAACACGTTGATTTCCTTAAATACATACAAGCAAACCCTTTCATAAATACTATTTTTTTAAACCGAAAAATCAAGCTTTTTAAAGTAAGAACACCGGCGTACGCCGGCGCACCGCACACGCCGCCGCCGCCGATTAAGTGATCGGCGTAAACTCTATAACACATATTACATACAGAAATGAAAAGCGACCTATGAATGAATTCTGTATGTAATAAAAAAAAAAAAAAAAATAAAGCTGGGACACATGCCCACAAAACGATTTTTTTCCAATTAAAGTTTTATCAAAAACTTGTATCAAAGAGATTTTTGAACAAAAACTCATTCGTGCATTAAAAAGCTTGATTTTTAAATGTTAGCTAAAAACTTCGGCTTTTTGCTTCCACACGCTCACTCTCACCTACTTCCTCTATATTTACACCATTTTCCGTTCTTATACCTCTTTATATGTTATGATTGCCTATAAAATATATTTTCCTGCTTAAATCTTTGATGTACGACAAAAACATGAAAAAACAATTATTCCACTTATTCAAGCAACCATAAAATCTCACTTCATTGACAAAACATTTGCATAAATGTGTACATTGTAACGGTAATTGTAATGAATTGACAGACAATTATTTTTTCCCTCTTGAATCATGTATGCATGTATGGATGTGTGTACAAGCTAATACAATAGCTAGATACAGTTATTACTGCAATATATAAAAATGAATTGCAATATAATTGACATATTGCACACTTCGATCAAAAAAGCAATCAACTAAAAAATATCGATATCTAGAAAACGCGAAAACCTGACTGACTCTCCCATATGTGGCAATGCAATTTTAGATTTTAACAAAGTATTTTCTCGTCGATTAGTGAAGGTATTAAGAAATCGAGTATTAAGTTCGATAGGTACTGAACTGAGAAGTCTGGAGATATTCAAAGCTTCGAAATTTCAGATTTTTGAGTTAGCGCCCTATTAATTTAGTTGTGCAATATAATGTGGCTCCAAAACATTATGCAAATAATATTGTAAGCCGCGTAATGCTTACAAAAGCGCGAGCATACATACACAATCACGCATAGTTACACACATCAACTCGCATTACACATACAACATATAAACATATAGAAGAACGATTGTGTTTGGTGGTCAATTTGCTTTGTTTAAATAACAATAAATATTAAGTGTGACATTTTGTCATGCATCAATGCTTGAACACTTATGGCCGTGTCACAATGAACTTTTTCATTTATATTCGTTCAACGCAATCTTATGCATGATGAATAGATTGTACGTATTTTTATGGAAAACGGTAGATTGAGTGACACTATCGCCATCTGACATACAAAAGTTGGCAATCTTCAACTTTTGCTACATGTAAAGCATAAGAAGAAGAATTCGACATTTGCTATGCGTGCTTTGACACTTTGCATGTGAAAATATTTTTCCCACTTGTTGGGACTTTTCTAACATGTTTCACAAATAAAAACCAGATTGTGTTAAACGCACCTATGTATATGAAAAAGTTCATTGTGGCGCAGCCATCACGTGCATACATTTACTATATACACCTACACATGTTTACATACATGGTTTTATACCCAGCTGTACTTGTACACAGGGTATTTTAACTTTGATTTGATAACGTTTGGTTATACAGTTACAAAGCAATCGAAGTATATATAGACTTCCATATATCAAAATCATCAGTATGAAAAAAAAAATATTATTAAGCCATATCCGTCCGTACGTTTGTTGCTCTGTCCGTCAAGTCCGTTAACACGATACTTGAGCAAATATTGAGATATCTTCATCAAATTCGGTATACGGGCTTATCTGAACTCAGAATGGATTGGTATTGAAAATGCGCGAAATCGGACGATAACCACGCCCCTTTTTTGATATAAGAAATTTAGACAAATGGAAAATGTTTGATTATTCAAAAATGAATACCTCTAAGCTAATGTAATTTGGTAGGTGGATTGGTTTTATGACGCAAAACATAAATTCCAAAAAACTTGGAATATATATAGACTGAGTGGAGATAATCAAAATCGTCTAAAGGTCTAACCTTAACAAAGTTTGCAATAACTCTATGGTATTTAACTACCAGCGTGGTGTGATGGTAGCGTGCTCCACCTACCACACCGTATGCCCTGGGTTCACACCCCGGGCAAAGCAACATCAAAATTTTAGAAATAAGGTTTTTCAATTAGAAGAAAATTTTTCTAAGCGGGGTCGCCCATCGGCAGTGTTTGGCAAGCGCTCCCGCTGTATTTCTGCCATGAAAAGCTCTCAGTGAAAACTCATCTGTCTTGCAGATGCCGTTCGGAGTCGGCATAAAACATGTAGGTCCCGTCCGGCCAATTTGTAGGGAAAATCAAGAGGAGGTTATCGCGCCTTACATTTATTTTATTTAACTACATTTGACAGATATTCTACCTGAGAGCGTTACGACTGAACTAAGCACAAAACTTAAACAAATTTTGAAAATGGGCGTGACCCGTCTCTATTTGTGCTGCGTTAAGACGAACAAGAATTTCCCAATCCGAACGAAATTTTTTTTTAAAATACAATATTAACACAGCATTCAAAACGTCGAACAATCTAGGGCGAAAACTAAGAACTAACACTGACTTTGAGGATCCGTTTAGGAGCCACGGCGTATACTAGCTTACCTGCGGATGTCAACACAGTTACATAGGACAAACGGGACGACAAATAAGAACGAGATACAGAGAACACATTAGAAATTCCAACAAAAAACACGGAATGCAAACATTATACCAGAGTGCAACTTCGCGAATCACATGGTCGAAAAATAATGTTCCCCAGCAAACATCAACAAAAGCGTCAGGGTCCTTCACATACATACAAGCAATAGCCGACCTCTGAACGTACTCAAAAACATGGAAACCTACACACAGAAAACATTCGATGGTAGAATTATATACGAACAGATAAACACAATTTTAGACACAATATTTGAGCCTTTATAACTTGTTTACAAGGAACAAAGTATTCACACAAGTACAACAGACAAACACACAACAACAAATAAACACAATAAATAATAAACGCACCAAAGCAACAAACCCACAAAGAAGGTCACACGACTAGAATTACTGACTTTAACCTGCCTCTGTCAGCCCACAAACCGATCAGCAAAAACCAACCTTCGTTCTGAATAAACCCAAAGCACATATGCACAAATATACACAAACATCCATTTTGACAATACCTGCTCATGCTGTCGGAAGGTCAATAAAACCAAATAAGCTTTATAACATTATTAACCACACAAAACAAACAACAACAGCTTTTCAAGTACATGGCCTGGTATGTAATGTTAGGTTTCACTCGAACTTAGACTTTCTTACTTGTTTTAATATACACTTTGTGAAATGTAATTAAATACTAAAACTCACATCGCTTGACTGGCATAAAAACGTTGACATGTACAATACGTAACAAAAACAAAAAATAGCTATAAAAACATTGCTGTTGCAACAGCAAAAACTAAATAAAAGCAATAAAAAAGTATGCGCAAAAATTACCCGCATTCAACAAAAAATTACAAATATCTACACGCTAATTATGTAACTTATTTGTAAGCTTTATTGTTTAATTCTTGCTACTCGTTGTACAAAGCTTTTACCACAATTAAGTCCGGCGATAACAAAAATCAAAAATTCAAAATTATCAAAAATGAAATTATAAATGAAAGCAGAAAAAAATTACTTGAAATTGTAATTGCATTAAATAAAGGAAAAAAGTTTCGCAGTAAACCACGTATTTTATACCCAGACGGCATTGAATCACAAAGTGGTATAATTCAATAATCAATGATGGCAAAGTAATAGAACCAGGTTCTTAAGAGTTATAGGTTTTAGTAAAAAAACTCCTTTTAAATAATTGTTTTTAGAGATTTATTTTATGATTTTTTGAAGATTTTTTTTAAGATCTTAGGACTCACACTTTATTATACTAAAACTCAATGAGCTACAAGACTGCATTAGCAGAAAAGTTCTGAGTGAAAATTTTACGAAGGGTCGTGTTTCGAATTCGAGTTTTTGCAAATTTAGCGTAAGATCTTGAATTCAATTTTTTTTTTTTAACAATGAAATAATTGTACATGATGTTATAGAAAAATAATGAAAATAATATTTCTTAAGCAAAACCAAGTAAAAACTGCGTACAGTTCTGTGCAACTACTTTTTTCCGTGAGTGTATGTATATTAGGGTGAGTCGATTTGTATGGACGAAAGTTAACCGATATCGCGCCATCGATTTTTCGATAGGATTTGGGCTCAGGGTTTTCTTGGTTTTTTTTTGTGGTTTTTTATTTTTAAGGTTTTTTCATGACCTACTAAAAAAAATGTTCATATGTATAACCTGTCCGACCCAAAAATGTCAGCTAAAAACATTAAAAAAATATATTTTTTTTTTTCAAAAACTGTTATCGACAACGTTTTTAGCGGACATTTGTGGGTCGGACAGGGTATATATGAAATTTTACAATCAAATGAAAATTTTTTTTAGTAGGTCAAAAAAAACCTTAAAAATCAAAGTCGAAAAAAGTAAAAAAAAAAATGAAATTTCGCAGGCTCGAAAATTATTTTTTTGGGTATGCGTAGTGGAACTTTTTTTCCTGACCCCAAATCCTATGGAAAAATCAATGGTGCGATAAATCGACCCAGTCTAATGTACATATATGATATTATATTAACAATCGAAATAGTCTCAAATCTATAGCGAAATTGTGCCGAAATAATCTAAACTCAACAGGAAATGGTCCGAAATAATCAAAGGAAAGCCCTGAACGTTTCAAGTGACAATCCAGAAATGATCCCGAAACAGTCCTGCAATGACTCCTCAAAATCGGGAGATTATCCTTTTCCTATTCCGAAAAGTTCAAATAAATAAATATAAATACAATGCGTGATAGCGTCCGAAGAGATTTTAGGCCCAGCTTTTCCTCCTATTTGTGTCGTGCTCCTTTAAATTCTTCCTACAAATAGGTGGTACGGGACCTACATGTTTTACGCCGACTCCGTGCCTTCATCTGCAAGACAGATGAGTTTTCAAAGAGCAGCTTTTCATGGCAAAAATACATTCGGAGTGCTTGCCAAATCACTTCCGAGAGGCGAGCCCCCCGATTTGGAAAATTTTTTTCTAATTGAAAAAACTTGTTTAATTTTTGACGTTGCTTTGCACGGGGCTTGAACCCATGATCTTCGTTGTGATAGGCGAAGCACGCTACTACCACACCACAGCGAACCGAAAGCGGCTTACTTTTATAAAAATATTTAGACGAACATTTTAATTAAGTAATGTGAACTTGTGGATCCGAGATATCTAACAAATTGCTTTGAAATTTGGCGTACTGTTAGCTGATTGCGCATAAAGAGCTGAAGGCGCTATTTACAAAATGATCCACAAATATTCGCGAAATCAGTGTTGTAAGAGAGAGTGGTTTCATTGTTCACTTTTTCCAAATTTGTAGACCTAAATCTTTGTGACCCACATACCGAATCTCATTGGCCTGATTCAAATGTGGTGCCGCTTTTTATATCTCAAAAATTGCTTGACTCAATGAATGTGTTCCATATACCAAATATGCGAACAATCATCCAAATATCTAAACACCCAAATATTCAAACTTTCACATTTATATAATTAATAAGATTATGTATGTTATTGTTTTTGTGTTGTTGAGCGATAAGCCATAAGGTGATAAGCGGGGAGTGCCCGAAGGCCTTGGGGACTGTTATCGATGTTGATGGTCCTTTGCCGGATGCTTATACTTTGTGGATACTTTGTGGTACCAAGCCCGACCATCTCGGGAACTATTTGTTATGACCAAATTCGACCTTCTAGACCATACCGCCCTCCCACCCCCAAGATCCTTGAGGAGTTTGGGGTCGCCAGACCTCGGCTGTTAATGAAACAGGATTCGCCCCGGATAGGTGAGGTTGAAAATTGGGTTGGCGAAGCTATATATTGCGCTGGTAACCCCTTGAAAGGGTTGCGCTACACAACGGCTTGAATCTATTTGGTTTTTTCGTCGGCTCATACGACAGGCATACCTACCGCGGGTATATTCTAACCCCCTAACCCGCTGGGTAATGTATATTTAGTTATAGCATTTTCAGGGCAAATCAAACTTTCTTTAAGTCAAATGAAACTTTTTTCGAATGAAATAAAATCTTATTCATTTCAAATGAAGCTTTTTTCAAATCAAATGTAATTTTTTTTCATTTCAAATAAATTGAAACAAGTTCTGTTTGTTTTAAAAAAAGTTTCATTTGCTTTGAAAAAAGTTTCATTTGACTTGAAAAAAGTTTAATTTGGCATGAAAATGCTATATATTAATATCCGCTACCCGAAAATGATTTGACCCATTTGGAAAGCAGTTTTTTGTTGGCGATGCACTAAACACTAAGGTCGTTCACTTGATTGCTGCTAATTACTAGTTTTAAAAGATGGCCATCAATTTGAACTTTACTTCTGGAACTGAAATCAATGTACTAAAGCCAGTAGTGATTTATTATTTAATTTAATAAAAATAGATTTATCCAGAATTGATATCTTGCCTCATTATACGTCTTCTTTTTGTATATGACAGCATACAAAACTAGGCCCTGTTAATTGGGTGTTGCTCAGTTTAAAATGTATTTCTCATATCTTCTTTTCTTTTTGTGGATATGTTCGTATTTATAAGAATACAACTGGTTGGTCAAGGTGTTTTCATAGCTTCTTTAAAAATAAAATATTTTAGAGTAGGGCTGCCACCTAATTACAATTGTACTTTTGTATATGTATTTGTATGTTCACAATTAATTTATTTTTATAAAATTCTCAAATTCGTTTGAACACATTTGCGCTGCTCGTTATTCATGAATAATAACAAAGACAATGATTTGTTCTCAGAATTTGTACAAAAAAATTATTTATTAACATCATACCGGCCCAACTGCCGCAAAACACGCCAACAAATTAAATGCAAATGAAATCGAGTTCAAGAAATATTTACAAATAAAAAGGAACGTGCAGAAACAAAAACAACAACAACGAACATACTTTGACTGAAGCAAAAAATTAATCAATTCATTGCAAAGCTACAAACGGAAATGATGAAAGTGGGGCGTGAGGAAACAAAAAAAATGCTACGTGGCTAGGAGAGAGAAACGAAGCCGTGACAATAATAGCACAGCAACAAAAAAAAAAAACGTATAATCAAGGTGAACAAATATACTTTTTTATTTTATTTGCTTTTATAACAATGTAATGGACTTAGGAAAAAGCGAGAAAAAATTGGAGACAAATCAAAAATGACAAAAAAAATACTGAACGCGAAGCAAGAGGTGGAGTGGAGAAGACAAATGAATGAGCCATGTTGTGAATAAATAATTGAAGTACATCTGAAAGTGGTAGCACTGAGTGTAGTCATGCAGGATATGGAGAATGGGTAGGCATGGATGTCTCCAATAATGCACATCCCTTGCTGATTTGGTGACAACTGCTACACAGAAATAAGAAGCCCATCTAACTCATGATGGCCCGCGCCAGTCATGACATTTTTGGAATGATAGATGCGTCAAGAAATTAAATAAATTATTTATAAAGCCAATTGGAGCGAAGAGAAGGGAGCAGTGAATGAAATGTTAAATATGAAAATATGTGAAAACGTTAGTTTAGATATAACGAGAGATAGGACAAAACAAGATGAAACGATATGAAATGAGATAAGAAAGTGGCTTTGTAATTGTGTCACTATTACAATTACAGCAAAAACAATATAAAAAGTGGTTGAAGTGATTAAAGGAGCTATGAGCAACAAATACTTCGTGGCTAGCATCTAGTACGACTGTTCTCACTCCGAAGTGAAAGGAGACCCCAACTGTTATCAGTCTCTTTGAAAAAACAATCTGATTCGAGTTAGGATGATGGCGACACATAGACCTTTATCTGAAAAGCTAGCCACAATTCACCATTGTAACTTCCTATATTTTATAGCAGCCATTTGGCGCTAGGGCTATAAATAAGTAATACAGGGAGATCTGTAACGGATTTCTGTTATGATGCCAGAATATCACTATTATTCGAACTCGAATTAGGTTGTTTTTTCAAATTGCCACGGATATGATAAAGAGCCTTTTGTAGCAACACCTCAAGGCAGCTATAGAAAATCGGGGAGTTATGTCTCATTGACTATTTTGTTTTAGGAGACCGACGGATGTTTGATTAAGACGATAAAGCTGAATTGGAAACAGTCAAGAAAGTCAACGTCAAAATTCTGTTAACTCTGTTTAGTGAAACATTAAAGAATGTTATCTAACGTATACAATTTTTCACACTCTAAAAGAGGTGAAAAGAACATGTTGAGCAGGAGAAGCTGAAATATCAGTGCTAGGTTGCGTTCACTGGCAAGTTGCATACGAAAGTTGATATTTTCTTCGGCATGCCGAAAGTACTTGTCTTGTTATTTTTTCACCTTTCTAACGCAAAGAAGGGGAGCACTTGTAATGTCAAAGTTAACGTGGCTGCAGTTTATACAGTTTATTCTAGTTCTTTCTAAAACAAAACAAGCAATTTTACGATCTGCAATTGTGTCACAGTGATACCTTCATTTTTTAAAACGGTTGAATAAAAAACCCACACAACTATGTTTACGACATGCAAATGCATCACAGTGGTGCCTTGGTTTTAAAAGGGGGTTGTGAAAACGCTAATTTCTAATAATTTTTTTTTATTTCTTTTCTGTTACTAAGTTAAATTCAATTTTTCATTTACATATGTTCTGACTAAATAAATTTCTAAAGACAAAAATAAACTCCAAAAACAAAAAACATAGGCATTTCAAAGTGGGATTTTTCAAAATTTGCCCCTACGATCCAAAGGGGGGGGGGGGGGGGGACATCAGACTTCGTTTTAGATGTATTATTCCTTCGGCAAAGTTTCTTATTTTGATCCATAGAATATGATTTTTACAGAGCAATGGGCGATTTTTTTGCCTCCCCACAAATCGACCCGGCCTAAAGTTTTTTTTTTTTTTGTTGTGGGTGACCAATTTCTTCCTTCTTGTTGGCAAGAACGGGTCCACATTCTCCTTGTTAGCGATCAACGCGACATCAGATGCGCCGACTTGTGTATCCTTATGTGCCCGATACATCAGGTCGGATTTTGTTGGCCGTTATTTGCCACATATGGCTACTGAAATGTCTTTGACATACGACGTCAATATCATGGACACATTCAGTCAAATTCATTTCGATCGGCCAGCCAGCGCAACCTACGTACGCCGTGAATTTGAAGAGGTCTCCACGAATCACCAAAATAGTTGATGGACGACCAACGTCCACATGAGAGGCTATAGTACTCCCCTTAGCAGCGGATAATGGCAAATGTGCGTCGATGAGCAATGTAAGGGGCTCTTCACTACTCCGTTATTATATCCTATTCTTCCACTTCTAGGGAGGAGTTTCTTTTACCTTGCTGTTTTGCTTGAGTTTCCTATTGCTCTGTGATTGTAAGTTATCAACGTCGTACCACTCCTCGCATCCTGCAATTTTTTCTAATTTAAAAGTATCCCCCAACTGCTTCTGAAAAATTCCAAACCCATTTTCCATCTTTTTACCGTTAGTAAGAATCGCTTTTACATGTTTACAGCTAATCCTTGGTATTGAATCAATGAATTAATGCGATTCGTTTAGCACCAAGTTTTATTATAATAACCAATTTCTTCCATTATTTCCCTCTTTACATTTATTTTCTGCTGATTAACAAATTTGCTTTATTCATTTATCTATATTTGTAATACCCAACATTTCGTTTTTCCCTCCTCCCCAAAATCGCATATTCGCGCATAATTCGTGCTTTAAGGTCTTGTCCAGCGAACCGAATCGGTTGGTTAGTTAGGTCGAATAGATAAATATGGATTTTGCTGACAGTGACAAAAAATGTTGCCAGCCACTGGATGAGTCCTGGCTTGCGGCGCAAATAAAAATGTGCGTAACGAGTATTTGACTAAGCACAACAACAATAATGAAGCACAGAAAATGAATAATTGGCGTTATAAATATGGCAATTTGACAAAATAAAATTTTGTAAATAGACAAAAAGATTAGCGAATGCGAAAAATAAATAAATAATTTATTAAGAAGATGGACCCTTGAGGATAATTTTCATAAATCAAGTTTTACTTTCTAGATTTTTTGTTTTTGGTCCTGCAAGTCAAACTGTCAACGAAACGAATAACATTCCTTGGGGCATCTGATGAGGAAAAGATAAGAAAGAACCAATGATTTATGAGTAATTCATTTGAATTATGTAGTGATAAATGCGAAAGAAAAAATGTTCATTTGATGCAAACGCGTGCGGAGCTCATCCTCAGCAATATCTTGGCTTAACTATTTTTTTATTTGAAGCAGTCATCTTTACAAATGAGGTTTCAGAAACTATCAACTTCCTTGTGGTAGTCTTACTTACACATTCTCTCCGTGGTAAAATTCTGCAAGCTTTGCGCTGTGCTGTAAAGAATTAGCCAAGAAACTGTGACAATTACATGAAGCTTGCTGGTTGTTTACCTAAGAAATACACAGCATGCCTGTTCATACGAATGTTAGCTAAAATTTCCGGTTTCATTCATAGTTTTCCACTACAAGTGATGTATAAAGTGAAATCTCGAGATGAAGGCGGCATTGCCATGCTAAAAACTCTTCAAGTAACAGTTTGCATTCACAAAACATGAAGATAATTCATGGGAAACCAGCCGACCAGGAAGAGTTATACCAACCAACTAGACTTTTAACAAACTCAGCTGATCCTATTCTTGAAACGGTGCTGTCACCCTATTGTACAGCAAACCTGATACCAGCTGCACGACCGGTTTATATTCCGCAAAGCCTTCTGCATAGTCATCCATATCCTATTTCTTAAAGACCTCTATTGAATTTAGCTTTTCTCAAGACCGAACGAATCACCTAAAAGTAGGCAAGCATCTTTTGAGTTAATTCAAATAAAATAAAAGGAGAGTACTACAGGATGCCACTATTAAGCTAAGCATTGAATTGCGATCGTGGGTCTATTGTACTCTCGTGTTACCACCACCGTATCCCAGCCGACTTCGACTTGTTCTTTTAGAATTTCCTTCGACTTGAAAAACGAAAACGGCTTGATTTTACCTCCTCTTCTTCCGAGCCCTTTTTGGGCGTTCTGTACTGCTCGTTTATTAATACTTCGGTCTGAGAACTTCGCTAATGAGTAGTCCTATTTTCCTATATTGGATACTAATGTCTTCTATAATTTTTTTGACATTAGGGATAATTTCTTGCTGCAGAAGCGCTGCGTAGATTTCATCCGATTCGAAACTTGTACTTCGCAAATAACACTCGGCTGATCTTCCAAAAATTAGGCTGCCGGAAGACGTGTCACAGGAAGCGAAAAGGCTCCAGTACTAGGAAATGTGCTACCAGTGGAATAACTGCATCCCCTTTCTCTGTAATGGTGAATATTTCATCTAATTGTAAAGCACATTCCAGACAGAGGTTAAATTTTTTTATGCAATTAGGTTCTGACTAATGACCAACCGAATATCAAATCTATATCAAATATAACTAAAGTTGTGATCAAGTCTAGCTTGCCGCATATGTTTCCTACTGGGTAATTTAAGTTAGTGTAGTTACTTGAATATTCATGCGTTACCTTAATCTTCTTAAAGGCACTTTGCAAAACATCCATCCTCAGTTACTACACATATTTTAGTTTATTTACATTTAATAACGGTTCGAAATATTCATTCAACTTGAATAGAAATTATTTGTTAATCCTATCGGCCTACTTTCTAAATATTATTCAACTTAAGACCTGTTTGGGTTAAAGTTAAGAGCAAAGTATTAGGAAGAATTTACAGCGAGAAAAGTACACAGAAGTAGAAAGATAGAATTTTGATATTTGTGTAAAGGGGAATAGACATTAAGGTGAGCGCCTATAAAACTAATGACGTTTTCTTTTCTGGAAAAAACGTTACGCTCCTGTTGCACTATTCAATTCTAACTTTGAAACAAGGTCACCTAGCGCTATGGCTCTATTTGTAGGTAATGACACCACATTTTTATTCAGTGGAAAATATTTTGTGAAGAGTATACACAAACTCACGAGAGATAGGACAAGAAACAGGGCGGCTTTATTTTCAGAAAAGAAAACGCCATAAAACATCCCACTTCTGAATTTCTCAATATGGCTGTTCCACCTTAATACACATTCACACTTGTGCATTTGCTAAGTTTATGTAACATGAGCTGACCTATCTGGCATATCTGGGTTGCAAACGCTAAAGTTTTTAATCGCAAAATCTGTACTAACATGGCTTATAGAGTTTTTGACTAAGCACATAACTACATACTTACTTACATAAAGATAAGCATAAAGGTGTCCGGTGTTCACTAAGTGCAGCACAATGAAAGGCAAAGTGTAAAGTAAAACTATAATGTTTATCTTGTCTCTGCAATTGTAATAACTTTAAACTGAGGATGAATGAAGCTAAATGGAGTTAAGCGAACTAAACGAAAGTTGGGTAGGCATGAAAGAGATTAACAAAACACTAAATTAGCAAAGAAAGAAAATTATAAAAGAGGAAAAGTAAGTCGAATGCTAAGTTAAAGAAACAAAACCGAAAATGGTGTGTAGGCAGGTAGCTACGAATATATTAAGTGGCTATGTTGTGCGCGTGTTGGTGTGTGTGTGTGTGTATGGAATTGTATTTGATCTAGCACATAAAACGTGCCGTTACTGCCGTATTCATCTACGTTAAAGTCTTCATGTATTTTCACGCCTGCTTACAAAACTCTTTAGCTTATACTCCCTCCCTTCACAACCCGCCTTCAGCTTCAGCTTTGTGTCTTAAAACTTTCTTGAAATTTTTGTTCATTCTCTTTTTTGCCTGTGTGCGCGTGGTCAGGCCATAGCTTAAAAACTTTTTCGATTTGGAGTTCATCCAAACTGTACATCCGAGTAATAATACAAGAAATTATGAAGAGTTTTTCTTGCAACTTAATTAAAAATTTCTGGCACGTTCCAATGCCATTGCATGGCTGCACACAGCGACCAACGCCTTGGATTGCGAGCTATAAAGCAAAAATTCATAAGCGGCTTTATGTACAACCAGCTGCTCACACATATACACACATACATACAAGTTCATTGGTTTATTTACAGCTCAATGCTTTCATTGCTTTAGTTTCGCATTTTAGGTGTGCAAATTGCTGTTGGATCTTCGCATTTTGGCTATCCAAGTAATAATTTATACTTAAACCATAATTAAAATACATAACGATAAACAATACAGTTGCCAAGTGGCTTAACTTATTAATAAAACAGCGCAAACAAGTCCAAGGAAATTTAACTTAAATTGTAATTTTCTACCAAATAAATTTGTTGTTTAAATATGATATTACAGACATATATATTTTTGAAAAATCAATTAAATTTAGAAAATATTTGACCAGAATGTTGCGGCTAAAGCTGAGTATAAAGGAAAGTACACAAAATAATCCAGCAACCTTCGAAAGCTCTACTTGTAATTTTAAGAACATCAGTTGCCTAGTTTTTAAGGCAACAATAAGTTTTTTTTTTTCAATTTCATCAAAAGCTTAGTACAGTCCATTTTTTTTATACTCAGCGTCCTTTGTACACAGAGTATATTAACTTTGATTGGATAATGGTTGGTTGTACAGTTATAAAGGAATCGAGATAGATATAGACTTCCATATATCAAAATCATCAGTGACGAAAAAAAATTTGATTGAGCCAAGTCCGTCCGTCCGTCCATCTGCCGCTAACACGATAACTTGATTAAATATTGAGATATTTTCAGCAAATTTGGTACACGAGCTTACCTGGACCCAGAATAGATTGGTGTTGAAAATGAGCGAAATCGGATGATAACCACGCCCACTTTTTATATATAACATTTTAGAAAACACAAAAACCTGATTTTTTAGTAAATAATACACCTAGAATGTTGAAATTTGCCATGCGGACTGATATTGAGACTCTGGAGACAAATAAAAAAAAAAACAAAAAAAATTTAAATGGGTGTGGCACCGCCCACTTCTGATAAAATCAATTTTACAAATATTATTAACCATAAATCAAAAATCGTTAAACCTATCGTAACAAAATTCGGCAGAGAGGTTGCCTTTACTATAAGGAATGCTTTGAAGAAAAATTAACAAAATCGGTTAAGGGCCACGCCCACTTTTATATAAAAGATTTTTAAAAGGGTCGTGGACGAATAAAATAAGCTATGTCTTTGCAAAAAAGAGCTTTATATCAATGGTATTTCATTTCCCAAGTGGTTTTATAACAACAAATAGGAAAAACTTCAAATTTAAAAAAATAGGCGTGGCATCGCACATTTTATGACTAAGCTATTTTCTATGTTTCGGGAGCCATAACTCGAAGCAAAGTTAACGGATCGTAATGAAATTGTGTACACATATTTTCATTATAGTAGAAAATATTTCTAGTAAAAATGGACGGGATCGGTTAAAGACCGCGGCACCTTATATATAAAATAAGTTTAAAAGGGTCGTAGACTAGAATAATAAGCTATAACTTAGCAAAAAATAGTTTTGAATCAATGATATTTCATTTATCAAGTTTTATTTTAAGAGGAAATGGGGAGACATTTTTCTTTTAAACGGGTTTTGCCACGTGTTATGTAGAAAAGTAATTTATCTCAAATGAAATGTGCAATTGAAGCTCACGCTGAGTATATAATATTCGGTTACACCCGAACTTAGACACCTTTACTTGTTTTTTTTTTTAGTTTTTCTAGTCTCCTTGAAACAAAAACTCAATAAGAAATACTTAAATAGAGAAACTTGAGCTGCAAATATGTCATAACAAATATTTGAAATTAAAAATTTTAACTTTTAGTACTTTTAGTACTTTTAACCTTTTAGTACTGAGCGGAAAATTGAAACAGAAACTTGTAATACAAAATATTTAGAACATAAAATTTTAATAGAGAGAATTATATTAAAAACTAATTAAGCAGGTAAAAATGTATAGAAGGGAAAAAAATTAGTACAAAAATATTTTATATAAAATTTTAGTACCAAAATTATGATATAAATGTGTGCAAGTTTATATCAGATCTATCTTTTAGGCAACATGCTGAATTAAACCACCTTGAAATCCTTTGCTGAAAAAAGTATTTGGACCAAAGAGAACAGGTTTCTTGGGCAGTTTCCAGTTGGGTTTTCCACTTTAAAACTGAAATCGGTTCGGTTCGTGGTTCGGTTAATATCCTCAAAATAACGGGTGATTCGGTTTATGAAACAGTTTGGTTCCGACCGGTTTGCAGGATCCAAAATTTAGGCCAAAACAGTTTGGCATGGAGAAAGTACAGAAAATTGTAACTCCTACAAAATTGAACTCAATAAAAGTATATAAGATATGAGATCTGGTATGCACAAAAATTTAGCACAAAAAAATTTTAGTACAAGAAAATCAAATTGGCTCATTAAAATTTAGGTCATCAAATTTGAATCAAAACCAATTTAGTATAGAAATTTTTAAGACAAAAATGTTTAGTACAGAAACCTGTAAACATATTGTGGCGAATATTAGCAGTTACGATACGTCATTATTCTAAAAGGCTGTTTTCGAAAAGTCTGGATCAACGAACAAGGCAACCGACAGTATAAAAGCAGCGTAAGCTATGGACTACTACCAATTTACAAAATTTAGTACAAAAAATAACATTTAATAAAAAATATATTAATTTGATCCCTATTGCAATCGTCTTAGCACACGAAACAGATCTGAAAGAATTTAGCACAAAAAATTTCCGATAGAAAGTTTTCATGCTTAAAAAAGTTGATACATGAAGACTTAGAAAAATTAGATCACTTGAATCAAAAAAATTAAGTACAGACAATTTTAAAGCAAAAGCTTTAGTACAGATACTTGTGGAACATACAGAGGATTTTAATAAACAAATTTTGTGCACAAAATATAGTTTTATAAAAAATAAATAAACAGAGATCATAACTGCAAATAATTTAGCAAACAAAGCTGAGCGGCACAAAAATTTAGAACAAAAGAAATTTTACAGCGGTTTTTTGTACATGCAATTTTAGGCTAAACACAAACTTGTAGTACTTGTAGTTCATTCAAATTTAAAAATTAGTACACCAATTTTTTGTACAAAATATTTTAGTACACCGAATTAAAGAGAAAACTATTATGGAAACAAATTTTAGTAGGTACGTAAAATTTGATTAAAAAATTTTATAAAAGAAAAGTTTAATACAAAAAAATTGCTTAAAATACATGAAATAATGCTTTACTACAGAAATTCATAAGCACAAATAATGATAATCCACAAATTTTAACGATGGATAGAGCATTTATGAAAAAATTTCAGGGGTAGCGCGTTTTCAAGCTGCTGGCCCAAGTATCACTTAGTCTGCGGAACAATAAAATCTCGGTTTATAACTAATCGGATTTTAAGACCTCGCTACTCACTTCAAATTTTAAATTCGCGTTTCTAATTAACTTCATGGCTTAAAAAAATGCTCTTCTAATTTCAAAATCTTGTTTCTAAAGTTTTTGATGTTGCTTTTTCCGGGGCGTGAACCCAGGATCTTCGGCCTGGAAGGTGGAGCACGCTACCATCACACCACGGCGGCCGCCCGAAATTTGTGTTAAAAGTAGGAGAGGTCGATGGATTTTAAATGCTAAAATAAAGCGAACGTCCGCACAGTTTAATTCTATAAGTACCCTTAAGGTGTATGAAATTTCTTGGTATTGGAATTTTTAGTAAGAAAATGAACTGATTCAGCAAATTTCTAACGGAAAAAGAGATACCTTAAAGCGGGCTGCGCTGTAGACTGCTTGTAGACTAGATCCGGCGTCCACTAAATTCAAACACTCATAAAATTTATCTACTACCTCTATCGGATGAAGAGCTGAATGCCACAACGTGTTTCCTCAATACGTTGCAAAAATATTACTTAACTAATCCAAACGTGTATTTAAACGTTTCTCAGACGAAGTACTGAATCCGATAAGATTCCCTTGCATATTCACTTTCTATAGCTGCTACACTCAAATAAACAATGAAATATACATTAAACTTACGCACTGTCACCGCCCCTTTACATAATTATACCAATCAGCCACTCTATATGCTGAATGTTACGTATACGTCCCACTACAAGTGTTCACTCTACCCTTTCCACTCTTTCACTCATACGCCCTGTTGCCTACGGCAGTTATTAGAACTGATTTGATATAGTAAACGCTGCAATAGTACGAAACTTTATTTACAACCACATACACACTGACATAGATACGAACATATGTATGTTCAGAGGCAATCGAAGCTTCATAAAAGGATTATGTTTCAAATGAAGGCAACAAAAGACTTAAGTCGACTTTTTTTCTTATTTTACAAAACTTTCGCTCGTATCTTTGTTTACACATAGAAGAGTTTGTAAAAGTGAAAAGCATAGAGTTGCTTGTTTGTTTTTGCTGCTTTCAACTACATACGTGTACATGTACGTATGTATGTACAGAGATAGCCCTTATATATGTATGTACATAAGTGCCTTCATTGTCTTAAGTTTCTTTAAGCTTTCGTTGTTTGTGACTTTAATGACACAAATGACTCATAACATTATTAAGTTGATGCTTGTTTTCTAAATCATATTTTGTTGTTGCTTCTAAGTTCCAATACATTTTTGGCCTCAATGCGGATAAGGGAATAAGTCAAACAGGGATGCATTTTTTTATCCGGCGAATCTCTATACCATTTGTTCAGAACAATGTTATGACGGGGTTGCCAGCGCAATTTATAGCTTCTCTAGCCCATCTGTTAAATTCTCGTTCTATTTCTATAGCAGACGATGCTCTGGCGACCCCAAAAACCTCACGGAAGCAGAAGGTTAGATGAGTTAGATGGTCCATATCAAACATATGATCGGTCTAGTACCTTAATGCTATTTTCCGGAACGCATTGGATCAATATCCAGGAAAGGACAATCAACATGGTTAGTACTCCCTTAAACTTTTAAGGAGTCTCCTTGTCGCTACACAAAGGTATAGTTTCGAACATGACCAATATTGAACTTGGTAAATCCTTCGGAGATCTACGAAAATTGAGTACAAAAGGACAGTCAAATATGACTTTTATTTTTGGATATGATCTCTCTATACTAAAATTTAAACTGTCTGGGCATCTTTTGCTTAGCACACTTGATGCACATCTGTATAATAAAAGACTAAAAGGGCCGGCGGAACTTCGTATTGCAGTCCGACCTATTAATTCAGTACCTGTGAAATTCGCAACTGATCTTAGTTTATCCTCCTTTAAGATGAGCTAGAGTTGGTTTCAAGGCCACTCCTATCGAAACCGGAATGTTAGAAGCTATTCCGCTCCTCAGGCCAATTTAAAAAGCAAGTAATATCGATTCGCTATGCACACAGAGTATACTAACTTTGATTGGATACCGGTTCGTTGTACAGGTATAAAGGAATCGAGATAGATATATACTTGCATATATCAAAATCAATCAAAATCAAAAAAATTTAATTGAGCCATGTCCGCCCGTCCATCAGTCTGTCCGTTAACACGATAACTTCAGTAAATATTGAGATATCTTCGCCAAATTTGGTACACCAGCTTATCTGGACCCAGAATAGGTTAGTATTGAAAATGAGCGAAATCGGATGATAACCACGCCCACTTTTTATATATATAACATTTTGAAAAACACAAAAAACCTGATTATTTAGTAAATAATACACCTAGAATGTTGAAATTTGAAGTGCGGACTGATACTAAAACTCTTGATAAAAATTTTAACAAATTTTTTAAAATGGGCGTGGCACCGCCCACTTGTGATAAAATCAATCAAAAGGTCGTGGACGAATAAAATAAGCTATATCTTTGCAAAAGAGAGCTTCATATATATGGTATTTCATTTCCAAAGTGGACTTATAACAATAAATATGAAAAACTTCAAAAAAATGGGCGTGGCACCGCCCGTTTTATAACTAAGCAATTGTCTATGTTTCAGGAGACTTAACTCGAAGAAAAATTAACGGATCATAATGAAATTGTGTACACATATTTTCCTTATAGCAGAAAATATTTCTAGTAAAAATGGACGGGGTGAAAACCACAATATGGCCATCAGTGTTCCAAAGAGATAATTTTCTATTTAAAATATTATTTGAATATATTTGGTTACAGAATACAAAAATTCCTTGATATTATACATTTAAAAGCTTCTCCGCCTATATAATTAAATAAACCTTTTATTTTCCTTTAGCAATAAAACTCATTGCCTCAGAGCAGTCATTTGCAAAACAAAATTAATTTAATGAGAAGTAATTACCTTTATTTATTCCAGCAAAATACTTTTGTGAGCTCACCTTGCATCTAAAAATAATTCTATTCATGTATGTATAAATTTTTTCTGCTTACACAAATTTTATGTTTCGTAATGCTAAATGCCAGCCTATGTTTAATTTATTTCTTACTTTCCTGAATATGACCAGCAGAAATTAGCTAAAGCAAATATTTAATTCTATGAGTTTTGTTTGCTTAGGATTTGAAACAACTCTTTAACTCTAGGTATCTACATATCTGTATATTAGTTATATATTTTCTTTTCTTGTCTCATTCCTTTTATACCATTTTAGTTCCATACATTTTTCGATCGCAATTTACCGATTATTTACTGCATCTTCAAATGACTTTTGCACCATAACTTTGCCTTATTTTGTATCCCTTACCTAAGAAGGCTAACGAGCGCGTATGTATGTATTTGTGTGTGTTTCAGTCTCGTTTTTATTTAATGAACCATCGATATCTAATGGAATCAACCTAAATATATTGGCTTAAATGATATTTGTTAGATATAAAGCTATTCAGGATGTGCCCAATGAAGATAGATGAGGGTCATTGCAATGAATTACGTCAAGCCAGGGATCGTGGTTTTAATAATTTTACTGCAAAATTTTTCTCAACAAAATAACAGTTTATATATGTTTTTATTACAAATTGATTTTTTTTTTTTTTTGCGTCAAATGTATACAATTGATTTGCTATATTAATTTCATTGCCTTTTTCTCTTGGGTTTTATGCATAAAATATTTTTTCTAGTAAATTTTTTTTAACTAAGGCATGATTGACTTCAAAACAAAAAAAAAATGTATAACAGGCAAAATAGGTCTTTTTTGTTTATTTTTCAAGAATACAAAAGATATGTTTAAGTTTAAATAAAGAACATTTTTTATAGTTACATTTTCTTTCTTTATTGAAAATATAACTGTTTTTGAGTTTTATGTATATGCGTTCGGGACATATGGAGAAAAGGAGCACGACGCAAGGTGGAAGAGAACCTCGGCCTAAAATATCTTCGGAGGTTAACGCGCATTAGATTTTTTTTATGTTCGGGACAAGATTTCCCTTGGGTTACAAGCGGCATCGCAGCATGCCTTTTATAAGCGCAGCTCAACAACAACGACTCTTCGTTCGATCGTAAAGCGAATAGAAAAATTCCTAGAGCACAAAGAGTGCTCTTCGTGCCTTTCTTGACAATTTCTTCTCTTAAAAATATCCCGCCTGTGACCATAGCTCTTATGCTTGGAACGGCTTAAGAGTAAGTCGAGGGGGCCCCAGTTCATTAACAAACTTCTGTTCAACATTTTGCGGCGAAGTGGCGAGGGCCCAAGATCGGGTAAAATATATGCAAAGGCACGCCACAGGGGATGTTCCATCTCCTCTGTGGTGATAGTAAACGAGCTTCTCTTGGAGCTAGAAGGTACAGGCTTCCGAGTGGTGACCTAGCAATCATTGTCAGATGTAAATTTCTAAACAATCTTGCCCGATATTTCGAAGGACTATCTTCCTGGTTACTAGATGAGCTGAGATATGTGGACTGGCACTCAAGCCTGGAAAACGGAGCTGGTAATTTTTACGCGGATATATAAGATCCGTGCTTTCAAAACACCTTCGATTGAGGGAATACCGTTGGTACCCTCTAAAATGGTTAAGTATGTGGGGTGCTATTGCATAGGGAACTGTGCTGGAGCGCAAATATGGAGGATAGGGCTAGGAAAGCCTCGGTTTCCTATTATAGTAGCAGAGGATCATAGAAAAGAGTTGGGAGCACTCTCCAAGGGGTGCACACTGTCTTTATTAAGCGGTGTTCAGACCAATCTTGCTCTATGGGATAAATGGCTGGTGGGACGTACTTAACTTGGCGAGTATTACCAAAGTGTTACTGTCATTATCCCGTACAGCGCTTGTTGGTATCACAGGCGCTCTTAGAACGACATCTATCCATGCATGGATTGTCATGCTAAACTTGCATCTAGTGGATGTTACGGGCAAGGCGGCTGCAGCCCGATCACTAATTGGGCTTCGTGGCATGAGTTATAGGCTTTGCCATCTCGGGTATTCCAGAATATTCTTACCTACTTTGACTTCTTCCCAAACAACAGACACTCCAGGACAGTCATCCACTCGAGATAGGAGTAGAAAAAGGAACTAATTATGGGACAGTGGACTGGTAAACTGGTTCACGGATGGATCGAAATTGCATGGGGAGTTTGGAGGACGGGGTTTTCTATCACGATCACGATCTATGCTGTAAGCTTTAAATACCTAATCACTGCAGCGTCTTTCATGCGGAGGTTACCGCAATTAAGGATGCGATGGGAGGGATGCTATCCAGTGCTACTGTAATTAGAGAATGCAACACCTACTCCGATAACCAATCGGCTATTAAAGCCTTAAATATAGCTGTAGTGCCACTGAGGGTAGTATGGGAATCCCGCTTGCAGTTGCTTTGAATTATTTTAATATTAATATCATCTTTGTTCCGGAACTTAGCAATATACATGGCAACTATCACGCGGAGCTTCTATCACGCATGACTACATCGAATATAAATGGTTGTAGGGAATACGCAGTGCGCCTGGCCATTTGTGGTCTGCTTCTCTAAAGATATGTCTCGGAACAGCTAAGCAAATCTTGGACGGATACTTTTACTTTTGGCCGAAAGAGGATAACAAGCTGTCTGCTGAAATTATTGGGTTCGCCAAGGCTTATTTATCAATGCTGATTTCATTTATCCATATTATTCCTTTCTCTGTCACTCTTTCTGACACAATTCCACTCCCGGTCCCACTTACCCTCCACCTTCTTAATTTTTTGTATCAAAAATATTATAAATAATCTTTATCGTCGGTCCCTGGTTGAGGCATAGAGAAAGACTAATAAATTTACTTTTCTTTTAGCTATTTATATGTGTATGTGTGTGTTACCACAGGAATATATAGGGCAACCCAAGACGGAAATGAAATTAAGATTTAATACTATTAAGAAATTCAATTTACTCACAAATCTTCAAACAATTTCAGAAAAGAGCTGATCGAGTTAATAACAAAACTTCAACTCTTTTAATCTATTCTTAGCTTTATAAACTACACATAATCCCGTAGATATTTTGAATTACAATCGAACAGAGAGATATTTTACAAGATAATCTTCAAAAGTACTAATGTTTAATCTTCTGCATAATATGACTTGAGGTTCAATATCGATGTGGTTGTTGGGAGTCCGCGATTGCTTTCAATAGTCTCTTAGGAGTTAAGTATTCATAATTTTCATTTTTTAAGCGGTTTTATTTAGCTTGACTTGACAGGCCGGCCGCACGCCCGGGTGCATGGCCGCTGTGAACGAGTTTTGTAATTGAAATTTAAGTAACTTCCCGATAAGCTACAAGCTTGAAACTTGGAACATAGTTTAGAACCCAATGACAATGCAATAATAAGAAATAAAAACTCCGATAGGTGCCGCATTAGGCCGGGTCGATTTGTGGGGAGGCAAAAAAATCGCCATTGCTCTGTGAAAATCATATTCTAGGGATCAAAATAAGAAACTTTGCCGAAGGAACCATACCTCTAAAACGAATTCTGATGTCCCCCCCCCCCTTGGGTCGTATGGGCAAATTTTGAAAAATCCCACTTTGAAATGCCTATGTTTCTTCTTTTTGGAGTTTATTTTTCTCTTTAGAAATTTATTTAGTCAGAACATATGTAAATGAAAAAATGAATTTAACTTAGTAATAGAAAAGAAATTAAAAAAAATTATTAGAAATTAGCGTTTTTACAACCCCCTTTTCAAACCAAGGCATCACTGTGACGCAATTGCAGATCGTAAAATTGCTTGTGTTGTTTTTTTAAGCCAACACAGGGCACAGCAGGTAGTATTGAAATTGCCCCTACCCAAAAGTTCGGCCCAAAGGGGGGGACATCAGAATTCGTTTTAGAGGTATGGTTCCTTCGGCAAAGTTTCTTATTTTGATCCCTAGAATACGATTTTCACAGAGCAATGAGCGATTTTTAAATCGACCCGCCCTAATATGTTTATTTATTTATAGTTATCTATATGTTATAGAGGTTTACGCCTATCACTTTTTCGGCGGCGGCGGCGTAGGCTCTATTATATACTGGCGCCGGCGTCCGCCGGTGTTCTTACTTTAAAAAGCTTGATTTTTCTATTTAAAAAAATAATATTTAGGAAAGGTTTTGTTTGTATGTATTTAAGGAAATCAACGTGTTGGCCATTTCGGAAAGATCCGTGGTTTTTTCCTCAAAATCTCGCAGACCGTTTAAAAATTTTCAGGAGTAGCTCTTTGCGGAGGGATTGCCCATCGTTCACTTACTCCAGAGAGGCTTCGAACCTAACCTAGATCTTTGGAATCGCTGCGTCTGCTGAAAAGAAATAGAGATACATAAAATGGTCACACTTTTGTCTCTATATCTCGTGCAAAGCGTAGTTTCACCTGGGGTTAACTCCTAATAATCGTCGCGAACAAAATTTCTTTAAATCATTTGTGGCTCCTTGGCGGTCACGCACAAAGGCGACTTACAGTTGCGATTAATGGTCTTTTAATACTCATGACTCAAGTTTTTTCGGCTGTTTTTAAGCGTTAAAATTCCCGATGTGCGAACAGTAGCAATCCCGGCTACCAGTCGCTACCACGCCTCCTGACCCTCACAAAATATGCCAGCACAGAAGCTATAGGACTACGACTTCGAACTCATACCTTCGTCGACGTCACTATCCTAGAAGCTCTAGGTGTAGTTCCGAAGACTTTCTAACGGATGCTTTTGTCGCGCTATGCTGCCCAGCTACACCAGAGAAAGCTTTTGAAACGTTGGGGAGTGATTATTCGGCCAAGTATGCCGCCCTCGAAATCATAAGCAGTCTAATGGATATCATTGCGTAACTCATTGGTGAAAATCGTATAATCCTCGACCCATCTACACAATACAAATTTTACTAGGACCCTGGATAAAATTTTACAATGTAGACCAAAGTTTGCAAACGTTTGTGTTCACAAAATTGATTTAAATTCTCTCCCTTAAATCGAAACGACATTTTAGAATGAAAGTCGACCGATTTTAAGTTGAAAGATGTTAGCTGCTGTTTTCCGGTCTTATGATATAAAAGCTCATTATGGATGACTAGTTTGACTGTCCACTACGTTATGATAGTAGCACACACGGGCATTAGTTCGACTGTCTAAGGAAAGCCTCACCTGGTAAATATATGTGCCTACGTATTCACATTTGTAAAAGGAGGCGTAACGTGTAGGTGATATTTAAACTAGGTTGGCAGGCTATAATCCATGTGATTCACTCCAAAGGACTAGGTTTGTATAGGGTCGCCAAATTTAGGAAATGGCACACCGTGAGGCTTTGGTGTTGAAGGGTGAAGTGTGAAAATCAAAATTAACCTTTCAGACGCTATTGTATAGCTTTGCAATGTAAGCCCAAGTGATTTTTTCAAACCCTTCTCATACGTACATATATCCTCAACTTAAGTATGAGGTAAGAATCATTTCAAAGGAGTGTTTATGCCCCTAGAACCTACTAAAGGATTTTGCATCACTGATTTCGCTTATTATTTCAGCCAATCGCAATATAGAATTTTTAAAAAAAATTGGCACCTTTTTTTGGGGTAATTTGCTTTTTTAACAACTTTTGAGGACAATTTGAAAAAATATTCGCCTTTGGTCATTTTATTTGAATTCATTGTTCATTATTAATTTTAAAAAAAAATAAGCAAATTGAGCATAAAAATTTATTATCAAACTTTTCTTTTAATGTTTTGTTTCAATAACTTGGTGAATTGGGTGATGCAAAGTCCGTGTTAAGCTGACATCGAACGAGTAGAAAATATAGTAACGCGCCGTACGCCGCCGCCGCGCCGATGTTTTTGACATTAGGCGGCAGCGTGTGAAAAACGACAAAAATCGGCGGCGGCGGCGCCGTTTATCGGCGGCGTATATCTCTAGTACCTAGGACCTACCTAATTAGTTTCTAACTTTTAGTATCATTAATATTTCATGTAAGTATTGTTTTCAATAAAACCGTTTAACTTAAAATTTTTTTTTTAATTATTTTATTATTTAAGGAACCTTTCATTCATCCAGAAACATTATGTGACCTTTGAGGGGACTTGCATTCGTTCTATTAATTTGTATTCGCTGTTGTTTTTCTAGCGGTAAAGACATCCCCATTGTAGTTGTAGCGATAAGGACACATCCGAGGATTTTGGGCAGTGTTAGCGGTGTTGATGGTCAGTTGCTGGATATAGATCCGGTACGTTCACCAAGCACCCTTAAGCTACTGGCCCGACCATATCGGGTACAATTTAGTATGACCACATGAAACCTTCTGGGCGATTTCGGCCTCCGGCCTTTGTGTAAGCCAAAGTTCCTACATAGAAGAGGTTTTACTAATTTCGCGCGGAAAAAATTTGAACGCGGTAAAATTTTAGCCGAAAGTCTCTTCAAATTAGGTTAATACTGCTTTAATTTCAGCCAAGCTCATAGCTTCTTGTGAGCTCGTCCGAATTAGAAATCCATGAACGTCAATTGAGTTCTGCAATTTTGTTCTTCTCTTTAATTTTTCTTAAGAAATACCTCACATTTAAACTGTTGACAACATTTCTGTTGTGTGAAGACATCACGGACGTCGCAAAAACTGTATTCCCATCGCTCATCAAAAGTAAATCCTAGTTTTCAACACCACAACTTTTTCTTTTAATTAATAATTACAATAAAATTTTCTTGAAGAAAAAAACTTTCAACTTTCAGTCACTGGAAAATTCTCTAAACATTTGCAAACAACAACAAGATAAAGGGGCACCAAAGTGTACACTTCAGTGGCTGTGCGTGCCCAAGTGGACAAACATATTAGCAATAAATTTCGTGTTGAAAAACAAGAAGAACAACAATTACATAGTTTTTAATGAAGCGTGACAGAATGGAAGACAGCTAATGACAATAAAATGGCACAGTGTGTGCGATACAGAAGAAAGTTTCTAAAACAAATATCAGCTGGACAAGCGCAGGATTTATCAAACGATACATTAAGTACTATCTTATTTATTATTTTTTTCCAAGTTGTCCCGAATTTGCAAGAAAACTACCAGACTGTAGGAACTATTCAAACCCCAGCGTGAAAACGACTTCTAAATACATATGTAAAAGTGTACCTGACTAGGTACAAAAAGCAAAGGAAGGAGTTCATCAAAATAAAAGCTGCGCCTTGCATTCTCAAAATAGGAACAGAGGACCAACCCAAGTGGCATAGGCTAAGTGCTGCAGGAACAATTTTAATACTCCTACATACGAAGTACACTAACTTTGGGGTCAGTAAAACGCGTTGGACAGATCCCAAATACCTTGTCTATACAGAGAGCTAGCTAAAAGAAGAGAGAAGAAATTGTTTTCTAAAACAACTTCTTATATTTCAAGGACAACTTTTCGTTAACAGAGAGATAGAGAAGATAAAGGACGATGATGCCAGCAAAACTACGTTATCCCTAAATGTCTTTGCTGCAATGGTAAATACAATAGCGTACAAATAAGCCCAAAACTGTTCATGATCAGCTGTTCGACCAGAGTTTCTATAAGAAGTCATAGCCTTCGTATTGAAGTGGACCCAAAACTTTTCTTTTGAACTTGCCAATCTGTGTCAGCGGCGAAATGTTGAGGGAATATTATAATGGATTTCTGGTTTCCCGATATTTAAGTCTCAGAGTTCGTACTTTCCTTGGGGGCAGGATATTTCAGTCAAGCTATAGTTGGAATCATTTTTAGTTAGGGGTTGCTAAAACTGTCATAATGCCGGGAAAAATTGGGCAGGTGTAATGCGAAACCTTTTCAGCTCACATAGTGGCAAAAGTGGAAACAAACGGTAGAACGAGAGCCATCTTACCCGAAAATTATTGGATTCTAGCCCTGAAACCAAAGCTGTAGGGTAGAAGGAATCGTGGTAAGTTGCCTCTCTGATGGCAACTAGAATTGGCTCAAGACCATAGTCATAAAAGTTTCAAATAATATGTAAACTCCTAAAAAGTTGCTTCACTTATGCCAGCACCGTGATGTGTTTTAAATTCAGATCTAACAAGTAAAGCCTTGATTTCTTGCTTTCTTACTTGAGTAAAGCCCAGGAATTGACTTTTTGGTACTTTCTCACAAAAATGGTGCATATTATAGAGGTAGCGAAAGTTATAAGTTCGCTGCTAAGGATGGTCAAAGCCTCGATGGACACTTTCGAAACTAAGAACGATTATTGTCCCTTCTTGGGAAGGGCTTATTTCGATAAAATTATGGGCGCAGTTGCCACGTATTATGACCCCGTGAGTATCGCTTAGATATATTTCCACATTTCCGATGACCGTTTTCTCAATGTCCAGTCAAAGAACGGGGCCTATGTGACTTCGATAGTTCGGTAAACTATGAAATAAGCTGTTCGCCAGCATTAACAGCGCTTTAAGCAAATCGGGATATAACAGCACATTTTCTTCTAAGTAGAATGCTAGACATACTTTAAACAATACTCTTCGTAAAAGTACTTGTCAGACATCGGGTGCTCAGTATGTTCGAGAAACATGGTGCTTACAACGAAACCTTCACATAATACTTGGTAACAACTCGCTTTAACAGTTCCACTCTCAGGTTTTGAACGCTGTGGGAGCGTTTGGGTTACTTCTTTATTTATTCTGCGTATAGCTCACTTGCGCCTCCACCTTCCGGTAAAATTGCAACAATTCTGGAATACTGCGACCTTCAAATTTTTGTTGTAATATTTTGTTATTCTGCTTCCTCAGGGTGGGTGGTAGGAAACTAAGTGCATATTTCGCTCGCTTGAAACTATGGGGAATCCAGCGATTATGGGTGGCGACCTCGCGGTGTAATTAATTGGAGAATATCTTATTTCTTGAGTAAAAGTAACGCCAGCCTGCTTGCTAGATTTTGATTGTATATGCTGCAGGAGCATCTCACATTGGGTTCTGATATCCTGACTTGACGAGTTAGAATGAACTTTACCACTTTTGGTGACACTATGCATACCTTTCATGCCGTTGATGCTTGTTGCATGTCCATTTTTACAAAATTAGGAAAGTCTGTCAACAACTATAATTATCATTATCACGCGCCTTTCGAGCGTACTACTTCGGATGAGAATCACATTTAAGCTTTACACAATAAAGTGAATGGTGCCGCACTCAACTGAGCTTCACGCAACATCCTTCAACGCAACATAGAAAAGCATTACAAAAGCAACAAAAATTTAGTACAAAATACATCCCAAACATTTGCTCGTACAATCAATTCTCTTTAAACTCAAAGTCATTCAAGAATCAGCGCCTTCTCACGCTATTCCCCAAACTCATTGAGAAGAGGCTGAGAATGCCCTTTCTCGCCTTTTTAATGCTTACAATGCATCCACCTACATTTATTATAAACCAAATTTGTTTAACCTTCCCTTTCTTCCCATTCTCCTAAACATTTCACCGTTTCCATCAACTCACGGTTAACAAAACTTGATACCCCCAAAGAAACACTTCAGACGCGCATAAACTATTTTACAATACTTCCAACTGACTGTAATGGAGCAAACAAAGAAATAACACAAAAAATAGCAACTGTTGTAGTACTTAGGACAAACTTAGGGCAAGCGATGGTGTTATTTGAGGGTTGACTATTCATTGGCTGACATTTAGCGGTTAAGCAGCTGGCGTTTGACGGTCGATTCTTGAAAATCATTTGTTGCTGCAGTTGTTGTTTCGTTACTTTCTTACAGTTTACAGTTGTGGTTGATTGTTTGCTGCAATTTTTTATGGTTTCGAATGCAAACTGGTGGAATAGTAGTTGGAGAGTTCTTGGCTCAGAACTGTTATGAGCTAAATAGTGGGGAGTCAGAGAAAAGATAACCCATTAGTAAAATAAAAGATTTAACACCAAATGGGCAACGTCGATATCGATATCTTCTTGTGCAAATTTTATAATTTGTTATGTACATTTTGTTACTGTAATTGGCGTCCGAGCGGGTTCCATTAAAAATTTGGCAAAAAATATGTTTGAAGAGTTGATTCGTTGTCTTAATTTTCTGCAGGGAAAAATACTGGGGCGAATATTAGCATCACTATGATGTTAATAAATAATCACAACACAAAAACATTAAAGCAAGACACATTTGCGTACATGAACACATCAATCATCATTTACACATATACATGGAAGGCGACGATAAATACATGCACACACATATCCAGCAGCTCGAATTGAAGAGATATCTCACACACACACACATGTAGTCATCAGCTGAAAATCTTACTCGCAAATACACACGCATATAACTAAATTACCAAGCAGGAGATACAGCAGCTCCGGAAGGTGAAACCTCTAGGCCTTTGGAGAAATAATGTGGACGAGGCTGCAGAGAGTATAAAAGCAGCGCAAGCTGAATAATAACTAATCAGTTTTGATTTAAACACGCTATTGGTTGTGAAGTATAATTGGGAAGTACTACTCCCAAAGTAATCTAAATAAAGACCAGATTGCAATACTGAATATTGGAGTGATTTATTCAACAGTTTAGCGATTCGAACGTTAGCAGAAGGTGCATAAATATCAAAAATATCCAGAATTAGTTACAATGGAAACAAACATAGAAGCGGTCATCAAACTGGTCATAAGCAGTCCATGAATACTCATCAATTCTCGTTGCCATTGACTCTTCTTTCGCACTCTCAGTAGTATTCGGCATCCCTCTGTATCTCACCGTAGTCGCTTACCTTTATTATTATTCGATCCTGCTTGGCTTTTTTCCTCTCACTTTCATCTCCTTTTTATCTCCGTTTTAATCACTCTCTCTTGCTCTATTTTCAGTTACACTTGATCATTTAATCCAGGCGTCATTTAAAGTAAAAATGTGGCTGTGTTGGCAAGAGTGTTATTATTATAGTGGTAGCGCTATAGTCGTTGATTTACGAGCAAGCAGTACGAATTTGAGGAAATTCTTGATTATCTTGCACCTGCAGCCTATTGTGTGCTATATCATTACTTAATCTCGAGTTATCTACCTAACTCGTCCATTGCTTGCAAAAAACATATCGAATCTAGGCCTATCGCTGTAAAAGAGCCTTAAAAATTTTCAAGCGGTCGTATATAATCCAAGAATGATAAAATCTACTTTTAGCATTGCGTAGCTCCCTCACTTTTCTTTTTACAAAATCATCAATCTGCTTTCTGGGCGTGACGTCATATTATCAAAATGCAAAAAAATCAACGTGTTCATTTGATTCTGTCGGTAAATATCATGACTACATTTTCCCTTTCTCACCGCAGTGATCAACTTGAAGCCGCAGTGTCCTAATTGCCTTTTCAAATTCACGAGTAAAGAGTTTAGCAGACGCTATATAACTGTTACTTAGTGAAAAATAAAGGGTGCAGATCATAATCCCGCTTTCTAAAATCCCGAAAATGCATAATCCCGAAAGTTTACAAAACAATATCCTGACAACATAGTATCCCGAATAGGCAAAATGCCGGCAACTCCAAGGCCCGACAACGTACAATCCACACAAACTAATTAACAAATTTCGTGATTACGCTTTACGCCTACGCAGAAAGGTGTTCCGCGCAAAAATACTGGTGTGGGATCGGGTAAGTCATGCTGTGCAGTTATGTCTATTTTTATATCATTTTTGATTTCCCGATTTATATTTAGTCGGGATGTGGTCTTGTCGGAGTTATGCATGTTAGAGATATGGTCCTGTCGGGATTTTGCGCTTCGAGAATTTGTAGGTCGAGATTATGTTATACATCCAGAAATATAGTATTACCAACCATTGTATGCCAGAGGTGGGCAAACCAACCCAGCAACAGTAAATACAAGTTTTGGTGCGGCACTGACACAAGGGCAATACACATAATGTACTTAGATTGGAGATGAGCAACCAGCTACACGCTTTTAGAAGCTTTAGAGTTCTTTTTTACACAAACATTAAAAAAGCTCTTTTTTCTTCCACAGATATGTAGAAGTGTTTATAGGTACCCTAGACCAATATAAACTATTTCAGAGAGACCACTGGAGCCACTTATTCTAAGCGGAAATTTTGTTTTTTTATGGGTAGCTCTATCAGTGTTGCGTTGTACTGCACTAATTTATCACCCAATCCACGATATATACATTTTTTGTTAAATAGCATGATAAACACAAAAAACACACCGACGAAATGAACTGAGTAATTTCAGAAACTCTTTTTACTTGCTAGCAAGCACTTGATTTTTCCCTCGAGTTGCTTTTGAGTGCTGACAGCTGCGTTAAACCATTCTGTTTTTCCTTATTTTATTGCACTTACTTACTTTAACATTCATTATTGGTCTCTTTACATATTCCACAGATAACACTTTATACTTACATAGTTGTTGACAACATTTTTTGAAAAGGTAATTAGCTTTTTCGCTAAGAAACCGCAAAGTTACTACAACGCAAAATGTTAAAACAAAAGGTGATGACAGTGAAAGGCGAAAGAAAAATAGAAGTGGGGAAAAAAGGGAACACTGTAAGCCAGAGAAAGTAATACCTAAGCTGAGAGTTGTTGATAAAAGACGTAAACTTATTTTCGAAGGAATGGAAAGTAGTAAGTAAGGGGACTTCTTTTTATAGTGAGCGATTTGACACCTGAGATTGACACAACGAGTTCAACGATCACACCTGCCAAAAATTGAGGAAGACAGTAGAGAAAAGTGGAAAATATTTTTAAGTTTTCAATGGGCGCTCCTTATTGTAGAGACGTTTAATATTCAGGAGTCCCGACGAGACACAGTCCAGCCAAATATACTAAATCCATGCGCGGTTCCAGGGGGGGCCTTTTTTTTTGTATTGACTGCATTGAAGTATATAATACAAATCTGCATAGTAGTTTCTTATCACACAACGGATTTTTACTCATTTTTAATTGTTCTTGCTTTTTTACGTTATTATTATATATATTTAAAAAAAAAAAGTCCCCCCCCCCCCCCTAGAACCGCGCATGCTAAATCCACATACCGAAAGAGAAAAAACAAAAGATGTTTATTTAAATAAAGTTTATATTTGGTTGGGATATCCGTAGCCGGACTTTATTTTATCGGAATTATGCATGGTCAGAGTTTGGCCTTGACGGGATTATGAATCGTCAGATTATAGTCGTGTTTGAAAATTGCATTTCTTTTTTCTGTATCTTGGGATTGTGTAAGTCCGTATTATGCCAAACACCCTGTATGTAATTGTATATTCGAGCAGCATAAACGCCGTTCAGATTTCCTAGTACATAACATAACTAGCCAACGTCCATCTAAATTCCTCAACTAAATAATTTTCATCCAACTTCACTCTTCTCTCTCCCCCACTTTTCTGCCTGCTTATTGACTCTTGATATTATTCACATCACAAGTAGCTCATTCTCAACTACCTATAAAGCTGTTGAATAGTTTGAGTGGTTGATTGATTCAATGCTTGAGTACATGATTGATTGTTTCGTTGTTTGGTTTCATTGAATTGTTCGTTTGTTTAGTCTCAGGTCGCCTTGCTTAGTCTCGGTTCAACTGTTTTAGTTAGGTGACTTGTTTGAGTTTTTATCATCAGCTATGAGCGTTCCGATGCTGTTAACTATATTTCTATGCATGTACGTTTGTATGTATGAACTTTGGTTTATAGTTCAATCATTTTGCTTTGAAATGCTTACTTAACTCTGTTGCACCATACTTCAATTTTTTTTTTTTTCTTTTTTTTTTTGCTTTGAAGCTGTTGCTTCGATCGTTTTTCGTTAGCAGTTCATGTTTGACTTTTGTTGTTGTAGTGAATGGCTTTTCGATGTTGCATTCAAATATGCAACATTTCGTTGTCATTTAGATGCTTCCTATCTTCAGCTAAGTAATCAATCATTTACTACTAAATAAGCCCAGTAGGAATGGGGCAAAAACTCTGTAGATTTGGAAGATATTTTTAAAGTTTTTATAAATTTTTTCTACTTTGTTTTTTATTTAGTTTGAATTAAATTTGGAGGTCGCTTTGGTGTGAGGGTAGCGTACTCAACCCACCACGCCGAAGGTCCTGTGTTCAAATCCCAGTCAAAGCAACATCAAAAATTCATAAAAAATTGTTCAATTAGAAAAAAGTTTTTCTAAGCGATGCCGACTGTCGGCAAACACTTCGGGTATATTTCTGCCACGAAAAGCTTCTCAGCGAAAGTTCATCAGCTTGCAGATGCCGTGCGAAATCATGTTTTATACATGTAGATCCCTTCTCGCAAATTTGTAGGAAAATTTTGAAAGGAGCACGAATCTTAATCTAATACTCCCCTTTGAAGTGTAAGATATACGAAAACAGTACGCTCCGGTATTAGCACATTCAGGCAGCAGGACAAATACCTTGGGAGTGACTCCCACTCGACTTTCGAGTCTGTGGATTTTAATTGGCTCTTATGCTAGGCATGGCTATCGCGGAAATATTCTAAAGCACTTTATTAACTAATATTCATTAATATTAATTAGGTTGGAACGGTTTGGGCTATGTGCGTGTTTACTAAGAGAAGTTTGGAAGACGTACAAGAAGGCTTGGGTTGACTATACAAACTATAGAGACTAGTCCCTGGTTTGTTGTATACTCCAAGGTATTTTTGTAGTGTCAGGGGTGGTGTTTCCTCATATGTCAAATATTAACAGATATGATTCATATCACATTGAGTTCTGAACACGATATACCAACAGGGTATAACCAAGCGTCTTAGAAAGCGCATCTTACCCTGACCATACAAATGTCAGCCACAGGTTCCTCGTAGAGAGATGTAAGAAACCTCTAGATATACGGACAAAAACAAATTCCTCAAATTTGCGGAGCATTCGCTTTTGGAGCAGAAAAAAAACCTTTCAGAAAAACTAAAACACCGGCCCGGATTGATTTTGATTGAAATTTGTGCTTACATCTTACAGCTGCTTACATCTATACTGGGTTTCTTGTCATAAGGATATAGAAGTTAATGAAGAGGTCGATGAATTTGTAAATGAGGACACAACATTGGATGCGTATCTTTACGTTTGAAAGAAATAACAGAGTGGTATTATTGACATATGATCCAACATAAAAGGCCAGTGCCAAACTTATTTACGGGACGAGGCCTACATGTATATGTCGACTCCGCACGGCACCTGCAAGGCAGATGTGTTTTCACTGGGGAGCTTTTCATGGCAGAAATACACTCGGGGTGCTTACCAAATCACTACCGATGGACAACCGCGCTTGGAAAAACTTTCTCTAATAAAAAAAAAAATGTTTCTAAAATTTAGATGTTGCTTTGACTGGGACTTGAACCCAGGATCTTCTATGTGGTAGGCGAGGCACACTACCACAACACCACGGCGACCGAGACTCTACCAATAGTCTTCATGTTTGTGTCGACCGCTGTATGCATATCTACCATTGCTTTCAATTTAAGTTTACTTAAAGCAATTTCCATCATTTGGTTGCTCATTTGGCAAGCAAACTTTTGTCTTCAAATACTTCAGACGCTTCTTCTTCTTTTATAATTTTCACAGCTCAATTTCATGCAACAACAAAGAGATTTATTTGCATTTTATACACACACATACAAGCGATTATATTTGCGGTACGTTTTCATGTGAGCACCCTATCAGCTGTAATCACATACGATCCCCTCTTTTTGGTGTGTGTGTGTGTGGATGTGGGGATGGCATCACGAGTGTATATTTGCTTGTTGACAACTTGCAACATTTAACGACCATTGCATGCTTGCCACAGAATTGTAGAATATCTTCCTTGTGTCAACTGATATACTTTGTGATGTTATTTTTTCTTAATTGTTTTTCTTTATTTTTTTTTTTTTTTTTTTTGCATCTTTAGCTGTTTTTTTGGCTTGGCATATTTTTGCTCATTAACTATGCACAACAACACCACAGAACGAGAACAGCAACAAACAACGAAGAGTAAACTGCTCTGCACACCATATCGTATCAATTGTAGTTGTTGTTGTTTTATTTTTTTTTTTTTTTTATTCTGGCATTGTTGTTGTTTGCTAGTATTTCATATGCCATGAAAAAAATTCCATGCATTTTTCATTGAAATAAGCATAACAATTAGAAGCAGAAACAAAATCAGAAACGAGAACCGAAAGTCGGTGCGGTGCGGCAGTCAGTGCTGTAGCCCGAAAAAATAGCACAAAGAAAAAAGGAAAAAAATATAAAATAACAAGTAAGGAAGGTTAAGTTCGGGTGTAACCGAACATTACATACTCAGTTGAGAGCTATGGTGACAACATAAGGGAAAATAACCATGTAGGAAAATGAACCGAGGGAAACCCTGGAATGTGTTTGTATGACATGTGTATCAAATGAAAGGCATTAAAGAGTATTTTATGAGGGAGTGGGCCATAGTTCTATAGGTGGACGCCATTTAGGGATATAGCCATAAAGGTGGATCAGGGTTGACTCTAGAATGCGTTTGTATGATATGGGTATCAAATGAAAGGTATTAATGAGTATTTTAAAAGGGCGTGGACCTAAGTTCTATAGATGGACGCCTTTTCGAGATATCGCCGTAAAGATGGACCAGGGGTGACTCTAGAATGCATTTGTACGATATGGGTATCAAATGAAAGGTGTTAATGAGTATTTTAAGAGGGAGTAATCCTTAGTTCCATAGGTGGACGCCGTTTCGAGATATTGCCATAAAGGTGGACCAGGGGTGACCCTAGAATTTGTTTGCACAATATGGGCATCAAACGAAAGGTGTTAATGAGTATTTTAAAAGGGAGTGAGCCTTAGTTCTATAGGTGGACGCCGTTTCGAGATATCGCCATAAAGGTGGGCCAGGGGTGACTCTAGAATTCGTTTGTGCAATATGAGTATCAAACGAAAGGAGTTAATGAGTATTTTAAGAGGGAGTGGGCCTTAGTTCTATAGGTGGACGCATTTTCGAGGTATCGCAATAAAGGTGGACCAGGGGTGACTCTAGACTTTGTTTGTACGATATGGGTATCAAACGAAAGGTGTTAATGAGTATTTTAAAAGGGTGTGAGCCTTAGTTCTGTAGGTGGACGCCGTTTCGAGATATCGCCATAAAGGTGGGCCAGGGGTGACTCTAGAATTCGTTTGTGCAATATGAGTATCAAACGAAAGGAGTTAATGAGTATTTTAAGAGGGAGTGGGCCTTAGCTCTATAGGTGGACGCATTTTCGAGGTATCGCAATAAAGGTGGACCAGGGGTGACTCTAGACTTTGTTTGTACGATATGGGTATCAAATGAAAGGTGTTAATGAGTATTTTTAAAAGGGAGTGGGCCTTCGTTTTATAGGTGTTCGTCTTTTCGAGATAAAGCCATAAAGGTGGACCAGGGGTGACTTTAGAATTTGTTTGTACGATATGGGTATCAAATGAAAGGTATTAATGAGAGTTTTAAAAGGGAGTGGTGGTAGTTGTATATGTGAAGGCGTTTTCCTGATATCGACCAAAATGTGGACCAGGGTGACCCAGAACATCATCTGTTGGATACCGCTAATTTATTTATATATGTAATACCTGCCAAGATTTTAAGGGTTTTTTATTTCGCCCTGCAGAACTTTTTCATTTTCTTCTACTTAATATGGTAGGTGTCACAACCATTTTATAAAGTTTTTTCTAAAGTTATATTTCGCGTCAATAAAACAATCCAATTACCTTAACATATTTCAGCCCTTTTTTCGTATTTGGTATAGAATTATGGCATTTTTTTTTCATTTTTCGTAATTTTCGATATCGAAAAAGTGGGCGTGGTCATAGTCGAATTCGTTTATTTTTCATACCAAGGTAAAGTGAGTTCAGATAAGTACGTGAACTGAGTTTAGTAAAGATATATCGATTTTTGCTCAAGTTATCGTGTTAACGGCCATGCGGAAGGACAGACGGACGATTGTGTATAAAAACTGGGCGTGTCATCAACCGATTTCGCCCATTTTCACAGAAAAGAGTTAACGCCATAAAATCTATGCCCCTACCAAATTTCAAAAGGATTGGTTAATTTTTGTTCGACTTATGGCGTTAAAAGTATCCTAGAAAAATTAAATGAAAAAGGGCGGAGCCACGCCCATTTTTAAATTTTCTTTTATTTTTGTATTTTGTTGCACCATATCATTACTGGAGCTGAATCTTGACATAATTTACTTATATACTGTAAAGATATTAAATTTTTTGTTAAAATTTTACTTTAAAAAAATTTTTTTTTTAAAAGTGGGCGTGGTCCTTCTCCGATTTTGCTAATTTTTATTAAGCGTACATATAGTAATAAGAGTAACGTTCCTGCCAAATTTCATCATGACATCTTCAACGACTGCCAAATTACAGCTTGCAAAAGTTTTAAATTACCTTCTTTTAAAAGTGGGCGGTGCCACGCCCATTGTCCAAAATTTTACTAATTTTCTATTCTGCGTCATAAGTTCAACTCACCTACCAGGTTTCGTCGATTTAGCTGTCTTTTGTAATGAATTATCGCACTTTTTCGGTTTTTGGAAATTTTCGATATCGAAAAAGTGGGCGTGGTTATAGTCCGATATCGTTCATTTTAAATAGCGATCTGAGATGAGTGTTCAGGAACCTACATACCAAATTTCATCAAGATACCTCAAAATTTACTCAAGTTATCGTGTTAACGGAGGGACGGACGGACGGACATGGCTCAATCAAATTTTTTTTCGATCCTGATTATTTTGATATATGGAAGTCTATATCTATCTCGATTCCTTTATATATGTACAACCAACCGTTATCCAATCAAACTTATTATACTCTGTGAGCTCTGCTCAACTGAGTATAAAAAGAAAGAGTACTGAAACAACAAAGTGATTAAAAAGTACAAGCATGCGATACAAACACTTATTTAGGGTGGGCCTTCACTGTATGGATATATTATTTTCGGGTAGCTACAAAGCCAAGCTCATCATTTATGTTACCTCATCCTAGTCTCTATGGGGTTTAATACGCCATTAGAGCTCTACTGTGGTGGAAGGTCCAATATGAGGGTACCTAAGGAATGCATTTTCTTCAGCCTATGAAGGGAGCAGAAAGAGGGGGATATACACATTCCATATGCAAAGGAAACAAACAAGAATACAAACAAAACCGACATAATAGACATACAACATTCCCTTTATTTTGCCTAGCTAACATATCTAGTAGCACAACTTTCATCAGAAAAAGTTACAATATTAGGTGCACCCTAATGTATATGTATAGAAGCTACACATATACTACATACATTTACACCAACTTTTTAGTTATGCAACATTCGTGTATTTGCTTGTTGCATGAACATCTGCTTGTCGCAACCCACAACCCCAAGTATTTATGCGACTTTTTACCAGTCGTTTGATGGAGCTTGATGAAGTATAATGCCATTGGCATTGAGTTAAGTGAATTTTGAGGAGCATATGTTTTGTAGCGTTGGCACGTTGATGAAGCCGGTAAGCATCGGTTTGGGGCGTATAACCAATTGTAGGTAACGAATGGTTAGTTGCACAAAACTGCCTGAAGCGTCATTGCGTATGTCAATGCAGTCAAAACGACTAGTTGTCAACTATCTCACATCTAGTTTGAGGGCTAAGACTAACTAGTCAACCAATTATATTTTTTTCAATCAAAAAATTCGTAGTTAGAACATGGGGACATCCTACACGCTGACAATTGTCAGAGTTTGATCAAGGATTTGTCAGTATGAGACAGTTCCACAGGCATAGTGAAAAAACTCAGCTTGAATGGAAGGGGGACTGGGATCGCGCGCTTATTACGAGAACAAGAAAGCTCAAATAAAACCCTTTACTTTTTTTCAATATCAGACACTTTGGTAATTTGTAAGAACTTGGATTTTTTGTTGCTACAAATTTGATCCTTTTTTGAAGCACTTCGTTCTCAGTCAAGTTCTTTCTACTTGTATACTGATAAGCTTTGTTAAGTTGTTTCACTGTAGGGGAGGTAAACGTAAGTGGAACATGAGTAAAATTACTGGAAGCGTTAAAAAAAAAAAAACAAAATCAAACAAACGGGAATAGGGGGGATTTTGGGTTTTTTATTTTTTTTTTATCAGGCCCGGCAAATATTGTCTTCCATTAACTTTGGTTTCAAAATAAAATAAATTCAAGTCACGATAGCCTCCAAAGGGATTTTAGGCCGTGCTTCTCTTCCAATTTGCGTCGTGCTTCTTTGGTTTACCTGCGTATTTTAACTCCTCCCTTGATCAACATATTTTTAACGAAAGTTTTTGGAATAGATCAGCTCCAAAGACAAAGTTTTAATTATAGTAATGAAAATTCGTTCCACATAAAAGTTATCGGAGATAATTATCACAATTTTGATCCTATCCCTAGGGCCCTCAGTGAATATAACAGGATCTTTTTTAGCCTTGAGCTTGACTTCGCACTCCCGAGAGCGTCCTTTAGCGCTAAACTTTACTCGTATTATGTATAAAATAAATTTATTAGCATTTAAGTTGAATGAATGTAAATCTAATCTGTAAGATTAATGAAATCATAGACTAATAAATGAAATGAAATGAAATGAAAAAAATCTCCGCATTTTTTTGCAAATTCTTAAAAAGTTAAACAATTCTTATATCTATTTCTGCTGAGCAAATGGGTTGCATGTTCATAATCGATCCGCATTTCATTCCGGTTTCAGTCGAACATATCCGAGCTTCAACCGAACTTACATGCGCATCTTGCAGTCTATTTTGTTATCATTTTACGCTCTTTATAAAAGTCTCCTTCGGTTTTTTACCCAATTTAGCTTTTTCCCCGTTTTGAAGTTTTTCTTCTTTTTTTCTCAAAAACTTAGTACTTATCTTCCTCATCCCTTTTTTTTTGAGAACAAGTTTCTCCATTTTTCTAAGCCTCTCTCCTTCTCTTGTAATTTTATCAATTTTTCTTGTATTTTTTTCTTTTTTATTTCCTAAAGCCAGTTTGTTTCATTCTTATACGACGATATCTGTTTCTCTATCTTTTTGATATGTTCTAGTTTTGGTTTTGCTTTTATTCGATCCATGCCTTTTTCTTCTTTTTTTTATGCTTCAAACAGTTTTTTCCCTTTGACATGTTTTTTTCTTTGTTTTATCCCTTTTCTTTAAGATGCTCTGCTATCTTTTTTTCAATATTATCTCGTATTTTCGTTTTTTTTTTTCTTTTGGGGTTTCTTGCCCTTTCCTGTTGTTGTAGCAGTACTTCACCCCATCTAGTAGGTGTGACCATTCACAAATTTTCAATCCAATACCCTCTAATGGGAGTCCAAGGAAGCTTGCAGTTTCAACAGGGGTGGACTATAGTGAGAGCGGTGTTAAAGGCATTGGCTCCACATTGCAATTGAAGAGATGGTTGGTGAGTTGTGAGGACACATTGGAATCAGGACATACATTATGTATGGTGGGGTTGATTCCAGATAGGTAACACCTTAACCAGTTACAGTATCCAGATCGAAGTTGAGCTTATGTGACGCGCGTCTTCCCAGGGAAATGCGTCCATCTTCTGAGCTTCGGGCATTTTTCTTAAGAACTGGGTTCGTCGAGCAATTCCTGGTATATAGGCCTGACACCTTTTTGTGTATATCACTGAGAACCTGTTTGTGTATTTTTTTTTTTTCGGCTGCGTTCTCAGGTGCCATAATGTTTACGGAGATGATTTCTTAAGCCTCTGGGAGGTGTGGCCTCTTCAATCAGATGTCTGTTAAGATGCCTAGATTTCTGTGTATTCAATAGAAACTGTTTGTTCAGCATTTAATTTCTCCCCCTAACCGGGAGTACTCTCACTTCATTCTGTAGGTGATGTTCTGGGGAAAGAAGAAGATATCCGTATTTAATTTGTTGCGTCCCTTTCCCTTCCTTCTTCTTTTCTTCTTTCTCCATTCTTCATTCATTTCTGGAACCTATCTTTCCTTTGTTCCTCTTTTAATTTATTTTCTGATTATTACTATTCACCTTAGTTTAATTTTGTTTTTCGATTTAGTTCTAATATTCTTGAGAGCATTAATATTCCTTTTGTTGTTTTATTAGCAATCACACACGTTTGCTAATGATGTGGCATGGATTGTTGTTGTACCTCCATACATGGATGGTATGTGGCTTATTAAACAGGATTATTCTGCAATTAGGTTATTTTGACCTTAAGAGCTCGACGTCAGAAGAGAAGCTGTTATCTATGTATTAATAAAATAATTTGATTTGGCGCGGGAACAATTTTTGAAACCTTTTTCTTCTTCGTGAAGCAGGTTTTAGGAAGTGTTATTGATGATGTTGATGGTTCTTCGCTAGATATAGGTTTGGTACATATTGGTAACAAAGACCATTAAGGTACTAGGCCGACCATCTCGGAACAATTTAATAAGACCACCTTAAACGTTCTAGGCCAACCCGCGGCCAAGTTTCATAAGTTCATAATTCTCCAGACCCTCGCCTGATAAATATTTTACATTTCTCTTTGTAACAGAATTCCCCTCGCGCTGGTTAAGTTGAAATTTGAGGTGCGAAAGCTGTGAAGCTATACAGCTTTGTATTGCGATTAACAACCACTTGAATCCCGATCTTCAAACCCGGTTAAATATGGCTGAATTAGCCTTCAGCAGAAGGAGTCGGTTTGATTTGTTGATTTTCAAACATAATAGAAAGTCGACGCATAACGCAAAGATCTTTCACATATCTCTTCAAGTACGATTAGTGAAAAACGAGTTTCGCCATCTTCAGTTTTAATTCCGTGCAAAATAAAAAGACCCGATGTATATGACGGGAAAAGCCTATAAGTCGGATAACACCACTTATTAGAATCGAATGAGATTGAGGTGTATGCTTAGAGACCATTTAGCTAAGAAGCTAACGCGCTCAAGATGTTAGGATCACAATGCCATGAATGAACTCTCTAAAGATGTATAACAGCCTTCTGAAGTGTGATAGTATACTTGTACTTTAAAAAGTCTAAAAAACTTCCAAAAATACTATTCAAAATTTCTAAGCCGCACACTTAAGTACTTCTCTTACTAACAACTTTAAGAGGCCAACAACATTAAACATAATCAGATGAGCAAAACAAAAGACAATGAGAGACACGAATTGGAAGCTGAAGTGGTTGCTGGTGACAGTAGTTAACCCAAAAAGCAACGATGTGACAAAAACAGCTCACTTGACGTTGAAATCATTATACTTAAGAGGGGCACTTTTGCAACTAAAAAAAGCGAATCATGTTAATTTGCAAAACGCAGTGAGACCAAAATAAGAACATAATGAGAATAGTGTATAGTATTTTGTGTGTGTGTGTGAGTATATAAAATAAACCAAAACAAAAATGACAGCAACGAAAACAAAGTGGCATAACATTTAACAAAGAAGAAGAATACAAAAACAAAAGAAATAATTAAAACTAAAATCTAAAATGAAAACACAAAAGTTGAAAACAACCTAGAAAAAAAACATGCTAACATAGGTTTAACAATAGAAATGATCAAAAACAAAACAAAATGAAAAAAGTTTGAGTAAAGGTACAGTTAAGCATACTTCAAAAGAGCTGGAGCAAAAACGTGATAACATCATTGTTCAACAACAACAATAGTGACATCATTAGCATCAGCTAACGATACAGATAACATTAGGTATATCATTCTATTCATTCGTTTCACAACAACATGCGCTCAGCGTTGCCAGAAAAAACTACGTTTTTATAAAACAAATTATTGAAATGTTGATGATGGTTTCATGCTTTTATGTTTATCTGATCTCTCGTAATTTTCGCTTTTGATTTTCAAGTGAAAGACTTCTTCTTGAAACATCTAATTTTGGTACATCACATATCAGGTGAAATAGCACCCAACGTGGGGTGCACTAACGGTAAAAATTATAGGAATCACAAGAAGTATTTAAAAAATAATAATATGAATGGAGTTAAAAAATCTGGCAGTTTATAAGTCGCGAAAGAATGAGAATTAAAGAGTTTTCTTGCTTGGATTTCTTGTGTTGAATTTTTATTACACGGTATATTTTCAGATACGTAGTGCGAGGGCCTTCGAGCACATAACCCACAAAAAGAGAAGAAAAATAGTAGTGGAAAGCGTTGAGAAGAGAGACAGCATAAATACTATTTAAGGCTAGTCCAACTACAACAACAGCGATAGAGCGATAGCAAAACCACAAGAGAAATTACGATGCCTACTTATTCACGTGTGTGTACGAATGAGACCAGCAGTGATAGTGTGAACGAATACGAGGCACAAAGCAATGAAAGCTAATGGATGTCAAAAGCATCGAGAGTAATGTAATAACTTCTAAGTGTGAAGGCCAATGCTTCGCAAGACCATAAATGGCAGTGAAAAGTCAGTTTAATCCAACTCCTTATCTCAACTCCACTCCAACTTCAACTCCCATTGCCATGTCACTCCCACTACAATTTACTGGCAGCCCCTCTACCACTTCTTCCTCAAATTGCTCATACAAATTAAATCTCTATAGTAAACTATGCTGCTTCAAATAATTGCGGAGATATAACGAATTAAAATTTTTCCTAATAGGAGGCATTTCACTACCCTTATTTCCAAATTTGTATACATAACATATTTAGTACATATAGGTAAGGTAAAGTTGAACTGACACGTCTATGAAGACCTCACATATTCCGAACGAGTTCGTAATGATACCAGAAGGTAGTTCAATAACAAAACTGAAAAATCCAATCAAAAATTAGGAAAAAACAATTCCATCCTCTTTGAAAATAGAAGCTTTCCATGACCTATGCCACTTGCTGCTTCATCTGACAGCCGTATCACTTTTAATAACTGGAGCCTAAGATTGGCAACAGTGGGGCATGATCACCAAACGTGTGCGATCATTTTCTCCTCCAACACGCACTTCCTACATCTGCTATCACTGAACAAGCCTATTTTAAAAGCATGTCATGCCAGAAGGTAGTGTCCAGTCCGAATACCCATCATGAGTCTACAGTCCACTCTTTTTAATAATAGGAGTAATTTGAGGTTATAAGACCTCCACATGATCTACGAAACTTAACAGTCACACGCTTGGTTCCACGATCGAGTACCTATACTCAAATATCAATAAGTTTGAGCCAAGAAGATTCGAATTTGTAGCACAATACCGCTTATATTGCCTTGGGCGTGGCACCGTCTACTTTCCAAAATTATATTAGGTATGTATATAAAGTCTTTGACGTGTCTTCAAATTTTGATGTTGAAGTCTTTTTCAGGACTATATCTGCAAATCCAAAAAATATTTCATTAAAGATGCTCCACGAATAACAGCGAAATTCCTCATTTTCGAGATAAAAATAAAAATCATTTTCGAGATACATCTTTATTTATGGCAACACTGCATTCAGCGCACTTAAATTCATTTAACAGAATATCTTTTTCTCACACTGCTGCCCTTCTCGGCTCTTGTGTAAGAGTAGTAACTCCTCAGTGTCCCCGGTTGCAACAATTAAGTGCGTCTGCATTACATCTCCATACACACCCGAGTTTACATAAAGAGCTTACAAAAGAGCGCAAATTTCAATAACATTGCTTTTTACTTTATGCGCAGCACTACAACAACAAACTAATTTTAATTAGTTAAGCACTAGAGACCATTATTTAAGCGCTAGCATTGTCTACATGCAAGTAAGTGCAACATAAAAAGGAGTACATCAGCGATGGAAACGCGTTTGGACGCAGTTGAGCTGTGCAGCACAAGGAAAAGAAAAGATAGCAGCATTTATTGGCCTTAAGCTTTAACTTCTTAGTAAACAAAGAAAAATAAAGTTTTTCTGTTGGTTAAGTAGAGAGAAAACAAACGCCTTATGAAATACTCTGCCGAAGAGCTGTTTTCATGTTGTTGTTGTAGCGATAAAAACATTATCCGAAGATTTTGAATACAGCACATATCATGCAAACTTCCTGCGGAGTAACGAATAATATTCACGACTCGTCCTTGCAAAGGCTGGACAGCTGAACACGAAATGACTGGATGCTTCCACCTCATCGTCCACCATGCAGATATCACATCTAAAGCTACCCAGTATAGTAAGGCGCACCCGCATGGCCTCTCATCCGACAGTACCCTACTAACACTCCAATAAATATGGATAAATAAGCTTTTGTAAACACTTATAGCAACACCGAGCGCTTGGCGTCAACAACCTGCTACAAAGACCTCAAGAAACAGTTGCTGATGAATTATACAAAAAACGATATGACGCCCAGCATCAGTTACCACTGATAGGATATTATTGAAGGCTTCTTCAGGCACCCAGAACAAACTCTTTGCTAGGACATCTCTATTAGCTTGACAACCGAATGAAGAGCTGTTTCCGTATTCCTGCTCTTACAATAAATGAGTTAAGATGCCAAATATCGCTCATAAGGAATCAAGCCTTCCAACGTTTTAAAAAGAAACGAGGATAGGCTAAATGGTCTAAAGCCTTCGAGCTTTTCCGCCTTTAGAATGGAGGTAACTTGACTATATTCAAAAACTGATGACCATATCCCAATCAAAGATATTTGGCAGAACCGTTGAAAAATATCTGAGGTTTCGCAGGAATTATTCTATCGGGCCCACAGACTTATACGGCTTTAATGAATTAATGGTCCGTGCAAGTAAGCTTTGCAATAGAGGAATGGATGATATTCCTTCTTAGCTGGCAATCACAGTGAAGCAGATTCCGGCGCTAACGTTTACCACTCTCTTGTACCCCAATATAGCAGAACTCGTACACCCTTCCAAGTTTTTGCAGAAGTTTACCCAATAGTCGTGTTTGGTCCTCCTTATTTCATTTAAAAAAAACTTCCAAACTCATCTTGTAGAGCTCTCAGACAGAAGTAAGTTTACTTTTTTTGACCTTATTAAATAGCCGCCTACTAGAAGGTCTGAAGCCTACAGCATTTCGTGCTAAGGGAGCCGACCCCAGCAGGGAAGCTAGTGACCAGGAAAACTTTTCTTTAATAAGCCGGCAGCATTGAATGGCCGCTTCGCCTAAGCTTGCGATGGACCACAATGAGAGAACACTTCTACTGTTTATTTAGTGCTGTTTCTTACTCCCTTCGTGCAATAAAATAAATGTAAGGCGCGATAGTCTCCGAAATTTTTTAATTTTTCCTACAAATTGGTAGGAGGGAGATTACATGTTTTATGCCGACTCCGAACGGCAGCTGCAAAGCAGATGAGTTTTCGCTGAAAAGGCAGAAATCACTGCCGAAGGGTGAACCCGCTTAGAAAAACTTTATTCTGATAGTTTGTTTTTAAAGTTTTGTTGTTGTTTTGCAAAGGACTAGAACCCAGAATCTTCGGTGTAGTATTCGGAGCACGCTACCACCACTGTTCCTGCCGTTGACACGGAAAACTGCTGTACTTCCAACAACACGGTCCAAACGTGTTTGTGTTTTAAATTTAAGCTCAAATTTTATTGTATTGCTTTAAGCTCGTTATAGCTGTCAACAAATCTCGTTACATAATTGGCAACTCCTTTCAATCCCTCATTACAATATCAATTAACGGAACAAGCAATTCTCTTTCACTTCGGAGTTCAATGAAAGCCGATTCATCACACATTCTATTTTTTGCCTGAGCAATATCCATATTTCCTTACTGCTATAGTTTCCTGGCGATTGTCTCTCAATCAAACCCTCGCTCAATCAAACTTTCGCTGCTTCTGGGAAACTATTAGTACTGATATAAAGTTAGCTGGAAGTGCAAACTTTATTGGCACAACTTTGCAAGCGAACCATTGCACACACACACACACACAGATCCATATGTGCCTTCACACAAACAAAATCGTATGAAGGCGGTAAGCGGTTATTACCTGAGTCAAAAGTTTTACAAAACAACTTTTGTACCTTTTTAAGCCACTTTGCAACTTTCCCACCAAAGCTCCACCTTTGCCCACATACGAGTATGCATGAACGCTTGTTAAGCGTATGTGCGCTAATGTTTGCGTGTATGTGTGAGTGTGTGCGTTGTATGAATGAAGGCAATTTTAATTTTTAACCGCTTTTCAACAATGAAGACAAAAGATGCAAAACGCAAACCCGTAAGTTCGAATAAGAAGAAAAAGTAGCAGAAAGCGCAGTAAATAAAATGATAGAAAGCCAACGATTGTCGAAAACAATGATTACAACAACAACAATAGCTGCGACGAGGCAGCGCGGTTGAGCGCAGTTGGCAATAATAAAGACAATGAAACCTTTTGTTTGCTAAAGTCATAAATTTGAGCTTCAACTTGAAAGAAAATAGCAGCGACAGAGGTGGTGAAGGCAGCTGCGCTCTTCTGTTGAAGGCTCGCGCATTATTGCTATCAGCGAAACACAAAATATGATGCGACGTTAAGTTGGCTGCACTTGCGACTGTCAACGCGGCGAGCTGGGGCAATAAACAAAACGTCAACTCAGATGACGCCTTTCAAACTGAGCTTCAACACACTTTTAACACTTTTTGAATACTTGAATTCTTTCAAAACTTGAATTGCTGCTAAAATAGCGGTTTTCTTTATGAGCCTCAATTGTTTTTGTTGGTTTTGTACGCGCTGCTGTCGCACAAATACAAAGCCAGCTTGAGCGCTTCATTTATGCAAACTTTATGGCAGAAAACAAAGAATACGCCGAAGAAAAAAGGAGATGAGTTGAGGGGAAGGAATAAGTAGCAAAAGATTTGTGAAGAATACGATAAAATTACTTAAAAAGTTTTCACACAATTCTCAATGCGTTGGCAGACAATAAAATTTGAGATGACGTTAAAAGCTTCAACTGGCTGAGTATCACGAAAATGACTTAATGAATGGCGCAATAAATGTCACCTTATACCTTGTACCTAAATGGGAATTCCGTTTTCGCTGTAATAAGGAAACGGAAGCACGTATTCTTCTCACAGAAGGGCTCTTTGATGGACTGAAATGGATCTCGATTTACATGCATAACTTCACGATTATTTTTCAGCTGGGATATATTGTAAGCAGGATAAATACTTTCGCGTACCTTGTCGTTTAAACAATACAACACCTACTCGGAAAAAGGCAGCATACGCCCTGCATAGCAGGCAACAAGAAATTGCCTACATGCAACCAATAACCATAGATTGTATTTCGTAGAATGGAATCAATTACGAATTAGAGATTTTTAATCATTTATGGCACCAAAGGTTCCTCTCGACTAGCTGAATAAAGCGTGTGGCTGATCAGCTACGTTCTGTACTCAACTTAGCCAGACATGATAATGTCGAGGTCTGTACAACCCTCACCTACCGTCTTTTCTTGCAGCGCAATTGTTGATTTGAAGTTCGGACACTCTCAGTGGTTTTTTCCTTGCTGTTGGTGCCAGTTCTTCCTCAGCATGATGTCACCAACTATTGCTCAACTGTCACTTAGCCGTTTCCAACTTCAATCTTCCGCTAACAATTACCACGACCCTCCTGTGCTTTTTAGCTGCTGCCCTTTGCTCGCTCTGATCTTCTATCGCTCAAATCTTGCCGCTCAGTGACCTTAGAAGGGAATAACTGATATTATTTGGTCTCAACTTATTCGTCCGTCATATACATATTTACTAAAGCACATCTTTTCCCAAAACTTTCCCTTTCTCCCTTTGCCCCACCTTTTTGTTCTTCTTCTTATTCTTGTAGCGATAAGGAGACTACCTCCAGGTTTCGGGGAGTTTTATCGATATTTATGGTTTTGCTGGATATTGATTTGATACGCTCCAGAAAATAACAGCCCGACCATTGATGAAACTAATTGATATGACTTCTAGGTTATTATACTTTCTTCTTCCGTTAGGAACTTGTGGCCATCAGAGCCTTATCTTTTAAATAAATAAGCAGGAATCGTCACGGGTAGATGAGGTTGGCAATTGGTTAAGCTATAAATTACGCTAACCAACCCCTTTGAGCACATATTCCACCTTTCAATGGTCATTCACACAGAAAGTGGCTACTAGCATCTCGATTCCCCACTCAGCCTTTGACCAAAGGAATAGCGTATCTAATCCAGACAACACACTGCTTACGTATATCCTGCATAACGCGTATTTTATCATGATACGAAGAATATGTGAGTGCTCAATGAATCCATGAATGAATGGGACAACTAACTATTCCGGGTGGAAAACATTGATGGAACTCGTTTGGCTATCCTTACAAAGGTCAATTTAGTATGGAAAAGTTGGATGTCAGAGATCCTAAGGATCACTTGCACATGTCAGTTATGTAGAGCGAAATTGTACTCCAGATGGAGGATCCAACTCTTATAAGCTTTACAGCTTTCATATCTCTAAACCTTAAGTGCAGAAAGTTTCTGGTATTTTCCATACGAACAGCCTAGTTTCTACCGTATTTGAATACATTTTTCTAACACGGGGGACACATTCACTCTATCTTAGGTCCTTAACCTTTGTATTTAACCCGCTTACGCTCGTATACTTGTGGTTATGTTGCAGCGACAGAAGTTTTCGAATAAATCGCAGAGGTAGCTTCGAAAAACCAAAACCATGCTTAGCACTAATCGTCATCACGAAGCCAATAACAGCTTTCGTCACAGAAATTAATAACTGCGGGTATGGAATATAAGAAACTACTAAGACCTAGGTCTTCGAACGACTGAGATGAGGTTTACAGTGCCATCTACTACCTAACAGTTTTTCGTCGTTTCTGGTACTAAGCATTAAATTTCACGGAAATCTTCTCTTTGTGCACCGCTGTCTCAAAGTTTACTACTAAAAGCGATTTTAAAAACGCTTTATCTGGGGTTCCGGCAGTTTAAAGATATCCGAAAAAAGTCAGTCATATCTCGTGTCACTTTGGCTCAACTTGTCAAATACGTCTCGAAAGCAACTATTCTACCACCGTATCAATAAGCATCTTTTGCGGCTGAGCGAAACTGCTGGGCGGGCGGGAAGTGCTTCTACAAAAGAAAAACACATTCCGAAATTTAATATGTTTAAGTTTGGTGCCTTTTGCTTTCACGTCAAAGTTATTTAATATCAAATGATGTCAGCCATTGCCGTTATTTGGCCACTATTAAAGCTCTTCGTTTGAAACATTAAACACTTCCAAAAATGTTTATCCAGCGAAGTGAGTGGGAATCCTGTTGCGCCTTCTAACACAAATCTTTATTATAGCTCACACACGTACATGCTTATATACAAAAACGACCATTTCCGATTATATAAAAGCACACAAAAAAATAGGAAGATACTTGAAATCCATCAATACGAAACGCCTTTTCCGGCTAAGCCATTTGTCTTCCCTTCTTAACTTAAATTTAAAATGAAGATTCTCTACTAACAAGCGAACGACATACATAAATGTGAAAAAGGAAACAACAGCCATAAAGTGGTCAATGGTGTGCTGAGAGAGGGAAGAGGAAAGTTGCAAACAAAAATCTAAAAATAAGAGCGCAAAAAAAAACAACGGCAACATAAAAACTTGTAATCTAAGCTGGCAAGTGAAAACGATGAAAGTGTAAACTTTAAATGGATTGTTAAAGCGAATGGATACAGGCCACATGGGCAGATAGAGAGATAGAGAGCGTAGGAGAGAGAAGGGATTAAGTAGCAGGGGCCAAACATTAAGGATGATGATTTCGAGAATTTGAGAGTTTACGCTAGCTTAAAATTTAATTGAAACTCGTTGCGCAACTAATATTTACACGAGATGATGCTAAAACAGAAAACAAAACGGGGGAAAAATAAAAAATGAGACAACATAGAAAAATAACAAAAACTGCAGGATATGAGTGTTAGCTGAAGAATAGGATATGTGAGTGTCTTGCAAACAACATTCAACATACTAAGCTTAGCACAACATCCATACTTACCCAATAAAGAAAGGCATAAGCCTTTGTAATCAAGAAGGAATACGATGGCAGCGAAAATATCCGATCTCAGAATAAGTTTATAAAAACGCCCTATTTCAGGATTTGTTTCAAAAACGCTTTACCTCAGAGTTTGGTTAAAGAATGCCCTATCGCAGAACTTTCGATGTGTAAACATGATTACTCAAAATATGGAATGTAAGCTATAGTGTAGTCTGTAGCATAGCGTGGAAACAATGTACCTTGTAGATGGGATACGAGCGGCATCAGACAGCAAATCAAGGCAAGATACGGAAAATAAAATAAGGAGGGAGAGAAATGGAAAGATGAGAAGTGAAAACGAGGCCGGAACCGAAACCAGACGGCGTGTTTCAATTTTGTATCTAAATTTAATTGGTTTGCTATCGGTTTGATGTCGACATATTAAGGGCCATGAGCAATTGGCTATTTAGGGGTATACTATCGACAAGTAATCGATTTGCAATTGACGTTTTTTTTTAGGGATAACATCGATGAGTAGTAAATTTTTTGTAGATGAGTTATCGAAAATTTATAGGATTTCTCTCAAACTCTTATGCTTTCAAAAAACTATCGATTCATTATTGAAAAATAATCGATTTCTTATCGGAGTGCCACAAACTTATTATCGGTGTTTTATCGACTTATCCCGAAAATAGCTATAGCTTTGTTAACGAAATTTTCCAAAATGCTGTAGACAAATTTTCGGTTTGTTATTAAAAAAAGTATCGATTTGCTATAAAAAAGTTATCGGTAGTTATCGAAAATTAGTCGATGTATTATCAAAAATGGTTATCGATTTGTTATCAGAAACTTAATAATCTCAATTAGATATGCCTTAAATAAAGTCGACATTCCCTGATGTGTATTTAGTCTTATAAGAGGATGCCGTATAACAAACAAGATAAATAACGTAAGTAAACAAACAAAAAAAAAAAATAAACAAACAAACAACAACGAAAATAGTAGCGTCAATAGAAGCTTTACATGCAAAAGTTTCTACAGAAAAAATAGGGAAAATTTTCCAAGACGAAACAACAAAGTGTGAAATGCCCGTCTCGTAGTTGTGATAAGTTGAAAGTCAAGCGCTGAATAAGAACGAAATGAGCTCGATTGATTGAATGTATGATTATATTTGAACGCATGAATAATTGAAGAATTGATTGCGTGAACATTTCATTGACCCTACAGTTGGAGTGTGTGTGTATGTGTAATGCCATTTATTAGCTACGTTCTGAGAATTTGTGCCGAGCTTTTTGGTAAATTGCTTGCCATTTATCTGTTGATTACGCGTTGTTTCTGGATTAGCACTAGAAGGAAAATAAAAATGTTAAGGATTAAGAAAAATTGGGAAATATCAGTTTTTCCTGCTAAAAGCTGTAATTCAGAGAGATAATAGCAGATTCCACCTGTCTGGGTTTAAATACAAACCAAAAAGTGTTTCCTCATCTCCTTGCTCAACATCTGCCTGTCTTTCTTTTGTTCTCTACCCGTCTCCCTCTCTCTCTCTTTCTCTCTCTCAATACTTAAATAGAGTCAGGGCCAGAGCTTGTGGCCTCTTCACAAAAATGTAATCCTATCTATTTACGATCCGCGAGTAAATCTTGACTTAGTATAGTCCAAGTAAAAGTCGTTCATATAAACCTATGGTTGTATAACATTGACGATTGCTGGCCTAGGTTGATTAATCAATATTTTAATGCTACTTGGTTGTTTTTGTGCTAAATTTATATTAGCTTTTACTTACTTAAGTAATTCTAAACAAGGACGTAACAAACGTATTTTAGTCTTCAAATATCACGCATTTCACAAGACGTGCCTGGAGGTAGTAGCTGAATGAGTCACATGGAAAATATTCGGAATGAATCATTCAAAATATTTATTTGTTTTTTCCTATGATGCTAAAGCTACCACATTTTAGAGTTGAAAGGGTTAATCTGAGTCATTGCAAAGTGTGCTGTCCTATAAGCTAGACGCTGGGTCTAATGAAATACTTCAAGTTGTTGTCGCATTTACAGTCTTTTAGAAGTGTTATATATAGATGCTGCTATTATATAGATTGCGTAAGGTAGGTGTAAGCGCAAGCGTATTCTTTGGAAGTGGTATGCTGTAGGGGAATAAAATAATGTAAACATGCGCTGTATCGAAAAGTTATCGATTTATTTTAGAAAACTAGCAATTATTTACCGAGAGGTTATCGATATGTTATCTAAACGTTATCGATTTCTTATCAAGAAGTTGCAAATTTTTTTCCAAAAAGTTACCGATATTTTATAAAAAATATATAAATTTACTATTGAAAATTCAGGCTTTGTGAGGTCTTTATTGCCTGGCCAGTTGTTGTGTTAACAGTGTTTCGCCCCATTCAATAGGCACGACCACTCACAAATTGTCATCAAAGTCCTCTAACGTGAGTCTAAGGAAACTGGCAGTTTCAACAGGAGCTGACGATAGGGATATTGGTGTTAGAGGCGTAGGTTCCATATTACAAATCAGAAGATGGTTGGTGTCATATGGGGACACATCGCATGCAGAACATACATTACGTACAACCGGCCAGTCCAACCTAACTATCGAAAATATTTCGATTATTTAACTAAAAGTTAACGATGTATTGTCACGAAGTTATAGAGAAGTTATCTGTTTGTTATCGAAAACTTGTCGATTTCTAAGGGAAATCTACCACTTGATGTTGGAGTGCTACCGATTTGTTATTGGTGACTCATCGGCTTGTTATAAAGCAAACAGCGATGGCACTTCAATATTAAATCGATGACACATCTGTAGATCATCCCTTACCCGAAATGAGGTCGATGTGGTGACAACAGCCCGATAACAAATCGATGCCTCGAAGATAATAATTCGTTATCGATAATGGCGCGAAAATAATCCAGTAACTTTTCGGGATCGGTTCTTACAATAAGAGGCAAACGGAGCTCTTTTCAAAAAGTCCGAAATTATTTGTTTGGCACATTTGGAGCGAGTCCCCTAACCAAATTGACTAAACCTTCAAAATAAATAAATAATAATAAATATATTTTAAGGCGCCATATTCCTTCGAAGGGAATTCAGGCCGCGCTTCTCTTACAATTTGCGTTGTGCTGCTTCTTAATTTTCCCTACAAATTGGCGAGGTTTTACGATTACTCCAAACGGTATTTGCAAAGCAGATGAGATCTCACCGAGAAGTTTTTCATCGCAAAAATACACTATTTTTTGGAACTGAAATTAGGATCTTCGGTATGGTAGACAAAGCACGCTACCACCACACCATCGTGGCCGCAATGTGCCCACGGGAACTACCAACGAAAAAAATCCCAATTAATATTCCCTCAGTTCTGCTAAGTTCACATGACTTGACTCTTTGTGAACAGCCTCTATTGGTATAACTTTTTGTCTTCTCATTTGTAAACGTTATTATACTCAGCTGAGCAGAGCTCACAGAGTATATTACCTTAATTGGCATAACGGTAATCCGTAACGGCATAAACTAATCGAGATAGATATAGACTTCTATATATCAAAATGATTTGGGTGAAAAAAGAAATTCATTTAGCCATGTCCGTCTGTCCGTCCGTCCGTCCGTGTGAAAACACGATAACTGGAGTAAATTTTGAGGTATCTTGATAAAATTTGGTAGGTAGGTTCCTGGGCGCTCATCGCAGATCGCTATTTAAAATGAACGAAATTGAACTACAACCACGTCCACTTTTTCGATATCGAAAATTTCGAAAAACCGAAAAAGTGCGATAATTAATTACCAAAGACGGATAAAGAACCGAAACTTGGTAGGTGCGTTGACCTTATGACGCAAAATAGAAAATTAGAAAAATTTTGGACAATGTGCGTGCCACCGCCTACTTTTAAAAGAAGGTAATTTAAACGTTTTGCATGCTGTAAGTGAGCACTCGTTGAAGATATCATAACGAGATTTGGCAGGAATATTACTACTTTTACTATATATATGTTAAATAAAAATTAGCAAAATCGGATGACGAACACGCCCACTTTTAAAAAAAAAATTTTTTATGTCAAATTTTAACAAAAAATTTAATATCTTTACAGCATAAAAGTAAATTATGTCAACATTCGAATCCAGTAATACAAAGATAAAAGAAAATTTCAAAATGGGCGTAACTCCGTCCCTTTTCATTTAATTCGTCTAGAATACTTTTAATGCCATACGTCAAAACAAATTTACCAATCCTTGTGAAATTTGGTGGGGACATAGTTTCTATTATGATAACTGTTTTCTGTCAAAATGGGCAAAATCGGTTGAAGCCACGCCCAATTTTTATACACAGTCCGTCGTCTGTCCTTCCGCTCGGCCGTTAACACGATAACTTGAGCAAAAATCGATATATCTTTACTAACCTCAGTTCACGTACTTATTTGAAGTCACTTTATCTTGGTATAAAATATGGCCGAAATCCGACTATGACCACGCCCAATTTTCCGATATCGAAAATTACGAGAAATAAAAAAAATGCCAAAATTCTGTACCAAATATGGAAAAAGAGATGAAACATGGTAATTGGATTGGTTTATTGACGCAAAATATAACTTTAGAAAAAACTTTGTAAAATGGGTGTGAGACCTACCATATTAAGTATAAGAAAATGAAAAAGTTCTGCAGGGCGAAATCAAAAGCCCTTGGAATATTGGCAGGAATACTTTTCGTGGTATGACATATATAAATAAATTAGCGGAACCCGACAGAATATGTTCTGGGTCACCCGGGTCCACATTTTGGTCGATATCTCGCAAACGCCTTCACATATACAACTAAGGGCCACTCCCTTTTAGAACACTCATTAATACTTTTAATGTGATACCCATATCGTACAAACGCATTCTATAGTTACCCCTGGTCCACCTTTCTGGCGATATCCCGGAATTGCGTCCATCTATAGAACTATGGCCCACTCCCTTTTAAAATGCCCTTTAGTACCTTCCATTTGATACTCATGTCATACAAACAGATTCCAGGGTTACCCTAGGTTCATTTTGCTAAATGGAGATTTTCCATTATTTTGTCTCCAAAGCTCTCAGCTGAGTATGTAATGTTCGGTTACACCCGAACTTAGCCTTCCTTGTTTTTTGTTCATATTTATAAATATATATTTTTTTCTTTATCATTTGTTTATGATTGTTTCATTGTGCCATTTATTCGCACTAAAAATAAAATTGCATTCAAATTGTCTGCCACACTTGGCCAATGTTACGGAAATAAGTTTTTATAAACCAAAATTTTGTTATGATGAATGACAAATATAATTGAAATCTAAATGCCAATTGCTATAAACATCACACACAAACAATGCTAAAGCAATAAAATGTCCGAGTTAACAAAAAAAAAAAATTTTTTTAATTTATCATAACGAAGCTCAAAGCGGCAGCCACAACTGCGTGAAAAAATCAAAACTAATTTAAATGCTGCAGTAAATTAAAACGCAATAAATTTATTTTGTTCATTTTTTTTAATAAATATCGCTTGAGGCACTTTTTCCGTTTTATTATTTAGGTGGCTTATTGAATAAAGAAATGTTTGGAAATGCAGTGTTGGAATGAAAATAACGCTTACTCAATAATAAGTTTGTGGAAATACACAAACACCAGTACTTGTGGCTATTTGTTGTTGTTTAATTGCAATCACTTTAAACAATTTGTTTGAACTTAAAGGGTGCTAAAAAATATTGCAGAATTTCATTTTGGTTACTTAGAAATTGGAAAAGTTGTGCACTTTTATTACAAATATGAATATGAAATTTGCATACCAATAACATTTTAGGATCACTAGCCATCTCTTCCTTGAAATAATTGTGAAAGACAATTTTCTTCGAAAGAAAGGTGCCTGGAGGATTTTTTATATCTCCCGTGATGCTTACGACTTATAAAAGTCCCAGTATTTGATTAGTTAGCTATAATTTTTAAATTGAAAAACTGGTACTGGCTTAAAATAATACCTTGCCATTCTGTAAGGACTTGATCGTTCTTGGTGCACGCAGTTAGCGTCAGACTCGAAACAGCAGAGACGACTGCCGTGATGTACCAAGGAACAGGCAAAATCGCTTAGATTATCAAGGCCGGTTAGTGATGATGTAAGCAAAAAGTGTGGACTTGAATATGCAAAAAAATTTTTCCTCCTGAGTAGATAGATGAAATTCCACCTCTCCCTTCCTCCTTCCCATTCCAGGTCCATTCGTTTTTAGATATATGAATTAAAATAGCTTGTCATCAAAAAATTTATTTACAAATTCACGCCTTATACAGATAAAGAATCCGCTGTTGTTGTTGCTGTTGTTGTTGTACTAACAGTGCTTCGCCCCATTCAATGGGCACGACCACTCACAAGTTGCCATCAAAGTCCTCTAACGGGAGTCCAAGAAATCTGGCAGGGGCGGACCATAGGGAAATATGTGTTAGAGGTGTAGGTTCCACATTACAATTGAGAAGATGGTTGGTGTCATATGGAGACACATCGCATGCAGGACATACATTACGAATGTCGGGGTTTATTATGGGTTGGGTCAGGGTGACTTTTGTCTCTCTTGTGCTTTCTTCTTCTGCAATACGTCGAATATTTGCAACATCTATTCCTTCCACGTCGTAAACAGAGTGGTCATTGATTTCGTCGGTGATAATGCCAGGTTGCGCGAGGTGAAGAAACCGGAAAGATGAGAGATAGCTGTTTATTTTAAAAACTAATTCATCAATTGTATTCATGCTTCCCACGGCAGCCGGTTCTATGTACCGGAGCGACTCGGGATTTTTTCCCCGTCCAAGTGCTTCTGTGTAACCCCATTTAATAGAGAATCCGCTGGTTAAGTCAAACGTTTGCAGACACCATTGCGTATACGTAACATTTGTATTGAGCAATAGGGCATTGTTCGAACGTTTGCTGAGATAATCCGATTTTAAAACAGCTGTCTAAGCTTTGGGCAATTGAGGGCGAGCAGTTTAATAAGAGTTATAAATGAGTAATTTTATGTGCTTGTAAGCGTATGAGTCGTGGCACAGTGGCTGACGTACCCGACCAAACGCCCGGGGTTGCGGGTTCAACTCCCACCAAGCATTCCTTTTTTTAAATTTATAAATTATTATTATTAATGGACTGTATTGAGTTTATGGGGTTTTTGATTTAATGTATTCCATTTATTGAGTTGGGTAGTTTTAGTGTTATTGGTGTATTTAAGTCATGGGAGGATGCATAGCATCAGTACACCTTTATTTATATAATTTGGGGGCGAGCACTGGGGGGCTCTGAGGCTTCGCTCTACTGAGCCACCTCATCCTCTATTTGAAGAACCCTTTAAAATGTGATATGGAGGCGAGCACGGGACGGCTCTGAGGTATTGGCACCCCATTTTCTACAAGAAAAACCTCTATTTATTTAATTTGGGGCGAGAGTTGGGCACTCTGAGGTTTCGCTCTAATGAGCCACCTCATCTTCTATTTGAAGAACCCCTTCAAAGTGTGATATGGAGGCGAGCACTGGGCTCTGATGTATTAGCACACCATCCGAAGAACCTCGATTTTAATTAAAAAAACTCAAACTATGTCTTTAGAATATTTCACTAACCAGTTGAGAATTACAAGCACACTCAATGGCTACTGAAACAAACGAACGAAAAATGTTCATAGTTTAAGTCGCTTAAACAACAGCAGACAGCTAAAGAAAGAAAATTTAATACCATTCATAGCTCAAGGCAACTGAAGGGTGCACTTGTTGCGTTTTGGTTCGGAACTCTTCATTTATTGTGTTTAGAAAAATTTAAAAACGGAAAATACAAGCGTGATAAAGCGTAGTCTATCGAGTGCGTTAGGGCTGATTCGGGACCTTCTAGGTCAACACCAATAGCCGGTTCCAAACTTATAGTTTTATCTTAACACAATTTTTCAGCAAGGTTCCGTGAAACTAGAAACAAACTTTTTTGCAAACACCTCAATGAACACGTTCGGCCAGTCTGAAGTCCTTACCGACAGACCAGCTAAAATTTCTGAACTTTTATTAAATTAAATTGAAGAGCAAAATCTAAAGATATGCAAAAGTTTAACACAGCAGCGTCAATATTTGCAAAAATACATAACAAAACAAACACAAAAGCCAAGTAAGCAATTTGTGAAGCTGACAAAAAAGTAGTCAAAAAGTGAAGAAGCCATTATGACAAATATGACAAGAAAATATTTAAAATTTGCACGCTTGATATACGAACAAATGTGTACATTTCAACTGACTTATTATTTTGTGTTTACTGTCTTATTTTTTATTTTTTTTTTTTTTGTTTCTGTCTGTGAATTTTATGCTTTGTCTTACTGCTGAGTGTTTTTCTCCTCTGCCTTGTTTTGACTTTAACATATTTTTACCCTTATTTTGTTGTTAAGTATAAATTCGTTGCTATGATTTATGTCAAACAAATTCAAACAAGCCTAAAACAATTTGCTAACATAATCAACAATAATAAAAGAGCCTTTTTTTTGGCCAAGTGTGCTTTCAAAGTATAGGGGGGCGGTATTATGGTTTAGATACCCATTAATACGTGTGATGGTATGTATGTATGTGTGCAAGTTTCATTTACAATTCTTATGCCGTTATGCTGGTTATTGTGGGTGCGTTTATACGTAACCAAATCAATGTTTCCACACATATACATACTTATATACACATATACATATATTCATATCCACTTTCAAAGCTCATTTGTGTGTAAATTTGATTTTATTTAATACCGTTGACTTAGTTTGACAAATGTTGACATTTGTTTTGACCATTCAACATCCGCCGTCAATCAGTGAGAGTTTTTTTTTGTTTTTTTTTTTTTTGTATGCGACATTTTTTTATACCCTTCATGAAACGTACTCATTTACTCTTCGAGCGGGCTAGTCTTTATAAGAGTAGAAGTCACGCGGATAGGATAGGATAGGTTAGGTGGTAGCTGCCCTGATAAGGATAGCTCACTTGGACAACACGAAGGTCCGTTGTGATACCACATACACCAAAAATAACGGTGACTTAGATCTAGCTACTTAGAGAATCGTTGGGTAGCAACGATAAAGCTCCGAATGATACCGATCTCAACTTTGGATATATCCTCGGGAGATCCAAGTGAGTCGCGACCGAAGTACTTTCGCCTAGTTCTGGCAAAAGCTGGACAATCAAGCATAAAGTGATTTGGTGATTCCACCTCATCATCCTCCATACAGCTGCAGCAGGATGGAGTTTCCAGTATATTGATACGTACCGCATGGATACCCATGGGACAGTGCCCTGTCAAAATCCCAATGACCATTGATAGGTGAGACTTAGTGAACCCAATTATTTCAGCAGACCTCCTGCCATCCATTTTTGGCCAGAAAGATCTTGCTACCCTGCAAGACGTGGTATCCGCCCAACGTTTGCTGAGCTGATTCGAGGCCCAGCTATGGAGGAGCAATCCACAGGTGGCCAGCGGGATCCCGAAATCCCTACAGCCATCTTCATCCGGTTCAGTTGTACCGATGCGGGCTAAGAGATCCGCTTGACAGTTACCCGGGATATCACTATTGCACGGGACCCAGATAATCTTAATTGTAAAATAATTCGATGCAATCGCAAGCAAGGTCAGGCACTCGCAGACCACCCTCGATCGCACTGTAGTTGAGCTCAAGGCCTTGATAGCCGCTTGGCTATCAGAGTAGATGTTAAATTCCCTAACCGTGGTAGCACTGGATAGCATTCCATCCACCGCATCCTTAATCGCAGCAATTTCCGCTTGGAATACACTGCAGTGATCAGCCAACTTAAACTTGCGGCTTAAATTTAGCTCTTGACAAAAGACCCCCCACCAACCTTTCCATCCAGCTTTGACCCATCCGTGAACAAGTTAACCGGTCCCATGCCCCAGATAATTCCTCTTCCCAAATCCTCTCTCTCTGGAATAACTGGGGTGAAGGTTGTATAGGGAGCAGTTATCGGCATACAGTAGTCCGTTCTGTCCGGGATGAAGTCGAAACTGGTAAGTAGGCTAGAGTGTCCGCGGTCAGAAAGTCTATATCCCATATCACGAAGCCTGACCAACGACCTTGCCGCGGCCGCCTTTCCCGCAATATATACTGGGTATATGTTCAGCATGACGTTCAGTGCCAAGGTAAAGTCACGCGGAACAATATAGAGAATTTGTGTACACAAAAAAAATGATATATCCCTCACGGTTCGTCAGATAAGGGAGTACGTCCCTTATACTCTGCATTGTGGTACAAATGAGTGGATCCCAAATGGTTGCCAACACAGATGACCTGCCAGTTCTTATCCGTGGAATATTCCCGATCACCTGCAAACTGTATTACTGAGTTATCGCAATAACGAATCTATGTTGTAACTCGTTGGTTTTATGATAGGGCATAAGACCGCTCATTTCACGTTGTCATCAGCTGAGGGAGTACAGTTGGATAATGTATGATAAGTTTAAATATCCCAGAACTATACCAGAATATGTTTTTTATTATTTTTTTTTTTTTGGTTTTTTTTTTTTGCAAGCTTTATACGAACGACAAAGCCAGTAATACCTCGGTTAGCTTGTAGTGCTGCATGGTGCATTAGCAATAATTCAGTGTGAACTATTGAGGTATTTCTGACTGAACTTTTGATTGTGTTTGTCTACTTCGAAAACTGTCATCTCTATCTCAGCTCGTAACTCCCTCATGCTGCATTCCTTGAAGGAGAGCTATGCAGCTCAAATAAGCCATGTATAGATAACGGTAAAAGAAGGTTCGTGCTAAACAATATACATAGGACCAGAGATATTTAGATACCTTCGAAAGTTTTGAATGAACGACTCAATCGCCCGATATCGAGGTAAGGAGGATACTATATTAATGATTTTTTTCTGTAATAGGCTCCGCCTACCCCATTAGCGACGAAATTAAACGGTATAACAATGTCAAGCTATCCAAATAGCTGTATAATGCCAACACCGCAAAACCTGTAGTACTAACTTTTGATGCTTATCTCGCACACGCATCAATTATTTTAACCAGGGATCATCGTCACAATAAGATACTCAATCCACTGGCCTTGTCTGCTTTGTTTCTATCTTACCTCTGCCTTTACTTTGTCACATAACTATCATGTCTATCATCTCTCTCCTTCTCTTGTCTCGCTTTTGTTTCTTCTCCCTTTCCTTACATCTTTTCTGATTCATCTCCGTCTTTCCTTTTTCTGTCTTGTATATTTTGTTCTCTCTTTTGCTCTTCTCTTTTCTCTAGGTTACTCCTCTGGTCACTTTGCCTTGTTGATGTCTTGCTCCTGTATTTTTTCTTTTTTGCACCATCTTCGTCTTGCCCCTCTTGTTCAAGTTTTATCTGTGCCTTGCCTCTCTATATTATTTTTTTACCTCAAATATCTTTGCTTTACTTATATCTTATATCTGCTTTATCTCTGTAGTAATTTTGTCATGTTTACATTTTGTTTCAGTATTTTCTTCAACTTGCCCTCATCTCTGTTGTCTGAGGTTTACCTTTGACTTCTTTTTGCGTCCCGCTGGTATGTCTACATACTTTCTCTATCTTGCATGTGTTTGTTTCTGTTTACCACCGGTATCTATCCTCCTCTGTTTCATCTTTGCCTTCTCTCGCTCTTTGACATCTCGCGGACTCATTCGCTAAATTCTTTAAAAAGCTTACCTAGCTTTTCGGCGCGTACACAGACATCCTTCATCTTTCAGTTTAATAATTTTTGTGGTTGGTATCATTTTCACTTTTTATCTACACCCATACATACAATCGTATATTTCCGTTTACCACATTGTTTGCATTTTGCCCAGCATTCTCAAATAGCCGCTTTGACATTTCAACAATTTTTCGCAGCTGTCGAAGCAAGCTGGCAAAGCGCTTTACCAGCACAAATATGTAACAAGATATACATACATACATATCTGTGCAATCATAAATTGTGGACGCGCATCGTTATCGATCATTTGAATCATCGAACATCCGGTCTCTTTTACTCAAAATTTTTTTCCATATTTCATTTTAGTCGTTTTCGGCGCTACTGATTGGCCACATCATTTCCTACATATTATTATCTATGGCCATCATTGCGATTCAGTTTGTCCTTCAGAGCTGCCCGATTGGGATTAAGTTGTCAAATATTTGCAGAAATATAAATTTCAGGCAAAATTTTTTTTGTTTCTGTTACAGAAGTGTTAAATGTGGCCGTGGTTAAGAGAGGGGAGAAAGAAGCAGAAGTAAATATTACTCTAAGTTGGGTTGATTTTGGTGGAAAGGATTGAAGATGAATTGATTTGATTGTGGAATTTCAAATGTCATAGCTTGTTCGATAAGTTTAAGATGTTGTATTGCATTAAATTTTTAAAGCGATGCCTTTGAAAAATATGCTAATGTGGGTACGAGTATGTGAGTAAAAGGAATTTAGCTTTCAAAGACCCCAATTTGACAGACATTGTCGGAAATCAAACTTCAACGTCGAAAGTCTGACGATTTTCATCGCCTTGGTCTGTCCGAAGGATGCATGAGATTTGAGAGATCACCAGACAAACTCAAACGCCAACTTCTTCTTTAGTTCCTTCTCTGCAAGGCATATCACGAGTACCTTGGAGAAATCTGCAGAGATCGCGCAGCAGGAAGTAGAGCTAATAAAAGGGAAAAGGGCGAGCTGACGGGATAGAATACGCTACATTTAATTTTTCTGAGACTTCGTATATAGGCAGCCCTTTGCGTAGATTGGTATTTACAATCATCGTTTTGCGGGAAGTGGACCAAGGACCAATCTATTCTATTCATGATTCGACATGGAATGGGACTGGGGCTGAGATTGAGGCTGAGACTTAAAGTGTGACTTAGTATTTAGAAATAATAAAAATAACCAGATAGAAGGCGAAAGAGGGAAGGAAATGAGGCTGCGAAAGAGATGGAGTAAGACGATGATATAGAGACAGGAATAGATGGAGCGGAATGGAAGGAAATTATGCAGAGAGAGAAAGAGACAGAGGGAGAAGTGAATGAGAGCTTTAGAAAAAGGGGAGGGAGGGGGAGGAAAGGCAAAAAGTAAAAACTTCTTAGGAGTTATGCAGAAAGACTCAAGTTAGAGCAGAACAACGTCTGCGGGTCTCCTAGTTTTTATATATAGACAAGTTAAAGTTGAGCTGAGTTTCTGGAGGCATTTTTTTGCAACTCTGTTACTAAAATATTAGCATTGTCTAGTTTACACACATACATACATAACTCATCTTTAAAGAAATCAATATAATACTTTCAATCAAGATGAAATCAAAAATAAATTCAGTTCTTTAATTTAAAGCCCTTACAATTTATTTGAGTCCCCTTCCTCCTCTTTACCTGCAACATTTCATGGTTGAATTCGAATGGAACCATGCGTGTGTGAAAATTATTGGCAATCAAACCGAATCGGAATAAAGCAAACTATATTTTATCTGTATTTAAGTAAGTATGCGAAATAAATATTGAGAAAATAATATCATTGAGGCATTTCATATGACACACTCACACAAATACACACATAAACAATCATTTAAAAAAAAACATTAAATTCATGGTTTTTTCAATACAAATCATTTACTTCATAACTACCGCCATAACAACAAAAGCAACCATGACAACAAATGGCAAATCAATCATTTAAATACTTATTTCGTTTGTCGTTTCGGCTTCTGTCAGTTGGTTTATGATGTCACATTTTATTAAAGCTTTTTTTGTATGGAGATGTTATATAATAAAATGAAAAATTTTATTCCAATAAATGCAGTAAATTCTGAGTGACATATTGGCGTTGAACGAAAAAAATGGTGCTACATTAGGGTAAGCCGTAATTTGTAACTTAAGTCAACAGAAGCATGGCTCACCCTAGACATGTCATAGCAACATATGTAGTGGAACAAGTATTGAGTAGCATGTCATGTAAAGATCAATGCATGATCTAGTAAATGGAGGAATCCTCAAAAACCGTTGGGAAACTGTATTGCTGAGGCAAATTTACTGCTGCCTTTTCGAAAACGGCCTTTGTTTGCAAACTCTCAAAAAAGAATTTCGTCAGGTATTTTTTCAATAATGCAGAGTTACTCAGAAAAAATTTTTATGTTTGTTTGTTTAATGGTGTATTCAATTTATACTTTTTATTAAGAATTCATGAGCCTAGCATCGGTTTATAACAATTGAATTTCAATTATTATATTTTTCTAAGAGAAACTGCAAAGAAAGATAAAAACATTTACTGGCATATTGCGATGGTACCATTTCGAAAACCGCCAACGTAATCATCAGCAGGCAATTTCGTAATGTTATCAAAGGTTTCGCCGAGATTCGAAACGCGAATCACACGGTGAAACTGCAGTCGCTGTTAAGCTCATGAATTCTTAATAATAATTCTTAAAATAAATCTTAATTGATCCTGAAATAATCCACTAATTTTCCCGAGATGCTTTCAAAGCAGTCTGGAAATCATCCTAAAATAGTCCCGAAATTGGTCCGGAAAAAGCTTCGATAGATTCCGAAAGTAATCTAAACTAAATGCACCGAAATAGTTTTGAAATCACCCCGAAATGTTCACGAAATAGTCCCAAATTTGTCTCAAAATGGTCCAAAAATATGCGACACTACTCCATCCCCTTCAAAACTCAATAGAACTTCGTTAATCCGTTGTGGACAGAGATAAAACATAGCTTCATATTAATTGATATGCACATGCATCCCCAATTGCTGAATGGTGTTATGCGTTCATTTTTAATTGAGCTATATATGGTATGTCCACTTTTTATGAAAAAGAAAACGATGAATCCCAGAAAAATTTAGAAATAAATATTACTTAATATGTCAATGAAATGTGATTTAAAATATTTTCTACGAGTATTGAGATAAATTTTACGTTCGAACGATAAATGACACTGATGATGGCTCAACATCGAAACCGGTTTATCTTCAAACCAAATACAAAGAATGACGGAAAACCGTTCCAATATGCATCAAATCTTCTTTCTTGTTTGCTTTAAAGGAGCTTTGCAGCTAAGAAATGAGAGTTTTTCCTTCTTTCCTCCTACGCGTTTCGACGCGCTCATATCTTCTTCAGGAAGTCTGCTAATTTGAGTTTAAAAACATATCATTAATAAAAAAATCCAAACAAATGTTATTAAGCTTTTAAGCGCGCCTAAAAATCCAACACCATTAGGTTAAAAATACCATATAGAAATATATCTGCCTTACATGGTGAATAAAATGAATTACAACAAAGGCAACACTTAGAGACCAATTGCAGGGCGAACAGCGGGACATTCATAGGGCTGAGTGGTTAAAGGCATCTGCCTTTATACTGGTAGGAATGTTGTAGATTCGAGTTCAATACTCAGCTCCCGAGAAGCTAGCTGATGAAGAAGTGAATTTCAGAAACATGTCCTAGTAACCATCGCCGTTTGTAAACTTGCCAATCTTTCTCTAAATATCAATAACAAAAACCATTGTATAAAGCAATATGAGCCAAGCTCGCTAATTACACACAAATTATTAACAACATATATATATATACAATGTATATGGGGTATTCCATCCCATTTCGACCAATTTTGAACCCGACCCCTTTAGAATTGGCTGAAAGTTTTTATTTTTTTTTCTAGCTTACGAAAGACGTTTTTCAGAATTTTTTCAAATTTTTTCATCCAACTCAAAAAAAGTTTTGAATTTTAAAAAAACACCGTTTTTGTTTTCAAAATGATATAACTTTTTCAAAAATTGACCGTTTGGGATCTTTTTTTTAAATTTGTTTTTAAATGTACTTTTCGGAAAAAATACCAAAAAATTTTTAAAGTTTTGTTTTTCAATTAAATACAAAAAAAAAAAATCGGCCCACTCCGGGATTAGTAAGGATGGTTGCAGAATTGATTGAAGTTTTTATGAGAAAAAAAAAAAAATGGTGAAATTCGAAAAATCTCGAAAAACTGAAAAATTACAAAAAAAAACTTTAAACATTTTTTTGTATTTTTTCCGAAAAGTACATTTAAAAACAAATTTAAAAAAAAAAAAAGATCCCAAACGGTCAATTTTTGAAAAGTTTTAGCATTTTGAAAACAAAAACGGTGTTTTTTTTTAAATTCATAACTTTTTTTGAGTTGGATGAAAAAACTTGAAAAAATTCTGAAAAAGTCTTTCGTAAGCTAGAAAAAGAAGAAAAACTTTCAGCCAATTCTAAAGGGGTAGGGTTCAAAATTGGTCGAAATGGGATGGAATACCCCAAATATAATGTATATTTTTTTAATATTATTTTAGGTAAGCGGTCTACACGCTTTGAATACAAGTGATATCTTTATTCCTTTCATTCACTCAGGATTTCATTTGCATACGCGATTGGAAGAGCGAAACGACTATTCAGCTTATTTCTGTGTGGAGATACAATATCGCAATTCCACAAAAGGTTCTGGATGGACTTCGTTTATATCACTCTGATGAGCGTGAAACAGTGCTCTGAGACTGAACTCTCTCATACACATTTTTTCAGTACCATGAGCATGCACTTAGCCATCAAGATTCTGTCACAACACAGCTAAATATATTTTTATGTGCATCACATGCTTAGAATATTCCACTGCATGGAACAAAACTGCAATCTCCTTAGCGTCCCATCGCTGCTTTGACTTTATGCACGCGCATAGCTCCTCGTTCCAACTTATGCACCATAATATAAATTAAGAAATCTATCTCAAGCAACACATCAATATTACTTTATCATCCATGAATCGCATTCAAATAAAATAAATTTAAATTTCCTCCGCCACATCAATGCAATCCCTCACTTTTTTGCTACAATCAAACTATCAATTTCAAGCTCCACATATCTTCAGATCAATTGAGCAGTAAAATGAATCTAAGGAGGACACTGAAATGCACTTGATGAGTAAAATTGAAGAATATAAGCTGAATGAAGT